>NC_066583.1:299594529-300276404 GCF_024323335.1 Lathyrus oleraceus
AAATTTTGTTGTAGGGGAGGAGGAGAATTAGAAGGGCAAAGTCACAAACACCTCAAAATGGAAGGAAACCACACAAGTGCAATAAAACAACAAAACAATTTTCAAATGTTGAGGGAGCCAGATCACCAACACGGGCGCCCGTGTTGAACAACACGGCCCGTGTTGATTGCCCTGAACCAAAGAAGTGGGCGTGTGCAGAGAGGAGGAAACCAGATCACCAACACGGGCACCCGTGTAGATGCACACGACCCGTGTTGTTTTGTACGGGATGGATTTTTGATTTTTTTGTTTTTCTTTTGTTTTAAGTGGTGGGACCCACTTGACTTATAACTCATCTCCACCATTTATCCTTCATTATTCTGGTTTTACAAGACTCTTAGTCTCTCTTCCTCCATTGTTAACCTATCCTCCACCTCCTCCACAACATTAGTCGTTGTGAGTCCCCTTTGTATCTGGATTTAAACATTGAGGTCAATGTTTAGTTCAGGTGTGGGGGGGTTTTTCCTTTCATGTTTTATTTCATTTTCATTTTGTTCATGTTTTCCTTCATCGTTTTTGGCTTTCGTTTTTGCTTCTGTTGTCGTAGTATTTTATTTTTATTATTTACCTGTGTGTACAGAGTGATGAGAAATTGTTGGACAAATCCGGGATCGATTGTAGTGGATGAAAGACACTCCCCATACTTGTTCTGTTGAGGTACCCCGGAAGTTTATGCAACCATGAGAAAGTAAAAGTCGGACACAATTTGGTGACACTGGACCGAGAGAGCGGTATGGTAGAACCGAATCAGAAAAGAAACCACATGACACTAGGAGGATTCAGAGCTTGTAAGTTTAACCAACATGGTGAGAATACAAAGGCCAAACACTAAATATCATCATGAGAGTTCAGCCAGGTATGACTCTATCACTCTGACTTTGCGTATGTTCTTTTGACACGTCACAGCATGACAACACACATTGAGGCAAGTTGTTTGTTTAGCCTAGAGCCTTTCTAGCCATCCCTATTTGTATGTTTACCCTTCGTGAACCCCGTTGAGCCTTAGCCTTTTTGTTCGTAATAAACCCCATATTAACCATTAATCATTCATTTCTTCCATTAATCGGCATGATTGTTGTAAGTTACAAAATGTGCAAAAAGTTAAGTTTGGGATGGTAATCTTTAAAGAAAGGGCGAGTGCATAAGAAGAGATCTAAAAGTAATGCAAAAAGAAGAGACATGTGTATGTCCTAATAAAAAAAAGAGAAAGAAAATAAAAAAAAAAGAGAAATGCACTTGCCGAGACTTAAGACTCTAACACCTGTAAAATGCTCACAGAGAATTGAGTTAAAAAGAGTCAAAAGTGAATAAACCCCCAGAGTTATGAGTTAAGCACGAAAAAAAAGAGAAAATCAAACAACATGAATGCTGAGTTCAAAACCATTTGTTATCCATTTCTGTGTCTATCCTACCGCACCCAAGCCCCGTTACAACCGAAAAGACCTCATAAAGTGTGTGGAATATGTTGTTATAGTGAAATTAGAATTTATTCAAATTTAAGAGTTTGGTATTGCATGATGTGCTGTGAGTGTAAACACCCTAACCATGAGAGATGTTGTGAGTATGTGAAAAAGCTTGCAGGTAACGAGGCCTCTGATGTGGAAATGTGGTGGACAGTTTGAGTCGAGAAAACCGAAAACTTGATTGGAAAGGAAGAACACAAGTTGTGAAGGACAATGTTGCATTGTGGAAAGTGAATTCGTGGGTGACCTTTGTTTGGACTCAATACGTCACTTGAGGACAAGCAATTAGACAAGTTTGGGGTTGTGATCGGTCACCATTTCCATTTAATTCCCACCTTTTATCCGGCATATTTTCATCACTTTGGTAAGATTTGTGGTTGTTTTTAGTTGTTTTAAAGTCATTTAACATGTTTCGTTAGTTTATTATTGCATTGGATTTTGTTACATGTTTGTGTCAAAAAGTCTCTTTTATGCTTCGATTTGGTAGTGTTAGTTTTGCAGGTTGTTGCATAGGTTCAAAAGGACTAATAGCTGAGTGTTGGATGCTCCGGAAGGCCAAAATATGAAGATGCAGAAGGTCAACACAGGCTCCCGTGTACATCAACACGGCCCGTGTTGTTTGCCAGGAAAGAGCACTCAAAGAGGGAAGTCAGGGGGTTAACACGGGCGCCCGTGTACATCAACACGGCTTGTGTTGATGCCTCTGTAGCTTGCTTTAAAAAACATAACTTTTGAAGAGAAACACGGGCACCCGTGTGAATCCACACGGTCCGTGTTGATGGGCGCAGCTGAGAAATTTTACTTTATGTTGTGTGGATCTGCCCTGTTCATTAGGGGTATTTTGGACTTCTTGCTGGGAGAAAAAACCATCTGAGGCTATTAGAAGACTTTGGAGAGAAAGAGAAGGGGACTTTTAGGACGTACGAGAGAAAAACATTGCACTGGAGAATATAGCTACTACGGAGGATTTGAAGACGGCGAGATTCAAGGGCATCAACCATTAAAGATCAAAATCTCCTAATTCTTTGTAATGTTTAATTTCCACACTATGATTTCTTTGAATACTATGAGAGGCTAAACCCCCCAATGCTAGGGGGGTGATCCTGATTTGATCTTATGTTATGAACTCGAACCATGGATTTTCTTATTACTATGTTACGTATTTCAATTCAATTGTGTGATGTTATTATGCTTTTGTATCGGACAAATACAATTAGATTTATGACTATCAATAACAGGATTGTGATTGTTAGGGTTTTCACACAATTGGGTTTATAATTGCATCACTTAGGACTAGGAACTTTTGTAAATCACCATAAACCTTGATATTGTTTATGATTAAAACCAATGATTAGTTAATGGACATTTGAGTAAGAATTGGTAGTTTAATAGTTTCTTCATTAAGGACTTAAGGAAGAACATTCTGAGGTTAGGTAATTGAATGTTTCATGTGTATTGAGGAAATCTTGACTTGAATTCATAACTAGTTAAATCAACCACTCGCCCTAGCATGTTTCATCTTAATCAATTATTCTTTACTATCTCTTTGTGTTTGTTGTTATAAATTCCCAAAACCGACCAAACCATTGTGTTTTTGTTCAAATAGAACCAGAAGTAAAATAAGTATTTCCTACGCAATCCCTGAGATCGATACTTGGGAATAAAACTCCTTATTACTACATCGGTAAAAATAGTACAATTGCTATTTTTCCGACCATCATTCAAACCATTTTCAGGCCTTTTGTGCCTTTCAAACTTAATTTTTGTGAAACGCAATGCATCCACTTTGAAATTTGTATCACGAACTACGAGGTTTTAATCCCTCATTTTTATGTTAGTACGTAGGCACAAGTCCGAAGGTCTTGTCAAACACAAAAATATAATTAATTGAATTCTTTTCTCATCCCCCCATTCTATTTGTTTGTAAACATCATTTTTGTACCAAATACATATGCACACAAAAAGGGCTCCCTAGGAGTACCTAGGACACTTTGGGTGCTAACACCTTTCCTCTGTGTAACCAACCCCCTTACCTGTAATCTATGACATTTTATTAGTTTTGATTTGAAAACTTCTTACTTTTGGGTTTTGTTCGTACTTTTTCCCTTTCCCCTTGGAAACAACAAAAACGCGGTGGCGACTCTTGTTATTTGATGTCTAGCTTATCCATAGCTCGATGATCATGAATTTACCGCTACAACCACTGAACTTTATTTATTCCAAAAAAGAAAAGGGAAAGTATCAATAAAACCTTTAAGAGAAAAAGGAAATGGTCGTCGCAACCAAATTTGAGCTCGGGAGTCAATTACGCAAGGGGAAGGTATTAGCATCCCTCACGTCCGTTATACTCAACATGAACCTTTTAGTTAACTTGTGATTGAATGTTAGCTTATGTTATTTATTTTCTTCGAAGTATAAAGAGTGCAAAAAGAAAATGGGTTACAAAATGTTTTTTGTTAAGGTGCTTGACAAGATTGTGAGTCTTGCTCCAATGTATCATGAGCATAATGAGGAACTTAAAGCTTCGTAGTTCGGGGCAAGACAAAAGATGTTTTTTGTGTTTTTGTTAAAGTGCTTGACGATACGATGAATCTCGCTCTTACGTATCTCCAGGTGCGATGGAGAACTCAAAGCTACGTAGTTATTAGTAGCAAATGAGTATTGGTTGATTAATTTTAGAGGACAAGTGTTTAGGTCGCATTCTAACATTTAAACATTGGTTTGTCTACTCACGGTGGAGGTGTAAGCGCTAGTTTAGATTCACATTAAAAAGGACTAAATAATGTCTATTTTTGAAAAGGTTTTGATTGCACGGGGGCGAAAAAAGATAGGTTTGATTGGTTTCGATCGCACAGGGGAAAGAAGAGATAGGTTTGATGTGTTGAGTGTTTTTTTGGATGATGATTGCTAGAATGGTCGAGTAGGGAACTCGTATCCAAACAATCGAGGAGAGGAATCGAAGGATCTAGACCATCTCCCTTTTCATCCTTAATTGCAAAAGGGTTTGAATATTGTTAAGGTATCTTGAATGGATGACAAATACTCGAATGGTCGGGTAAGGAAACTTGTATCCAAGTACCCGGGGAAGGGAATAGAAGACTCTATACCACCTCCTTTTTTCATCCAAGTTATTACAAAAATGGGTTTGCGTAAGTTTTAGTTACGAAAGAATGTTTAGAAGTTTTTTTAATGGATGATAATTGCTCGAATAGTCGAGTAAGGGATCTCGTATCCAAACAATAGAGGAGAGGAACCGAAGGCTACATACCATCTCCCTTTTCACCCTTTGAAATGGTGTTTAATTATGATTAAATGTTTTGACTTTGAATTAGGAAAAGTACTCGATGTTGATCGAGGTTTTTTTTTGCATTGAATCGAAACGCGATGAAACGAGTTTGAGAAAATATCCGCTTGGCGTTTGGACCAAGGGTTTTATTTATTGAAAATGATTGAGAAGTTGGGATAGTGGAAATGATTTTTATTTAGGGAAATTATTCAACGTTGGATCAAGTGTTTTATTGTTTTTCTTTTTGAAAGTGATTGATTTTAATCTTGAGTTAAAAGTTAACTAAGATAACAAAGCAATCAAAAGAGAGGCGATTAAGATACAAGTCCATTAAACAAGTAAATCTAAATAAAATATCTCATTGTAAGAAGGCCCAAGAGAAAGCCATAGGACCGAAAACCAATCGAAATTGAAAGGAACTGAATTTAGCGCTATGTTAAGCAGTCGTAAAGTAATTCATGTAGGAATCACTCTATAAGAGGTCGATCAACAAAATCTATGCATCCGAACAATTTTCGATAGTTAAATTGGATTTAAACTTTAAAATCGCAATGCAATAAAACAAAACAGCAACAACTCAATGCAATTATTTACAAACTTACATATTATTTACAGTGTTAAAAAACTAACAACAAAAATCTGGTTAGGGTCCATAATCGAATTGCGTCAAGTGTACGAATCATTCGAATCTGATTCAATCGAAATGATAACACAACAAAGAAAATTTATAAATGCGCATAATGTTATTGTGAGCAAAGCATGAGCCAACATGACATGTACATTCAACATCCATAACCAAACAATATGTAAATTCAATTGATTGATACACCAAGACTACTAATTATAAACAAATATATGAAATAAAATCTAAATAAGTGAGGAAAACCAATTGGATAAAAACATTATTATGATTAACCAAATAAGATTAAATAATAATAAATATTATACTAATAATAAACTAAATAATAAAAACCAAATAAAAAGAAACTCTACTGAAACTAGAACGCCCAGTAACAAGCCGTTTCTCCAAACATTGTTCATCTCTTCCATTTTAAAAAATACATATATAGGAAAGACTTCTTCATGGAAACCAAAACGGAACGACATGAATCTTAAAAACATCCTTTCTAACTCAATAACAACATTACTCAGTAGTAAACATGAAAGGTTCAAAGATAAAATTGATACCTCCGTTTGTGAGATTACATGTGTAATGTGGTGGAGATTGTTGTGGTTTCGTCAATTTTGAGTGGTTGAAGTGGTAGATGGAAGAAACAGGGGTGGCACGATTTTTTGTTGTTGAAGGTGGAGCTTGGTTAGTTGAAGATGTACGAAGGAAAGGTGGATGGTTGATGTTGCTTAGTGAAGCTGCCAGTGGTGTAGCTTTGAGGAGTGGATCGATCGGAGTTGCGTGATAGAAGTGTGATGAAGGAGAAAGTGTGGAGTTTGATGGAAAATGTGCTGTCTTGTGGTAGTAAGAGGCGACAATGGTGATGATAAAGGTGGTTGCACAGTGAATATATGAACACGACAGAGTATAGTGGATTCATGATGGTTTTAGAGTTTCAGGCTTCATATGTAGGACAAAATGTCCTAACATTTGATATGACTTTCCATAAATCTTGCCACTCATGAGATCATCATCATCATTCTTAACACATAGGATTGTATTTATTTCTTTTGTGCTTCCCATGTGTAGACACCCTTGACTTATTGATGAGGCATGATGTTGGAGCATTGTATGAGACATCTTATTCTACAGTATTTTAGACTCATCTTTCAAGCTTGTTGAAGGCTGACTTCTGATCCATGTATAACAGTTTTCCTTGGACATTGACCCCTTCAATATTATTTCTTGATCTTTGTTGGAGACACTGCATTCAGGCTTATTGAATTCCACATTCAAACCCTAATTACATAACTGACTTATGTTGATCAAGTTTGCAGCAAGACCTTCTACTATAATAACTTCATCAAGACTAAGGAGACACAAGTAACTTAGTTTTCCTATTCTTGTTATATTTCTTCTAGTTCCATCCCCAAGAGTAATATAACTCTGAGAGTAGGTATTAATATCTTAAATATAACTCATTTCACCCGTCACGTGTTATGAACATCCACTATCAAAATATCAAACCTCTCTTGAAGAGACTCTAGGAGATACATAAGCTAAAAGACACTTGACAATTTTCTTGGGCTTCCACACTTGCTTAGCAAGAGTTTTCTTCCCTCTCTTCCTTTTAGGAATTGGATGACTATAAACTGAGGAAAACCATACAATATATAGCAAAAGGATCTTATATGACAATATCTCCCACAATGACGATATCTCTTTGTAGATTTCTTGTAGCCTCTATGATGAGGGTGCACATGTAAATCATGATATTGAGGCATGTGGTCCACCTTTTGAAGCTCAATCTTATTACTTGAAGGGACTTTGATCTTTTTTTCATAGAGTTGTAGTAAAACCCTTCATCATTGGTAGAGATTCTAGTGTACTTTCAAGTTTAGCATTCAGCAAAGAGATTTCATCTTCCAATCCTGTGATGGTTAAGATAAGATTCTCTTTTTATTTTTGGAAGCACACTGATGATATCTTTTTGTTTTCCCACTATTGAACAAGCTTCCTCCCACTTGGTGTACAAGAGTCTAAGAGTTGTATCTAGTTCCTTTTCTGTCATGTCTTCATCACTAAAGTCTTCTTCAGACTCATACTTTCCAATGAAATCTATAACCTTGTTGGCAGTTTCTCCTTCACTCTCGTCACTGAACTCAGGCCAAGTGATGGTCAATCCCTTTTTTCGTCTCTTTAGAAATGTAGGGCATTCAACTTTGATGTGACCAAAGCCTTCACATTCAAAACATTTTGGTCATTTTCCTTGATAATAGTCTTCCTCTTTGTTCTTGAGCTGGGGACAGATGACTGACCATTTTCCTTACACATTTGTCCTCCAATATATATCTAGTCTTCTTAAGGAATTGTTGAACTTTCTTCCAATATAAGTTATATCATCTAATAGACCCTTTTCAATATTCCTTTCATCATGATCTTCACTCTCTTGAGACTTGGATACAAAAGCTACACCTTGGTTTTTATTTTCAGATCTTATATTTATAGACACTTCAAAGGTTTTAAGAGAGCCAATGAGTTTATCAACCTTCAATGTGCTCAAGTCTTGGAATTCTTGAGCAGCTGTTACCTTCATGTCAAAAAATTTAGACTAATATTTGAGGATTTTTCCGACCAGGTTCTCTTTTGACAACATCTCTCCCAAGGCAAATGAATTATTGGTGATGTCTCTAAGTCTGATGTTGAAATCAAAGATAAATTTATCTTCATCCATTCTCAGATTTCTAAAACTTTGTAGTAAGGAGATGCAACATTGACATCCTAACCTTGGATGTGCCTTCATGGCCAATTTTGAGAATCACCCAAGCACCTTTGGCTTAAGTACATATGTTGATCAATCTGAACACATTCTTATCAACACCATTGAAAATAGCATTTAAAGCTAGTTTCCAAGAGCTTCATTTTTATTTGCACCAGTCCGTTCAACTTTAGGTTTCAAACTTGTAGGACAATCTTGAGAAGTAATCATAGGGTGTTTCCACACTTTAATCACAGTCTTCCAAGTTTTGTTGTCTATGGAATTGAGAAAGACAACCATTTTAGCTTTCTTATAGTCATAATTGGTGCCATCCAATACAGATGGTCTATTGACTGGCCCTCCATCCTTAATTTTATCCATTTGAATATAAAATATCTTCTTAGAGCTCAACTAAATAGAACCGAGTGTCTGCTCTGATGCCAATTGAAATTACGTTCCTCAGGTGCCAAATGTTGGACACGATGTTAGAGGAATTGGTCCAACAAGTTAAACAAGTTTTTACACACAGATGGACAATGATACAAATTCAATGTAGACGTAATAAATAACACAAGAGATTTGTAATCCAGTTTGGTGAAACCACACCTATGTATGGGGGAAACTTTACCCAAGAAAAGAAATCCACTAGTTCGAATTAGAAGAATTAGTCTTATAAGAACCTTTAAAACCTATGAAGTTTTATGCCTCTCCATAATCCTAGTGACTTTCTATTTAGGTCCCCCCCTAAATATTAGAACCCACTTACTTTCTTCTATCACTAAACCTTAGTGATCAACCTCAATAACAAGTCTATTGATTGTTAAAGTTACAACTCAACTAATACAAACCAATTATGCCAAGTTTCTGAAACACAGTGGTGTACAATAGTAGATTCAACACAAATTCGATTATGGCATTAACGTGGAATACAACTAACAAATACTCAAACCCTAGCACAAAGAACCTAGTTTTTGCACACAAAATCCATGACTCAAGCATGAGACTCGAGCCTCCTTATATAATAATGTCTTAATGGCTTTTTCTTCTTGGATATCTGATTAGATTTAATCTAGAAAATAACTTATTTTGTTGGATATGATCTTCTCCATAAATATCTCCAACAAAAAGATATGATCTGTTATACTTCAAAATCAAATTTAAATCTGATTTGAACATCTCCAGGTGTCAAACAAATCAAACAAACATTGCTAAAAGATCTGTAAAAAAATGTGATTGAAATCCAATCAAAATAATTGCACCAAACAACATTCATCAAGGTTTGTTGAACAATGTCAGATGTTGCGTAACACATGCTGCAACATCGTGTGCAACATGTTGTACCAGTACATCCAAATGCATTTTTATCCATGACTTATATATATCCTGTTGTAGAAAGTATCTTGAATAGAAAACAAATTGCAACACCTCATGTCTGTTGCCAGAGACCAGATGTTGCAACACACATGTTGGAGCATCATGTTCAACATGTGTCCCTTCTGCACCAGAACCAACTTGAGCAAACTCCAAGTTGTTTTTCATAATGTAGGCAATCCCAAAAGGACTAATAGGGGCTACCCATTCTTTTTATTGTTGAAGTTCGTATTCATAGTGAGATTTTGATTCTTTAGAGGTTTATCGGTTTCCTTCAGAGAAACACCTATGAATTTCTTTTTGTGATGTTGTTTGAAATAACTAACATGTAATCCTTTTGATCTTGCTTGACATCTTCTTCCTCAATATGTTGTACTCAAAAACAATAAAATGACCAAGATAAGTGACCAAAAGAACCCTAAAAGGATTATTGTAAAATAATATAATCAACCACCAAAACAAAGCACCAAACAAACACAAAGCGAGAAACCATCATCCAACAAAGGGATAAAGTTTAGAACTTAACATCAAGAAACAATCATCAACAAAACAATATCCTCCAAAAGTACAATAAGAACATTCCACCCCAAGAACTAGGTCAAAAAAAATTACATCGCTATTGGCTAAAACATATGATAAGGTTCTCAAGGCAGTTAGAAAAGTACATGAATAAGCCGAAGACCTAACAAGATATTATTCATGCGTATAAAGTGATATTATCTTCCAAATCATTCATGTTCACAGGCGTACCTAAAAGTTGCATCACTCTGAGATTTTTCAAATAGACCGCACAACTTAATGTCAAATCAACTAATCCTAGGCAAACCCTCTAATGATAAAAAGATTTCAAAAAACAGAGCAAAGAACCCTGTAAATGACAAAATACCACGCAAGCCATCTAAAAATCACATACCATAATTTCACTCCTACTTCACAGGTAACAATTAGGTGCGAGACCGACTATAAAGATCCACAAAATACGCCATAGAAAACGCCTTAAATTCAAGTAAGACATAACACTTAAACATATTCTATCTATTAAGGGTCTTGTCTTAGAGGAGTTGATAAAAAGATTTCAAGTAACACTAACTATGAAGCGTCTTGATCATGAGAAACAATATCTTCTTTAGAGAAAATATTTCTAATGTAAGAGAGATGGTAAATAACATCAAATTAGTTGCTTGGACTTGACATATGATAGATTTAAATTTAAAGTCTAGAGAATGTTTTAATTTTTATGTATGGAGCAAAGCTCTTTTGATCTCTCTTAATTTGTGTGTTAACTTTTGTATTTGAGAGGAGTACTTCGAGTACTCATTATTAATCCAATTGCTTTTCTAAAAAAACATTTACAACTCAGATATTATATATTTAGTAGTTTTCGGTCGGCAAACATGAAGCCCAAAAGCCCTAATTTCTTTTATTGATAAAAAGTCCTAAAATTTTGCTAACCCCTTCAAAATCTTTTTCTGATAATGACACTGATATACATCTACTTGCAACTGATTAAATTAAGTTTATAAAATCCATATTGCTATACATGATCACGCGCATTGCACTAAACAATTGGCTACAACTCATTAAGAGACAGTGCTACTACAATAGTATAGCAGAATTAGAAATTAGTAGCAACAATTAATTAAATGTGTGTTAATTAGTGGGCTAATAAAGTCAATGGTTGATTTGATGTGAGTGACTTATGAGATTATCTAAGCCATAAATATAGGTTGAAAGATTTATCTAATCCAATAGCCGGCATGTTCCTCCAAACCAGGCAGTCTCATTTTGTGAGGCAGTCTTCCCTTTTGTGAGCCATATCTCAATTAGGGCGGCAAACAATACTTGTCATTAATAAAGGTTGTTAAAATGTCAACATACTAATCTTACATAATTATTTAGTCAAAAAGAAGTATAATATCTCATTTTAATTAAGTGTCATGTATATAAAATACACTTCTGAAAATATTTATAGTACTTAGTATAAGTTTAGAATATAAAAAAAAGAGAATATTAAAAAATCATTACACTTGTATGATATGTACAATTAAGTAAAAGTCATGCTAACGGGTGCTTCCTCTTTAAAGATTTTATATTAAAAAATTATTCTTTAAATAAGTTAAACAGTTCAATTTTTAATATGTTGATTGCATAAACTTTTATAAAAATTTAATATTTAAGATTCTTAAAGGATATACTATCAAAATTCGTTAGCATTTTCTATTAGATAAATAGTTTATCAAACCACTGTCCATTGATTTAGTTCCCAGTTTGATCTGATTACTCCCGTCTCCAATTTAACAAAAAAAAAAGTTGATTTAATGGAGAGAAGAAATGTCTTTAGAGTAAATATAATATTTAATTATAGATGCGGGAGATACTAGGACCAGTCCCGCACCATTCCACCCCCGCTTGGATCTATTAATTTTTTAAAATAATTTAATACTCGTTTATTAAGATAGCAAATTTATTAGAATCATTAATTTTTTTTAATATAAATTAAATAAAAAAGATCAATTATAATTAATTTAATTATTAATTTTTATTATTATGAAAAAACATATATTTAAAAAATTACAACTTTAGTCGATGGAGACAGAGCTAGACAAGAAAATCAATTATCCATTAAAAATATGGTGAGTAATAAGAGCGGGAGCAGAAAATAAATGACCTTAAAACTTGATGATTAGTATAAGCAAAAACCATTGATTTATAAATTAATTAATGTTTGTATTAGTAGTATACCCTTAATTTAATATAAAGACATTTAATTTTGTAGTTAATTTATTAAATATAACTAATGATATTATAGTAAATTTTATTGTGATTGTTCACGAAATTAAAAAAATTAATTACACTTAATTAATTTTTTTAATCAGTGTGATAGTAGTTATTTTTGCTTATAATTGTGACTAGAGTTATGGTCACAATTATAAGCAAAAGTAATTATTTTTACATTGATTAAAAAAGTTAATTAAGTGTAATTAATTTTCTTAATTTTGTGAACAATAATAGTAAAATTTACTATAATATTCTTAATTATATGAGATTAATTGAAATACACTGTCAGTGTAAAACGATTTTACACCATCAGTTAATTATAGACGTTGGATATTAAAAGAAGTTTGACTTTTATTTTAAAAATCTATAAAATAATACAAACAGATGATAGTGATGAACTGACGGTATAAAACTTTTTACACTGAAGTGTATAATAATTAATCTTTAATTATATTTGATAAATCAACTATAACATTAAATGATTTTACATTAAATGGAGGGTACGCTAGTAATACAAGAATTAATTAATTTATAAATTAGTGATTTTTTGCTAATAATAGCGACCAAGTTTTGTCATTTTTCTCCTTATAATTGTGACCGATCTCTACATTTAAAAATAATATTAATATACTTTTGGTTACATACATCACATTGAATTGACTTCAAAATTATAATTATTTTCTCCATAAAATAAAAATAAATAACATATCAGTCTTTGCTTCTTTTTCCGTTCGAACTATATATTACAATATGTATAAGGAACGGCTAAAGTGAGGAGTTTATTTAAATATTTAATTTTCGCTAAATTTATTATTAAATGTAGTAGTAGACTAAAGCAAAATATTTTGCTCCTTCCATTTTTTTAATGTCGTTTAAAACTTTGGCATCGGGATTAAGAAAAAGAATATGTGATGAAATTATCAGTAAATCATATTTTTACTAATTTTATTTTAATTTATTTTATTGAACTGTGTAACATATAGCAATAGATAAAATGTCTCAAAAAAAAAACCCAATTACATATGTTCTGTAAAATCACACAAAACAAATAAAGGGCTCGTTAATTTTAATTTTATTAAAACAATTATAATGTTATATTCTTTGTTTAAAGAATTTTTTTAAAATAAATTTCAAATAAAAAATAAATTTAAATAGTTATTTTTAAAATATTATTTTATCATTTTACTATAATTTTTATATAAAAATTTCAAAAAAAAAATACTTAAATTTCAAATAGTTTTTTCATAAAAATAAGTTTTGAAACATATTTTTTTAGTAATGATTTTGACTATATTTTAATTTTTAATTATATATAATTATGTTACAAAATATTAAATTAGTCTTTCAATTCATAAAAAATGATTTTATTTAAAAAACATAATAATATTTAAAAAATAGTTTTATAAAAATTATTTTTAGAAATATAAAAAGAAATTATCTATTTTTATAAAAATAAAACAAACAGACCTTGAGATTTAATGTTTACTATTAATTAGATTTAAATGTAATTTTGCTCTCCCTGTTTAAATGCTTTTAGACTTATAATCTCCCATTTTAAAATCTAGTTTTTTATCCTCAATTTTACTTCTCTTGTGATTTTATGCGTCCCTCCAATTTTGGAGACATGTCAATAATGATTATAATTTTGTTGGTCTTCCTCAAATTTTACCGACGTGAAACAGTGATGACTATGATTTTGTTGGTCCCTCTTCAATTTTGCACACAATGATGACTATAATATAAATTTATTATTAATGGCGTTACAATGATGACATAGATAATTTTTATTTAATTTTTTTATTGATATAAATTTAAATATTTTAATATATTAATATAAATTTTTAAAAGAATTTTTTTGAGCTCAAGGCCCATTGATTTGGTCCATCTCTCCGACCCACAAGTTTTCAATAAAGTGGGTTTGTGTAAGATATATACACATTAAACTTTTTGTAATTAAAACAACGCGGGACTTCAACCACAACTAAGTTCTCAAAATACATATAATGTCATCCATTTTTACCGTAACATCCAGGATTTCCTTTTTCCAACATCCTCACCATAAATGACAATGTCATTTGGGTTTTCTAGATCTATAAATTGTGTGTAGTAAAAAAATCCACAACTAAGTTCTCAAAACACATATAATGTCATCCATTTTAACCGTAACATCCAGGATTTTCTTCTTCCAGCATCCTCACCATAATTGACAATGTCATTTGGGTTTTCTAGATCTATGAATTATGTGTAGTAAAAAAAATCAAAGCTACATGGTGTCCAATTTATCATGCTGGGTTGAAATCCAAATACAATTAACCATCCAAGAAAAAAAACGTGTCCAGTGATGTAAGATGCAGCAGGCAAACAAAGGAAAGTCGCGAAGTGTAAGTATTACCATGTTCAAATAGATTTTGGTCCATCTATTAATTTGAAACTTCGTTTAGACATTTCATAGTGAATGTGTTGTGATATAATCCAAGTTGTGTGGCTCAAGCCCAAAGTTAATTATGGTTTAGGGTTTGTTACTTAGTATACAAGTAAGTTGTATATAAATAGACATATTTTATAATTAAGTTTGCACAATTCATTCAATAATATCAATTCTTATTTCATATTCTCTCTTTCTTTCCTCACTAAAATTGCCTCACTCACTAAACAAATTGGTATCTAGAGCTCCGGTTAGATTCTTCATCGTGTTTTCAAGAACCACACGTCGGTGATCATGTTTTCAAGATTGTGGGTTGTTAATCAATCGCTGCAAAGATGAATGATACCAATGTCATTCTGAATTCTCTTCCAATTCTTGTTCGACTTTCATGAAACCCTAGAAGTGGTTACTAATGGCGTCATTGAGCCTGCTGAGAATGCAACCAATGCTCAGAAATTCACAAACAAGGAGGTGAAGAAGAAATACTACAAGGTCACGTATTGCATTCAAGCGCCAGTAGATTCTGATAATTTTGACAAGATCTCTCATGCTGAATCGGCGAAAGTGGCATGCAATATTCTTGTGAAGTACTATGAATGAGGTGAGAAAGTTAAAGTCATAAATTTGTAGACTTTGCGATGATAATATGAATTGTTGCAGATGGGAGAATATAAAAAGATTGCAGGCTATGTGTCAAAGGTGCATAATCTCGTCCATCTCATGAAGGGTTGTGGTGAAACCCTAACTGATAAGATGATAGTTGAGAAGGTAATGTGTATGTTAACGTCTCACTTTGATCACTTTATCATAGTTATTCAAGAACCCAACAATATTTAAATCCTAAAACTAGAAGATTTGGTTGGTTCGTTGGAGGCGCATGAGATTAAGATTGTCGAAAGGAAAAAGGTTCAAGATATGATACAATCATTACAGGCCCAGGCTTAGAAGAAGCATGGTGGTTCCAACAATTTCAAAGGAAAAGGAGAGAAGACTCAGATCAAGAAGTCTTGGTCGAACCCTCAAAAAGAACAAGGTCAATGATATGGCTTCTAAATTCTCGAAAAGAGGAGAAGGAAACTCCTATCAGAAAGACAAAGAGAAAAAAGGTGTGGAATTCTATAACTGTGAAAAATGGGGTCACTTGGCCAAGAATTATTGGTACAATAAAGAGAATGGAGCGAAAAAAGGCAATGAGTAAGGAGTGAACCTTGCACGCCAAGATTCAAATGATTATGAAGATATGGTGGTTATGGGTGCAGTTGTAGAAGACCATGTCGACTCCAAGATCTGGTTCCTCGACTCGGGCTGCTTGAATCCCATGACTGGTCAAAAAGTGTGGTTAGCAGACTTCGACTCGTCGAAAAATATCAAGGTCAAATTTGCTGATAATCGCTCGTTGCAATCAGAAGGTACTAGTGACATAGTTATTCAAAGGAGCAGTGGAGGAAAAGCTATGATCAAATATGTACTCTATGTACCTGGAATGAAGTGCAATATGCTAAGTGTTGGACAATTGATCAAAAAAGGATTTTCAGTGATTATGAAACATGGAGCCTTGGAACTATTCGACACTCCGAGTAATTTGGTCTTGAAATCTCCTTTGTCGAAGAATAGGACATTCAAGACCATGATCAGTTTGACTGAAGTATAATGCCTAAGAACTATTGTCGACCATAAGCATAGTTGGCTATGGCATTTGAGGTTCAGACATTTAAACTTTCTATCACTCAATCAACTGATTACTCTAGATACGTTAATTGGTATACCAAGTCTTGAGATACCCGACAAATTCTGTGAAAGTTGCTTAGTTGAAAATCAATCCAAAAAGTCTTTCGTTTCAACTATGCCAATGAGATCCTCTTGCATACTGTAAGACCCTAATTTTGACCCTAAGATCCCTCATGACATCATGTTATTGCACAAGTGCATTGCCTCAAGGATCATAGCATGTTTGGCTCCTTAACCCTAGGGTTGGGACTTGTTTGAGTGGTTTGAGATCACCAAGAATGCTTGTATTGTATGTTATTACTTTTCTTATTTGATTACTAACCAAAAGCATAAAAATATGTCACCAACTCTTTTTGTTTTGAAGCTCAAGTGATCATGTGCTCCACAATGCTCCTAGGAGGCTCTTAAGCCCAATGCAATGGCTAAATGAAGATGAGAAAAGGCATGACAATGGTCCACAAAGTTCCTAATCATCATATATGTCTCCCAAGTATCTCAATTTGCCAATTTGATCAAGATAACCCAAAGGGCTTAAAGATTGTTTCCCAAGGAAACCCTAATTTCACTGTGCTTTTACTGTGTCTTGCCCATGAAGCAATCTCAACCTCTGATCAAATTTAATCAAGGTAAGTTCTTTAATTTATCATTTTATGCATATATGAGCCTATTTGAGCCCCCCTCAATCATTTATTCATCAAGATTGGAAGTTTGACTTTGAAAAGTTGACTAGTCAAGTCATCTGACTAAGCTGAGGTTCAATGAGCTATAATGTTTGATGTGTTTGTCAAATGAAGATGATCCCAAAATAAAAAAATGTTCCTAAGAACCATATTAACAACTTTCATTTTCATCAAAAATCCATTTGAAGTTTTTAAGGTCATAATTAATTTCAAAACATTATAGGACATTTTGACTGAAACCCTAATTTTGGGTCAACTTGCCAAGGGCATAACTTCCTTAATTTTTATGATGTTGAGATGATACTAAAGGAATTGGAAATATTGAGATGTATAATTCAAATTTTATGTTGGACAAAAGTTCATAATCCTAAAATAAATACATGTGATATTGCAAAACATTATAGGTCATCTTGGACCTAATTCATTGAATTTGAAAAAGTACCCAACTTCAAATGCCCATAACTTTGTCATAGAAAATTAAAATGATGCAAACTTTGAGTCTAGATTGACCATCTTGAAAATATCTACAACTTTTATGTTGGAGATGTTTTCATTTGAATCTTGTATCATGAGGAAAGAGGGGTTTAACCAAGCTTACTTTTGGGTTAATTTTTCAAAGTGATTTGAATATGTTTTACACTTGGACTTTCCAAGCTAGTTTTGGTCAACTTTCACATGCCAAATGATTTTTTTCCCAACATGAATTTTGTTCCTTATTTTAAGAGCTATCCAACCATTACTCACAATAATCCTTGGGGTCTACCATTTGGGAGATTCGAATTTATTTTCATTAAGGTGCATTCTTGATATTTTATGTTGAAATTTGAATTGCAAGCATTTACCATCCAATGTGCACGATCAAATGCCTTTCACATGATCTCAGCAAGCTTCTTCATCCATCCATGGGCCTTTTACACGTCCACAAAGGACCATGCACTCAAAAATTCAAATCCCATGCACATGAGCAAAGTGTGAACTCAGTTGCATTCACCTATAAATAAACACCTCATGAGCTTCATTTCACAACCTTTTGGAGATCCCATATGCTGCTGCACTGAAACCACACCCTCACCAAAGGAATCATTCACCATTTTTTTCCAGATTTTCGAGCTTGAAATTCAGTAACATTAGCTGAGTTTCAAAGCTAGATTTCTTAGCCAATCATCTTCCATACATCCAGGGATCAAAGAGGAGCAAAGAGCTTGAAGAATTCGTGGCTAGAAACTCATCAATTTGAAGGTATCAACTCAAACTGTTTGGATCTGAAACTCTTAATTCAATGTAGTATCCTTGTGTTTCTGTGGTTCTCTGAAGTCCTCATACTTGAGGCAAGCCTTTGGTGCATTCAATTTGCCATTTCATGAACAATCTGTGTGGACACCATGATTTTCTCCTTCATCTTTCTCTTAATATAGGTAGCATGAAAGAAATCCAATGGTACGGTGATGATCTACATCACAAGAGCTTTATTTCCATGTCCTTATTTTTCATTTTCGTTGAGGTTCATTTTCCTGCAAATTTTGCCGGAATCTGTTGCTTGGCCAGAGAAGGCGGTGGTTTCCACCACCACGTGTTTTAATCCTTGGCCCTTGGATCTCCTTCTCAGGATCTAATCTCATGCGTCCGTTTTAATTACTTGTTTTAATTCGTTGTGTTGCGCGTTTGACTTGAGCCTAATGTGTGTTCTCAGATCCAGACCATACACCACTGCCACGTCAATTAATGAAGTGGATCTAGTGGCTCTACATTTTTCGCTTATTTTCATTTTCTCGTTATTTTCTTTTAATTCATTCCATTTTCAATAATTCATTAAAAATTCATTTGAAGTCAGAAAAATATGAGACAAACTCTAAAAATTTTCTTGAAAAATCTAGTTTCATATTATGATTTTTAATTATTTTTGTGACTTCATTTGATATTTTTTATGAATTACTTGGTTTTTAATGGTTTTAATTCATTTTAAAATACTTTCTGACTTTTAAAAAATACAAAAATATTTTCATAGCATCTATGGATCATGATAAGTCAATGAAAAATAGTCTCAATAATTTCTTGTTTGTTTTGAGATTATTTGAGATTTTAATTCATACTATGCTATTTTTGGTTGTTTTTAATTGATTTTAATTACTTTCTGACTTTAAAAATTTGTGAGAAAATTAGTCAAAGTTTGTTTGACTATGTTGAACCTATGCGAATTTAATTGGACTCATTGAAGTTGTTTTGAATTGAATTTGAGGTTCAACTTTGTTTGTTTATTTTTTATTTATATTTTCTTTTAATTCAAAAAATACCAAAAAAAATATTATGGACTTATTGACTTGTTACCTTGATTCTTCTTCTGTTTGGTGTTGATCAAGGTTGAATTGATTCAACTTTGATCAAATGCATTGGATCTTATGGTTTGAAAATCCTTAAGGATCATCACCTAAAAAGATGAATGAATTTGATCAAATATGAGTTATCCCTTGATCAATTGGGATTGGCTGTTGACTTCTTACCCCCTCCCTTTCATCTTCATCCCTTTCTTTCCCTCAATGGCCAATGAGTTAAAGTCTTAAGGTTGGTCTTGACAAATAGAAGTTTAATCTTCTTTGATCCAAACCAAATTCAAATTAATCTATGATCAAGTGAGTTATTTTGTGTCAAAGATAGGTTACTTCTTGGTCAAGCAAATAACCAAAAGTCAATACAAGGCCCTTCCCCTTTTGTTTGGCATGACAAGTTTATGGAGCTTGGCTTACTAGTCATGACTTCTAACTTGTGTTCTTTGCCTATATTCTTATTGACCAGCCTCAGATAGGTGTGGCTACTATATTAGTCCACTTACGATTGCTTAACATAGCGCTACATTGTCTTATGACAAGCTAACATAACTCTACTAACTACTAACTTTAATATGAGCTTTTAAATTCTTGTCATTTAATTTTAATGTCATTTATTTCTTGCTCATTATTCATCTTGATTTTCATCTTTGCTCACTTGAGCACATATTTTATGTTTATGTCATTTTCCTTTGCTCATTGGAGCCCATTATTGTATATAAATATATTGCTATTTTGTGTTGTTTGTGTTTGTTTTGATGTGAACCAAAAATGCAAAAGGAGAAAGGACTTAGAATTAGGATTTACCCATGCTTAAAGGAGTTCAAGAGCAACTAGGCCTCATGCCTTTAGAATGCAAAATTTGTTGAAGAGCAATTAGGCCTCATGCCTTTAGAATGCTAAAATTCAAAGTTGACCTCAAAGGACTTCTCCTCAAACTTATTCTTTGTCCATTCCCTTTATTATGTTGTGAGCTTTTTTGATGTGTGCTTTTGTGTGGTAGGAACCTCATCTTAAGATTGTGAAAAGAGGACCATTGTCATGAGTAGCCAAGTTAAGAGCCAAGCCAAATGGAGATCCTAGGAGCTTGAATTCAAATTATTAATTGCTTGCTTTGTGTGCTAAATCCAAAGGAAATGAGCATCTTGAGTCATCTCTATGACTCCAAGAAAAGGAACTCCAAGGGTTATCTTTCCCCTCTTATCTTTGTATGCTTTAGGAATAACCTTTCTCTCCCCCCCCCCCCCCCCACTCTAACCAAGCCAAAAATCATTTTCAGAACTTTGACTTTATTTCAAATTAGAAACCTAGGCCTTAGGCCTTTGACTTTTCAAAACTCTTTTCATAAGTACTCATTGTAAATAAACTTTAATCCAACTTCGGCCTCATTTTGTAAGTAAATTTAACTTGTAAATATAACCCATTTCAAGTTGTTTTGTGGTTCCAATGGCCACTTGTTAAAAACTTTTCAAAAACATTAGTCATAGGTTTGAGTTATCATAGTGGTTGATGTAAATCTCACCTCATCCTTAATGTTGGATTATAAGCCTTCCATGCTTATTATAGGTTAACCCCTCACTAGCATGTTGAAGCCTTCCTCACATGGTGGATTGTTGGTTTAGGTTGAGTTTTCTCCATTTGATAACAAAAGACCTTAACGCTTTTGATTAAAATCAATTCACCAATCTTTGAAATTTTTACCACGAACTACGAGGTTTTGATCCTCTTTTGTGATGGTACATAGGCAATGGGTTCATCCATTCAAACAACAAAATTTGTAAATATAATTTATTCTCTTCTCATCCCTCCAATCTTTTGCACAGATTTTTTCACAAATACCAACCTATAACACGTATTTGCAAAAAGAGGTTCCCTTAGAGTACTAAGGATGTTTTGGATGCGTAAAACCTTCCCATTTCATAACCAACCCCCTTACCTAGATCTCTGACATTTTTATTAGTTTTTGATTTGAAAAACTTCTTACTTGGCTTTTGTTCGCTTTTTTAGCCTTTCCTTTGGACAAATAAAAGTGCGGTGGCGACTCGAATTGTATGTTGACTTTTGGTTTAGTCAATAAACCTAAAGGTAACGAAAACCCCGCTACAGAAAAGTGGCGACTCTGCTGGGGATCTTAAGCCCCGTGGGTTTAGCCTACTTTTCGCTTGTATGAGTTGTATGTTTATATTTATTTGTGGCATATTTTTGTGCAAATTTGGGATGAATGTATTGTTTGTAATGAATGAATTGCTTGATATATCAATTGCTTGTATGCTTGGTGGTTTCTTATGAGATGAGTTCTATACCCGAACCCGAGTTCACTTATGATAGGAGAATGGCATAGTCTTGTTGACTTGTATGGAGTTTTTCCTTAACAAGTTAACTTGCAAGTCCATTCACTTGGTGGAGGTTTTATTGGGATCACTAATGTCACACGAGTAGTCGTGGTTAGGCATTACTTTTTCCAATACGAACCCTAGAAACCAAGGACCTTAGATACCTAGCCCATCTTGGCCTATTTTAGGACGTAGTGCGAAGGTCGTTCAAGTGTAAGACTTGATGCGATTGTTACACGATACTACACTCATAAGAGTCCCTCTCGAGAATATTTTTGGAAAACGAGTAGTCGTTTTATCCGATAATATCCGAAAGATGGGATGATGACTATGAGAACCTTTTAGAACATGATTGTCAGGTTTAACCATAGTACACTCCCGTTGGGTGGTTCTTAACCGAGACTCCATGCTCGTGACTCACAACAAACCAGTGATTCGCGGTCGATCCATTCTCGTATATCCTCAAAATCAATGGAACTTGGGTGTTGATAAGGTGTAAACCATAATCCACCAAAATGGATGATTAATATTAACGATGACTTGAGCTATCGCGTGACCTTTGTGTGGTGTGACTTGCTTGATCCTTGAGTGTGTTTGTTGCATCCATGCATTCATGCATTCATTCGTATTCATGTCATCAACAATAAGATTTTACAAGGAACTTAAAAGGTCTATTTGCAAATTTTCAGACATGGATAACCACAGAAGGAATACGAAGAAGTACAGTTTCAGACAACCCGACTTAAGAGAGTTAAGGCGTCTGACATCTTATGTATTAGAGCCCTTGGAGTTCAAAGCTCTCCATGGGAAGCTTCTAGCTATTCTCTCTACTAGGGTGGATGAGGGTCTGATAAGTGTGTTGGTGCAGTTCTACGATCCCCTGTATCGGTGTTTCACTTTTCCGAATTTCCAGTTTCTGCCTACACTAGAGGAGTACACTTATCATGTGGGTATACCTATTCTCGACCGATTGTTGTTCAGTGGTTTGGAGAAGATTCCGTCTTCTCAAGAGATTGCTGACATGCTTCACGTGGAAGTATTCGACATTATTGCCAATATGACTACCAAGGGTGAAATTCAAGGTCTCCCGTCTGATTTCCTGATTGCCAAAGCTACCTTGTTTAAGAAGGCCATGAGTAAGGTAGCTTTTGAAGCTATATTTGTACTCCTCATCTATGGGCTAGTGTTATTTCCCAACATCGACAACTTCGTGGATGTGTACGCTATTAGGATTTTCTCTTCGCTTAATCCCGTTCCGACTCTGTTGGGTGACACTTATTTCTCTTTGCATATGAGGAATGTAAAGGGTGGTGGTTCCATTGTATGCTGTCTGCCTCTGTTGTACAAGTGGTTTATTTCGCACTTGCCTCAGACGCTTGCCTTCAACGAGAACAAGGGATGTCTACGGTGGTCCACAAGACTTATGTCTCTCACTAATGATGATATCTCTTGGTATAATCGTGTTTATGATGGCATTAATATTATTGATTCTTGTGGTGAGTTCTCCAATGTACCTCTTCTTGGTACATGTGGTGGATCTAACTACAACCCTGCTTTGCCTCGTCGTCAGCTTGGGTTCCCCTTAAAGGATAAACCTAACAACATTTCGTTGGAAGGATTATTCTTTCAAGAGGGCCCCAAAAACTTGAAGGATAGAATGGTCCGCGCCTGGCGCAAGGTTCATAGGAAAGGGAGGAATGAGCTCGGTCCTAGAAATTGTGTTGCTTTGGAGCCTTACACCTCTTGGGTAAGGAAGAGAGCCCTTGAGTACCGCATGTCGTATGAGTATCCAAGACCTACCCCTATGGTTATGGTTGGGCCTTCAACCCTCCCTAATCAAGGAGTAGAGGAGTTGAGAGACGAAGACTGTTCGCGTGCTTGGGTTCATGAGCGTGAGGAGCTTCTTCAGCAGCTCAAGGATAAGGATGCAATGATCGAGTTTTTGGAGCATCAGGTTATTGATGAGCCCGAGGATGTGGTTACTTCTCTCCTGCCTCACTCGTCTATGTTTTGGAAGAAGAGATACGATCAACTCGCCAAGGAGAAGGCCGACGTGGAAGCAGCTTATGAGAGAGAGGTGAAGAAGCTTCATGCGACGTATCTTCCGATCTCGAAGGCTTTAGACGACTGCTTCTAGGGCTCCATAGGATGTTTATTCTCCTTTTTCTCTTGTATTATATTTGGTTACCGAAACTGTACTACTTCTTTGGTGTAAAAAGTTTCCAAATATTATATTGCTATGAGTATTCCACATATGTCTCAAAAAGTTCAATATTTTCAAAACATTTGCAAATAGATCCTTATAAAGTTCCTCCGATAAAAAACAAATCATATGCACGAGCATTGCATGCATCATATGCATAAGCAGGTTTTGGTTCCGAGCTCTTGATACAATGGTCTAACTCTTTGCTCTTCATTTATTTTGAAGACAAGCTGACGCATCCATATCGCACTCGCGCAAACGTCAAAGCAATGGCCGAACAACTAGAGAACGAGAACAGAGAGCTCAAAGAAGAAGTCAGCCGGTTATCTGCTTTAGTGGAGTCTCTGCTCCAAGCTCAAAAGCAAGTTGTAAATGTGCAGGCGTCTGCGTCCAATCAAGCACGTGAAGTAGCTCCTACTTCTATACCAGCCCCTGTTGTGGGATCAGCCAATGTCATGCCTTCTGGTTACCCTTGGGGAATGCCCCATAATTTCATGCCCGAAGGACATCATCCGTAAGTGCAAGTTCAGCTGGCATCTAGCCCGGTCCCTGTGGTTCCACCCCCGGTGGTTAATTCTGTTCCTACTCCAGCTTCTATTCCGAGGCCTTTGAGAACCCGGATGTGTATGACAAGTTAGATGAGATGAGAGACCAGTTCTCTGATTTGAGGAAGGAAATGATGGCCCTCCGAGGGAAAGACTTGTTTGGGAAGAGCGCCTCTGAGCTCTGTTTGGTCCCAAATGTGAAGATTCCGATGAAATTCAAGGTCCCAGACTTTGAGAAATACAAGGGGAATAGTTGTCCGCTCAGCCATTTGGTCATGTATGCTAGAAAAATGATTATGCATACCGATTATGATCAACTGCTCATCCATTATTTTCAAGACAGCCTGTCTGGCGCTGCCTTGAAATGGTATATGGGTCTTGACTGTGGCTCTGTGCGCACTTTCAATGACCTCGGTGAGGCTTTTGTAAAGCAGTACAAGTATAACGTGGATATGGCTCCGGACAGAGATCAACTGAGGGCGACGTCCCAAAAAGATAAGGAAACCTTCAAGGAATATGCCCAAAGGTGAAGGGAATTGGCAGCTAAGATAGTTCCGCCATTGGAGGAGAAGGAGATGACAAAGATCTTTTTGAAGACTTTGAGCTCTTTTTATTATGAGCGCATGATTTCTAGTGCTCCCTCGGACTTTACCGAAATGGTAAATATGGGGATGAGGCTAGAAGAGGGAGTCCGTGAAGGACGCCTGTCCCGTGATGATAATTCGGCAAAGAAGTATGGAGGATTTGCTAGGAAGAAGGAAGGGGAGACTCATATTGTTTCTTCCCATAGCAAAAGAAGACCCTCTGTGAGGAGGAAGGAAGTCCGACCAATCGTCAACCAACACCAGGTGGCTCATATAGCGCCTGCTTTTAGAGAAGCTCAACAACCACAACAACAATCTCGTCAACAACAACAGGCTTACCAGCCTCGTAACAACAAAAACAACAACAACACCAGCAATTATGAGAGGAAAAGGGTGACTTTTGACCCGATTCCTATGACCTATGTTGAACTGTATCCTTCCTTGATTGATAGGAAGTTGATAACTCCATGTGCTCCTCCTGCTGTGCCAGCCAATCCTCAATGGTGGTACAAGCCTGAACTTCATTGTGTGTATCATTCTGGCGCGCCCGGACAAGATGTGGAGAATTGTTTTCCATTGAAGAACAAGGTGCAAGATCTTGTGAGGAGTGGGATACTATTCTTTGAGGATGTAGGCCCGAATGTTAAGAAGAACCCATTGCCTGAGCATAGGAAGGCGGCTATCAACATGGTCCAGGGTTACCCTGGCAAATATAAAGTCCTTTATGTGAATGATATAAGGAAGTCCCTGGTGGAAATGCATAGGCTGTTGTGTGAGCACAGTCACTATGAGCACGATCATGATAGATGCCATGAGTGTACTGTCAATGAAAGAGGATGCCGCAAGATAAGAAGGGACATTCAAGAGATGCTAGACCAAGGGATGATCGAGATACTTCAAAATCGTAATGAGGATGAAGTTGATGTTATCACTCATGTATTCAATATTCCTGATACTGTTGTCATCAAGTATGATGGCAGCAAAAGGAAAGTGGTGCCAACTCTTGTGATTAAGCCAGCGGGCCCTGTCCCGTATGTGTCAGATAAAGCGGTCCCGTACCGTTACAATGCTATTATGCTGGAAGATGGGAAGGAGGTATCGTTGCCCTCCACCTCTGTTGTAAGCATATCCGATGTTAGTGGAGTGACCCGTAGTGATCGTGTTTTCTCGGCTCAGCCAAAATCCCATGAAGACATCGTGAGGAGAGATGTTGTCAGTTCTGCCGGTCCCGTGGGGACTTCTTCTTCCAATCATTCTATTCCTGTTGTGAAGGATGTTGACCCTATTGTTGTCAAAGTTGATAAAGCTCCTATCCTAGTTGACCAGTCTGGCATATTGAGAGAGGATGGTGATGAGATACTGAGGCTCATCAAGAGGAGCAAGTACAACGTTGTGGAGCAGTTGCTTCAAACTCCATCAAAGATATTTGTCCTATCTTTGTTGATGAATTCAGAGCCTCACCGCGAAGCACTGCAAAGGGTGTTGGACGTGGCATATGTGGATCACGATGTCACGATTGAACAGTTTGATAGCATTGTTGCAAATATAACTGCCTGCAACAATTTGAGCTTCTGTGATGATGATCTTCCTGAGGAGGGGAAAAACCATAATTTGGCCTTACATATCTCTATGAACTGTAAAGACGATGCCCTGTCTAATGTGTTGGTGGACACAGGGTCATCACTTAATGTAATGCCAAAGACCATTCTTGCCAAACTTTCATACCAGGGGCCTCCCATGAGGCAGAGTGGAGTGGTAGTAAAAGCATTTGATGGATCGTGCAAGACCGTGATAAGTGAATTAGACCTCCCGATCAAGATTGGACCTAGTGATTTCCAGATCACTTTCCAAGTTATGGACATACATCCGTCGTACAACTGTTTACTTGGTAGACCATGGATTCACGGGGCAGGTGTCGTGACATCCACCCTACACCAAAAGTTAAAGTTCGTCAAGAACAAGAAGTTGGTGGTGATAGGGGGAGAGAAGGCTCTCTTGGTCAGTCATTTATCTTCCTTTTCATACATCGATGCTGAGGATGAGGTTGGAACTCCGTTCCAAGCCTTATCTATTGCTGAGCCTTCTAGGAAAAGACTTTCTTCATTTGTCTCCTACAATGATGCTAAGTTGGCCATCGAGCATGGCGCAACTAATGGTTTGGGGAAAATGATAAAGATGGAAGATAATAAATCCCGGGATGGTATAGGGTATTCTTCCGGTGTTTCTAATGATCTTGGGCTATTTCAGAGTGGAGGTTTCATCCACACCGATAGAGATCAAGAAGCTGATGCTGTCATTGAAGAAGACGAAGAGGAAGACCTCGGCAACTTTGTCATACCTGGCGGGATTTGCAATAATTGGGTCACTGTGGATGTTCCAACAGTTATCCATAAGTCAATGTAATATGTTCATTCTTGTTTAAAAACCCTTCTCCCATGCTAAAAGGAGAAGTGAAGACATTGTTGGCATAATTGATTAATACAATGATATTCATTCAATAATCACATGTTAAATGTTTGTTTTCCAAATTATTTTTCATTTTTGCTTTTCGCATGAAATTGGTGATCACCATAAAACCCTAAAAAAGAGAATAAAATCAATTTTTCATCTGCATAATGATTTTCCTTGTTTAAGTTCTGAAATCTCTTTTATACTCAAAATCATTATGCAGGTTAATCAAACCCATTGAACATAATGATCCAACATCATCTCCCAACTTTGAGTTCCCTGTATTTAAGGCAGAAGAAGATGATGCTGAAGAGATTCCTGACGAGATTACCCGTCTGCTTGAGTACGAGGAGAAGATCATTCAGGCACATCTTGAGAATCTGGAAATAGTCAACTTGGGGTCTGAAGACTGCATTCGTGAAGTAAAGATTGGGGCACTCCTTGAAGAGTCTGTTAAGAAGGGGTTGATTGAGTTGCTACGAGAATATGTCGACGTCTTTGCCTGGTCGTATGAAGACATGCCTGTTCTAGATACTAATATCGTGCAACATTTCTTGCCGTTGAAGCCTGAGTGTGTACATGTAAAGCAAAAGCTCAGAAGAACTCATCCTAATATGGCAGTGAAGATTAAAGAAGAAGTTCAGAAGCAAATTGATGCGGGGTTTCTGGTGACTTCTACATATCCTCAATGGGTGGCCAATATTGTGCATGTACCTAAAAAAGACGGAAAAGTCCGAATGTGTGTGGATTACCGTGACTTGAATAAAGCTAGCCCAAAAGATGATTTTCCTCTACCACACATTGATATGTTGGTAGACAATACGGCTAAATTCAATGTATTTTCATTTATGGACGGATTTTCCGGTTATAATCAAATTAAAATGGCACCCGAGGATATGGAGAAGACAACATTCATCACACCTTGGGGAACATTCTGTTATCGAGTGATGCCCTTCGGTTTGAAGAACGTCGGAGCCACGTATCAACGTGTTATGACTACCTTGTTTCATGACATGATGCACAAGGAGATCGAGGTATATGTCGACGATATGATTGCAAAGTTGAAAACAGAAGTTGAACATGTAGAACACTTGTTGAAGCTTTTCCAGCGTTTGAGGAAGTACAAACTCCACTTGAATCCGAACAAGTGTACATTTGGAGTCCGTTCTGGAAAGTTATTGGGCTTTATTGTCAGCGAGAGAGGTATTGAAGTTGATCCTGCCAAGGTCAAAGCAATACAAGAGATGCCTGCGCCCAAAACTGAGAAGCAAGTCCGAGGTTTTCTTGGCCGCTTGAATTACATTTCAAGATTTATATCCCACATGACTGCCACATGTGCGCCTATATTCAAGCTCCTCCGGAAAGATCAGCGTCATGATCGGACCAAGGATTTCCAAAAGGCCTTTGACAGTATCAAAGAGTATTTATCCGAGCCTCCGATTCTATCCCCGCCTATTGAAGGGAGACCGTTGATTATGTACTTGATTGTGCTTGATGATTCCATGGGTTGTGTCCTTGGTCAGTAAGATGAATCAGGAAAGAAGGAATATGCAATATACTACTTGAGTAAGAAGTTCACCGACTGTGAGTCTCGGAACTCAATGCTTGAGAAGACATGCTGTGCTTTGGCTTGGGCTGCTAAGCGTTTACGCCAGTATATGTTGAATCATACAACTTGGTTGATATCCAAAATGGATCCAATCAAGTATATCTTTGAGAAGCCTGCTTTAACTGGGAGAATTGCCCGTTGGCAGATGTTGTTATCTGAGTATGATATTGAGTATCGAGCTCAAAAAGCTATTAAAGGTTGTATCTTGGTTGACCATTTGGCGCATCAACCAATTGAAGATTATCAGTCTGTGTAATATGACTTCCCTGATGAGGAGATTCTGTATTTGAAAATGAAAGATTGTGATGAGCCTACGCTCGATGAAGGGCCAGAGCATGGTTCCCGATGGGGTATGGTGTTCGATGCTGTCAATCAGTATGGAAATGGTATTGGGGCAGTGATTATTACTCCTCAAGGCACACATTTTCCTTTTACAACAAGGTTAACTTTGAAATGCACGAATAATATGGCGGAGTATGAGGCCTGTATTATGGGTTTGGAAGAATGTATTGATCTTAGGATCAAACATCTTGATGTTTATGGCGATTCGACCCTTATTGTTAATTAGATTAAGGGTGAATGGGAGACGAATCAGCCTGGTCTCATCCCATATAGAGATTATGCGAGGAGGATTTCAACTTTCTTTACTAAAGTTGACTTCCATCATATTCCTCGAGATGAGAATCGGATGGCGGATGCTCTTGCTACGCTTGCTTCAATGATTGTTGTCAATTATTGGAATGAAGTCCCAAAGATTACAGTGATGCGCTTGGATAGACCAGCTCACGTTATTGCAGTTGAGGAAGTGAAATATGATAAGCCGTGGTATTATGATATCAAGTGTTTTCTCCAAAGTCAGATTTACCCGCCTGGGGCATCTGTTAAAGATAAGAAGACTTTGAGGAGATTATCCGGCAGTTTCTACCTTAATGGTGATGTGCTTTACAAGAGGAATTTTGACATGGTTCTGCTCAGATGCGTGGATAGACACGAAGCAGACCTGTTGATGACTGAAGTCCATGAGGGTTCATTTGGTACTCATTCCAATGGACATGCCATGGCAAAAAAGATGTTGAGAGTAGGCTACTATTGGCTGACAATGGAGTCTGACTGTTGCAAATACGTGAAGAAATGCCACAAGTGTCAGATTTATGCGGACAAGATTCATGTTCCCCCGACGCTTCTGAATGTTATTTCCTCACCATGGCCTTTCTCTATGTGGGGAATTGACATGATTGGCATGATTGAGCCTAAGGCGTCAAACGGTCACCGTTTTATTCTCGTAGCCATTGATTACTTCACCAAGTGGATTGAAGCGGTATCGTATGCGAATGTGACCAGGAAGGTGGTTGTGAGGTTTATCAAGAACCAACTCATATGCCGATATGGTGTGCCAGACAAGATCATTACTGATAATGGATCTAACTTGAACAATAAGATGATGAAAGAGTTGTGTAGCGAGTTCAAGATTGCACATCATAATTCTTCTCCCTATAGATCCAAGATGAATGGGGCCGTTGAAGCTGCTAATAAGAACATCAAAAAACTTATTCAGAAGATGGTTGTTACGTACAAAGATTGGCACTAGATGCTGCCATTTGCTTTGCATGGCTATCGTACATCCGTCCGTACTTCAACAGGGGCAACCCCTTTCTCTCTTGTATATGGCATGGAGGTTGTGCTCCCCGTAGAGGTCGAGATCCCATCAATGAGAGTCTTGATGGAAGCCAAGTTGACTGAGGTTGAATGGGTCCAGAGTCATTATGACCAACTGAATTTGATTGAAGAGAAGAGATTGACTGCCATGTGCCATGGTCAGTTATATCAACAAAGGATGAAGAAAGCATTTGATAAGAAGGCCAAGTCTCGTGTGTTCCGAGAAGGTGACCTCGTGCTCAAGAAGGTCTTGTCTTTCGCGCCCGATTCCAGGGGCAAGTGGACTCCAAACTATGAAGGTCTATACGTTGTTAAGAGAGCCTTTTCAAGCGGTGCTTTGTTGCTCACAACTATGGATGGGGAGGATTTCACTCGTCCTGTGAATTCTGATGCAGTCAAGAAATACTTCGCCTAAAAATAAAAATAGAATAGCTCGCTAAGTTGAAAACCGAAAGGGCGGCTTAGGCAAAAATGAGCGTTTCGGTGGATTGAAAACCCGAAAGGGCGGTCCAGGCAAAAGTTAGAGACATGAAAAAATGAATATATATCCCGCTAGATTGAGTACCTCACCCTGGGGCAATCTAGGCAAAAATTATGGATTTGGCAAGTAACTGCATCCTGTCAAGACTTTGTTCTACAACTGTCGTCTGTCAAAGATTCTCGCTCAGTCATCATCAACTGAAGTTTCGAATACAGTGGATTCAGAGTTGGTGGAGAAACGGTCATTATGTTCAATGTAGCCCTTTTCCATGTATATCACCAATTTCAAATTTGTAAAGATCCATGGAGTCTCGCCATTTGCGGGCTACCATTCTCTTAAATAAATTTGAGCCTTTATCCAATTCTTTGCACTCTTATTTGTTTTTGTTTAACAAATGTTTGCATGTTTTAATTGATGAATATCATTGTTTTAAACAAATAAAGTTTTCATGAATAAACTGTTTTAAACAAAGTGAACATTCACAATGACTGAAAGGATAAGTGGGATGTCCTCAGTGCTTTCCCAAGGATAGTACGATCACCAAAGGGTAAGACATTCGTTCATATTCTGGCATTCTTGCTCCTTATATCCTCTTCATCAGCTTTCAAGTTGTCTCCCCAACTGAGCACAGAAAGAATGATACATCATCAGCTTCGCAGAGGGTCTGGTATGAGAAGTTCTCCTTGATGGCAGTGGGTTGATCTGTCTTATGGATTGCTTTCCCTTAGTTGGATTTTCATCCAATGCATTCCCGGTAGTGTGTTTGTGTATACATACTAGTTTCTCCCATGGAGTTTTAGCAATCCATGATTGGTATATGGTTGATCTGTGAATGATCCCTTCTTTTCCAAATTTTTGCCTCGATACGTTAGAGACGTGTATCCCTCTATATCAGGCACTAGCATTTATGTTTTATCATTATATGGTTGTCATCCCTTGTGTGGACTGACTTAAAATCCCTTATAGATTGATAAAAGTTGATATCCTGACTGTCTACTCGCGAGGAAGGTTGTCTTTCCCCTGCATGAGTAAGAATCTCCAGCGGAGTAAGCATGTGTTCCCTGCAGAGCTACCTTTCCAGATATTTGTCTCCTCAGCAGGAAGTTGCCTAGTACAATTGATGAATGGCTTATTTCCCATTTCATTTATCTTGAAAAAGGTATCCCCGGTATGTCGCTTGTTGATGAAGGATTTATTTCTGTTTTCTCCAGCAAGAGTAGTTCCCTCGAGAGCATTTGCAGCTTGTCCCCAGTAGGGTTGCCAGATCAGAGTTTGATGTTTGTATCTCCTCCGAGTCTGAAGATTTCTTCTAGTATTAAGAGCTGGTGGTGAAAATGTTTATATCCTTCCCCAGTGGAGCAAAATGTTATTTTCCCCTTTTGCAGAGTTTCCTCTCCGACAGATAGAAGGGGGTGTTCTGATTGATGTACATCTGATTGGTGGTTGTTCTCTATGGAGTTTCACATCATCCCTTAATAAGATCCCCAATAGAGCTTCTTCTCCGGCGGATCTTATTGTTACTAAACCACCTGTCCCCAAGAGAGTTGATGGAAACTCCCCGGCAGATTTTTTGCATCTTCCTTATGTCGGGATTGTTTGCTCTTGGAAGACTTCTCCTGTGCAGAGTGTTATTTCCTGCAGTTGGAAGCTTTGACTTTGACTATCCCCAACTATGGTTAAAGTCTTCCCTTGTTTACTCTTATTCCAGAGATAATCCCCATTAGAGTTGAGTTCTCTGTTTGATTATTTTCTTTCACTGCTTCTGAATACATCTTCAGTGAGTGTAGCTTTGGGATAGGGTTTGATATCCCCGATGATTTATTTTTCATCCTTCTCAGGTTATTCCCAAGCTGAGTTCTCCAGTAGGCTTTGCCCTCCTTGTCGAGACGTTTGCCGAGTGTCTGTTCGTGATTCTTTGACTTGTTTGTGTTAGATATGTCTGTTTGTCAGCATTAACTATACACAAATCATGCATATACATGCATAATCATAGCATTCAGATATTCATGATGCATTCTTTTCCATATATCTTTGCTTGCTATCTCCTGCTATTGGTGAAATGTTCTTCCCCAAGAAGACGTCTGTGTTTGATCTCTCCATATAGAGTCACCCCCCATAGGCAGAAAGTTTCTATCTTTCATTCTTTCTTCCCCACTGAGTTATATCCTCGTGGATGATTATTGTTTCAGTTTCCTCCCCAGTTATGTATCGGGATGGAATTACTCCCCTGAGTTATATCCTCATCGGATTGAGTCTTGTTTGATTGTGTCTTTCTAGTTTGTTCCTAGATTGATTCATTTCTTGTTACCCCCTGCAGTTCCCCGCGGTTCAGTTGTTCAATTGTTCAGTAACCAGTAATTGTTCATCCTTTCCCCGGCGGATTTTGTGGCCTTCTTCCCAGTAACCGGTAGTTGTAAGTCCTATTTCTGTGGTTTTCTACCCAGTAATCGATAGATGTAATCCCCTCTTTGTTGGTTATCTTTACCCAATAATTGGTACTGATATTCCTTCATTTTTTAGTATACCACCCAGTAACCGGTGATATATATCTTGGATAATTGCTTCTGTCAGGCAATGTATCCCTAGCGAGTCATCTTTCATTTACCATTGTTTGGTAATGTTTGTTTCTCTTTCTGATTGGTCATCATTTTATACCCAGTAACCGGTATCCCGATGTCCTTTCTTTTCGGTTGATTTATCCTTTATTAACCCAGTAACCCGTTGCGGATAATCTTCCATGCGAGTATGTTGTCTACATTTTACCCATATAACAGTAGTAGATAATATATTTCATGCGCTCTTCAGTCGAGGTCTTTTTCTTCCCCAGTCGAGTAAGATTCGTATTTCCTTGTGGAATCGAATGTCCATCCTATAAGTCGAGTTTGCTTTTTCAGCCCTCCTTTCGGATGATGAGTGTCTTGGATGTGTTCCCAATTCACGCCTGGTTGGTCACCTATTATATACCCAGTAACCGGTATCCTTGGTGTTCCTCCTTTCTGCTCCCTATTATGACTTTTTATCCCCTGTGGAGTCAGATTTTCCTGAGTTGAGATGCGCCTTTTGGGTCCTCCTCAGATGTTTCGGACGATTGATATCTTTCACCCTTATACCGGTCTTAGATATCCTTTCTCCCGAGCGTGTTGTTCTCTCACCCAGTAACCGTTGTCTTGATAACATGTCTCTCTTTGAGTTTATTACCCAGTAACCGGTAATATCTCATTGTTTCTTCCTCAGCTGAGTCCTTTGTGGACATCCCCGTCTGAGTCCGGATTTTTCATCCGATGTATTTTTTGTGGATAGTTTTGTTGTATTGGCATATTCCCCAATACATGCATCTTTGCGTCAGCTCGAGTCTTTCCACCGATTTATTTTCGTGGAATCCCTTCGTGTCTCCCAACAAGTTTTCAAGACGTGACTTGCTCACGCATTTTTACCTTATCCCCCCCAGAGTCTCTGTCTCCCTAGTGAGTGTGTTACTCCTATGGATCTTTAGTGCCTCCCGATTTCTTTTCCTTTGTGGCAATTATTCACCATGAAGATTTTATTTTGCATGCATACATTTCCATCATGAGGTCTCTTAGGGACCAAAATTCGTCTCTTTGCTATTATTTAAGCTCATTCTATCTCGTCGAGACGAAGATTTTAACCTTCATATCTCCGGCTAGAATGACCTTAAATAGGGGCATCTGTAAGACCCTAATTTTGACCTTAAGATCCCTCATGGCATCATGTTATTGCACAAGTGCATTGCCTCAAGGATCATAGCATGTTTGGCTCCTTAACCCTAGGGTTGGGACTTGTTTGAGTGGTTTGAGATCACCAAGCATGCTTGTATTGTATGTTATTACTTTTCTTATTTGATTACTAACTAAAAGCACAAAAATATGTCACTAACTCTTTTTGTTTTGAAGCTCAAGTGATCATGTGCTCCACAATGCTCCTATGAGGCTCCTAAGCCCAATGCAATGACTAAATAAAGATGAGAAAAGGAATGACAATGGTCCACAAAGTTCCTAATCATTATACATGTCTCCCAAGTATCTCAATTTTCCAATTTGATCAAGATAACCCAAAGGGCTTGAAGATTGTTTCCCAAGGAAACCCTAATTTCACTGTGCTTTGACTGTGCCTTGCCCATGAAGCAATCTCAACCTCTGATCAAATTTAATCAAGGGAATTTCTTTCATTTATCATTTTATGCCTATATGAGCCTATTTGAGGCCCCCTCAATCATTTATTCATCAAGATTGGAAGTTTGACTTTGAAAAGTTGACCAGTCAAGTCATATGACTAAGCTGAGGTTCAATGAGCTATAATTTTTGATGTGTTTGTCAAATGAAGATGACCCCAAAATAAAAAATGTTCCTAAGAACCATATGAACAACTTTCATGTTTATCAAAAATCCATTTGAAGTTTTTAAGGTCATAATTAATTTCAAAACATTATAGGATATTTTGACTGAAACCCTAATTTTGGGTCAACTTGCCAAGCGCATAACTTTCTTAATTTTTATGATGTTGAGATGAGACCAAAGGAATTGTAAATATTGAGATGTACAATTCAAATGTTATGTTGGACAAAAGTTCATAATCCTAAAATAAATACATGTGATATTGCAAAACATTATAGGTCATCTTGGACCTAATTCATTGAATTTGAAAAAGTACCCAACTTCAAATGCCTATAACTTTGTCATAGAAAATTCAAATGATGCAAACTTTGAGTCTAGATTTACCATCTTGAAAATATATACAACTTTTATGTTGGAGATCTTTTCATTTGAAGCTTGTATCATGAGGACAGAGGGGTTTAACCAAGCTTACTTTTGGGTTAATTTTTCAATGTGATTTGAATATGTTTTACACTTGGAATTTCCAAGCCAGTTTTGATCAATTTTCATATGCCAAATGATTTTTTTCCCAACATGAATTTTGTTCCTTATTCCAAGAGCTTTCCAACCATTACTCACAATAGTCCTTGGGGTCTACCATTTGGGAGATTCGAATTTATTTTCATTAAGGTGCATTCTTGATATTTTATGTTGAAATTTGAATTGCAAGTATTTACCATCCAATGTGCACGACCAAATGCCTTTCACATGATCTCAGCAAGCTTCTTCAGCTATCCATGGGCCTTTTACACGTCCACAAAGTACCATGCACTAAAAAATTCAAATCCCATGCACATGAGCAAAGTGTGAACTCAGATGCATTCACCTATAAATAAACACCTCATGAGCTTCATTTCACAACCTTTTGGAGATCCCATATGCTGCTGCACTGAAACCACACCCTCACCAAAGGAATCATTCACCATTTTTTTTCCAGATTTTCGAGCTTGAAAATCAGTAACATTAGCTGAGTTTCAAAGCTAGATTCCTTAGCCAATCATCTTCCATACATCCAGGGATCAAAGAGGAGCAAAGAGCTTGAAGAATTCGTGGCTAGAAACTCATCAATTTGAAGGTATCAACTCAAACTGTTTGGATCTAAAACTCTTAATTCAATGTAGTATCCTTGTGTTTCTGTGGTTCTCTGAAGTCCTCATACTTGAGGCAAGCCTTTAGTGCATTCAATTTGCCATTTCATGAACAATCCGTGTGGACACCATGATTTTCTCCTTCATCTTTCTCTCAATATAGGAAGCATGAAAGAAATTCAATGGTACAGTGATGATCTACATCACAAGAGCTTTATTTCCATGTCCTTATTTTTCATTTTCGTTGAGGTTCATTTTTCTGCAAAATTGGCCGGAATATGTTGCTTGGCCGGAGAAGACGGTGGTTTTCACCACCACCACCACCACGTGTTTTAATCCCTGGCCCTTGGATCTCCTTCTCAGGATCTAATCTCATGCGTCCGTTTTAATTACTTGTTTTAATTCGTTGTGTTGCGCGTTTGACTTGAACCTAGCGTGTGTTCTCAGATCCAGACCATACACCACTGCCACATCAATTAATGAAGTGGATCTAGTGGTTCTGCATTTTTCGCTTATTTTCATTTTCTCTTTATTTTCTTTTAATTCATTCCATTTTCAATAATTCATTAAAATTCATTTGAAGTCAGAAAAATATGAGACCAACTCTAAAAATTTTCTTGAAAAATATAGTTTCATATTATGATTTTTAATCATTTTTGTGACTTCATTTGATTTTTTTTATGAATTACTTGGTTTTTAATGATTTTAATTCATTTTAAAATACTTTCTGACTTTTAAAAAATACAAAAATATTTTCATAGCATCTATAGATCATGATAAGTCAATGAAAAATAGTCTCAACAATTTCTTGTTTGTTTTGAGATTATTTGAGATTTTAATTCATATTATGCTATTTTTGGTTGTTTTTAATTGATTTTAATTACTTTCTGACTTTAAAAATTTGTGAGAAAATTAGTCAAAGTTTGTTTGACTATGTAGAACCTATGAGAATTTAATTGGACTCATTGAAGTTGTTTTGAATTGAATTTGAGATTCAAGTTTGTTTGTTTATTTTTTATTTGTATTTTCTTTTAGTTCAAAAAATACCAAAAAAAATATTGTGGACTTCTTGACTTATTACCTTGATTCTTCTTCTGTTTGGTGTTGATCAAGGTTGAATTGATTCAACTTTGATCAAATGCATTGGATCTTATGGTTTGAAAATCCTTAAGGATCATCATCTAGAAAGATGAATGAATTTGATCAAGGATGAGTTATCCCTTGATCAATTGGGATTGGTTGTTGACTTCTTACACCCTCCCTTTCATCTTCATCCCTTTCTTTCCCTCAATGGCCAATGAGTTAAAGTCTTAGGGTTGGTCTTGACAAATAAAAGTTTAATCTTCTTTGATCCAAACCAAATTCAAATTGATCCATGATCAAGTGAGTTATTTTGTGTCAAAGATAGGTTACTTCTTGGTCAAGCAAATAACCAAAAGTCAATACAAGGCCCTTCCCCTTTTGTTTGGCATGACAAGTTTATGGAGCTTGGCTTACTAGTCATGACTTCTAACTTGTGTTCTTTGCCTATATTTTTGTTGACCGGCCTCAGATAGGTGTGGCTACTATATTACTCCACTTACGATTTCTTAACATAGCGCTACATTGTCTTATGACAAGCTAACATAACTCTACTAACTACTAACTTTAATATGAGCTTTTACATTCTTGTCATTTAATTTTAATGTCATTTATTTCTTGCTCATTATTCATCTTGATTTTCATCTTTGCTCACTTGAGCACATATTTTATGTTTATGTCATTTTTCCTTTGCTCATTGGAGCCCATTATTGTATATAAATATATTGCTATTTTGTGTTGTTTGTGTTTGTTTTGATGTGAACCAAAAATGCAAAAGGAGAAAGGACTTAGAATTAGGATTTATCCATGCTTAAAGAAGTTCAAGAGCAACTAGGCCTCATGCCTTTAGAATGAAAAATTTGTTGAAGAGCAATTAGGCCTCATGCCTTTAGAATGCTAAAATTCAAAGTTGACCTCAAATGACTTCTCATCAAACTTATTCTTTGTCCATTCTCTTTATTATGTTGTGAGCTTTTTTGATGTGTGCTTTTGTGTGGTAGGAACCTCATCTTAAGATTGTGAAAAGAGGACCATTGTCATGAGTAGCCAAGTTAAGAGCCAAGCCAAATGGAGATCCTAGGAGCTTGAATTCAAATTATTAATTGCTTGCTTTGTGTGCTAAATCCAAAGGAAAGGAGCATCTTGAGTCATCTCTATGACTCCAAGAAAAGGAACTCCAAGGGTTATCTTTCCCCTCTTATCTTTGTATGCTTTAGGAATAGCCTTTCTCCCCCCCCCCCCCCCCCCCCCCCCCCCCCCCCCCACCCCCCTAACCAAGCCAAAAATCATTTTCAAAACTTTGACTTTATTTCAAATTAGAAACCTAGGCCTTAGGCCTTTGACTTTTCAAAACTCTTTTCATAAGTACTCATTATAAATAAACTTTAATCCAACTTCGGCCTCATTTTGTAAGTAAATTTAACTTGTAAATATAACCCATTTCAAGTTGTTTTGTGGTTCCAATGGCCACTTGTTAAAACCTTTTCAAAAACATTAGTCATAGGTTTGAGTTATCGTAGTGGTTGATGTAAATCTCACCTCATCCTTAGTGTTGGATTATAAGCCTTCCATGCTTATTATAGGGTTAACCCCTCACTAGCATGTTGAAGCCTTCCTCATATGGTGGATTGTTGGTTTAGGTTGAGTTTTCTTCCTTTGATAACAAAATACCTTAAGGCTTTTGATTAAAATCAATTCACCAATCTTTGAAATTTTTACCACGAACTACGAGGTTTTGATCCTCTTTTGTGATGGTACGTAGGTAATGGGTTCATCCATTAAGATAACAAAATTTGTAAATATAATCTATTCTCTTCTCATCCCTCTAATCTTTTGCACAAATCTTTTCACAAATACCAACCTACAACGCGTATTTTCAAAAAGAGGTTCCCTTAGAGTACTAAGGATGTTTTGGGTGCGTGAAACCTTCCCATTTCATAACCAACCCCCTTACCTAGATCTCTGACATTTTTATTAGTTTTAGATTTGAAAAACTTCTTACTTGGCTTTTGTTTGCTTTTTTAGCCTTTCCTTTGGACAAATAAAAGTGCGGTGGCGACTCGAATTGTATGTTGACTTTTGGTTTAGTCAATAAACCTAAAGGTAACGAAAACCCCGCTACACATACTAGAAGTAGTACATTCAGATGCATGTGACCCTTTTGAAGAGCATACCTTTGGTGGAAACAAGTATTTTGTTTCGTTTGTTGATGAGTTTAGACGAAAGTTGTGGATCTATGTGATCAAGCAAAATGGCAAAGTATTCAAAATCTTTAAGAGATTCAAGATGCTTGTCGAAAACTAGAGTGAAAAGAAGATTAAAGTTCTGTAAACATATGAAGGTGGCAAATACACGTCTAAGATGTTTGAATAGTTTTGTGCGGAACATGGTGTTGATCATGAGGTAACTGCTCCTTACACGCCTCAACATAATAGAATAGCAGAAAGAAGAAACATGACCATATTGGACATGGCGAGTTGCATGTTGAAGTAGAAAAAATTGCCAAAATTCTTATGGGGTGAAGCAGTCACCACTGCTGTCTATATTTTGAATAAGTACCCTACCAAGAATCTAAAGAACAAGGTTCCTGAAAAAGTATGGAGTGGCAAACAACCATTGGTGAGTCATCTAAAGGTGTTTGGCTCTTTTGTTACAAGCATGTTCTTGATGCTAGAAGAAGGAAGCTTGATGACAAGAGTGAGCCTATGATTTTGGTAGGATATCATAAAACTAGTGCATATACGATGTTCAATGCAATTAATAAGAAGCTCGTGATGAGTCGAGATATTGTGATTGATGAAAATTATTCCTAGGATTGGAATTCTAGTGATGCAATTGACAAGCCATTGTTGGGCTATGATTTCGAAGAAGCAAGTCGTTGTCGAAGTTGAAGCAGTTGCTGACATGCCTAACACATTCGAAGTCGAAGATGGTGTAGCTAGTACTAGTCAAAGACCTCAAATAACTAGAGTTCATCCAACAAGACTTCAAGACTATGAAGTGACTGGTGATGATGAAGTCACACTAGATGAAAAATCATTTCATTTTGCCTTACTTGCAGGTGTTGAACCAATCAAATATAGCAAAGCCTTAAACGATAAATAATGGAAGTCATCTATGGTCGAAATGTTATAAGCAATCGAAAGAATTAACACATGGGAGTTAGTCGAATTGCCAGCACATACAAAAGCTATCAAAATGAAGTGGGTGTTCAAGTTGAAGCACAATGTTGATGGGTCGATATCAAGACATAAGGAGAGATTGGTAGCTCGAGGTTTTCTTCAGAGAGCAAGAGTCGACTACGCTGAAGTATATGTATATGTCGTTGTATTGGAGACTGTTCGACTAGTAGTCGCATTGGCATGCAAGCAAGGTTGGTCGATATTTCACTTAGATATGAAATATGCATTTTTGAATGGACCTTTAGATGAAAAAGTATATGCCACACAACCTCTAGGGTTTGTGATACAGGAGGAAGCAAGGAAAGTGTACAGGTTGTACAAAGCGCTATATGGCCTCAACTAGGCACCTAGGGCATAGAACAAGAAGATCGACTCATGCTTGGTTGAATTAGGATTCATCAATTACAAATCTGAGTATGGTTTCTATGTTCAGGTTGTGACACAAGATATAACAATCATATGCTTATATGTCGATGCCTTGTTAGTAATTGGAAATAACTTGGAGAATTTGTCGAAGTTCAAAGAGCTGATGAAAAAGGAATTTGAAATGTCGGATCTGGGAAAGTTGTCGTACTTCATAGGCATGGAAATTCAAATGTCGAAGTAAGGTATGGTGCTACATCAAATAAAGTATGTCAAAGAGATACTCAAGAGATTTAGGATGGATGATTCGACTCTTGCATCTTCATCTGTCGAACCAAATTTGAAATTGGAGAAGCATGGAGAGGAAGACAAAGTTGATACAACTTTGTTCAAACAAATTGTCGGATCTCCAATGTATGTGTGCAACAGTCGACCTGATATAGGTTTCTCAGTCAGATTAGTGAGCAGATACATGAGTGAACCAATGGTGTCACAAATGAAGGCTATAAGAAGAATCTTGAGATACTTAAAAGGATCTATAAACTATGGAATTCTATTTCGACGAGACTCTAGAAGCAAAGAAGTTATGGTTACTTGTTACTCATATGTTGATTGATGTGGAGATAAGGAAGATTGAAAAAGCACATTTGGTTAGTTCTTTCAAGTATTTGGTGCCCCAATCTCATGGTGCTCAAGAAAGCAACATGTGGTGGAATTGTCATCGTTTGAGGCTGAATATATAGCAGGATCCTATGATGCATGTCAAGCAATTTCAATCAGATATGTTCTTGAAGAAATGGAGGTCGAAGTGAAGAAAATTCTGGTGTTGCAGATCGATAACAAGTCAACCATAAATCTTGCGAAGAATCGAATTTTGCATGGAAGGAGTAAGCACATCGAAGCTAGATTTCACTTCTTAAGGAAAAAGGTAAATCGAGGTGAAATTGAAGTAAGACATTGCTCAAGTGAAGCACAGTTGACCGACATTTTCACCAAAGGATTGAAGATCGATAGGTTTATAAATTTGAGAAAGAAATTATGAATAGTTCATATCGACTTTGATTAGCGTATGTGCAACAACTTGGATTATACGGGGGTATATTGTGATATAATCCAAGTTATGTGACCCAAACTCAAAATTAATTAGGGTTTAGGGTTTGCTACTTGATATACAAGTTAGTTATATATAAATAGACATATTTTGTAATTCAATTTATACAATTCATTCAATAATATCAATCCTTATTTCGTATTTTTTTTCTTTCTCTTGTCATTAAAAATGTCTCACGCACTAACATAATGATCTAGCTGCATTTGATACTTCGGTCTACACTTGTTCAAAGACTGAATCAGAGTTTAATAATTGCTTACAAAAATGACATTCTCAAGGCTTTACACTCATTTGTACTCACATTAAGCATTATTGTCAATTGATCATGAATACAATACATTAATTTCACATGTCAATCAGATTATGCTTTTTTAATGGTCTTACGATGGCAGGAAAAGATTATTCTAGAAAGCTATTGTATTGCATTGATCAAGGATTTTCTATAACTTCGAAATAACAGAAGTGGATTTTTATAAAAAGAAACCACTTCTATCATTGACTTTTTATGATGATTTAGCATATTTCAACATGAAAACCAATACCATTTAAACCAAGCAAAAGAAACATGATGAAACCTCAACCAATAAAGAGAAAGTCTCTGTGTAATTTTGAAACAACATAAGTGAATTTTTATAAAAGGAAAACCCTTATATCATTGACTTCTAATGATGATTTAGCGGAATTCAACATGAAAAGCAATACCATTTAAACCAATAAAAAAGAAACATGATGAAACCACAACCAATGAAGATAAAATCATCAATTAATGATAACTAAGAACAACCTAAAACCATGCATTGTAAGCAGACTCGCAGGCTATCTTTTTCCATTGCTAATCATACAAAAATTTCTCATAAATAATGATGTGTGGTAGATTAAAAACATCAAAATCATATTTAAAACAAGTATTCACTTCTATCAAAAGCTTTTCATTGAATGTCTAATTTTTATTATGAATATGATCCAGCTTATATATCTATTTTTCCTGTTTTAGATCTTGTTTGATCGGCAGATGCAAAGACAAAATTTAAAAGGAAAGCATGATGCTTTGATCAAAGAATTCAATTCACAAACACGAGGATGCTATACTTTGTTGGAACTTGAAAACTACAGTAAACTTTAATGTGTGACTTTTTATCTCCACACCACAAACGTGAAATTTTTTTGACCAAAATGTCAACCTTTAAATTTTTTTTTCGTATTTCAGTTTTATCCTGATCTACTCGTTTCCGCTGCAGATGTTTTCGTTTCCCCGACCGAGTCTTTCAATTTTCATGGAATTTCACTAGTCACCCAACAGTTTTTAAGTCGTAGTCTGGCCTACGCATAACCTTTTTATCCCCTCGGAGTCTCTGTCTCCCTAGTGAGTTTTCCTAACGGGTGCATTATGCTCCTGCGGACCTTCGGTCTCTCTGATTTCTTTTCCTTTGTGGCAACATTTTTCCACAGAGAATTTGTTTTTACATTCATATCATATGCATCATGAGGTCTCTTAGGGACCAAAAATTTGTTTCTATATGTTGTTATTTAAGCCCATTCTACTGAGTCGATATGAAGATTTTAACCTTCACCTCCTCAGTTAGAATGTCCTTAAATTGGGGCAGCTGTAAGACCCCAATTTTGACCCTAAGATCCCTCATGCAATCTCATCATATGCATTAGCATTGAGATCATACCTTGACATTCTCTTTACCCCTCTTTCATTGGGTTTGTTTTGGGAGAGATCACCAAGCACCATATGATTGTATCATACTTGTATTTTATCATTTTACTAACCAAAATACCAAAAATATGTCTTTGCATTTGCCTAACTCTTTTGTAGGTAGGGCATGATCACCATTGATCTATCAAGTTCACATCTAGGGTTTAAGATCCTCATTGCTAAGAGCACAACAAGGAATGATCCAGAATGTCTCTAAGCATCATATATGAGTCCCAAGGATCTTCACATGCTATTTTGATCAAATATTCTTCAAGAGTTTGGAATTGGTTTGCATTGGAAACCCTAGTTTGTTTGGGTATCTTGAGTAACTTCTTCAACAAGCTTCCTCATCAATTGATCAAATTTCTCAAGGGACACTTCAAAATTCATCATATTATGAATATATGATCTACCTTGAGCCTAAAAAGTCAGAGAATTGCAAGTTAGTAAGTTAGTTGATGGTGGTTGGCCAGATGAATTCATCTGATCAAAACCGGGTCCCCCTAGACCCTATCTCCTACAGTTTTCATCATATGAAAATAATTGCAAGAGAAATGTTACTCTAAATGACATTCCAAACAACTTTCATGTTTATGTCTAGAGCTAATTTTTCTTGGAAAATCATTTTCTATGTTGAATCATTATAGGTCATTTTGTCTAAACCCTAACTTGAAAGTCAACTTCCCAAGGCCATAACTTGCTCAATCTTTATGATATTAAAGATTTCCAAGTTGCACAATCAAATTCAAGATGTCTACTTCAACTTTGATGTTTGGAGTGAAATCTAAATCAACTTTTATGAGCATGTGATATGAGGATACATTATAGGTCATTTTGGACCAATACCATTGAACAAGTGATTTTCCTCAACTTCAAAAATACATAACTCTCTCATTCTAAATCAAATGATGTCAAATTGGTAAACATTTTGAAGATCTTTGAAAGAGCTACAACTTTGATGAAGACATTTTTCTCATTTGGAGCTTACATAAAAAGTTTAATAAGGTGGAACATTGAAGTATATGACTTGACACTTAGAAATTTTTTTAACATGTTGAAATTTCCAAACTTCCACCTCAAAATTCACCCTGACCCAAATTCTAAATGGAAAGGTGTTCAACATAAGAGTTGTTCCTCTTGATCTAAGCTTTCCAAAGAGTCCTAATTCATTCATTTTGGACGAGGTTTTCTATGACCGCGCATAGTGTTAACAGGCCTGCATCAATTGGTAAAATCAAAACTTCAAATGATTCAAGCTTCATTCAGACTTCAGCACAGTTGAATTTGGACCTTAGTGTATTGCTTCATGGGTCTGTACACGCCCATGCAAGCATGGACATGACATTGCCAATTTTGGAAGAAATTTCAAGTGTGCAAATAACACTTCAATTTGCTATAAATAGAGACCCTCTGAGCTCATTTGAGAGGACCCTTGCGCGCCACCTTTGCCTCCACTCTTCAAACCCTCACAATTCAAAGGAAAACCTGATAATTCTCACTTGAAAATTGAGTTTGAATCTCACTGTTTGGAGATTCAAAAACTCTAGGATCCAAAGCTTTGTACCAATCCTAATCCACTCCTACAAGCTATTGGAGAAAGATCAAACAAGAATTGAAGCAAAAGAGATCAAGTTATGCACAACATTGAAGGTATTTTCCAATTTTTTTCTTTTTTTCGATTCTCACTCAATTCTCATTAATTCTCTTGGATCTTTGGTTGTCCGAAGTCCTACCAATGTAGGCAAGAAGATTGAGTTGCTTTGAGATCAAATTGAAGCAACTCAGTTAACACACCTCAAAATTCAACTCCTCATATCTTTCTATATATTTGGAGTTAGTTAAAATTGAGGTCATATTCGTGCTCTACGCCATTTTTTCTTTCAGATCATGTCCTCCCTTTTCATTTTAATCATGGTGATGATTGAACCAGTCCGGCGAGGTTCACCTGAGAAGGTGACCGACCTTTGGCTCCGGCAGTGATGTGGCATGGTTCAGAGCCATTGATTTCATTTAAAATGTTTTAATCACAGGCGTTGGTTTTTATTACCACTTGTGTGGCACGCTGACTAAGTTCCATCATGGAATGCGCGTTTGTGTCCACTTGATCTGCCACCTCAATTAATGAGGGAGATCAAGTGGTCCACGTTTTTTTGTATTTTCTGATTTTCATTTTATTCCTTTGATTTTCATTTTATTCCTTTGATTTTCATTAATTCATATTAATTTTAATATTGATCCAAAAAATATGAGAGTTTCAACAAATTTTTTAAAATAAAATTCTCTTTCATATTTTGAATTAAAATTATTTTTTGGATCATTATTAATATTTTTCATGATTTAACTGATTTTGTGATTATTTTTAATTGTTTAAAAATACTTTTAAGTTTCCAAAAATTCTGAAATTTTTTCTCCAAGGTCCTTTGACCTTGTTTGGTCTATGATAAATTTTATGGCCATTTCTTTGGTGTTTTGATGAGGTTTTAGGAAATTGACCAACCATATTTAAATTAATGCATTATTTTTAGTATTTTTAATTGAATAAATGCCAAATAATTGTGTTGAGCCATTTTGATTGATTTGTGTAAGTTTGACTTGTGTTGTTGGGCCTTGGTCAAGGTTGATTTGACTTTGTTAGGTTAAGATCATTGGATTTAGGGGATTGGTGGAATGTACATTCCATCTCCCAAAATGAATGAATGATCTTAATCTGGTAAAAGTCCTCCTTTGTCCAATTTGAGTTTGATCTACCTCCCCTCCCTCTTCATCTCATTCCCCTTCTTTATGCATTCATGTCATGGTCCTATGATATCTCTATATCCTAAGGCTAGTTGATTGCAAAAGCAACATGAGTATAGATGAGATTAGGCCACCACTTTTGCATATTCTTTTTGTGTGTGGTATGTTTCATGAGCATAGTCCATTATACTATGTCTCTAACATGCATTAACACCAAAATTCTATTGCCTGACCTCAAATAGTTGTGACTTCTACATAAGTCCAATTACGATTGCTTAACATAGCGCTAAATTTTGACACAAAAAGGCATAACAGTCTAGTTAGTGAGATTGTAAGTCTCCCCTCTTTCATGGTATTGTGTGGAAACTTGGCCTTTTTTCCTTCCTTTGGAAGATGTCTTGGTTCAAGGATCCATGCTTGTGATAAGTGGGTTGAGTGTTCTCCAAATAATGACTTAAACAAAAAAGCAAAATCAATACTAACTTCTAACTCATTAACAACTAACATTTAATTTCAAGTCATTTACTTTAATGCACTTTATTTTTAAGTCTTATTCATTTGCCATTATTCATACCATTCTAATTGTTTATGTTAATGTCATTTTCACTTTTTCCACTTGGATCATATTTTGTGATATATTTTATTTGTGTATATTGTGTTTGATTGTGTGGTCTTTGACCATTAATGTATATAATAAGAACAAAAACCCTAAAAATATCTTGTGTGGACTGTTGGTTTGATCTGAGACAATTGGACTTAGAATTTAGGCAACACTCCCTATGCAAAGGACTTGGCCAATTCCAACTTTCATGTAACCAAGTGCTTATAATTTGAAACTTCATCTGATACATCATTGAAGATCCATTTGAGTTCATCTGCAACATGATCATTGTGAAGCTGTTATTTTGAACTTGTGACTTGTGGCATTGTGGAATTCATCTGCTACATGGGCAAATTTGAAGAAGATCATGGAGTTGCTAAGCTTGGATGTGGCTATCTTTATTTGATGCCTTGCTCTTCAAGTTGATATTTTGTGCATTGTTTGTTGCTTGATTCTAATGTCCAAGGGAATTTGGGTTTCTATATGACATTCTTGTCTATTGGATTGCTGCCCATTGGTCAAATCTTTTCAACTCTCAACTTTTAAATTTATGCTTAGGATGTCTCTTCATCTCATCCCCATTTCTTTAATTTCAAAATCTCTCCCTCCTTTCAAAAATCTTCATTGCTTGTGTTTGTTGATTTCTAAACTTTGACCATATTGCAAACTAGAAACTTTGGCCTTATGCCATTGCATTTTTAAACTCATTTTCTCAATCAAACTTGTAGATATACTTAACTATACTCAACTTAAAGTTTTCAAAAGCCAAAAAGAGTTAACCCATTCAAACCATTTTTAGGCCTTTGTTCCTTTCAAACCTAATTTTTGTTAAAAGCAATACATCCACTTTGAAATTTATACCATGAACTACGAGGTTTTGATCCCTCATTTTTATGTTGGTATGTAGGCACAAGTCCGAAGGTCTTGTCAAACAAAAAAGTATAATTATTGAATTCTTTTATCATCCCCACATTCTATTTGCTTGCTAACATCATTCGTACAAAATACATATGCACATAAAAAAGGGCTCCCTAGGAGTACCTAGGACACTTTGGATGCTAACACTTTCCCTCTGTGTAACCAACCCCCTTACCTGTAATCTCTGGAATTTTATTAGTGTTGATTTAAAAACTTCTTATTCTTGGGTTTTGGTTCGTACTTCTTCCCTTTTCCCTTAGAAACAATAAAAGCGCGGAGGCGACTCTTGTTATTTGATATCTTGCTTATCCATAGCTTGATGATCATGAATTTACCGCTACAATAACAATTGCACAATTTGATTGACCATAAAATCTCTTTTATTTATATAATTGGAAGGATTACACTGAGTACAATTTCATAAACCAAAATACAAATACAAGAGAAAGGGAAACTAGTCATCCTAAGGATCCCCTAACAACAGTGTCAGATGATCTGGCTGCAGGCATGTACTCCTTCGGATGCGTCGAATCTCGGACTCAAAAGAAGTCTTCATCTGAGTCTTCTCGAGGACAAGCTAATCAACAATCTTCTTCCAAGCAACGGAAGGCTGAGGCATATTGGAGGAAGATGAAACCTCTGGCTCTCTCTGTCTCTTCACTACTCGGTCTTCAAGAAGCTCAATAAGTGCATCTTTATCCTTAGACTCAAGCTGTAATTCCTCATGCTTTCGGCTTAAACCATGGAACCAGTCTTCCCACATATCTTTCTCTTGCTTCATCTTGCCGAGTGCGTCTTCCAACTCCTCTACATCTTGGTTAGGGAGAGTTAATGGCTCAACCACAACCATAAACATATGTCTCTCATAAGCATAAGGCATCTTCAATTCCAAAGCTCTTTTCTTCACCCAAGTAGTGTAAGCTGCCAAAGCTACACAGTTGCACGGACCAAGCTCGGATCTTCCTTTCCTATACACCTTACGCCAAGCATGTACCATCTCCTGCTTCAAATGTTGGGAATCTTTACCCTCTTGATAGAAAATACCTTCTAACTGAGTGTTATAAGGTTTGTCTCTCAAGGGGAACCCAAGTTGATGGCGAGCCAAAGCAGGGTTGTAGTTGATTCCTCCTTGTGTACCAATGAGAGGCACATTAGAGAATTCACCACAACTGTCAATAATCTATAAACTACCCAATGAAGAATCATACCAAACTATATCATCATTAGTGAGAGATATAAGTCTCTGAGACCACCGTAGACATTGTTTATTCTCCATAAAAGTAGGTGTCTAAGGCAAGTGCGAAACAAACCACTTGTACAAAAGAGGAACACAACAGACAATAGTTCCACCACCTTTAGAATTCCTTATATGCAAAGAGAAATACATATCTCCTAACAGAGTATACACATGATTCCCAATCAAGAAAATTCTAATGGCGTTAACATCAACAAAACCGTCAATGTTAGGGAACAAAGCTAAACCATAGATGAGCAATACGAAGATAGCTTCAAAAGCATCCACACTACCGGCTTGAGAAAAGGTAGTAGCTTCCTTGAAGAGGAACTCAAAACTCAACCCAAACATTCCTCCTTACTTCACCTAATGAGCCTCTATCTCAGACTTCTTCAAGAGTCCTTCAACCACATCAGTAGATAACACAGATAGAAGTTTCCCAAGGGATCTAATACAAAAGATGATAACTTCCTTAACTCTTTCAAATCTGGGCATCTGAAACTGTACTTCTTAGTGTTCCTTCATCTACAATCCATGGTCTGAAAATATTTTCAAATAAAACCTCAGTTCCTTGAAGTTATTTTTTGTGTGATGAATGTTATGATGCGCATGAATGCATGAATGCAACAATCACAAATAAGGGATCACACACAAGGCAAACAAACAAAGGTCAAGGATTGAATCAAGTCATTGTCAAGATCAATCATCCATTTTGGTGGATCATGATTTTCACCTTATCAACACCCAAGTTCCATTGATATTGACAAGATGTGATTGGATCAACCAAGAATCAAGGGTTTATTGTGAGTCACGAGCATGGAGTCTGGTTAAGAACCATCCCAAAGGAGTGTACTAAGGATAAAACCTGTAGATCATGTTCTAAAAAGTTCCCAGAGTCTTAATTCCATCTATCAGATATTACAGGTTATGATGACTGACTCATCAATCCATAATATTCTCAAGAGAAACTCGTCTGAGTGTAGTATCGCGTAATAACTGTTATCAAGTCTACACTTGAACAATCTCCGCATTACGTCCTAAATAGGCCAAGAGGGGTTAAATGTTCTACGATCCTCAGCTTCTCGGACCCCAAATTAGAGAAAGTAATGCCTAACCACAAATAACTTGTGTGGCATTAATAGGTCCAAAAGGGTCTCCACTGAGTAGATGGGTCTCAAGCCAACTTGTTAAGGACTACTCCATACAATTCGAACATGACTATACCATCCTCCTATCTTAATTGCACTCAAGTTCGGGTTAGAACTTATCTCACCACTCAGAGATCACCAAGCACGACAAGTAGATTATATCATACAAACAAATATATACACACACAAAAAAGTAGGCTAAACCCACTGGAGACTACTCCCTAGCAGAGTCGCCACTTAATTTCTGTAGCGGTAAATTCATGACAATTAATCTATGGATAAGCTAGACGTCAATTAAACCAGAGTCGTCACCACGTTTTTATTGTTTCCAAGGGAAAAGGGAAAAGTACGAACAAAACCCAAAAGATAAGAAGTTTTCAAATCAAAACTAATAAAAGGCCAGAGATTACAGGTAAGGGGGTTGGTTACACAGAGGGAAGATGTTAGCATCCAAAGTGTCCTAGGTACTCTTAGGGAGCCCTTTCTTGTGTGCATATGTGTTTTTATACAAAATGATGTTTGTAATAAATAGAGTGGAGGGATGAGAAAAGAATTCATTAATTATATTTTTTGTGTTTGACAAGACCTTCGGACTTGTGCCTACGTACCAATATAAAAATGAGGGATCAAAATCTCGTAGTTCGTGGAAACAATTTCAAAGTGAGTGCATTACTTTTAACAAAAATTGAAGTTTAACAAAGGCACAAAAGGCCTAAAAAGGTTTGAATGAGTGTTAGTTCTTTTTATCTTTTGAAATTTTAAGTCAAGTATAGTTAAGTTCATTTTACAAATTTGATTTAAGAAAAGAGTTTGGAAATGCAATGGCATAAGGCCAAAGTTTCTAATTTGCAATAAAGTCTAAGTTTAGAAAACACAAGCAAAGAAGATTTTAAAAAAGAGGGAGAGATTTGAAATTAAAGAAGTGGGGAGGAGATGAAGAGACTAATCCTAAGAAAAAAATTAAAAGTTAAGAGTTGAAAAGATCTGACCAATGGGATGCAAGACAAGAATGTCATATAGAAACCCAAATTTCCCTTGGACTTTAGAATCAAACAATATCAATACACAAATATCAAGATGAAGAGCAAGGCATCAAATAAAGATAGACACATCCAAGCTTAGCAACTCCATGATCTTCTTCATAATCTCCCATATATCAGATGAAATCAGAGATAGGCATTAAGCACAGGTTCAAAGTAACAGCTTCAATAAGATCATGTATAGATGAACTCAAATGGGATCTCAACACTTGCTTCAGATGAAGTTTCAATTCACAAGCACTTGGTTTCATGATAGTTGGCAGTGGCCAAGTCCTTTTTACATGGGGAGTGTTTCCTAATTCTAAGTCCAATGTTTCAGATTAAATCCAACAGTCCACACAAATGTCTTTTAGAGTTTTTGTTGTTATTATGTACATTCAAGTCAAAGGACCACAAGTACAAACAAGTATATACAATCATAATATAATCACAAAGTATGGCTCAAGTGAGCAAAGTGAAAATGGCGTTAAAGTAAACAAGTTAAATGGTATGAATAATGGAAAATGAATAAAGACTTAAAATTAAAGTGCATAAAATTAAATGGCTTGAAATTAAATGTTAATTGTTAGTTGATTAGAAGTTAGTATTGCTTTTGCTTTTGTTTTGTTTAAGCCATTATTTGGAGAACATTCAACCCACTATTCACAAGCACGGATCCTTAAACTAAGACATCTTTCAAAGGAAGGAAAAAATGCCTAGTTTCCATACAATACCATGAAAGAGGGGAGACATACAATCCCACTTACTAGAATGCAATGCCTTTGGGTCAAAATGTAGCGCTATGTTAAGCAATCATAATTGGACTTATGTAGAAGTCACAACTATTTGAGGCCGGAAAATAGAAATTTTAGTGTTAATGCATGTTAGAGATATGGTATTATGAACCATGCTCCTAAAACATACCACACTTAAAAGAAAATGGGAAACGGGGTGGACCTAATCTCATCCATACTTATGTTGATTTTGCAATCAACTAGCCTTAGGATATAGAGATATCATAGGTCAAAGAAATGGATAGGGATAAAATGGGATTAAGATAAAGAGGGAGGGGAGGTGAAATCAACACAAATTGGTCAAAGGAGGACTTTTGTCAAATTAAAATCATTCATTCATTTTGGGAGATGAATGAACATTTCATCAATCCCCTAAATTCAATGATTTTAACTCAACAAAGTCAAATCAACCTTGACCAAGACCCAACAGCACAAGTCAAACTCAACAAGTCAATATCAAAAGCTCAACACAATTTATTTTGTAATTAAACAATTAAAATCAATTAAAAAATGCATTAAATTAAATTATGGTTGGTCAAAATCCTAAAACCTCATCAAAACACCAAATAAATGGCCATGAGATTTATCATAGGTCAAACAAGGTTAAAGTACCTTGGAGAAATTTTTTCATTAATTTTGGAAACTTAAAACTATTTTTAAACAATTAAAAATATTCACAAAAACAATTAAATGATGAAAAATATTAATAATGATCCAAAAAATAATTTTAATTCAGAAAATGAAAGAGGGATTTATTTAAATTTTTTTGGTGAAAGTTTCATATTTTTTGGATCAATATTAAAATTAATATGAATTAATGAAAATAAGTCAATTAAACCAAAAATCAGAAAATAGCAAAAAACGTGGACCAATTGATCTGCCTCATTAATTGAGGTGGCAGATCAAGTGGATCAGAGCACGCGTTCCATGATGGACACTAGTCAATACGCTGCAGGGATGGTATTTAAAACCAACGCGTGAGATTAAAGAAAAATTGCAAGGATCCTATGGTCTGAGACGTGCCAACGCATCGCCGGAGCTGTAACTCTGCTCTTCTTCTCCGGTGGACCTCACCAAACTGGTCCACCTTTAACCATCACCAAAATAAAAAAGGAAGACATGAATTTAAAGTAAAAATGCTCAGGAGCTCGAATCTGGCCTCAATTTCTCCTAACTCCAAGTATATTGAAAGATACAGAGAGTTGAAATTTGAGGATCATGATCTGAGTTGCTTCGATTTTACCTCAAAGCAACTCAATCTTGTTGCCTACATTGGTAGGACTTCAGGCAACCAAAAATCAAGAAGAATTATGGAGAATCGAGTGAGAATCGAAGAGATGAAAAATTGAGAAATTCACTTTCACTGCAGGTTTGGATGAACACGATCTTGTTTCCAATTGCTCTTAGCCTTGCTCTGGACACTTGATGGAATGGAATTGAATAAAAAAGGAAGCAGGACTCTTGGAGATTTGAATCTCAAAACAGTGGAGATTCAAACTCGATTTCCAATGAAAATCCTCAAGGTTATCCTTTGAATGAGAGGGTTTAGAGCTGGGGATTCAAAGTTGGCGCGTAGGGGTCCTTATTTCTGAAGGCAAGGGTCTCTATTTATAGCAAAAGCCTTGCTAATTGCACACTTGATTCAAAATTTCAAAAATAAGAACTTGCTTGCATGGATGCATGGGCGTGTGATAGGCCCATGTAATCATTCCTTCAGGTCCAAAATTGAGTACAAACATTGCTGAAGTCATGTGGAAAGGCCATGCATTTGTGTATGGAAGATTCAAGTTCACTTATGCCAAATGGTGATCCAAGTTCAAGTCATGCGCAAGTCACTCATACCTTGTCCAAATGGGATGAAATTGGACTTTTTGGAAAGGTTAGATCAAGAGGAACAACTTTCATGTTGAACACTTTTTCATTTGAACCTAGGATCATGATTAATTTTGAGGTGGAAGTTGGGAAAATCAAACATATCAAAAAAAATTCTAAGTGTCAAGCCATATGTTCACTTATTCCACCTTGGCTAACATTTTATATGAACTTCAAATGAGAAAAGTTCCTTCATCAAAGTTGTAGATCTCTAAAATTAATTCAAAATGGTAAAAGATTTGACCTCATTTGGATTTAGTATGAAGGAGTTATGCATTTCTGAAGTTGAGAAAAATCACTTGTTCAATGGCATGGGTCCAAAATGACCTATAATGTATCCTCATATCACATGAATTTAAAAGTTGAATTTTCTCTTCCTCCAAACATAAAAGTTGGATTAGACATCTTGAATTTGATTTTGAAACTTTAATAGCTTTCATATCATAAAAATTGAGCAAGTTATGGTCTTGGGAAGTTTTCCTCCAAATTAGGGTTTAGACAAAATAACCTATAATCTTTCACCACAAAAAATGACTTTCCAAGCAAAACTAGCTCTAGACCTCAATGTGAAAGTTGTTTGGAATGTCATTTAGAGTAACTTGGATCTTGGAATTATTTTCATATGACAAAAAGTGTAGGAGATAGGGTCTAGGGACCCCAGTTTTGATCAGATGAATTCCTCTGGTCAACCACCATGAACCAACTTGCTAGCTTGCCATTATCTTGACTTTTGGGACTCATGGAGGATAATATATGCATAATATGATGAAATTGTAAGTATCCGTTGAAATATTTGATCCATTGATGAAGAAGCTTGTTGAAGAAGTTACACAAGATACCCAAATGAATTAGGGTTTCCAAGGCAAACCAACTCCAAACTCTTGATGATTTATTGATCAAAATAGCATGTGAAGATCATGGGGATTCGTATATGATACTTAGATACATATTAAACCTCTTCTTGATTGAGCTCCTTGCAATGAGGGTCTTAAACCCTAGATGTGAGCTTGATAAATCAAAGGTGAGCATGTGCCCTACCTACAAAAAAGTTAAACTATACAGTGACATATTTTTGGTATTTTGGTTAGTAAACATGATAAAATACAAAGTATGATACAATCAAATGGTTCTTGGTGATCTCTCCCAATGCAAACCTAATGAATGAGGGGTAAGTAGAATGCCAAGATGTGATCCCAATGCTAATGCATATGATGAGAATAGCATGAGGGATCTTAGGGTCAAAATTGGGGTCTTACACTATCTCCTACAATTTTTGTCATATGAAAATTATTCCAAGAGAAAATTTACTCATAATGACATTCCAAATAACTTTCATGTTGAAGTCAAGATCTAGTTTTTCTTGGAAAGTCATTTTTTATGGTGAAAGATTATAGGTCATTTTGTCTGAACCCTAGTTAGGTGGTCAACTTCCAAAGACCATAACTTGCTCAAGTTTTATGAGATAAAATCCATTCAAGTTCCATGATTTAATTCAAGATATACTCTCCAACATTTTATGTTTGGAATAAGTTCAAATTCAACTTGCAAGGTCATGTTCCAAGAGGAAACATTATAGGTCATTTTGGGCCATTACCATTGAACAAGTGATTTTCCTCAACTTCTAAAATGCATACTCCTTCATGCCAAATCCAAATGAGGTCAAACTTGTAACCAAATTGAAGATGTTTGAAAGAGCTACAACTTTAATGAAGGAACTTTTTCCATTTGAAGTCCATAGCAAAAGTTATTCAAAGTGGAAGAGGTGAACATTTGACTTGGTACTTAGAAAATTTTCAAACATGTTTGATTTTACAAACTTCCACCTCAAAATTCATCATGATCATAGCTTGAAATGGAAAAGTGTTCAACATAAAAGTTGTTCCCCTTGATCTCACCTTTCCAAAAAGTCCAAGATCACCTTATTTGGCCAAAGAATGAAGGACTTGCGCATGGGTTCTTTTCAAGGGACCAATTAGATGATTTTCACCTTCACATTTCAAACTCAAATGCATGGCCACATGACATAATTTCAGCATGATTCTCAAGCAATTTTAGACCTGAATACATCACTTGATGGGCCTATCACACGCCCATGCAAGCATGCAATGAAAATTGCTAAATTTGGCAAAATTTGGAAGTGTGTGGAAATGAATCAAATTGGCTATAAATACAACCCTTCATGCTCAGAATTAAGGACCTCATGCCCAAGCTTTGAACCTGCAATCCAAACCCTCACCATTAAAGGATAATCTTGAAGGTTTTCATTTGAAAATCGAGCTTTAAATCTCATTCTGTTTTGAGATTGAAACTCCAAGAGTCCAAGCCATTTTCTGATCTTAATCACTTCCTACAAGCTTCTGAAGCCAAGCCAAGCACAATTGGGATCAAGATCAAGCAAGTTTGAAGCTCACTCGAAGGTAATTTTTCAGAATTTTCATCTCTTAGATTCTCCCTCAATTCTTCACTATTCTTTGTGATTTTTGGTTGGCTGAAGTCCTACCAATGTAGGCAAGAAGATTGAGTTACTTTGAGGTCAAATCGAAGCAACTCAGTTCATGATCCTCAAAATTCAAATCCCTATATCTTTTTATATACTTGGAATTGGAGAAAATTGAGGCCAAATTCGAGCTCCTGGGCATTTTTTCTTTACATCCATGTCCTTGTTTTTCCTTTTGGAGGTGGTTGGTGGTGGACCAGTCTGGTGAGGTCCACCGGAGAAGAAGACTGGAGCCGTAGCTCCGGTGATGTGTTGGCAATGTCCTGAACCATCAGATCTTCCTCTTATCTTCTTATCTTAGCCATTTCTTTTACTTACCACGAGTGTGCATGCGTTGACTGAAGTGTTGGTGGAATGCGCGCTTCTGGCCATCAGATCTGCCACCTCAATTAATAAGGGAGATCTGATGGCCCTTGTTTTTTTGTAATTTCTGAATTTATGTTTAATTGTTTTATTTTGATTAATTCATAGTAATTTCATTTTCAATCCAAAAAATATAGGACTTTCACTAAAAATCTTTAAATATTTTTCTCTTTCATTTTATGAATTAAAATCATTTATTGGATTAATTTTGATATTTTTCATGAATTAAATGTTTTTGTGCATATTTTTAATTGTTTAAAAATACTTCTGACTTTTCAAAAATCATGAATCTTTTTGTCTAAGGTCCATTAACCTTGTTTGACATAGGATAAATCTCTTGGCCATTTATTTGGTGTTTTGAAGAGATTTTAGGTTTTGACCAAATTAAATTGAATTTTAATGCATTTTTAATTTGATTTTTAATTGATTAATTGTGTAAAAATAATGTTGAGCCATTTTATTTGTTTTGGCCTTGGTCAAGGTTGATTTAACTTTTGTTGGATTAAAATCATTGGATTTAGGGGATTGATGAAATGCTCATTTCATCTCCCAAAATGAATGAATGATTTTAATTTGATAAAATTATTCCCATGACCAATTTGTGTTTCTCTCACTCCCCTCCCCCTTCATATTCATCCCTATTCTTTCCCATCCCTTTCATTGACCAATGAAATCTCAAATATCCTAAGGCTAATTGGTTCATCAATGACCTTGTGTTAGATGAACCAATACAAGTATGGATAAGATAGGTACATCCTTCTTGATCTTTTATTTTAGTTTGTGGTATGTTTTAGAAGTTTGGTTCATTATACCAAATCTCTAACATGCATTAACACATAAATTTTTATTACCCGACCTCAGATAGTTGTGACTTCTACATAAATCCAATTACGATTGCTTAACATAGAGCTAAATTTTGACCCTAAAGGCATAACATTCTAGTAAGTGGGATTGTAAGTCTCCCATATTTCATGGTATTGTGTGGGATCTTGGCTTTTTTTTCCTTCCTATGGAAGATGTCTTGGTTCAAGGATTCATGCTTGTGAATAAATGGTTGAGTGTTCTCCAAAGAATGACTTAATCAATTAAAAAGCAAAAACCTACTAACATTCTATTAACCTTGACTAACATTTGACTAACTCTTATTAATATTATTTTACTTTCAAGTCATTTACTTTATGCAATTTAATTTCTAGTCATTTATCATTCATTACCATTTACATTTCATTAAACTTATTTTTGTTTATGCCATTTTCACTTTGCTCATTTGAGCCATATCTTGTGATTGTATATGTTTGTTTGTGCATTTTGGTTTTGTTTGTGGTCTTAGGAGCTTAAAACACTTAATAAACAACAAAAACCCTAAAAAATGTTTGGTGGACTGTTGACCTTGATCTGAACTATTGAACTTAGAATTAGGCAACATTCCCTGTGCAAAAAGAACTTGGCCAATGCCAACATTCTGAAATCAAGTTATTGTAAACTGAGCCTTCATCTGATGCAAGTCTTCGGATTTATTTGAATTCATCAGCTACATTGTCTTGATGCCAACTATTATTTTTATCTTGTGTCTAATGTCTTACTCTTAGTTGATCAAGGAATATTTCATCTGATACATAAGAAGACAAAGAAGACTGCTAGCTATGGGATTTGCTTGCTTGGATGTGGCTATATTTATTTGATGCCTTGATCTTCATGATGTCTGATATTGCTAATTGCTTGATTCAAAGTCCAAAGGGAAAGTGGGTTTTCTATATGACATTCTTGTCTGTCGAATTGCATCCCACTGGTCAGATCTTTTCAACTCTCAACTTTTAATTTATGCTTAGGATTAATCTCTTCATCTTCTACCACTTCTTAAATTTCAAAATCACTCCCCCTTTTCAAAAACTTTCTTTGCTTGTGATTTCAAACTTAGACCAATTTTCAAATTAGAAACTTTGGCCTTATGCAAATGAATTTTCAAACTCTTTCTTAAATCAAACTTGTAAATAAACTTAACCATATTGACTTAAAATTTCAAAAGACAAAAAGAACTAACACTCATTCAAACTTTTGGGCCCTTTGTGCCTCTTTTCACCCAAATTTTGATTAAAAGCAATCCACTCATTTTGAAATTGATACCAGGAACTACGAGGTTTTGATCCCTCATTTTTATGTTGGTACATAGGCACAAGTCCGAAGGTCTTGTCAAACACAAAAATATAATTAATGAATTCTTTTTCCATCCCCACACTCTATTTTTCTCAAACATCTTTTATACCAAAAACACATGCACACATAAAAAAGGGCTCCCTAGGAGTACCTAGGACACTTTGAGTGCTAACACTTTCCCTTTGTGTAACCACCCCCTTACCTGTAATCTCTGGCATTTTATTAGTTTAGAGAACTTCTTATCTTTGGGTTTTGTTTGTACTTGTCCCTTTTCCTTTGGAAACAATAAAAGTGCGGTGGCGACTCTGGTTTTATTGACGTTAAGTTTATCCATAGCTTGATGTTCATGAATTTACCGCTACAAATTAGAGCAATCAAGTTCAAATAATCATAAACTTTGGAAAATCAATGGAAGAATCAAGATCGTTGAGTATTCTTTACAATTCAAATATATATATATATATATATATATATATATATATATATATATATATATATATATATATATATATATATATATATATATATATATATATATATATATATATATATATATATATATATATATATATATATATATATATATATATATATATATATATATATATATATATATATATATATATATATATATATATCTTAATTCCTCAGAATTATCATGATCATTTCATCTTGTGCATGCATTCATTTTAACATCATATGGAAACTTGTTTGAAACTTAATTTTTAAGAATTTTTCACTTTCATAGCAGGTGTAACCAGTTAAATGAATGTAAAAATGGTTTTTCAAAAGATTTCTTGAAAACATTCTGTTTTTTTTATAAATTGTGGCATTTGAAACAGTCGTAACAATACTTTAAACCGCCAAAATTCGCACCGGTTAAAAATACCTTAGTTTTTGAAAAAGTATTAGGTGTAACCAGTTACACATTTTATGGTAACCGGTTACACACTCTAAAACTTCAAATTTTAATGAAAATCTGATTCCAATGTTTTGCAACTTTTATACATCAAGCATGAAAATATTTCACGAATATACACTCTTTCAGAAGGGTATATTTCATGTATATATACATGTGGTTTCAATTTTAAAAAAAGAAACTCTTAGACATAAAACTTTTATATTTCAAAAGAGATTCTTTGATATACAACTTTCACATCTCATAATCCAAACAAGTTTCTACATTTTCAAATATGAAATTTTCTGCATGAACTTTCATACATATTCATTAAATTTCCATTCATATTATTCTGAGCACATAGGTGTATATGTTTGGATTGTGATAAATACAAAGAGTAAATCAATTAATACATAACTGATTCAAGAGCTATAACTTCTATTACAAATTCACATGTGTGTATACCTTGTTGTCCAGGATTGTTGGGAAAAAGAGAGTGAAAAAGAAATGATTGTTTTTTGTTACTCTTATGTTGCTTATGTTAGAAAATTGTAGGATAGTGTAGCGGTGTATTCGTCGCTATATGATCTATCGATTAAATCATAAGCTAAGAGATACATTGAAATTTCGAGTCGCCACCGCACTTTTATTTATCCAAAGGACTGGCTAAAAAGCGAACAAAAGCCTAAGAAGTTTTACACGTAGAAAACTAATAAAAAGATCAGAGATTCTGGGTAAGGGGTAAATTACGCAATGGGAAGGTGTTAGGCACCCACTACGTCCTAGGTACTCCTAGGGAGCCCTTTTCACACTTGTTGTAAAAGATTGTTATTTGTTATGACATAAAGATTGTGCAAACATGATTGGGATGGTGAGAAAAGAATATACAAATTAGTTATTTTTGTGTTATTGGGTTCGAACGGATGAACCCGTTGCCTACGTACCTTCCATCAAAGGTAAGGATCAGAACGCCGTAGTTCGGCTAAAAGATTTCCAAAAGTTGGTGGATTCAGTTTTAAACACAAGCACTGAGGCTTTTCATTATCAATGGGAGAACACTCGACCAAAAACAACATCCACCATGCGAGGATAGCTTCGACGTACTAGAGGGGTTAGCCCTGTTTGAAGTACGGAAGTCTTACTGTCGACTCACTAAGGATAGGCAAGATTTACATCAACCACAAAGATAATTGAAACCTATGGCTAATGTGAAAAGATTAACAATGGACAGAGCCAAAACAAGTGAATGAGTGAAGTTAATTGATTGTGATTATGAAAAGTGAAGTCAGAGTATGATTAAGATTGATTTGAAAGAAGTATTATGAAATGGAGTTTGAAAGAAGTCAAGGACTTGGGTCCAGGTTTTTAGTTTGAAAAGCATGAAGATGTTTGCACAACACTTATGTCAAATTTGAAAGCTAATGTGTGAAAAGGTTTAGGACATAATGAATGATGAATGGATGAGGATGGATAGTAAAACTTCTTAGAAGGTTCACTTCTTGAGATCATATGGGAGATGATTCAAGTGTGTCCTTTGGAATAGCAATGGATAATAACAAACAAACAAAGAAAGTCAACAAAAGCGGATATCGGATGCCAATCACTGGGCTTATACCAATCTCCTAAAACAACACTGGATATCAGAGGCCACTCAATGGTCTTACACTAATCTCCACAGGCAAAGAAATAAAAGCGGATACCGGATACCAATGGATGGATTTACACCAGTCTCCTAAAACAGAACAGGATATCAGAAGCCACTCAATGGACTTACACTAATCTCCTCAAAAGAAAACAAGAATGAAACATGGAAGTTAGCTGCCAATCTATCTGGACTTAGGTTAACTCCACAGTATGGTCCTAGGAAATCCAATGCCACATTACAGGGACTTACAATGGATCCTCACATACAAGAACAAAAGCAACAATATGATCACAGGAATGCAAATGCCAACTTACAGGGACTTATAATTGCAACCTCTCATACAAACAGATGAAACAAATTATGATCACAGGATAACAGATGCCAACTTACAGGGACTTATAACTGTATCCTCTCACACAAACAGATGAACAAACTATGATCACAGGATAACAGATGCCAACTTACAGGGACTTATAACTGTATCCTCTCACACAAACAGATGAACAAACTATGATCACAGGAAAGCAGATGCCAACTTACAGGGACTTATAACTGCAACCTCACATACAAATTAAACAGATCAAATTATGATCACAGGATAACAGATGCCAACTTACAGGGACTTATAACTGTATCCTCACATACAAACAGATAAACAGAAGATATGAGTGACCAATGAGGTCTTACACTCTATCCTTCCATATCACAGGAGCAAATGCCAAAGCAATGGACTTACAATTGTCCTCAATGGGCAAGCAACAATGATAGCATCACAAAAAGCAAATGAGATGATCATGCATTAATGGCAATTGATGATGATGATAGATGCATAACATACAGGCAAACAAGTGCATATGAAGCAATCAATCAATCAATGAATATCAAACAGCACACTCTATAGCCAAGCAATGGGGGCTCACACAAGAGGGTTTGACTTTGAAAGTCCACTGTAATAGGTGAAGGTCGCTCTTAACCTTGCCATTGAGAGGCTAAGGTGAAGCAGATGAAAAGGAGATGAGGGGTGTGCCTCATTGCTTCTATCTCAGATCAGAGAGAGCATCAAAGAAAGTGTGGGAGTTCAGAAAGTAGGAACTCTCTCCACATTATTGACTCGATTAGATCTTGGGTATTTATCTCATTGCTTCAACCATGTAATGGGAGCAAAGAGAGGACACACTGAATAGTGGGGGATAGATTGCTTATCCCTACCTTCCACCAATTGCCTCAAATAAGGACTTTTCCTGCTTAGGACAAATATAAACAAACACAGGCATTGCCTCTTAAGGAGGACTTCAGACAGTTTGCCCGGTCAAATAACAGACCGGGTCTCCAGACTACATGAAGAAGAAGTATTTATACCTCAAAGCAAATGCTAAAAAAGCAAAGCAAGCAAGTTCAAAGAACTTAGGCAACTAAAGTACCTGAAAAAGTCAAACTTATTAGCAAACAGTTCAACAATCAAAATCAAAGGCAAATAACCCAATAGTCAACCACAGAGGGACCAATTGTGCAAGGCACAAAGACTCAAGCATATGAGTCACCTACAAAACAAAGGTTAGCACATTAAACAATCCAACTAGAACACATTTGAATGATCTTCAATGCATTGGTGCTTAACCTGAAACAGATGAACTCAACATAAGCTTAGAAGACCACTAGGACTAGCCTAGGGTCAAAGATGAAAGAAAAAGTCAAGGCAGCAAGGAAAAGTCAACCCAAACCAAGTCTAAACATTCAAGAAGCATTCTCAATTGGATTCATAATTATATCAAGCATCATGGTCATTTCATATGCAAAATAATGCAAAGCATGGCAAGAGAGGCATACAAAAGTCAACAGCAAAGACTTCATTCAAAAGTCAACTCAAACAATCTCAAAAATCATGAAATAAATCACACTCAATCCTAACATCTAACATGGTATACATGTAAAATTTCATGGCATTTGGATGAGAGGAAGGCAGTCAAATAAAATCATGAAGTCAAACCAAATTCAAGTAGGCATGGTGAAAGTCAACAAGCATAGGTCAACTTCAAAAAATCATATCAATTTGAAAACAGAAGAGAAATGAATGAGATTAACACCAATGCAAAGCTTGAGGTGTCTAGTTATCACATATGAAATTTCATGATCATACAATAAGGTATGAGGATTTCACAAAAGATATGGCAATGTGTATCACAAAAAGTCAACACATGAACAAGTATGGAAGAAAATTCTCAAATAAATGGAAAACAGCATGATTAAATCCAAGAAGATTCATACACAAACTAGACATGTGATAGATGATTCATGCAAAATTTGGGGTCAATTGGATAAGAGGAAGCATGTGAACAAAATTAGGGAAAATGCATGATCATGGTATAGCACCAAATGTAACACATAACTTCAGAAAATCATAACTCTCAATCCACAAATGATAAATGCACAAACTTTATATGGAAATGAAGGTCAATGTGTCTAGTTTCACCACAAAAAATTTCAAGCTCAAAGGATATGTCATGAGAATTTCACAATTGAAATGGCACAATGTATCATTTATGCATACATGTTGGGAAAATAATTATCATTAAAAAATCCAGCCAATGGAAAATTAATTAAAATTCACCATAAAATAGAGGACACATTCATGAACATGAGGAAAAAATTTCATAATTTTTTGAGTTAAAATGAATAAAAAATGAATTATGGAAGTTGATTGATATTTGAAGCAAAAATGAACAAAATAGCATGAACTAGTGGTCAAACCAAGGTCAACGATGGCAGAAGTGGTAATTGATGGCCAACTTAAATGAAACGACCGTGCATTGGGGAGGTGTGGGAAATAACGTGATTGGCTGGCTGGCAATAAAACAGTACTGTGGCCAATGGATGAAGATTCTGGGTTTAAGAAAAACCCTAGGGTTTATGTGCAGCATGGCTTCATGTGATCGACCAAAACATCACCAGGTGAACAACAACATGTAATATAACAAACATGCAGCAAACAAGTAGCCACAAACCCACACACAACAGCCACAAACCATATGGATTTCTGGGCCAAGTTCAAGACAACAACAGGGTTTTAGCAGCATGGCTTGGCATTTTCATACATATTCAATCAACATCCAAGCAAATCCAAACATTAAACACACAACAGCATAGCATTCCTGATGATGTTCACACAACAAACAGACAACAGTAAGACCAAGCAAGTTTCTGGGTTCAACAGCATGGTTCATCATGTAATCAACATTGAGGTCATGGCAATCGAAATTCCAACAACATACAACTAACATGGCATTGGCATAGTGGATCTCAAGCAATATCAACCAACAACCAAACAAACATAAATCATAGAAATTCTGGGCGTGGCAGGGTTTAACAACAGCAGGATTCATTCATCACTCAATGTTTAATCATCATTAAACTAATCAAAACAAACAACAGCATGGTATTGGTAATGTTCCTACTGCAACCAAACAACAGTATACAACAATGTTTCACATGGATTTCAGGACAATGCTCATAAGGTTTCAAAACTGCAGCAGGATTTAAACATCATAAAACCAGTTTCGAACAACAAGAACAACAGCAAATCACACCACAACATGGTATCATGTAATCAATACAAGTTCGTCATCATCATGTACTCATCATAACTAACAGCAAATAAGGTTTTTCAAGGAATTTCAAAACTGCAGCAAGGTTATATCAGCAATGGTATCATGTGTTCATCAACATCCAAACAAAACAGACAACAGCATGGTAGTAACCATGTTCTTCGTGACATGAATAACAAAACAAAACAAGCATGAATTTTTGGAAATGAGCCTTAGGGTTTTTAAAACAAGCAGCATGGCATATTCAAGCAATCAGCATCATGAACCAAAACTAGACCAAGCATACAACAGCATAGCATAATTATGGACAAAGTAATTGGTTTAAACAACAGCAGCATTCATTATCCACATGGATTCTCTAAGCACATTCATAAGGCTTCAAACAGCAGGGCATAATCAGTATGGCAGCTTATGTTCATCATCATCACAACAAAATTCGACCACCAAACAAACAACATGGTATTGGTACAAGCCATCTCAATCAGCAATAAACAAGCATAAACATGAAAATTTTCTGGGCAGAGCAATGTTTAACAGCAGCAGTATTCATTTGTCATCATGTTATCATTATCATAAAACAAAATCGAGCAAGCAATCACAACAGCCTGGTAAGAACTTCATCATACAGCACCAACCAATAAACAAAGCAAAACATGGATCATGGGAAATCTGGACAGAGCTAGGTTTAAGCAAACAGCATTCAGTCATCAGGGAAAGACCAATCTCAAGCAACATTATGCAAACAGCTAGGTAATGGGACAACAATGTTCGTGCACCATTCACACAACAATAAACCAATCACTAAACAAGTGCACTTCTGGTCAGGTTAAAATGATTTAAAACAGCAGCAGGCATTAGCATGGCATCAATGTACAGACAACAACCAAACAGCAGCACACCACATATTTCACATGGATTTTATAGGCATATTCATGAGGTTCAAAACTGCAGCAAGGTTTTGGCATAGCATCATGTGGTCATCATTAAACAAAATTCGAGCAAAAGCACACAATGACATAGCATCAGTGCTTATATAGCATCATAACACCAGCAAACAAAACACACTTTATGAGGATTTCTTGGCAGGGTTTAGGGTTAGAACAGCAGTAAGTAACATCATCATGTAAAATCATCAAGAACCAACATGTCCAAAAAAATGAAACTATACCCACCAACATGTCAAACAAACATCATTAGTGCGTATTCTAACAGCCATCACCACTAAATCGAGCTAGAACAAAAGAAACATACCAAGACAACTTTGGGCATATTACTTTAAAATCAGATTTCTCATGCATAACTCTACTATTTTACATGCTACAAATTGCAATGGACTCAGTGATGTGTATTCTATCAGAAGCATACCATGGTTTGGAGAAAAAGGAACGTCGAGAAACTTACTTGTTTTGGAAGAAAATGTGAAACAGGGTTGTATGGCGTGATTCAAATGCAAACAGATGCTTCAAATGCTTGGAAATGATGAAGGGTCAATGCTCTTTGCTCAGCTACGCCTGAACAGGTCTAAAGCTTGAGTTGCCATGGTTGAGCTTGAAGAAAACAGAACGAGGGAGAGCTTGCACAGATGATGAATAATGCTTGCAATAGGTTCTAAATCATGGTTGGATGATGAAGGATGCAAGGGTTATTCGAGGGTTTTGAGATTTTTCTGCAGAAATTCCTTTTGAGCAAAACTGCAAGAATGAGAGGAAATCAATATTTTGGTCTGTGGCTGCTGTCAACTAGGGTTGGAAAATGCTCAGAATGATCTTTATATGGTCTGTTTATCATTGGTTTAGGAAGTACTAAACTTGATTAGCTTGAATGAGTGTAATTGCAAACTTGCTAATTTTGGACAAAGTGGAAAATGGGGGGGTGGTATGGTACACGAGTGGGCTTGCAATCAGGCTGCTAGCAGACCAAAATTCTGCTGCTTGTTGTTGCTTTTGACTGCTGTACTTGCCTTGTTTGAATGAAGCCATTTTGCACATTTTCAAGTTTTTGCATTTTGGTCCAAAGTGATAGCATAATGGTGGTATGATTATGATTTTAGGCTTGGAACAAATCATAAATGATATATGGAACATTTCCCAATTGGCCAAATCAAGAAAAAGTCAAAGAATCAAAAAGTCAAAGTTTGGTCAAACTTTGAATTTAAATGAAAAGGTCCAAAAATGCCATTTTGAATGGTAAGGTTTTAGGTCATGAAATTTATATTTTTGGAAAGAGGATGAAAAATGTGGTTTGTAGGAAAAAACCCCACCAAATTTGGCCTTATGGTTTGAGAGTTATGGCTTGTTGAAGTTCAAAAATTGGTGAAAATGATTTGATCATATCTTGACAACCACACATGGGATTTGAGAGTTTTTGGACTTTTTGAAAATGGGAAGACAAGATCTTCAACTTTCATGTTGGGCAAAAATTCATTTGGAGCTTGTATCATGATGTAAGTTTAAGATCAAGAAGTTTCCATTTTTGGCAGTTGAAATTACAGGTCCACTTTCTATTTCTGGAAAATTTCTGATTTGACTTGATTTTCTTCCATGATGAGGTTGGACATGATATATGAGGCTTGTATAAGCATGAATGAACTCCTTCAAATCAATTCTATCCATCAAATCAATGATTAAATCAACAGTTGACCAAGTTTGACTTTCTAGGGTTTTGAACTGATTGAACTTCTTCTGATGATTTCCAAACCCTAATTCCTTGAGAACTTGATTTCAAATGATGTCATAAGATGTATGAGCTCTTGATGATTGATCATGGTGCCCAAATTCTGCAAGAATGGCCACCATCCATTGCTTTGACTGACTGTTGACTGACTTTGACCTAATTGCTTCATCTGCAATCAACAAGGTTAAACTGACAATATTTTTGTACTTTTTGGTTAGTAAACATATGAAAAACAAAGATATACAAATGCAAAGTATGCTTGGTGATCAAGAAATCAACCCACAAGGCAACCTACCCACTAGGAGGGGACAAAGGCATGCAATGATCCTTGAGGCCATGATATGAATGATATGGGCCATGAGGGATCTTAGGGCCCAAAATTGGGGTCTTACAGATAGGTCTTGGTGAAAGACTGGTACAAAGATCTAACATAGTGGAAAATCTGTCACACGGAGTGAGGGGACTGGAGTATTCTCGGATTGTGAAGGGAACCAGGATATATTGTTGTATCATTTGCTTTTTGCATTTATTTTTCAGCATGTTTACTTTCATATCAATTCTGAAAAATAATAAAACTAGTGCTAACGCTTAAAATCGAGAAAAGTCAAATAAATCTAATTCACCCCCATCTCTTAGAGACCGTGCATAAACCTACAATTGGCATCAGAGCGAGTAATTGATAATTTGCTCCTTAGATTTAGAAAATGGCTTCCGCAAATCGTTTTTTTAGAGATGACGATCTTATGAAAAAAATTGAAAATTTCTTGAGGAAAAATAAGATCATCCAGAAAGAAACACCAACAGGGAAAGTTAAATATTTGAATATGGAAAAAGGGGACATGTCAAGAGTGAATGTCATACACTTGAAAAGAAAGATAAATTCAAAAGCAAGAATCACAAAAGGGAAAAGAGAGCATATGTAGTCTGTGATGACAATGAAATAAGTTCATATTCAGATGAAGTTCATGCAAATAAGGCATTGATGGTCTCACATCATTCAAGTGATGACGAACATGCGGTTAGTGATTCCGAAACTGATGATATTCCATCTTATGATGAATTACAAAGTCTTTTTCATGAATTACATGATGAACTTTTCAAACTTTATAGAAAATGTTCAAGTTAAAAGAAAACTATTTTAAATCTAGAAAGAAAGGCTAATAACACTCAAGTAGAGTTAGACTTAATAAAAAATTCAACATGAAATAATTGTTCATCTCTTGACTCTAAATTTTTTGAATTAAAACAAATAATTATGAATTTGGAAAAAGGTAAGATTGATTTAGAAAATGTATTAAGTAGTCAAAAAAATTCAAATGATAAACGTGGTCTTGAATTTACTAACTTTGATAAACCTAGTACAAGTCAAAGCATACTTGTAAAGTCTACTAACAAATTCAACAATGAAAAATCAAAGATAAAACATGTTGTAAATGATCATAAAAGTCCTTATAAAATGAATCATATTTTTAGACCTACTTGTTTCTATTGTAAAGCAAAAGGACATACTACTAATGTTTGCTACATAAGAAATTATGGTATTCCTTATAGTGAGTATGTATGGGTGAGGAAGGTATCTAACCCAAAAGGATCCAAAAAAAATTGGGTACCTAGATGTAACTAATTGTTTTGTAGGTACTTAAAGGTCATATGTTTGCATTATCAAATCAAGATTTATCCTACAAGACACAAGAACATATGATATGGTAGTTCTAAAAGTTTCATTGATTGAAAAAATGTTTGGAAGAGATATCAACATTGATATCAACTTTGACATCAAATCCTTATGAAGGAGATAAGTGTTTAATTTTGTGCTATAAATTTTCAATTACAATAATATATCCTACCTATGTTATCCCTTTGCTTTGTACTTTGTCTTCTTTTTGATAATGTCAAAAGGGGGAGAAATAGTAGGTATTGTATTTTTTTCGTGTTCATAATATTTTCAGGGGAGAAAATCTGGAATTACAAAAGCAAGGGGGAGATATACAAGATAGGGGGAGATTCTAGTTTCTACTCAATATTTCAAAAACTCACACATTGAAGCAACTCATTAATGAACAAATAAATTTTTAAAGGATGTTTTGTCATCATCAAAAAAGGGGAGAATGTGAAGAAGAGTTCTTCTTGTCCTTGGTTAGAGTTTTGATGAATACAAACACATCAACAACAATAAGTCAAAGCTTGAAGACTAGAGCAATCAAGTTCAAATAATCATAAGCTTTGGAAAGTCGTTGGAAGAATCAAGATGGTTGAGTATTCTTTACAATTCAAGTATATATATATATTAATTGCTCAGAATTATCATGATCATTTCATCTTATGCGTGCATTCATTTTAACATCATGTGAAAACTTGTTTGAAACTTTATTTTTAAGTATTTTTCACCTTTATAGCAGGTGTAACCGGTTACACAAATTGGTTAACCAATTACATATATGTAAAAAAAATTTAGAAGATTTGTTTAAAACATTCTGTTTTTGGTAAATTATGGAATTTGAAACCGCCGAAACAACACTTTAAAACCGCCACAATTTGCATCGGTTAAAAATACCTTAGTTTTTGAAAACGTATCAGGTGTAATCGGTTACACCTTTTCTGGTAACCGGTTACATGGTCGAAAATTTCAAATTTTCATGAAAAATCTGATTCCAACATTTTGCAACTTTCATACATCAAACATGACAAGGTTTCATGAATATTCACTCTTTCAGAAGGGATATATATATATATATATATATATATATATATATATATATATATATATATATATATATATACACACACACACATGTGGTTTCAGTTTTTAAAAAAACCTCTTAGACACAAAAAATTTATATTTCAAAAGAGATTCTTTGATAAGTAACTTTCACATCTCATAATCCAAACAAGTTTCTACACTTTCAAAGATGATACTTTTTGCATGAACTTTCATATATGTTCCATAAAGTTTCATTCATATTATTCTAAACACTTTGGTGTATATGTTTGGATTGTGATCAAAACAAAGAGGAAATCAATTAATACATAATTAATTCAAGAGCTATAACTTCTGTTACAAACTCAAATTTATGTATACCATGTTGTCCATGATTTATGTTAGAATATTGTAGGAGAGGTCTTTATGGAATACTTGTACAAAGATCTGATATAGTGGAAAACTTCTCACAGAGAGTGAGGGTACTGGAGTACTATCGGATTGTAAGGGGAACAAGGATATATCTTGTATCCTTTACGTTATGCATTTATTTTTCAGCATATTTACTTTCATATCAATTCTGAAAAATAATAAAAACAGTGCTAACGCTTAAAATCGAGAAAAGTCTAATAAATCTAAGTTACCCCCCCCCCCCCCCTTCTTAGAGACCATGCATAAACTTACAATTGGCATCAGAGCGGGTTAATGGAAACTTTCTCCTTAGATCTAGAAAATGGCTTTCGTAAATCATTTTTTTTAGAGATGACGATCTTATCCAAAAATTTGAAAAGTTCTTATGAAAATAAAGGAAAAATAAGATCATTCAGAAAGAAGCACCAACAAGGAAAGTTATATGTTTTGAATATGGAAAAAGAGGACATGTCGAGAGTGATTGTCATACACTTGAAAAGAAAGATAAATTCAAAAGCAAGAATCACAAAAGGGAAAAGAGAGCATATGTAGCATGGGATGACAATGAAATAATTTCATCTTCAGATGAAGATCATGAAAACAAGACATTGATGGTCTCACATCATTCAAGTGATGAAGAACACAAGGTTAGTGACTCCGAAATTGATGATATTCCATCTTATGATGAATTACAAAGTGTTTTTCATGAATTACATGATAAACTTTTGAAAGTTTCTAGAAAATGTTCAAGTCAAAAGGAAACTATTTTAAATCTAGAAAGAAAGGCTAATAACACTCAAGTGGACTTAGACTTAATAAAAAATTCAGCGTGCAATAATTGTTAATCTCTCGGGTATAAAATTGTTGAATTAAACCAAATAATTATGAATTTGGAAAAATGTCAAATTGATTTAGAAAATGTGTTAAGTAGTAAAAAAAATTGAATTATAAATGTGGTATAGAATTTACTAACTTTGGTAAATCTATTACAATCCAAATCATATTTGTAAAGGCTACTAAAAAATTCAACAATGAAGACTCAAAGATAGAACATATTGTAAATGATCATAAAAGTCCTTATAAAAGGAATCATGTTTTAATACCTACTTGTTTCTATTGTAAATCAAAACCACATACTACTAATGTTTGCTACATAAGAAATTATGGTATTCCTTATAGTGAGTATGTATGGGTGAGGAAGGTATCTAACCCAAAAGGACCCAAATAAAATTGGGTACCTAGCTGTAACTAATTATTTTTTAGATACTTGAAGATCATATGCTAGCATTGTCAAATCAAGATTTATCCTTCAAGACACAAGACCATATGATATGGTAGTTCTAAAAGTTTCATTGATTGAAAAGATGTTTTGAAGAAGCATCAATATTGATATCAACTTTGACATCAAATCCTTATGAAGGAGATAAGTGTTTAATTTTATGCTATTAATTTTTAATTACAATAATATATTCTACTTATGTTATCACTTTGTTTTGTACTTTATTCTACTTTTTCATATTTTTGATGATGTCAAAAGAGGGAGAAATAGTTGGTATTGTATTTATTCTTGTTCATAATATTATCTGGGGAGAAAATCTTGAATTGTAAAAGCAAGGGGGAGATATACAAGATAGGGGAAGATTCTAGTTGCTACTCAAAATTTCATAAACTCACACATTGAAGCAACTCATTGATGAACAAGTAAACTTTCAAAAGATGTTTTGTCATCATTAAAAAGTGGGAGAATGTGAAGAAAAGTTCTTCTTGTCCTTTGTTAAAATTTTGATGAAGACAAATGCATAAACAAAAAGAAGCCAAAGATTAAAGACTAGAGAATTCAAGTTCAAATCATCATAAGCTTTGAAAAGTAAATGGAAGAATCAAGATGGTTGAGTATTCTTTACAATTCAAGTATATATATCTTAATTGCTCATAATTATCATGATAATTTCATCTTGTGCACGCGTTCATTTTAACATCATGTAAAAACTTGTTTGAAACTTAATTTTGAAGTATAATTCACTTTTATAGCAGGTGTATCCGGTTACATATATGTAAAAAAGATTTTTTAGAAGATTTATTGAAAACATTCTATTTTTGGTAAATTGTGGAATTTGAAATCGTCGAATCAGCACTTTAAAACCGCCAATTTTTTTAGAAGATTTATTGAAAACATACAAAGAGGAAATCAATTAATAAATAATTGATTAAACAACTATAACTTTTGTTACAAACTCAGATTTGTGTATACCTTGTTGTGCATGATTGTTGGAAACAAGAAAGTGAAAAGCAAAGGATTATTTTTTCTCTCTTGTGTTGGTTATGTTAGAAGATTGTAGGATAGTTCTTTATGGAAGACTTGTACAAATATCTGACCTAATGGAAAAATTTCTCACAGGGAGTGAGGGGACTGAAGTACTCTTGGATTGTGAGGGGAACCAAGATATATCATTGTTTCCTTTACTTGCTGCATTTATTTTTCAGCATATTTACTTTCATATAAATTCTAAAAAATAACAAAATCAGTTCTAACGCTTAAAATCGAGAAAATTCCAATAAATCTAATTCATCCCCTTCTTAGAGACCATGCATAAACTTACAGTGGCATCCCCCTTTAAGGGGCCTCCATCTGCAATGTGCACCTTTTTTTTCTTCGTTTTTTATAATTTAGCATTATATTTTAGTATTTGGGTATTTTATTTAAAATAAATATTTAATAATTATATAAAATTAAAAAATTAAAAAGTATAAAAAGTGAAAATAAAAATTTATCATTTAACATTTTTCCGCCCACAAATCTATAATATAAGAAAATTAGATGTTATGGAAAACACTAATTTGCCATTTTTTCTTTATCTGCCAACTCACCAAAATGAGGGCAATTTTGGTCAAAGAATTACTTTTTGCAACTAATGATGTCACATTGATCAATTACAACTATATGTTTATTTTATTATGCCTTTGCTTGCTAGGTTTGGATTAATTGATGAGGTCACATGGTTCAATTGCAATTGTTTTTCCTTTTTTCTCTTTTTCCAATGTCAGCTCCAATTCAAAAGTTTTTTCTTATTTCCCCTAAACAATGCATTATCACGTTATCTCTCTTCCTCTTATTCTTTCTCTCTTTTGTTGCCTCTCTCTTCCTCTTCTTCTTTCTTCTCTGGCCCGCTGCCTCTCTCTTCTCCTTCTTCTTCTTCCTCTCTCTTCCTCTTCTTCTTTCTTCTCTCTTGCTTTTCTTCAACAAAGATTACAAAGTTCTTGGAGGATTTACAAAGATCTATGAATTGAACTATTTCAACATATATATTGGAATATGTTTGTTACTGTGAGACACGCTTATATCAAATGCTATAAGCACTCATTGGAAGAGGATTTGGCTACTCATACCTTCGTTCATCTTCGACAGGGAAGTACTTTTTCTGATCTAGGGTTTTAAATCACGGATTTGTATTTAGGGTTTAGGGTTTTGTGAGGTTTTTTATTGTAGTTATGAGATTTTGTGGTTCTTTTTTTTTAGCAGCATATAGTAGGGTTGGTGACTGCATTTAGGTATGTTGGTGATAATCTGAATTCAAGATTGGTACAAAGTGAAACTAATATTCTTCATGAGGTTGTGAAAAATAAGAAAGGAACCATGGAATAAGTTGTCAGGATCTTGACTACAAGGAGTAAGGCTCAATTGATTGTAACTTTCAACTGATACATAGAGACTCATGGTACTTCCATTACCAAGGTATAGAAAAAAGATCTCACACAAAGTTTTAAATAACTTTTGTTCACTTTGATCTTGGTGTTGCTTTTGAAAATTAGTTTAATAGTTGAGTTATTTTCTTAATGCTGCAAAAAACTTCCAATGCCTTTAATAGAAATAGTTTATATTAAGAATGTGTATGACTTGGTTTTTAAATTTTGCAGCCTGCTACCCCAGCAACACCAATAAATGTAAGCAAAGATACAATGTTTGAAAACACAGATTATAAACTATCACTTTCTTTTCCAACTGATTATCCTTTTAAGCCTCCTAAAGTTAAGTTTGAAATAACATGTTTACATCCCAATGTTGATCTTTAAGGAAATATATGTTTGGACATACTTCAGGTAATGTGAGATCTCATGAATGTTTTCATGAGAAATTGTTATTGTCATTATTCCATTGGAAATTTGGCATTGCATATTGTTCTTATGGTTTGTCATGTGTTTTTAGGACAAATGGTCCTCATCTTATGATGTCAGAACAATTCTATTATTCATTCAAAGTCTATTTGGAGGTAAATATTGTAATGTTATTGGGTGTATGGATAAATTTATTTCTTGCTTTCTTTTTTATGTTCTTAATCCTTTCTTAATTTATAATAATGTAGAGCCAAACATTAGTTCACCTCTAAATCCACAAGCTGCACAACTTTGGAGCAATCAAGAAGGTAACAAGCATATTTGATCCAAAAAAGGTGGAGGATATACAAAGATCTATGAATCGAATTATTTCAACATAGATATTGGAATATGTCTGTTACTGTGAGATACACTTATATCAAATGCTATAAGCGTTCCTTGGAAGGGATTCAGCTACTCATACCTCTGGTCATCTTCGACAGGGAAGTACTAAAGGTAGAGAAAAACAAGAAAGGGGGGTTTGAATTGTTTCCACGGATAATAAAAACTTTTGCAAATAAAACACACGCGAAAAATAATACTATAGACACAGAAGTTTATCCTGGTTCGCTTGAAATTCAAAGTTACTCCAGTCCACCCGGCCAAGGTGATTTCGCCTTCAACAAGGACTTAATCCACTAATCTTGAAAGATTACAACAAATAACGTCTAAGAGGATAAATATCTCTTAGCCCTCTCAAGTTTACAAACTTCACAAGTCACTTGAGGAAAATTCAACAAGTAATGAAAAATACAGTTATGTGCTTAGTGCTTCTAAGTAAGCAGAAGTTACACAATATGAGAACAAAAATATTCCACACTTAGAGCAACAACTCGTGTGAAAGAGAATTATCAAGAATGAAAGAGTTTTGAGTTAGTTGCAGTATTCTTGTGTGCTTCGTTGTTTTGTTATGAAGATGATCCACCCTTTATATAGAGATTTGATGAAGAGATCGTTGGAGGAGGAAATCTTGACAATGATGGACTTTTAATGTAATTAATCTCTTTGTCCTTTCCATAGCAATTTTGGGGCGCTTTAACTTTCTTCCAAATAGAGATTCTTGCCAAAAACGGAAGACTTCGCAGCTAAGTCTTAGAGAATGTTCTGAGTCAGATTGTGTAGAGATCAGATGTTTCTGTTCAGCGTGTGTATCTTCAGATAGTTGCTAAAGGTTGATTGACTTCAGAGGTTCTTGATGTCTTTCTGATAGTGATTACTTCAGAGTGAAAAAAGCATCAGACCCTAGAGTGCGATGTTCAGATTCAAAGCGTCTGAAGCTTCTTTCTACATTGAACTTTGTGCACTTCCTTTGGTTCAGAGTCAGAGCATGTGCTTGAATAACTTCTAAGTGCGATGTTCAGATTCAAAGCGTCTGAAGCTTCTTTCTACATTGAACTTTGTGCACTTCCTTTGGTTCAAAGTCAGAGCATGTGCTTGAATAACTTCTAAGTGGTCATTCTGGACTTGCGTGTGTATCAGATATATGTCTATCTGACCCTTTTTGGATTAGATCCCTACACACTTAGATAAATTATGTTAGGATACCAATTTGTTTCATCCTTTGTTATCATCAAAACCTTAGAGATAACTTGTAGATACATAGTCTTGTTCTTACAATATCCCCCTTTTTGATGATGACAAAAACCTCAGAGAGATGATGAAACAGTGATACTTTAACAAGTATTTAAATAAATATCTCAGAGTCAGATGAGTGACGACTCCCTCTGAGATAGATAAGAAAATATAGATGTTCTTACCAGATCTTCCTTGCATATCAACTGGTTTTTACCTTAGATATTTCCTGTATATCTTAGAATTATCATAAGAGTTTTTTAAATGTGCGCAGTGTAGCAAGAGGCTTAGATATTATTTCATCAGAGCTGTTTTTATTCTCCCCTTTTTTGTCAGACTCAAAAAGACTTGGCACAAAAGAGAGTAGTCAAAATAAGATTCATATATGAGAAAGAGAGTTACAGATAAGTAGCTACTCAAAAAAAGAAGAGAAAAACACAGAATACATAGCAGATAAGCAAGTAAGGAAAACAACAAGCAAAGCCTAAGTGCCTAAGGGTTCGGAGGCGGAGGCATCCTTTGGAGCAGCTGAGTCAGCAGGTTCTGAATGTTATTATTGACGGAGTCCTGTTGGTCCAGTCTTTCTCTCACTATTTGTTGTTCCTTCTGTATCTCTTCTAGAGTCTTCAGGACAAGAGGAGCAAAATCAGAATGAGATTGCTCCCCCTGAGTCAGAGCATCATTTCTTGCCTTTGCAGCTTCTTCTATAGCTATGTGTGCTACTTCTTCAGCATCAGCTTTTGCTTTTGCTTCAGCTTCAGCAGCAGCAACAACCTCAACAACAGCCTTCTCTGCAGCTTCTCTAGCTCTTTGCTCTTCTTCCAAACGAGACTTCTCTTCTGCTTCTCTTTTGGCCTTCTCTTCTACCTCTTTGGCCAGACGTGCCTGCAACCTCTCTCCAGCTTCTCTGATGAAGTCGTTTCAGACTTGTTCAGAGAGGCCTTTTAGCTTGAAAGCCTCAGAGGTCATCCATCTGATCACTATGTTCCAGTGAATCCTCACTGTAGAGGGATCGTCACTGATACCAGAGTTCTCAGATAATGATCTGATCTTCTCCACTAAAGACTCAACAAATAAAGTAATTGCTTCTTCCAGGGTGGGGAAGGTAGGTTTTGGTTCAGGGGTAGGAGACGTAGATGCTGGTGGAGTAGGGGTGTTTTCAGTGGGAGGTTCAAAGTTATGGGTGATGGGGTTTTCAGATGGTGTTATGATGGGTGGTTCAGATGGAGGGGATGGTGGTTGCTCAAATGGAGATGGAATGTTAGTTGCTGGTTCAGATTGGTGGTGTGTGGAGAGGGCACGAGCCTGAAACTGAGCCAGAGTGGGGGATTGAGGGTCAGAGGGTTCTGAGTTAGAGGAGATGGTGTAGTAAGATGGGGATGAAAGTGTTGAAGAGGGTGGTGATATGGGTTCATTGAACATTTCAGCTTCAGAGATGGGCAAGGTTGTGGTGGTGGGGTTGAATTTTTGAAGAGGGGGTGATGGTGGGTTAGAGGTAGATGTTTCAGAGGGTTTAGGGGTGGAGGGTGAAGGTTCAGAGTGTGTGTATATTGGTGAGGTTTGAGGAATGGAAAAAGAAAGTTGCCTTAAATGAAGAGATGGAGAGTTAGGAGGCAGAGACTTACTTGGAGATTCGGAGGAGGAGATCCGAGGGTTAGAAGGTCTTGATATAGAAGGTTCCCCCATCTTTGATTTCTTAGCCTTCTTGGACTTCTCATAAGGTTCTCGCATTCTCTTCAAGAAATTCAGTGGATTCTCAGGTAGCCAGTCCATAGAGAAATCTAAGATATCAACTCCTTGATTGGCCAGATCCTACAGATAATACGCAACAACCTCTGGAGGATCTATCTTTGAGAAGAGGTAGAGGCCATTGGGTATTTTCCTCTGATATTTCAAGGCTTTCCAGGAGGTGTCCAATATTGGCTTGACCAGAATCTTCTCAATTACCCACATGCTCTTCAGATTTCATGCATTCAGAGGCCTCCCAGTGTCAACAGTTACATCCTCCATCAGATTGTGATGGATCAGATGATCTACCAGGACGTTCTCTATCGGAACATCATATATCAGCCTTCCCAGAGGGATGTAAGTTCTGGGCTTTATGTTGTTCCTGGTGTCTCTTACAGAGTCTATCAGGTACTTGAAAAGCAGCGCTGGTAGATTCAACTTTAGCCCTTTGCGGAGGCAGTAGAGGATACACTTCTGGTCAGTGTTGATATAGTCTAAAGAGTTGGACGTTGGGCGGTGATGAATAGACCCTAGAATGATCTTCAGCCAGACTCTGAGGTTCTGATGAAGTTCCTTGTTCTTGGATGAATTACCCTCAGTGTTCTGCTTGAAAATTGTTGGAGCAATTTCCTGGGACATGTATTTTACCCTAGGGTTGATGTTGTAAATACATCTTCCCCATGTCTTCTCCATGTTCAGAAGGGAAGCAATTGATTTCTCGGTGATGATGATCTTCGCCCCTAGAACGTAGGACACAATATAGTGGTCATCTGAATCTGCAAAACGCCAGAATTCCTTGACCAAATATGTGCATACGGGACCATAGAGCCTTTGAAAGTAGTTTTCCCACCCTTGCTTTCTGAGTTCTTCAGTGGTGTCTATTCCATTTCTTTTCATATTCTCGAAATTAACCAGAGATTCACGTAGGACTTAAGCTTGTCAAACAGAGTGGCAAGGTTGATGTGGGGTTCACGATCCAAAATATGGGGTTCTTTGTATATGGGAGTGGAGATAACACCAGTTGTTGCAGTGGTTTGTTGGGAAGAACTTTGAGGTTGCTCCATTGATTCCATTTGTTGTGAGTAGTTGTATACTGATTGTTGTTGGGAACCCATGAAGAAGAGGATGAAGTTGTTGAAAAACGTTGAAGAACGTTGAGGATGCTGAGGACGCTTGAGAGAGAGAGAGGTTTGTGTAGGATGTGAGTGAAAATTGTGAAAGTGTGAAGTGTGGTAACTATAAGTACAAACGAGAGGCATGCAAAACTACAACGTTAGATGGAAGAGGAACAATTGAATTTAATGATGGCACAGAAAAAGAGTTGACACGCTAGGGGAGAAATTGATTACCGCTAATGATGGATGTCTAATCCACAAATCAGCACACTACTCGAGGAGATCTCAAGGGTTTGTCTCTTGATTTCTACTAGACAGGTGTCTAGAAGATCCAAGGTCAGACGCAAGAGAAACCACGTGTTGATCTATCTGATCTTCAGGAATACCAAAAGATTGGATCCTGAGGATTTCTGATTCAGATGACTTCTAACTGGTAGAAGTATCAGATTCAGATCCAGACACCAGATGTTACATTCAGAACCTTATTTTTCCATTTCAGAGAAGCACACGTTTGATTCATTCTGGGCAATTTTCAATTTTCAAGTGTTTCAGAATGAATGAGAATCTATCTTCAGCAAGGGGTTTTGTGAAGATATCAGCCCATTGGTGGTCTATATCTATAAATTTTAAGGAGATTACCCCTTTCTGAACATAGTCTCTGATAAAATGATGTTTTATTTCTATGTGCTTTGCTCTGGAATGCAGAATAGGGTTCTTACTTAAACAAATGGCAGCAGTATCATCACAGAAGATAGGAACGTTACTCTCATATATCTGAAGATCTTCTAGTTGATTCTTCATCCAGAGCATCTGAGTAGTGCATAGAGAGGCTGATATATATTTTGCTTCTACAGTAGAAAGTGCAATGGTTGACTGTCTTTTGATGGCCCAGGATATAAGATTGTTTCCCAAGAACTGACAATTTCCAGATGTGCTTTTATGTTCCATTATGTCTCCTGCATAATCTGCATCATAATATCCAGAGAGTCTATACTCTGATGTTTTCTCATACATCAGGCCAAGATTAGGTGTTCCCTTCAGATACCTTAGGATTCTCTTAACTGCTGTTAAATGAGATTCCCCTAGGTCTGATTAGAATCTGGCACAGAGACATACACTAAAAAGAATATATGGCCGTGTAGTCGTCAGATAGAGAAGATAGCCTATCATACCACAATAGAGCTTCTGACAAACCTTTTGACTTACTTCTTCTTTCTCCAGAATGCAGGTTGGATGCATGGGTGTCTTTGCTGGTTTGCATTCTGACATTTCAAATTTCTTCAGAATGTCTTTGATGTATTTACTTTGGTATATATATGTAGCTTCTGAAGTTTGATTAATTTGAATTCCTAGAAAGAATTTTAGTTCTTGCATCAAACTCATTTCAAATTCTGCTTACATTAACTCAGAATTCTTGACAAACAGAGGGGTTAGCTGAACCAAAAATTATATCATCAATGTATATCGGACATATCATGAGATCATTTCTAATGTTTTTACAGAAAATTATAGAGTTAACCTTTCCTTTAATAAAATCATGTTCCAGAAGAAAGTTGCTTAGTCTTTCATACCAAGCTTTAGGAGCTTGTTTTAGACCATACATGGATTTTTTCAGTTTAAAAACATGTTATGGACATTTAGAGTTTTCAAAACCTGGAGGTTGGTGAACATACACTTCTTCTGAGAGATAACCATTAAGAATGCGCTCTTGACATCCATCTGATATAACTTGATGGAGTGGTTTACAACGAATGATACAAGTAAGCGAATAGATTCTAATCTGGCGTCTGGAGCAAAGGTTTCGTTGTAGTCAATCCCTTCTTGTTGATTGTAACCTTGTGCTACCAGTCGTTCTTTGTTTTTGACAACTTCTCCCTTTTCGTTTAGTTTGTTTCTGAGTACCCATATTGTTCCAATAATGTGAGTTCCTTTTGGCTTTGGGACCAGATCTCAGCCGTCATTCTTTGAGAATTGATCAAGTTCTTCTTTCATTGCTAGAATCCAGTCATTATCTTGAAGTGCCTCATCACAGGAAGTAGGCTCAATAAGAGACACTAATCCTAGAGGGTTTTCTTTAGATACTTTGAACGTAGACCTTGTTCTAACAGGTTCATCCTTGTTTCCCAGAATCAAATCTTCAGAGATGTTTAGGCGAATTCTTGATCTTTTATGGATAGCTGAGATTTCAGTTGTTTCTGGATTTTTCTTTTCGGCTTCCTCAGATTCTTTAGTCTTTTCATCAGAACCTGCAAGAGTTATCTCTATATTTGCAAGTTTTTCAACTAGCTTTGACTTTTCAGAGTCAAGCTTATCATCAAATCTGACATGTGTTGATTCTTCCACAATTTTGGTTTCTGTGTTGTATACTATGTAGCCCTTAAAGCGTTCTGAGTATCCTACCATAATACCTTTTTGTGCTTTTGAATCAAATTTATTTAGATGTTCTTTAGTATTGAGAATAAAACAGCGGCATCCAAAAGGATGGAAGTAAGAAAGTTGGGTTTTCTTCCCTTACACAGTTCATAAGGAGTCTTCTCCATAATAGATCTTATAGAGATTCTATTCTGAATATAGCATGATGTATTTACTGCTTCAGCCCAAAAGTGTTTAGCCATATTTGTTTCGTTAATCATGGTTCTGGCCATTTCTTGGAGTGTCCTATTCTTCCTTTCTACAACCCCATTTTGTTGTGGAGTTCTAGGACAGGAGAAATCATGGGATATTCCATTTGTATCAAAAAGTTCCTCAAATAACTTATTTTTGAATTTGCCACCATGATCACTTCTGACTCTGATGATTTTAGAGTCAAATTCGTTTTGCACTTTGGAACAGAAGCTAGTGAATACAGAGTGTGACTCATTCTTGTGCTTTAGAAATTTTACCCATGTCCAGCGACTAAAGTCATCAACAATGACCAGTCCATACTTCTTTCCATTGACTAAAGTTGTCTTAACAGGTCCAAACAGGTCAATGTGAAGAAGTTCCAGAGGCTTAGAGGTAGAAACAACATTTTTCTTTTTAAAATAAGTTTTTGAAAATTTTCCTTTCTAACATGCCTCACACAGAGCATCTGAAGAAAACTTCAGTTTAGGTAGACCTCTGACTAACTCGAGTTTATTTAGCTCAGAAATCCTTCTCATGCTAATGTGGCTCAAGCGTTTGTGCCATACCCATTGCTCTTCATTTACAGACATTAAACATTTTACATTTTGATCTTTTAGATCTGAAAGATTAATTTTGTAAATGTTGTTTTTCCTCTTGCCAGTGAATAGAACTGTTCCATTGTTCTGATTAATTGCTTTACATTTTTTTGGATTGAAGATTATATCATAACCGTTATTACTTAATTGGCTTATTGATAACAGGTTATGCATTAATCCTTCTACATAGAGAACATCAGATATAGAGGGAAGAGATACATTACCAATGGTTTCGGAGCCTCTGATTCTTCCTTTCTGACTTCCTCTGAACCCTACGAAGCCATCATCTTTAAGTTCCAAGATTTGGAACATATGCTTTCTTCCCATCATGTGTCGCGAGCATCCAGAGCCCAGGTACCATGATTGGTGTCTTAACTCTGCTGCATAGGATATCTGCAACATATCTACAACATAAACTATCTACAACATAACTGCAACAAAAGATATGTGTTTGTATTCATTAGAATCATATCCTATTCCTCTTTTCTTATTCTGACTGACTCCATAAATCATAGAGGCCATTCTGCTTCTTTCTATCCCATTTTTCAGAAACTTTTGAAATGTCTTTTCATATTCATATATAATTATGTTAGAAGTTTGTGGGGCTTGAGATAAAGCTTCTTTAAGTTTTAAACATTGTTTATTTGTGGATTCCTTTTCTCTTTCCAAAATCAGAATGTCATCCTTTAATTCGGAAATTGTTATCTCAAGCTTATCACATTCTTCAATGGTTCCTTCAAGGACCCTTTTTAAGGCTTTAAATTTTTGCTTAAGTTTCTGATATGAGCTTAGAGATTCAGATAGGCAAGATTCAAGGTCAGAGCGGGAAAGATCAGAAAATACCTCTTCAGGATCAGATTCTCTCTCTAATGAGTTTCCAGACGTATTAACCATGAATGCCACATTTGCTTGTTCTTCTTCAGAGTCTAATTCTGAGGCATCAGATTCAGAGTCGTCCCAGGTGGCCATGAATCCCTTCTTAGTTTTGAAGGATTTTTTCTTGAATCCTTCTCTCCTGGAGATTTATTTCTTGAGCTTTGGGCATTCATTTATGTAGTTACCTGGTTCTTTACATTCATAGCATGTTACCTCTTTGTTTCATTTGCCTCTGTAAGTTGATTCTGAGCGATCTCCCTTGGGTCTTGGTCTTCTGAAGTTGTTATTCCTTTTTCTCCAGAGTTGTTTTACTCTTCTAGTTAGAAGGGATAACTCTTCCTCATCATCAGAATCGTCTTTTTCAAAGTCGTCTTTATCTTCTTCAGCTTGGAGGGCTTTGTTCCTTTCTGGTTTGTGTCTCTCAGATCTGGACTTCAGAGCTACAAATGTGTTCTTCTTTTAGGGCTCATCTTCCTCAAGTTCTATCTCGTGACTTCTAAGGGAGCTGATGAGTTCTTCCAAGCTTATGTTGTTCAGATTCTTTGATAGTTTTAATTCAGTGACCATAGGTCTCCACTTCTTTGGCAGGCTTCTGAGAATCTTCTTAACATGATTTGCAGTTGTGTAGCCTTTGTCCAGAACCTTGAGTCCTGCAATTAAAGTTTGAAATCTCGAAAACATTACCTCTATAGCTTCATCGTCCTCCATCTTGAAAGCTTCATACATCTAAATTAGAGCCAGAGCCTTTGTCTCTTTGACTTGTGAGTTGCCTTCGTGGGTCATCCTTAGGGAGTCAAGTATTTCTTTAGCAGTTTCCCTGTTGGTGATCTTTTCATATTCATTGTAGGAAATGGCATTCATAAATATCGTTCTGGCTTTGTGATGATTTTTGAAGTCACGCTTCTGGTCATCAGTCATCTTGTTTTTGACAATAGCAATACTGACATCAAATATAGGAGGTACATAGCCAATAGTAACTATGTCCCATAGGTCAGCATCATAACCCAGAAAGAAACTTTTGATTCTATCTTTCCAATAATCAAATTTTTCTCCATCAAAAACTGGAGGTTTGGCATTGTAACTGTCTTTTTCATTGGTGTTGGCCATAGTGTTTTTCTCATGCTGGATCTCTCTACACTGTTAAGTGTTTGATTGGAAACTCAATAACAGATCCAAAGCTCTGATACCAATTGAAGGTAGAGAAAAACAAGAAATGGGGGTTTGAATTGTTTCCACAGATAATAAAAACTTTTTCAAATAAAACACACGCGAAAAAATAATACTAGACACAAAATTTTATCCTAGTTCGCTTGAAATTCAAAGCTACTCCAGTCTACCAGGCCAAGGTGATTTCTCCTTCAACAAGGACTTAATCCACTGATATTGAAAGATTACCACGAAGAGCGTCTAAGAGGATAAATATCTCTTAGCCCTCTCAAGTTTACAGACTTCACAAGTCACTTGAGGAAAATTCAACAAGTAATGAAAAATATAGTTGTGTGCTTAATGCTTCTAAGTAAGCAGAAGGTACACAATATGAGAACAAAAATATTCCACGCTTAGAGCAACAACTTGTGTGAAAGAGAATTATCAAGAATGAAAGAGTTTTGAGTTGGTTTCAGTATTCTTGTGTGCTTCGTTGTTTTGTTATGAAGATGATCCACCCTTTATATAGAGATTTGATGAAGAGACCGTTGGAGGAGGAAATCTTGAGAATGATGGAATTTTAATGTAATTAATCTCTTTTCCCTTTCCATGGCAATTTTGGGGCGCTTTAACTTTCTTCTAAATAGAGATTCTTGCCAAAAACGGAAGACTTCGCAGCTAAGTCTTAGTGAACGTTTTGAGTCAGAGTGTGCAGAGATCAAATGTTTCTGTTCAACGTTTGTATCTTCAGATAGTTGCTAAAGGCTTATTGACTTCAGAGGTTCTTGATGTCTTTCTGATAATGATTACTTCAGAGTGAAAAAGAATCAGACCCTAGAGTGAGCTGTTCAGATTCAGAGCGTCTGAAGCTTCTTTCTATTTTGAACTTTATGCACTTCCTTTGGTTCAGAGTCAGAGCTTGTGCTTGAATAACTTCTAAGTGGTCATTCTGGACTTGCGTATGTATCAGATATATGTCTATCTGACCCTTTTTGGATTAGAGCCTGACACACTTAGATAAATTATGTTAGGGTACGAATTTGTTTCATCCTTTGTTATCATCAAAACCTTAGACATGAATTGTAGATACAGAGTCTTGTTCTTACAAGTACTTTTTCTGATCTAGGGTTTTAAATCAAGGATTTGCATTTAGGTTTTAGGGTTTTGTGACGTTTTTAATTGTAGTTATGAGATTTTGTGGTTGATTTTTTTGAGAAGCTTTTAGTAGGGTTGATTACCGCATTTAGGTATGTTATTGATGATGTGAATTCAAGATTGGCACAAAGTGAAGTTGGTATTCTTCATGAGGATGTGAAAGAAAAGAAAGGAACCTAAGAAGAAGCTGTCAGGATATTGACTACAAGGAGTAAGGCTTAGCTGATTGTAACATGCAACCTATACAGAGAGACTCATGGTACTTCCATTACCAAGGTATAGAAAAAAGATCTCACACAAGGTTTTAAATAATTGTTATTCACATTGATCTTGGTGTTGCTTTTGAAAAGTAGTTTAATAGTTGAGTTGTTTCCTTAATGCTGCAGAAAACTTCTGATGCTTTTAATATAAATAGTTTATATTAAGAATGTGTATGACTTGGTTTTTAAAATTTGCAGCCTGCTACCCCAGTTACACCAATAAATGTAAGCAAAGATACAGTGTTTGAAAACAACATGTTTCCATCCCAATGTTAACATTCAAGGCAATAAATGTTTGGACATACTTCAAGTAATGTGAAAAGATCTCATGAATGTTTTCATGAGCAATTATTGTTGTCATTATTCCATTGGAATTGCATACTGTTCTTATGGTTTGTCATGTGTTTTTAGGACAAGTGGTCCTTAGCTTATGATGTCAGAATAATTCTAATATCAATTCAATGTCAATTTGGAGGTAAATATTGCACTCTTATTGGATGCATAAATACATTTAGTTCTTACTTTCTTGGTTATGTTCTTAATCCTTTCCTAATTTATAATAATGTAGCACCAAACATTAGTTTACCTCTAAATCCATAAGTTGCCAGCTTTGGAGCAATCAAGAAGGTAATAAACACATTTGATAGTCTTATAATCATTATGGGTCTTGTGAATCTGAAATAGCTATAATGATTTTTTGGGATGTGTTGTGCAGATTACCGAAAGATGGTGGTCAAGTTATACGAATCCCCAAGTGCTACTACTTAAACATCATGTGAGTATATCAATCAAGGTGGATTTTTTTTTCTCTGTGTGCTCCTGTGAGAATAGGAAGGGATGGGAAATCCATCATTAGTTTTAGTAATTTCATTTCTTCTAACAAACTCGTGTCTCTTTTTGAATGCAAGTTAATAATACATTTTTTTTGTTTGGTGAATTCTAAACTTTATTTATGTAAGACTTTAAATTTTACAGCCTGCTACCCTAGATATACAAAGTGAGAATGAAGGTTCAAAGACCTTATTTGTTGGGAACATGTCATTCAGTGTCCACCCATCTGACATGTACTTATTTTTTTTCTCAATCATGTGATGTGTGGTTATCTTGCTAAATAATAACTATCTAACATTGAATGTTCTAGTGAAAAATCCTTTCAAGAATGCGGAGAAGTTGTTGATGTTCGTCTTGCTTCAGATGAGGATGAGAGGTTTAAAGGCTTTGGACATGTTGATTTTGCGACTGTATAGGCGGCCCAACGTGTATGCTTTTAACATTTTGTCTAATTTGTGTAATTGATGAGAACTGTTATCGAACCTGTAAGAATTCCGGCTTGAGTTTAGTTGATTTTACTTTTACTTTTCAAATAGATTTATCGGGGTCAAATTTGTATAATTCCTCTTTGATTTCTTCTTCGTCAGTTGTTCAGAGTTTGCACTGTTCGGCTGAATTGGCTAGGTTTTCTAGGTTGTCTTCATTGTCTGGTAGTTCAAATGGTGTTTCAGGTGATTCTTCGACCTTCACACAGATGAGATTGTGAAACTGTTTCTATTTCGAATTTGATGATAGTAATTTATCATTTCTGTATTTTACTCAGAAGATGTTTGTTTAACACATGCAGGGTTCTGTTGATGCTAGAGTACTTGTAGCTGGTTTGTCAACAACTTGTAGTAAAAAATTTCACAATCAATTGGTACAATATTTTCTTGCATGTATTTTTTATTCGTATCAGTTGGTTTTAGTATGTTCTTGTTGTCTTGTAAAATTGTCTATAGATCTGGATCCAATGGACGGAAGGCAAATCATACATCTCTCCCTGCATAATGAAGATGGGACTAAAGTTAAGTATAGAATTTGGAACCCTTTTTGTTCCAAGTTGGCAGATGTGAGGAAAAATATGTCTAGCTCTTATTTTAATGATGTCAAACCTTTCTAGTCACCCATAAGGTGTACTTTGGATGGTGTCATCATATCATAGAATGCATTCATCCTTTAACATGTTCAAAATATAAGTTCAACGTGTCCAGACATATAGGAGCCGATCATAGATGTGAATCATGCACTTGATCATCGTTAATACCCTATGTTCATAAGAGATTGGTTTAAATTGATCAAAATACATCTCAAAACTCATTTTTGAAAGTTTAAGAACTGTGAGTCGGCTCATGACTCGGAGCGTAACTCTCGGGTCTGAACAGGTCGAGTCACAGGTCGACTCAATCCTGGGAAAACTGAATGAGTCGACTCATCCACATGTTGCGTCTACTCATTGCCTATTTTCATTTGAACCATGTAGCAACGGGTCTGAACAGGTCGAGTCATAGGTCGACTCAACCCTGGAAAACTCTGTTTGAGTCGATTCATCCCTTGTTTGAGTCGATTCATTGCCTATTTTACTTGAATAATTTTGCCTCTGGTCCATACAGGTCGAGTGACCTGTATGAATAGGTCGAGTGATCGTTGCTTGGACTCAATTTTCTGCTGTGTAATTTTGCAAAATAATTTTGTTATGTCTGTTATTTGGTCCATTCATCATATAAATATTCTAGAGTCTCTTCTTCAACATTCAACAAGAAAAGTGAAAGATATACACCAAAGTGCTCTTCATCTTTATTCTCCATTGTATTTCTCAACAAATACGCATAACAATTTTTGTTGATCATTGTGCATTGCTGTGGTGATAAGGTCCAAATAGGATTGTGTAATCTTAGTTTGGGTTGAGGCTTTGTGTGAGTTTTTCTTGAATAAAACCATTGGGGTTTTGTCCTCCAAGAATTGGGGGGTTTTGCACTAACCTTTGCTTCGTAGATTCAACCGAGTGAAAAATTTGAAGAACGGTGGGTTCAGTCAAACAAGTAACGGTACCCGGAGGATTGTGAAGAAATCAGTCAAGCTGAAGTTTTGGAGAATGTGGCATTCTTGCAATAAGGTAGCTGTAACCGGAGGTTTGTTCGAAGCGCTTGAAGGACTTGGTTCAACTCGAATCAATGGGAGAGAAGCGAATAGGATCTGCAACAACACTAGGGGTTGATTGGTGGTGATCATTTGTTCTCTTGTATAAACTTTACAACTTGTTAATAAAAACATCTCAATTCTAGATTTAGAATTAAGGGCAGACGTACCCTAAAGCGAGGACGATAGGGGAACAGCCTCAACAAATCCGGTCTTGTTCTCTCTTTCTCTTATCTCTTTAAATTCTACATTAATTAAGTTTTGTATGAAATTAATAGTAAAATCAATCTCGCTTGATTGTTGTGCATAGCAACTGTTTGATAAATTGGTACAATCACTTTGATTGCAACTGAGTAAAATTCTGCACATTCAATTTGAGTGAAATTGAAATTTGGTGTGGAGTGTTCACCAAGTGTTCGATAAAATTAATCTCACACAAATCTATTAATATCATACTTGCTCTCTTAGTGTGTTAACATATTATTAGAGGTAACAATATCAAGGACTATGGTAGTTAATCCATTGATTTAGATAGTGGTTGATTATCTCTATCGTAGTTATTCCATTCGGTTTCACGCATATCCGATCTTTCCATTAACGGATCGTTTAGACGATTATAATCTATGGTGCTTCCGCAACCGTTGAAAATATTTTTAAAAAGCACTAAATTTCAAAAACTGATCTATTCAACCCCCCTTCTAGATCGGTACTATCGTCTAACAGCAGCTGCAGTCCTTGGTGGTGTTGACAACATTTGGATTGTAAGAGGATTCATTTTCTTCAACATTATCTCTTACTTGACACTATCATTCAACAACCGATGTCTCATGTCTATGTTTTGTGTTTCTATATAGAAACCTGGTGCTAAAGTCCTTTATCAAGGAGCTGCTTCATAGACAACCGTCTCTCATGTGTCTGACATTGTTGGCCCAGTAAGTATTAGTTAGTGTATTTTTAACATGTTGTGTTGTTTCAAGACTGATTAGAATAATCTGTTCGTTTTATGTAAACTGGAGTTGTGTATGCAGTAGAGTTCTTCCACCTAAATGGGTGTGATTTCGTTAACATGGCCAAAAGGCATACTAATGTTATTCCCATTATTCAAGATGCTAGACATCCGACCAAGTACAACATATTAGTTAGCATGGTAGATGTCGTATGATAGAAGGTTTTATCTTGCCAACATTGATTTGAAACAATGTTTTGAGATTTGTTACTTGCATAACCTAAGGTAGATGTCAATTTGCACTGACTTGTCAAGTCCACACCTGTTAATTAGCATAGTCCTATACTTTATCTCATCTTTTTCAACTAAGTTCACTTTATATTATTCACCCTTAAATACAATTTCTGTACGGATACAGAATAATTAAAATATACCTTTTACTAATATATTTGAGACAATTACTATCTTTATTACCTTTTTAAGTTTTTTGTTTGTAGAAAGTGAAAAGTTAATAAAAATATATATTTATAAAGTTAAATAAAAAATCAACATTTTTATAAAATAATTTAAAAAATTTAATAATAGTTTATTCCTAAATAGATTATTAATATAATTATTAATACTATTGATATGTTACTTGTAACATCCTTCTAAAATACCCCAAATATTTAATTAAAATAACAACATATAAATCAGAATAATCATGCAGTTAAGGGTGTCACACATTTATTTCGCACCATTCGTCATACTATTTAGTCATGCTCATTATTTAAGTCAAAACATAAAGTATTGCACAATACGCAGCGGATAGAGATCAAATCGATCATTCAAAACATGTAACATACTACATGTAAACTGGTTCAGCAAACATCAACAACACAATTAAAATGTTCCCTCCCGATGTTACATCTATCAGAGCATGACCCACTTAAGGAGACTACACTAGACTCCAAGCATTAGCTTCTACTCAATCACTGCTCGTTACCTGAAAAATAGTTGTAAGGGTGAGTTCCTCAATCGATATAATAAGCATTATAAAATATCATGTCATGTTAAGTAATTTAACACATTAATCACCCTAATCGTATCACACATTCAGTAACGGCACATCAACTCAATTATCATACTCAATATCCACACAATTCATACTCATGCTCAATGCCAACACAACACACGTATAACATTGGAATACATCCATTCATATTATACACTACGCATATATTATGCAATGAGACTCCATGCATGCGGTACCGACTATTCGTGAACATATAGTTCAACTTCACCGACCAAATCCAGGTACGGCTACCAAGCTCACCAGTCCCACTCATTTGAGACCTAGTGACTCACATCACTAATTCCTCACCATGGGAATTAGCTACCACCCCAAGGGTCATGCTATGCACGCTAATTCACCTAGCATGCAAACATCAAAAACAGTCCAAATGACTAACATCACTAATTCCTCACCATGGGAATTAGCTACCACCATAAAGGCCACATTATGCACGCCAATCACCTAGCAATGCAACATCACAACAATAATCCACAATGGACCGATGCTCACTCTCTAAGCCATAAAACAGTCCATTCACAACACATGCATAACATACACATTCACAACATTATGCATACCATCATACATTATCAACACATGTATCAACACATCATATCATGTCAAATAATTAAACACAGTATTAGCACACTCTACTAATACCTATACTGCTCAAAACAGCGGGAAATAATCCCTACTATATCACACACCGATATAGGCAACCATCAATTAGGCACACAACATTTTAATTAACAATTTTTCCACTCTGCAACAGTGTTAACCGGTTAACGCCCTGGGTTAACCGGTTAACGCAGACAAAACAGCAGTTTTTCACAATTTATAACAGTGTTAACCGGTTAACACCCTGGGTTAACCGGTTAACGCAGACAAAACAGCAATTATTCAGAATACATAACAGTGTTAACCGGTTAACACCCTGGGTTAACCGGTTAACGCAGACAAAACAGCAATTATTCAGAATACATAACAGTGTTAACCGGTTAACACCCTGGGTTAACCGGTTAACGCAAGACAGACGCTGTTCCTGCGCTAACACAAGGCAGAATGCAGAATTCTCCGCATTTTCCGCCGTTGGAGGACTTCCGGACCTCCGATTCCAATTCCGTAAAAAGCTACACGTCCAGCAAATTACGACTCACACTACTATCGATTCAATTTCAGTTTTTAACATAACTCATCCATCACAATTTTCAGCATTCATAATCCGAATTAGGGTCAATTCAACGACTTATCACTACCCATTACATGTTACCCCATAATACCCATTAATCGACGATAAACCCCCCTTACCTGATTAATCCGGCAAATCTTTGAGCTTCAAGCTTTTCTCTTCTCCAACCTTTGCCCTTGCTCTTCCTCTTTGCCCTTTCTCCACTTTCCACTTTTCAGCCGCTTCTCTGTTTCACGTGAAAACTTTCTTTTCCAAATGAGACTCTTTTTCCTTATTTCACACTTATATATTTTCCAATAATTATTATTCCAAAATAATAATAACAATAATCCCATAATTCCAATTATTTAATTAAATTAATAAATAAAATATTAATTTAAATCAAATAATTATCTTATTTTTATTGGGGTGTTACAACTCTCCCCCACTAAAAGAGTTTTCGTCCTCGAAAACATACCTCAAGCGAATAATTCCGGATAAGACTCTTTCATCTGACTCTCAAGTTCCCAAGTCACACTGCCACCTGCTGGTCCTCCCCAAGCTACCTTCACCAAGGCAATCTCTTTACCCCGCAACTGCTTCAACTCTCGATCCTCAATCCTCATAGGTGATGTTTCAACAGTCAGGTTATCTCTCACCTGTACATCATCTATTTGGACTACATGCGACGGATCATGAATGTACCTCCTCAGCTGAGACACATGAAAAACCTCATGCAAATTCGCAAGCGACGGCGGTAAAGCGATACGATAGGCTACCTCCCCTATCCTCTCCAAAATCTGATAAGGACCAATAAATCGAGGTGTCAACTTCTTCGACTTCAAAGCTCGACCAACCCCAGTTATCGGAGTAACACGAAGAAACACATGATCCCCCTCTTGGAACTCAAGTGACTTCCTCCTCTTGTCATGATAACTTTTCTGACGACTCTGAGCAATTCTCATCTTCTCCTGAATCATCTTAATCTTTTCCGTAGTCTGTTGAACAATCTCCGGTCCAACCACAGCACTCTCACCGGACTCATACCAACATAAAGGTGTCCGACATCTCCTACCATACAAAGCTTCAAACGGTGCCATACCAATGCTCGAATGAAAACTATTGTTGTAGGTAAACTCAATCAAAGGTAAATAACAATCCCAAGCACCTCCTTTTTCCAAAACACAAGCTCTCAAAAGATCCTCTAATGACTGAATCGTCCTCTCAGTCTGACCATCAGTCTGCGGATGATATGCAGAACTCAATCTCAGCTTAGTTCCCAAAGCCTTCTGCAAACCTTCCCAAAACTTCGATGTAAATCTCGGGTCTCTGTCCGAAACAATACTCGACGGAATACCATGCAAACTTACAATCTTCTCAATATACAACTCGGCTAATCTCTCTAACGGATAATCCATTCTGATCGGAATGAAATGAGCCGATTTCGTCAATCTATCTACAATCACCCAAATAGCTTCAAAATTCTTAATCGTTCTCGGTAAACCAGAAACAAAATCCATACTGATACTATCCCACTTCCACTCTGGAATAGCCAACGGTTGCATTAGCCCAGACGGCTTCTGATGCTCAATCTTTGACTTCTGACAAGTCAAACAAGAATAAACAAAACTCGCAATTTCTCTTTTCATCCCCGGCCACCAAAATAACTTTTTCAAATCATGATACATCTTCGTAGCTCCAGGATGAATACTCAGGCCACTACGATGTCCTTCCTCAAGAATACTCTTCTTAAGTTCGGTAACATCCGGAATACACACCCGATTACCAAATTTCAAAACACCATTCTCATCAACTCTGAATTCACCACCTTGACCTTGATTCACTAGAGTCAACTTATCAACCAAAAGCACATCGGATTTCTGACCCTCTCTAATCTCATCCAGAATACCACTCGTTAACTTTAACATTCCCAATTTAACACTATTGTGAGTACTCTCACACACCAAACTCAAGTCTCTAAACAGTTCAATTAAATCCAACTCTTTAACCATTAACATAGACATATGCAATGATTTCCGACTCAATGCATCAGCCACCACGTTTGCCTTACCCGGATGGTAATTCAAACCAAAGTCATAATCCTTCAGAAACTCTAACCATCTTCTCTGTCTCATATTCAACTCTTTCTGATCAAACAAATACTTTAAACTTTTATGGTCACTGAAAACCTCAAATCTTGACCCATACAAGTAATGCCTCCATAACTTCAGAACAAATACCACGGCTGCCAACTCTAAATCGTGTGTCGGATAGTTCCTCTCATGAACCCTCAGTTGTCTCGAAGCATAAGCTATAACCTGCTTATTCTGCATCAACACACCACCCAAACCCAACAATGAAGCATCACAGTAAACCTCAAATGGTTCCGACGGGCTCGGTAATATCAGAATAGGAGCAGTAGTCAACCTTCTCCTTAACTCTTGGAAACCTTCTTCACATTTTGAGTCCCAAACAAACGCTTGCCCCTTTCTAGTCAACATCGTCAACGGTAACGCCAACTTAGAAAATCCCTCGATGAACTTCCTATAGTAACCAGCCAAACCAAGGAAACTTCGAATCTCAGCAACAGACTTAGGAGCTTCCCACTTAGATACCGCTTCTATCTTAGAAGGATCAACAGCAACACCACCTCTTGAAATCACATGACCAAGAAAACTAACCTCCTCTAACCAAAATTCACACTTGGATAGTTTAGCAAATAGCTTCTTTTCTCGTAGAACTCCTAAAACCACTCTCAAATGCTCAGCATGCTCTTCTTCAGATTTCGAATACACCAAAATATCATCAATAAACACCACCACAAACTGATCTAGGTACGGATGGAAAATCCTATTCATATACTCCATAAATACTCCAGGCGCATTAGTCACACCAAAAGGCATTACAGAATACTCATAATGTCCATACCTTGTTCTGAAAGCAGTCTTCTGAATATCTTCAGTTTTCACACGTATCTGATGATATCCCGATCTCAAATCTATCTTGCTGAACACACTCGCACCAACCAACTGATCCATCAAATCATCAATCCTCGGCAAAGGATACCGATTCTTGATCGTCACTTTATTCAGTTGCCTGTAGTCCACACACAACCTCATAGTACCTTCTTTCTTCTTAACCAATAATACTGGTGCACCCCACGGTGACACACTCGGACGAATAAATTTCTTATCCAACAGATCTTCCAACTGACTCTTCAATTCAGTTAACTCAACAGCAGACATACGGTACGGAGCCATCGATATCGGTCTAGTACCAGGTACCAAATCAATCGAGAATTCAACTTCACGCTCTGGCGGCAATTCATTCACTTCTTCTGGAAACACATCAGGAAAATCACACACCACGGCTAGATCGCAAATCACCAGTTTATCTTTAGCCTCTAAAGTCGCTAACAGCATAAACAACTCTGCCCCATCTGCTACTTCCTCATTCACCTGCCTCGCTGATAGAAACAAACTCTTTCCTTCCTCCATCTCAGGAAATATCACAGTCTTATCAAAACAGTTGATAGAAACCCGGTTAGACACCAACCAGTTCATACCCAAGATAACGTCAATCTGCACTAGTGGAAGACACACTAGGTCTATTCCAAAGTCTCTACCAAAAATACTCAAAGGACAATTTAAACAAACTGAAGTAGTAGTCACTGAACCCTTCGCAGGAGTATCAATCACCATACTTCCATGCATCTCAGATATCTCTAACTTAAGTTTCACAGCACAATCCAAAGATATAAAGGAATGAGTAGCACCTGTGTCAATAATAGCTACGAGAGGAAAGCCATTAATATAACACGTACCTCGGATCAAACGATCATCTGCAGAAGTCTCCGAACCCGATAAAGCAAAGACCTTGCCTCCTGACTGGTTCTCTCTCTTCGGCTTAGGACACTGTGGGCTAATATGACCCAACTCTCCACAGTTGAAACAAGTCACAGTCTTCGACCGGCACTCTGCAGCCAAATGACCACCTTTTCCACACTTGAAACACTTCTTCTCCGCACTGGTACACTCATGGAAACGATGTCCAGCCTGACCACATCTGTAACACTTAGCAGGAGCACTAGAGTCTCCCCCACTAGGCCTCTTCATCCCACTCTGTCTCTGGAAACCTTTGCCAGCTGCATACGGTTTCCCACGATCATTCTGATTCTTGCCTTTCCTATCAACCCTTTGCTGATAGCTCTCCGCTCTGGCCTTGGTATCTTGTTCAAAAATCCTGCAACAGTCAACCAAGTCAGAAAACACTCTAATCCGCTGATACCCAATAGCCTGCTTGATCTCGGGACGTAACCCGTTCTCAAACTTCACACATTTCGAAAATTCTTCAGCAGCCTCATTATAGGGAGTATAATACTTTGACAGCTCTGTGAACTTAGCAGCATACTCAGTAACAGACCGATTGCCCTGCTTCAATTCTAAGAACTCTATCTCTTTCTTTCCTCTGACATCTTCTGGAAAGTACTTCCTCAGAAATCTCTCTCTGAACACAGCCCAAGTGATCTCAGCATTCCCAGCAGATTCCAACTCCGTGCGGGTAGCAACCCACCAATCATCAGCCTCTTCTGACAGCATATGCGTACCGAACCTGACCTTCTGGTTATCGGCGCACTCAGTCACTCTGAAAATTCTCTCGATCTCCTTCAACCACTTCTGAGCGCCATCTGGATCGTATGCTCCCTTGAACATTGGAGGATTGTTCTTCTGGAACTCACTCAGTTGACGAGCAGCTCCCATTCCCACAACATTCGGGTTCCCTCCAAGTACTCCAGCTAGCATACCCAGAGCCTCAGCAATCGCAGCATCGTCTCTACCTCTTCCAGCCATCTCTATTCTGAAAACCCAATCAAGCTAAAACAATAAGTACTGATAGGGTTACACAACACCCATCCCGTACAGGGGAAACAGAATAATTACGACTCGACTCGACCGACTATGCTCTGATACCACTAATGTAACACCCTTCTAAAATACCCCAAATATTTAATTAAAATAACAACATATAAATCAGAGTAATCATGCAGTTAAGGGTGTCACACATTTATTTTGCACCATTCGTCATACTATTTAGTCATGCTCATTATTTAAGTCAAAACATAAAGTATTGCACAATACGCAGCGGATAGAGATCAAATCGATCATTCAAAACATGTAACATACTACATGTAAACTGGTTCAGCAAACATCAACAACACAATTAAAATGTTCCCTCCCGATGTTACATCTATCAGAGCATGACCCACTTAAGGAGACTACACTAGACTCCAAGCATTAGCTTCTACTCAATCACTGCTCGTTACCTGAAAAATAGTTGTAAGGGTGAGTTCCTCAATCGATATAATAAGCATTATAAAATATCATGTCATGTTAAGTAATTTAACACATTAATCACCCTAATCGTATCACACATTCAGTAACGGCACATCAACTCAATTATCATACTCAATATCCACACAATTCATACTCATGCTCAATGCCAACACAACACACGTATAACATTGGAATACATCCATTCATATTATACACTACGCATATATTATGCAATGAGACTCCATGCATGCGGTACCGACTATTCGTGAACATATAGTTCAACTTCACCGACCAAATCCAGGTACGGCTACCAAGCTCACCAGTCCCACTCATTTGAGACCTAGTGACTCACATCACTAATTCCTCACCATGGGAATTAGCTACCACCCCAAGGGCCATGCTATGCACGCTAATTCACCTAGCATGCAAACATCAAAAACAGTCCAAATGACTAACATCACTAATTCCTCACCATGGGAATTAGCTACCACCATAAAGGCCACATTATGCACGCCAATCACCTAGCAATGCAACATCACAACAATAATCCACAATGGACCGATGCTCACTCTCTAAGCCATAAAACAGTCCATTCACAACACATGCATAACATACACATTCACAACATTATGCATACCATCATACATTATCAACACATGTATCAACACATCATATCATGTCAAATAATTAAACACAGTATTAGCACACTCTACTAATACCTATACTGCTCAAAACAGCGGGAAATAATCCCTACTATATCACACACCGATATAGGCAACCATCAATTAGGCACACAACATTTTAATTAACAATTTTTCCACTCTGCAACAGTGTTAACCGGTTAACGCCCTGGGTTAACCGGTTAACGCAGACAAAACAGCAGTTTTTCACAATTTATAACAGTGTTAACCGGTTAACACCCTGGGTTAACCGGTTAACGCAGACAAAACAGCAATTATTCAGAATACATAACAGTGTTAACCGGTTAACACCCTGGGTTAACCGGTTAACGCAGACAAAACAGCAATTATTCAGAATACATAACAGTGTTAACCGGTTAACACCCTGGGTTAACCGGTTAACGCAAGACAGACGCTGTTCCTGCGCTAACACAAGGCAGAATGCAGAATTCTCCGCATTTTCCGCCGTTGGAGGACTTCCGGACCTCCGATTCCAATTCCGTAAAAAGCTACACGTCCAGCAAATTACGACTCACACTACTATCGATTCAATTTCAGTTTTTAACATAACTCATCCATCACAATTTTCAGCATTCATAATCCGAATTAGGGTCAATTCAACGACTTATCACTACCCATTACATGTTACCCCATAATACCCATTAATCGACGATAAACCCCCCTTACCTGATTAATCCGGCAAATCTTTGAGCTTCAAGCTTTTCTCTTCTCCAACCTTTGCCCTTGCTCTTCCTCTTTGCCCTTTCTCCACTTTCCACTTTTCAGCCGCTTCTCTGTTTCACGTGAAAACTTTCTTTTCCAAATGAGACTCTTTTTCCTTATTTCACACTTATATATTTTCCAATAATTATTATTCCAAAATAATAATAACAATAATCCCATAATTCCAATTATTTAATTAAATTAATAAATAAAATATTAATTTAAATCAAATAATTATCTTATTTTTATTGGGGTGTTACATTACTATTATAACTTTTATAAACAATGCTAAAAGGAAAAACATGTATGATCAGTGGCGGAACTGAGGGGGGGACGTGGGAAGGCCACGGCCACCCCTCAACTTTTTTTTTTAATTCATATATATTAAATTACTAAAACATCCTTATTTTAAATTAAAATTAATTTTTCTTTTTTCTTTTTCATTCAAAGTTAGGTTAAAATACAGATAAGGTAAAAAGCTCCTACCTTTCCTTTCTTTCTCATATGGGTTTGCTACTGGCACCGGAATCGGAACAGATTAAAGTGATCGGCATCTAACAGGTAAAAAACTTTATTCATTCTTCTTTTATAAAAAGTAACAAATTAAAGTGATTGCTTGATTTGTGTTTTTGAGATTTTTAGGGTTCTTCTTTCTTGATGTGTTAAAATAATCTATATGAGGTTTATTAAGCCAATTTATAACACTGTAATTTACAAATATAGTTATACACTATAATAAGGTTTATTTAATCATTGTTGCTGCTAATTTCTAATAGTGAAGTTATCGGTATTTGAAAACGGATTAAAGAGCTTATCTAAAATGGGATCCATATCAAATTCATTTAGAAAACTATCCTTTGTCCGGTAACGAGGATCATCCGAGAAGGTTTCAACATACTTGGTTTAGCATATTTCCATCATGGTTAGAATATTCACCATCTGAAGATGCCGCATATTGCTTACCATGTTATCTTTTTAGCAAAAAACTAAATGGACGTCCCAGATCACTTGTCTTTATTTCTACGGGTTTTAGAAATTGGAAGAAAGTTAGGGATGGAAAATATTATTCCTTTCTTAAACGCATAGGGAAGGATCCTTGCTCACCACACAACAATGCAATGAAAGCTTGTCAAGACTTGTTGAATCAAGATGGTCATATTAGAAATGTTATTCAAGTGCGAAGTTCAAGTCAAAGAATGAATAATCGGTTACGACTCAAGACTTCAATTGACACTGTTCGTTGGTTAACACTACAAGCTTGTGCTTTTAGGGGTCACGACGAAAGTAGCAAATCAAGAAATCAAGGTAACTTTCTTGAGTTATTGAAACTTTTAGCATCCTACAATGATGAAGTTGCAAAAGTTGTGTTGGAAAATGCTCCACAAAATTACAAGTATACTTCACATCAAATTCAAAAAGAGCTCTTGCAAATTCTTTCTAGTAGGGTGAAAAAGAGTATTCGTGAGGAAATTGGTGATTCCAAATTTTATATCGTTGTTGATGAAGCTCGTGATGAATCAAAAAAGGAACAAATGGCTCTTGTTTAAGATTTGTTGATAAAGTTGGTTTAATACAAGAGAGATTTTTTGATGTGGCACATGTTAAAGACACCACATCTTTAACTCTTAAGGAAGCAATATGTGATATACTTTCTCGACATAACCTTGATGTTTCTAACATTCGTGGCCAAGGGTATGATGGTGCTAGCAATATGAGAGGAGAATGGAATGGTTTACAAGCCCTCTTTATGAAGGATTGTCCTTATGCATACTATGTTCATTGTTTTGCTCATCTATTGCAACTTGCATTAGTTACATCATCAAGAGAATTCAAACCTGTTCATAAATTTTTTGAGAATCTGATCTTTGTTGTGAATGTTGTTTGTTCTTCTACAAAGCGTCATGATGAGTTACAAGCTGCCCAATTAGAAGAAATTGCTTATTTGTTAGAGATTGATGAGATTGTAACTGGTAAAGGTGCAAATCAAGTTGGTACATTGAAACGAGCTGGAGATACTCGTTGGGGATCACATTACGATTCAATTTCTAGCTTGATAAACATGTATGAAGCAACTTGTTTAGTTTTAAAAAAAAATTGCAAAAGATAGAGGGAGTTATGCTACACGTGGGGATGCAGATAGTTATTAAAATTACTTGAAGGCATTTGATTTTATATTTATTTTGCACTTGATGAAAGAAATCATGGGAATAACAGATACGCTTTGTCAAGCCTTACAAAAAAAATCAAGATGTAGTTAATGCTATGAACTTGGTTCATTCAACAAAACATCTTATTCAAGGTTTGAGAGAAAATGGTTGAGATATATTGTTTACTAAAGTGGTATCTTTTTGTGAAAAGCATGGTATTGAGATTCCTGATCTTAATAATGTTCATTCAACAACAAGATTTGGACGCTCCCGTCTTGAAGAGAATCAAGTCACAATTCAACATTACTTTAAAGTTGAAATCTTTTTCACTACCATTGACAAACAGTTACAAGAGTTGAATAGCAGATTCAGTGAGCAAGCAATGGATTTGTTAACTCTTTCTTGTTCTTTATCTTCTAAGGATGGATATAAAGCTTTTAGCATTGATACTATTTGTTCTTTAGTTGAAAAATATTATCCTATGGATTTTAGTGATCAAGAGAAGAATAATTTGCAATTTCAACTCCAACATTTTCTATTTGTTGCTCGTCAAGCATCAAACTTGAATAATTTATCAACTATTCAAGAACTATGTTCATGTTTGGTTGCATCTGGACAGGCTGAAATTTACTTCTTGATTGATAGACTACTTCGCCTTATCATGACTCTTCCCGTTTCTACGACCACAACTGAGAGGTCTTTTTCAGCAATGAAAATTATTAAGACTAAGTTGAGAAACAAGATGGATGATGGGTTTCTTGGAGATAGCATGACAGTATATATTGAAAGGGAGATTAGTGCAAGCATTAGTTCGGAGTCAATTATTGACGATTTCAAGTCACTCGGAACGCGTAAAGCATTACTTTAAGGTAGTTTTAAGTCATGTAATTTAAATTTTTAGTAATTAACTTTGTATTTATTTTAACTTTAATGTTTTATTTAAAATACTATTTACATTTTATTTATAATCTTTATTTTACGTTAGCGGTCATCCCAAATTTTTTTATCTGGCTCCGTCACTGTGTATGGTTGATCAAAATATTTTTTATACGGAAAAAATTATATTTATCATTTAAATATTATTCTTAATAAATATATTGGTGATCCAAATATTTTTATAAAAAGTGTTATTGTTATAAACGGGAACAACTTTATTATTGATTCAAATATTTTTATAAATATTTTCAAAAAATATATAATATTTATATACGGAAAAAAATATATTGTTGATTCAAATATTTTTATATACGGGAACAACTTGACTATTGTTTCAAATATTTTTATAAATAATATCAAAACAAAAATAATATTTATATAAGGGAAAAAATACATATTGATAAAAATAATGTATATACGGGAAAATAATACTATTGCTATAAAAGGAAACAACTTTTCTATTGATCCAAATATTGAATAATAAAAATTTATCAACCATTTTTTTTCAAATATGTGAAAATGATTAAGGGAACATATTAAAAAAGATTGAGTAGATATTTAAAAATTGTATTACCTCTTATAAAATAATGTCTTATTTCTAAAAAAAACTAAAGCAATAATTTATCTAAGACAAGTTTCATTAGTTTTTATTTGTAATCATATTATTCTTGATATTACTATTTAAATTTCATCTTTTGCACGAATTACTATTTCAACTTAAATTTACTATTATTCTTAAGTTTTTTCTTTTTTCAACTTTCTATTTTTATTACAGTTTGCAAACAAATATGCGTCCATAAACATTAGATCTTAATAAAATGTTGTTTGAATTCCATCTTCATTTGTTGGAATACACTATTTTTTTAATAAATTAATTTTTATTTATGTTACTATTATTATTAAGTTTTGTCTTTATTTCAATAAATTTTAATAAATTTTGTTTTCTCATATGGTGAAAATTATTTTGAAACAACAAAAATGAAATTACTGGTCCAATTATTGTTATAAACGGGAACAACTTTATTATTGATTCAAATATTTTTATAATTATTTTCAAAACTAAAATAATATTTATATACGAGAAAAAATATATTGTTGATTCAAATGTTTTTATATACGGGAACAATTTTACTATTGGTTCAAATATTTTTATAAATAATATTTATATATGAGAAAAAATACATTGTCGATTAAAATATTTTTATATACGGGAAAAAAATACTATTGCTATAAAAAGGAACAACTTTACTACTGATTCAAATATTAAATAATAGAATTTTATTGACCACTTGTTTCAAATATGTGAAAAAGATTAAGAGAACTTATTAAAAAAGATTGAGTAGATATTTAAAAATTACATTCTCTCTTATAAAATAATGTCTTATTTGTAAAAAAAAACTAAAATAATAATTTATCTAATACAAGTTTCAATAGTTTTTATCTTTAATCATATTATTTTTGATATTATTGTTTAACTTCCATCTTCTATATTTATTACTATTTCAACTTAAATTTACTATTATTCTTAAGTTTTTTTCTTTTTCCAACTTTCAACTTTTATGACATTTTGCAAACAAACGTGCGTCCAAAATCATATCTCATCCAAAAACATACCCCATGCATAGGCACGGGTTTATTACTAGTTTAATTAGAAGGATTTTGCCATTTAGGTTGGGGTCTGACATTCTATAAATAAGGGTGTGTAAGAAGGTAGTATTATCAATTTTCCTTCTACTAATTTCACATATTTCTTAATCATGTATGTTTGGTCTGTTGTGTTTTTTGAAACGGATAAACACACGAGGATATGCCTAAATTCGCATTGGATTTAGAAGACTAGTCCAATTAGAAATGTTAGAAAAATAGAATACGGTTATCCATACATAACCTTGACGGATGATAGCCCAGATGGTACCTACCTATATTATTGGCAGCTTATACAAAATGATTTAGATTTTCATTGTATGTTTCTAATACATAGTAGAGAAGTAAACTGAGATGTTGAAGATCCACTTGTTTTATGTGTTACTGTTAGGTAGTCTAACAGGATGTATGTTAGACATGATTTGATGTAACTTTATTTGTAGTATGTGTTTTGTTGTAATCGTTATTGTGTTGTAACTGTATTTTAAGTATATGTTTTGTTGTAATCGTCATTGTGTTGTAATTCGAAGATTTAAGTTTTAAATAAAATTTGTCGTTGTTGTTGAAAGAAATTACAAGATAGTCTCTAATAAAATAATTATAAGATGAACTAAAACAATAAACATAATTAAGTAGAAGTTCCATCCTTTTTTGGACATTTTATGCGCATATGGTTGATTTTTCGACAAATACAACATCTCCTTTTTTCTTTTTCAACATTGTTCATTTCAGTTCTAATGCAGCTACTGTTTGGGCGACATTTCTTTTTTTTTTCACATGTTGGCACTATGGCAAAGAGGGTCACCTTCATATTGAGGCCAAATTATTTCAGTTGATCCCCCGAGGAAGCTTTCTTCGTAGACCTTAAAGACGCTAACAACTTTGAACACATCGGATATATGCACATAATAGTCTTGTCGTATGCTTGAATACACTGCAATCACATGGGAGCAAGGGAAATAGAAAGTTTGAAAATTTCCACACTCACATGCCAGTTTTCTAAGGTCGATGTTAAAATATCTAGTAGGTCTACCCTCATTATGATTCACAGTTTCTTGGACCAGGAAGCAGAACCTCGGATGATCAAATTGCATAAATTTATAACTATTGGAGTTGATTACCTCTTCATCAATCCCTTTGATGCAGTTATTAGTGTACACTTTCCCGAAACCCAACATTTTAGTCCATTCATATCCTCTTTTCCGAAACATTATGCCCAACCTAAAGTATGTTGATCTTACCAAATTTGTAATGGTTATGTTACGAGTGGCCTTCAAAACTGAGTTCATTGATTCAACAAGGTTGGTAGTCATATGCCCCACGGTTTCCCTCCATCAAACGCTCTGGTCCATTTTTCCCTAGGAATATTTTCCACCCACATTAATGCTTGTATGTTAGCCTTATGTATCTCTCCCTTGTAGTATTTGTATGTATATTCATTTAATTTATATCTTGTTTATGAAAATTAAAAAGAAATTAGTATAAAGAACTTAGTTCAATATGTCTTAATGATATGCTTAGAATGTTATCCATGTTAACAACTTTTTTGTGAATGTCTTTGTCTCTGATTTCTCTTTTGAAGTTTTGCGCTATATGTCTGATACAATTTACATGTAACAACATAGGGTATTTCCAGCCATTTTTTGGGTTATTATAGTCACTATTTATTTATTTATTAATGTTGGTATGATTTCAAACGTAGGTTGGGTTAAGGTGTAACGTGCATTCTCAAATTCTTTAGAAAAAAACTCAAAGCATCACCAGTTTAACCCTCTACAAATGCAAAAGCTATTGGAAATATGTTTTATTTCTGTCTTGTACAACAACCATTAACAAAACGCCCCTATATTTTCCATACAACCATGTTCCATAAACTTGAACATCCGGTTTGCTGTATGAAAAACTCTTGATACACTGTTGGAATTCCCAAAATAGACGGTTCAAAATTCTAGCACAAGCGATCTGTGTTTCGTCATCTGATATTGTATGAAGGTTTTCTAGTTCTATTATATTACTAGGTAGAAATGTTTTCATGACCAACAACCATTGTGGCAGATTGTTGTATGAAGTCTCCCAGTTTCCATAAATATATGTGATTGCATTATTCTTCAAAATCCATGACTTTTTGTAAGAGATTGTATAGTTGAATTTCTCACAAATATGAGCGAAGATGTGTTTCACTTTTAATGAAGCATAAATGCTAACAAGAGTTTTAGTGTTGTCACATATGAGACTAGAGTCAAGCTTTTGATGATCTTGAGACATTGCGGATGAAGTGCAAGTGTGTGGTTCACTTACCTTACTAATCATCCACTTACCACTCCCCTTCCCCAAATGCTCTCTAAATTTGAACTTGCATTCCTTGTTAACATACTTGATTATGTATCGTTTAGAATCTGACTTATAAACAGAATAATCAAGAAAATGTCTGATTTGATATTGTCGGATGGCAAACACACATCCTTCCTTGTTTTCAAATTCCATACCAAATAATCCCCCTTCTATCTCAAGCAATTCTACTTTTTTGAAGGTTGATCCTTCTTCATTATCTTAGAAGGTGTAATTTCTCATGTGGAGTTGTTGCCCCATGTCAATATCATCGTCGAAGTCGTCACTTTCACCACTAAAAAGATTTTGGGAACTTACATACCACACTTCTTCACAGTCATTATCTTCCCCGACCTCTTCATCCGGAAATAATGGTTCATTTTGTGTAGTTGGTGATTCAGGTTGATTCATATGTGGTGACATTGGTAGGGTAGACTCATGATTCATTTGATATTGATGTGATTGGCATGACAGCGTCAGATGGAGTATTTGGGGTGGCTCATTCTGCTCTAGTAAACAAACATATGATTTAATGATACTCGAATAAGTATAAGTTGTGTGGCACTAAGATTAACTTAACATTAGCGTCATCTTCGATTTTTGTTGTTGCATATGTGACACCATTATCATATCCATTAACAAATGGATATCGATAAAGAAATGTCAGATATCCTCGGTTGGAGTTTATTTTCTATTGTTTCTCTCAAATGTGTATAATTGGATTTATGGTGAATATTGAATAGCTTTGTGTTTGTGTTTTGAAATACAGCCCCAACATTAATATCAGGAAAAATGCTTCTGTTGTAATGGACCAGAACAATAAAATATTTTGGGCCATATTGAGTGTGATAATTTTACACTAGACTTGTTACAATTATATACACGTTCAATTTTTCATCGGAAACTTTCCATCTCCGCTCACTCTCTATCTATAGAAATATCATCCAATATTAATTTCTTTTACTACAATGTCTGAAATGCATTTTTTTTGGAAGGGTGCAATTCATAGAGGAACACCGAAAAATCTCATTGTGTTAGTAAGTTTACTTTAAATGTGTTGTATGTATTATTTAATGTTTAATTTTTATTTATTAAATATGCATTACATGTCTTGATTACTGTTTTGTATTTATATTTCAAAACTCTGAGAAAAAATTTAGACCAACAAATCATAAGAAATTGGATGCACCCCCTATTATATTATCTTATTTGGAAATGTCCGATTTCGCAAAGGTGCCAACACTTAAGAATATTATAATTGATTCAAGTTTTATATTAGGGTTACTTGAACGATAGAGACCTAAAACCCATGCTTTTAATTTTTCAACCAGTGAATATACTATCATGTTGGAAGATATTAGTATACTTTTGAGTCTATGCGTTAATGGTAAACCTATAATAGGATCTATTAATATTAGTAAAGACGTTTTGACCAATTTTTTGGGTCGTGAACCACCACTATATCAAACAAAAGGTAGAACCGTAAAGATCTCATGGCTAAAGAAAATATTAAAAAAATAATGTAGTATCTGAAAATTCAACTTTAGATAAATTAATCATCTATGCTAGGATTTTCAACATACTCCGCATTGCACTTTCATTATGTCATATCCCGATTTTGGTCCTGAAATTTTTTTTCCATTCGTCATTCATTTTCTTTTTCTCATTTATTCAAGGTTTGGAAATTCCCTCCATATTTCTCCATTCATGTTTTGTTTATTTCATTCATTTATTCAATCATGATCCTCCATTTACATAGCATATGATTAATTCATCATACATAAGGTCTCTAAAATACAAAGAAAGATTTTTGACTTGCTACGAGAAACACCAATTTTTCATTCATATCAATGTCATATTCATTACAATTCCATGGTTGTCCAAAACATACATGATTTACAAAAATGGCACTTAAATTTTAATTACAAGGAGAAATTGCTGCCGATGGTGCAATCTAGAATCCTCACTTTGTCTTTCTCTTCGGAAAGTTCAATTGAGGAAGAGTTAAAGAGAGAAAGCACTGCTGATGTCATTACAATACTCATGTTGTTAAACGGCAACCCAATACACCTGATGGCCACGGAACTCCTTTTCTTTTTCAACATAGAAAGGTTACAGCAGGCTCTGCGGGTGGTACACTTATGCGTATGTTCAAAGCACCTGCTGCATCGGGTGAAGAGTGGCAATTCCCACAAGCTGTAGTATTCTCTACCTCTGGAATTAGAAGACAAGCTATTGTTTCTATTACATGTGACAGAGAAATTATTACTGGTGGGCATGCTGATAATAGCATTAGGCTGATATCATCTTAGGGAGCTAAGACCTTAGAAATAGCTTATGGGCATTGTGCTCGTGTAACTTGCCTTGGTCTTTCACCTGATAGTAACTACCTAGTCACAGGGTTGGCTCAAATTTTTTTCCCAAGGCGTATTGATATACAGAGGCACTTCAACAACCACACCAAAGCCATTCATTTGATGCATCCTGACGGTAAGACCAGAATATTACGTTCACTAAAACAACGACCTGCATAACAATAGCTGCGTGGCAGTTCCGGCAACAGCATAATGCGGCTAGACGATTGGTGTGAAACCAAAGTTCATACTCAAAATGATTCAGAACAATTCAACTGTAACCGAATGCTGGGAGTCACGACGGATCCGCGCCATTGCTTTGCACATGAGCCTTCACACGAACAGCTGTCAGGTATTAAGTGTATCCAACGAATGAAGCTCGCTCAAACGACCCTAAAACTCCAGCTGAGGTCCATGAACGGACTCATCATTTTCGTAGCAATGATAGGCAATTCATGTTGAGCAGTTTGTTCTAGCACGTGTGTTTCTCAACAAAGCAGAGGTCTCTCTTCGAACCCGCGGGCACGTGACAGAAAAGCCTTTAAGCAAATCTTTAGCTCCCATAAGTTCACAAAAACAGGAAAAGGAAAAACAGGCAGTGGACATCAAAGAGCTTCCTCCACACCAACCATAACCTACAAAAATTAAACCAAATCACATTGGTCACTATCAAAACCACACATCAACAAGAAGGGTACTCCTCAAGGAAATATTAAAGTACCTGAATCATTGGGTATAGTTGTTGGTATTATCTTCTTGGTTGTGACAATCTTATTTCAGCATTTCAACTTCACAGCAAATTCAAATTGGCTTGTTGAGTACAATGCTGCTTTAGCATGCATCTGTTTCATGACATTGTTTGGATTTGTCGCTGATGTCCTTGATGTCCCTTGGAGAGTAAAATTATTACTACCATCAATTGCTGTACTTCCTTTGTTAATGGCATATGCTGGACACACAACTATAGTTATACCGAAACCACTTGTACCACATATTGGCATAGAGATTTTGGATCTTGGATGGATGTATAAACTGTACATGGGGTTGTTGACTGTTTTCTGCACAAACATCAGATGCAACAATTGTTCATAAGCTCACCGACTCGGCAATAAACGTGAAAGGCGGGGTTAAAGACAAGTGATAAGAAACAGATACTAACCAAAGAAAGAAGCTTGATCCACGGAGTCTCGTACCGTATAAGCCGTGATGTGAGAGCATTGAGCACCATAAACAGACCAAAATCCCAAACTAATCCAATTGTTACTCGAACAAGGCAACTTCATCACTTCAACATAAAATTACAGCATTAACACAAGAAAAGTCAAAGCTAAGCTCGACCAAGGACTTGCACTCGTCGTAAAGCAACACCAACCTCAATGCATTGCAAAGACACCCTCTCCATTCATTTGATCGTGTTTCACTGCAGTAAAAGGACACATTAACTCAGCAAGGCAGTAAAATTCAGAAGATTACCCAAAATAGAGTTGAGACAAAAGCGAAGAAGAAAGCTTGAGTTCAGAATACCGTTTTCGGTTTTAGCATTAAACAGGTCAATCCAAACTGAGCAGATAAAAGAGGATTTTACAGAGATACGCTTTTGAACACAAGGGCACCACTTGAAACCCTAATCAGCAGAGCATAAATAAGAGAGAGCGAATTAGTGTGAAAAAGAGAGGGAGGCGGACCAAATTCAACCAAGAACCCTAACCCCAAAATCGAAATATACCTGGATTAGAGAGGCGAAAGAGTGAAGTTTAGGCTTCATCGTCATCGTCACTACCAAATCGCCACCGGAGGTAAACTTCAGATTTCTTTAAAGCTGTGGGTATTGCGCATTTGGGAATGAGGTTGAGGATGTGAGGAGAGACGCGATTGAAAGAGGATTTTGGTGAGAGAAATGTGAGGTTTGGTGTGAGTGAGATTGTGAGTGTTGATGAGCGTTTTCGAGAGCAGAGAGAGATTTCATTGAGGGCGATTGAGTGAGGTTGAGGGTGATGAGAGTTGAGAGAGCGCGATTGAGAGAGAGGTTTGGTGTGAGTGAGATTGAGAAAAGACGCGACTGTGAGTTTTGCTGAGAGTGAGTGAGAGAGACTCATGAGATTGGGAGAGAATGATTCTGTTACTATTCCAATTTATTTTTTCTTTAATTTGTTTTAAGCAGAATAAGTTTTTGAAACCATTAAAATTTTTGTTTAAACTTCCTAAATAGTTAATAAATATTTCCTCCTTTTCAATTCATATTCCCATTGAAAAACCCAACAGCCAAGCGGCTGGGTTTAATTAGGGTAGTCCAACAGATTTCTCTTTTATTAGTTTTTTATTTTAATTATATTTTTTAATTTATCTTGGTTTATATATCTAAATTGGCATTAAAATAATAACTAGTCATAAGTGGCCTGGTGGAAAGGGGTGATTTTCATGGTCTTTAGTGGAGTGGGTTCAATACCTATATATTGAATTTTATTTCTTTTAGCATTCCTTTTTTCATGTTTATGTTTTAGTATAATTTCTCCCGTACTCATAGTTTCATTATCATTCAATAACACAGATTTGTTTTCTTTTAATTTCATCATCCATTCAAAACCATTTTAAACTATTAAAATCCCACTTTTCTTGATTCAATATCAAGCCCATTTTCATACCCTTGTAAGTCGATTGCTTTTAAGCATCGCCATCAACCTCACATAGCTTACTCTTGGGCTTTCTTACAATGAGCCGGTTCTCTTGCACTAACACTCATGCATTGCATTATTTGTTGTTTGGGCCCGATTTAATTATTTCATGTTTTTGAATCCCCATTTGACAAAATGTATCCCACTCCCCCGATATGTAATAATCTTGTACTGTTTTATTTCTTTATTTGCTTGACTGTTTAGTTAGATACTAGCACAAGAATAAAATCAACAAATTTCAAAAAATACAAAAATATGACTCGATCCAACGTCGAGTATTTTCTCAATAAACAAATCAATTCACTTCTCCCTCCTATTCTATTCCATTTCTCTCAAACTTTCACCAAACGCTTGATTCAACGTCAAGCCACTTTTTTCTAATAAAAACTCAAAAAATATATTAATTCATATTCAAGACTTTTTCAATAAAGATGGAAATGGAACGTGGTGTATACCACGCACTCCTGAGACTAGGATTCGAGATGTATATCTCGTCAATCCTAGCTCTCGCCATCATCCAAATTTATCCACTTTGTTTTCTCTCAAACACTTATCCAAATTTCTCTTAAACGTCCATCAATACTTGATCTAGGTCAAGTCATTTTCACAACAAAACTCAAAATACCTAATTCTTATTTAAACACTTTCTCAATAGGTGGAAATGGAACATGGTGTATACCATGCACTCCTGAGGTTAAGATTCGAGACGTATGCCTCGCCAATCTTAACTCTCGCCATCGCCTAAAATTGTCAATGCGGTTTCTTCAAACCCTTTCTCAATCAAATTCCAAAATACTTAATTCCTATCTTAAACTCTTTCAATAAAGATGGAAATGGAACATGGTGTATACCGTGCACTCCTGAGACTAGGATTCGAGATGTATATCTCGCTCATCCAAGTTCTCGCCATCACTCAAAATACATCCAACTGATCAAACTCTTTTCTCGCCGTCGTGCGATTAATCAAAAACCTTTTTCATAAACGAAAGATATATTGTCTTAAGTGACACAAAACAATGTTTCGGCCACGATTGTTGAGTAGAGATAAATGACGCTTTTCTGAATGTAGATTTATAAATCCGTTCGATGTGTGGTATGCGTCCACTCCTCATCTGTTTTGGGTAAAACAATGTTTTCGTCGATTAATACAGTATAGCTTTCGCTAAAATCGACCAACAAACAAACATTTTTCTACCCAGAACTACGTAAGCCTTGACTTCTCTTTTGAGATACGTAGGAGCAGGATTTTTAAATCTTGTCAGGCCCATTAATAAAAAACTTAGGTTTAGTCCTTCGTCAAAAATCCAAAAACATTTTCCTCTCTTTTACTCTTTCTTTCCCACCTAATAACTTGAAAAGCTTAACATTTCAACTAACACTAACGCACACAACTAACCTAATGGTTCCCGTTGAGTACAACGGACGTGAGGGGTGCTAATACCTTCCCCTTGCGTAATCGACTCCCGAACCCTGATATTGGTTGCGATGACCATATCTTATCCTTTCTTTTGTCTTGGGTTTTATCGATATTTCCCCTTTCCTTTTTAGGAATAAATAAAGTTCGGTGGCGACTCTGTTCGGTCCATCATTGCGAGCGTGCGATCGCGCTTCGCTTTGAAGTCGTATCCCCATTTTTTTCGAGGTGCGACACATTATTGCAGACAAGTCCACTAAAAGTGTACAAGGTGTGTGGATACCATTCCTTCAATATTTTAAAAAATGCGATGAGTATAGTTGGGGATTGACTATTTTAGCATTCCTATTTAGGTAGATGTGTAAAGTTGTTGACGCTAATGTTGAAATAATGGGAGGATGTGATGTTTTGCTCAAGGTTTGGGGGTTTACTTGGACGCCATTTATAGCATCAATCAGTCCAATGATACCAACTCATATTTATGCTTCAAGGTTAATTTTTATTTATTTTTCTACTATATTATATAAAATTTTGTTTTTTCAAAGTGCTTAGTTTTTCTCTTTCTTTTTTTTTTCCATTTGTTTATAGATGGGGTGTCACCAAGAAGAATCCCACTAATAACCCTTGCCATTATCTTTTTGGTTACCATAATTAGATTGATCACATAATGCCAACAAACATAATACATTTCCCTTTACTATTTTCTGTACATTATTAGAATTAATTATGTTACACTAAGATATTATATTTATACTGTAACAGTTTATATGGAGTCCATATCTTGACTTCCCACCAATAGAGAATGACGATAACTTGATTTAGAATGCAACAACGCATATCATATGCTTTTAGATATTTGAAATGCATTAGTCTAGTAGGGTTAAATTGCAATTTTGGTACCTACAAGTATACCCGGCGCGCCATAATGCCTCAAAGAACACCATGAAATGAATATGCAAGAGTCATGGAAGTATAACGATAAAGAATTATACAGAGGAGAGAAACGCTAATGGAGAAATGGACACAAATATTACTTGACTGGGTATGCATGAATTTAAGTCAACTCAAGAGTATTTGTCTTGTTTTAAATCACTTCCATATACATATACATCAACCACTAAACTTTTCAATGACCACTGTCTACATTGTTCTACATCACAGATGTCGGCTTCACCATGACCAACATTCATTAATCTCCAAACCCAAATCACGTTCAACCAACCATATACACAACCATCCACATCCAACCGCTATGAACAATCATATCAATATAACCAACCAACACAACAACAACAATAACAAAAACAATCATATAACCATTTATTCCAACAACACACATAATACACCTCATCCTAACAAACAAACTATGCATTATGAACACAACAGCCAACCAACCAATTTCACCTATCAAACATCACAACAAATGACATGCTACATATATCAAACTCAACAACAACCATACATTCATCCACCCCGCAACTATACACTAATCCTTTGTCCTAACTTTGATTACTCCAATACCATTCAACAAATGTCAACCTCCGACGTATCATATTATTACGTCACGCCAATAGAACCTTCCAACCCCAACCCCACCTCATTCACATAACTATCTAACGACTTTCCTACGAATATGGATTTCGAGAATTTCGATACATTCGAAATTTTTCCTAACCAACTCCCCATTTTTTATACCTCCTTCTATCCGTCTACAACTTCAGTCCCTCCTCCACCTACTCCAACACAACCATATGATCGTGGTTTTCGTGTCCCGATTCGTACACGACATGGAATCAGTTGTCACTATTTAGACGAAGACAACAAAGAAACACGTCAACACAATTAATTTATTTTTACATTTTCAATTGTCGTAATGTAATATTTAATATCATGTCAATTTTAAATTTTTTCAATGTCAAATATAATAAAATTTTGTTAAAATTATTTAATTTAAAATTATAAAAAGTTACTTTTTTAAAATGAATTTTTAATTTTATTTAATTTTTAATTAATGATATCATTTAAAAATTAATTAAAAATATTTAACCATAATAAAAAATTAAAATTTGAAAAAAATAGTGTGCACCATTGCAGATGGCACACCCCTTAAAGGGGACTGACACGTCCGCAATCTGCAATGGAGGGACTATTTTTTATTTTTATTTTAAAAAGGGACAAAATGGGGCATGTTGAGAATTTTTATTATGGGGCGACATTTTGGTCAAACTTTTTCAGATTCGTGGCATGCAGGTTAAAAAGTCTATATGTGTTGTTGATGAAGCAAATCTTACATTATTTTTATTAGAATTACTTTTAGTGTTTATATAGTTTACACTACCATCCTTTCTTGTCAATTACTGAGTTGGATAAAAATGTGGTAGGAACATGGTATTAAGCCCAAAAGCATCTTTTAATACTTGTATAAAAATTTTAAATAATTTTTTTAAAAAACTAATAAAAATAACTAATTATTAATTAATTATGTAACAAAATAATAAATAATAAATTATCTTAGTCATAACAACCACGTCACTAAAAATTAATTTATATCTTATATTTTTATCCTCACTATCACGATTGCAAAATCTAAAGGAAATTAAAGTTGAGGGACCAAAAAGCATCTGCAAAATTAGAGGGGACCAACAAAATCCCAAGAGAAGTAAAGTTAAGGGACCAAAAAGCATTCAATAAAATTCCAAGGTGTTATAGACCGCCATAAAACCTAATTGGCCAAGGTCTAATTCATTTCAAGCTCACTCTGCTCGACCCAATATATAAAAATAACTCACACATTCTCTGATCTCCAATTTCATTATACTCATCTTGAATCTTGCACTGACTTGGGCGTTGGAGTAATAATCATGCAGGTCTACCATGCGCTATAATAAAGGAGATCAAAGTCACTGTTCTAGATCAACAATTATCCAATTCTCGTCATTTATGCTTCCTTCGGAAACTTGAGAATCCATTTCTGGCTCCCAAATGGAAGATCGACATTGTCTCTGGGAATTGACTTCTGATTTCTACGATTTACACTAGAATCACATTCACTTCACAAACACTATTGAACAGGTTAAAAATTTTCAGATATGTATTCTTGCAGTTCAGGTCCAGATATCCAATTTACCAATTCCTGACCTCAATAGGTCATTGAATCAAGGACGAATCAAGTTCCAATTTCCCCATCTTCAATAATTCTTTGATCGTCTCTCAATCATTTTCCATTTTCACCGTTCGTAACCTATCCAAATCTCATAACCAATGATCTTTCGTAGGCAAAAACTGGGATTCGTCACAGTCGACTCAGTTAACCATCGGTTCCGACCCCAGTCTTCGAAAGCCAAGTCCTTGATTCCATTGAGAATTTGACAGAATCCTAAAATAAGGATTTTAGATCCAGATCTAGGGTTGCACCGGGGTCTGAAGGTAATTTCCATGAATTTTGGGTCAAAGACTCATGATCCACATTTCAACCTAACATCGCTCGTATACCTCATTGCTGTCAAAGTACTTGTCGGGGCAACATTACAGGTACAACAAGTTCGTAGTTAACATCGGGTGCAAAGTGGGTACCGTGACACCCATTATGGGTGCCAAAAGATCAAAACACGAGGGGCTACTAATAATTCACTATATGACCATCTCGAACCACCTGAAAAGGATCTATCTGACTTAAGTCCAGATCGGGGTAAAAGAGAGAAACATGTGTTCTCATCTTTTCAAAATGACAGGAAAAGATTGCCACAGCATTTTCCTTGAGTGATGATACTGTCTCCTATAAAATCTCCATGGTGTTGTGAATCTTCTCGAGCGACTGCTCCAGACGTCTCACCTCTTCAAATAGGACAGAGTTGCATCAACCATTTCCTTGGTGCATGCCTCCATAGCATCCCATTTTTCTATCAATGCCCTTACCATGGCCCCGCCTTCAAGAGCACTCCTTATTGTACAATTCATCTTAGACTGTAGTTCTCGGATAATATGAGAGTGCTTCTCCCTCTGAGCTTTCCTCACTAGAAGGAACTTCAAGATTTGAACCTCTAGTAGGGTGGATAACCTAGTGGAAGACATGCCAAGGAGCGACTGATAATTGAAGGTGGCAAGAAACACAAGAAAGAGGGGTTTGAATTGGGTTTCTTAATGAAAGTTTTTTAAAACCAACACAATCAAAGAATAACACAAACAAGAAAAAATAACACAGTTATTTTTATCCTGGTTCGTTGTTAACAAAACTACCTTAAGTCCACCCACCAAGGTGATTTTTCCTTCTCAATATGGACTTAATCTACTATAATCAAAATTGATTATATTCACCATAAAGACAAGCTTACTTTGTCTTCTTGAGTCTATCTGACTAAAACCTATTCACTCAAGGAATACACTCAAACAATTGAGATTTACAAGAATATGTTTACAGGATTGCTTCTAAGAAAGAAGATTCACATAAGTTTAATATAAATAAGTTCTCACACAATAACAAACAAAAGCTCTGTGTGTGTTTACAAAAAATACACACAAACAATATCAAGTTCAACAAAGAGTGTTATGTATAAGCGTGAAATAACACATTGAATTAGCACCGTGAATTAGCAGCTTGTCCAATCTTCCAAGTCTCTTTTATGTAGGCAGTTAAAAGATTTGTTGGATGGTAGAATTGGAATAGCAGAAATGCAGTTGTCTCTTTTTATAACGGTTTGCATATTGGGAGGAAAGATGGTACAATAGTATTGTCCTTAGCCCGCAAAATCAGCGTAGTAGAGGGAAATGTGATCTTGTATTATGTACTATTTTCCTGACGCAAAACCTTTTGCTCTTATCTTCTAATCTTCAGAGACTTCTGAATAAATGATGTTAAAGCATACTTAGAAGGATCAAGAGACTAGTTAAGAGAATCTTTAGAACCTCGATCTTTAGAGTCTTGACATAGTTCCTCAGAACCTGGTCTTCAGAGTCTTCATATCTTGTTCTTCAGAATCTTCATAGCTTGAGAGCACAGAACCTTGAAGGCTTGACAATCCTTTAGAGGCCTTTCAATCAGAGTCACGGTCATAAGCTTTAGCATAAACGTTCACTAGAATCGTTTTCTAATAGCATTCTTGAACTTGACAGCATCTTGTAAAGCACTTTGAATCTCTTCAGAGTCAGAGTGTGTTGAGTCCTGAATCTGATGACGTCACAAGTCAATTCTTCAGAGTCAGAACCTGTTAGCAAGAGCTACAAACTAGACAAAAACCATTAGGGTACAAAATTATTCTCTAAGAAATAATACATTGTCATCTTCAAAACTAAAGGCCAGATGCAGAACCAAATCTTGTTCTTACAATCTCTCCCTTTTTGTGATGACAAAACCATGTATTTTGATGAACAATTTTTACTTAGTTTAATCACATAAAAATATCAGAGTGAGGTTTGTAAGCTACCCCTGCATTTTATACTATTAAAAATTATTTTTCAGCTTAGAATATCTGAGTTAGGTTTACAAGCTCCCCCTGAATTTTTAAGACTTAAAATAATCTTAACACATATAAAAATTTCAATCAGCATGAAAGAAATAACTCCCCATAAGGCAGAAGCCTGGTTACTATGATTGTAGTAACTTCCTAGAATGCAAAAGCTTGGGTGCAGAAGTATTTCATTTCAGAAACGAATTTGCTTGAGTGTCAGAAAGTTTGGTTATCAGCCTCGTCACAGAGCATGATTTGTCAGAGCTTTCATATGCCTGGTTATATGCATGCCTGGTTGATATCAGAACTTGTATACACCTGGTTCAGAACCTCGTCTAGTTCATAACTTGTATACACCTGGTTCAGAACCTCGTCTAGTTCAGAACTTGTATACACCTAGTTCAATACACACATGGTTCACTTGAACTGAGTTCAGAACATGTATGCCTGGTTAACTGCAAACTACCTAGTTAATTATTCAAAACATATGCCTAGTTCACTTAAACTCTAATCATCTTGGTTAATTCCTTAAAACCTGAAACACTTGGTTAATATGATGAACTTATTCAAAGTCCCTAGAAAGTTACCAATGTCAAAAATAATGCTAAGGACATGTTTGGGTTTAATAATTGGAGTTAGGTATATCAAAATCAACTATTCTTCTTCCCTTGTATCATCAATCAAAAAGAAATAAAGACAAAGTAAACCAAACAAAATTTTCATTTCATAAAATGATCCAAGTATAGAAATTAAAAAGCTTAAAACTAAGAAAACACAAAGTTTTAAAACAAGGGTTTAAGGAGGGGTGGCAGTCTTGATAAGACAACTCCAAGCATACCTTCATTCCTTTTTTTCTTTTCATCTTGACGCTTGAACATCTCTTATGTGTTGTTCAGCATTTCTTTGACCACAAAATTCTCAGCCTTCAGTTCTTCCAAATTCTTCATAATGATTTCCTCAGAAATCACAGTCTTCTTTACCCCCATAGACACTTGCAACTTCAAGAGTCGTCTCAGAAGTAGCCAAAGTAGTTTGTTCTGGTGAAGGAGGATGGATCACTTATGAAGCAGGAAGAAGAAGCGTTGGAGGAACCTTTTAAATCATAGGTTCAATTATACAAGAGAGTCTGACATGGAAGTTCATTTTAGCTTGCTTCAGGCACAAGACTTCCAACTATTCAGAGTTGTCATCTATCGAACTTCTAAAGTTGTTGGTCAAAGCACACACTTCAGAAAAGTTTGCGTTAGAAGTACAAACCTCAGTGAGAGTGTCTAGTCTGGCAATAACCTCACTTTCAAACTGCTGAAATAATTCATCCAAAGGTGTAAGGTGAATGTTGGTTTGGAAGGATGTTTGGTCATAGTAGGGTTGATGTGTTTTATCTAGGAGGGAAATAAGCTCAACATCTATCTCAGTATCAAAATCAATTTCTGATTCTATAATAGGAGAATCAAAGTTAAGGGGTTTATAGTGAGTGAGTTGGGATAAAAAGGAAACTCTAAATGTGGTTAAGGTGTGGGTATGATAATGGAAGTTAGGATTTCAGAGTGTGATGGTGTAGGTGGTGGAATGGTATCATTTGGATTTGTAGTTTAGGGAGCAGTAAGTGGGAGGAAGTGAACTTGTTCAAAAATATGTAAAGGTTCAAAGTGAACCAGTTCAGAAATAAGTAAGGGTTGGAAGTGAACTTGTTCACAAATATGTGGGATGGGGATATGTGATGTGAGAGTGGTTGATGGGATGGATGAATCGTTATCAACAGAAAGTGAGGGAGATTTAGAAGGAACAAATTTACCAGAAGTACTTCTAGCAGAAGTAATACTAGTATCTCTGGGTTCTTCAGCAAAAGTATCCATATTCTCCCCAGAAGCCTTAAACTCTTGGCCATCCTCTTAGGGTGTTTATTAGCAATCTTCCTGTTCTTCTTAGAAGTGGTTTCAGAAGTTGGAAGAGCAGAATCTGCATGACATTTCTCAAAAAATACAATCACAACATCCAGAGGATCTGACTTTGAGAATATTGGAAAGTATTCCAAAGGGATCCTTTTGTTATAGATGTCTTCCTTGGGAATTTCATCAAGAGGAATTATCACTTCATGAATAATGCTCATATTGGTCATAACTTTGGCATTAAACATCTTTCCAATCTGAGGTTCCATCCCTTTGGTGATCTGATCTTTTGTTAAAGAGTCGATCAACTTTCTCTCCATCAGTATATCTAGGATCATCCTACCAAGAGGAATCCAATTTTTCATCTTTCTGCTACCTTATCTGGTTTCCTTCACGCTATCTCTTAAGTGTTGAAAGAGAAGTCTAGGTAGATTCACCTTATTCTTAGTAGCATTATAATAAAAGACGTATTGTTGGTCACTGTTGATGTAGTCAGAAGATTTTGTTAACTTTCTATGATGAACACATCCTAGAAGAACTCTTGTCCAAACCTTTATCTTAGGGTGAAGATCATTGGTCTTGCTAGAGTGTTTTCCAAAGACGAAAATCACTTTTGAAATCTCAGTCAAATTAGATTCCTTTTCCACCATTTGTTCACATCTGATTCCAGACCCATCATGACCAATGAGTTTGGTGATGAGTTTCTCAGAAATAACAATCTTCTTTCTAAACACGAAAGAAGTAAACTGGAACAATGTAGACTTGGCTTAAATCCAAAATTTTCTAACCATATGATAGAAGACTGGACCTTGAAGACGGTTGAAGAACTGTCCCAACCTTAAAACTTGACAGCACTTAAAATATCAATTCCATTGTCTTTCACGTTGTCAAACTCAACTAAGAGTTCACAAAGAACATCCAGTTTCTCAGCTGGAGTACACAAAGTAAGTTCATGAGCATCATAAGCATCTTCAGTGTGCACATGTTGACCTGAAGAAGATTTTGACAAACTGAATTGAAGGAGATGGGGAATTTATGGTTGTTGTTATGATGGTGAAGAAGAACCACGAGCAGTTCGTTAAGTAGTTGCAACACTTTGTTGTTGACCTTGTTGAATTTTTTGAGCAGATTGTTGTGAAGCCATTGTTGATGAAGAACAAATGGTTTTAGGGTTGCTGAAAGTTTTGAGCTTAAAGAGAGAAAGTATATGTTGTAGATGTAGAGAAAGTGTGTGAAGTGGGTTTAAATATAGATTTTGCAATCATGAATTTTTTTTTAATAGTGCAAAAATCTAACAAGGGGGTAAAATGTGAAGACTTTACCTAATCCCAAGGTTTACTCACCCAACGTGCCACATCACCAGATCAGAAACAATTCAGTTTTCTAAGACAGTTGTCTTTAAAAATTATTCCACTAATCGAGATTGATTGATAGCTATTAAATGCAAAAACTATTTAGTATCCAGAAGACAGATTATTTAACCAAACAATTTCTGACTGGATACTTATGAACTTATGAAACGTTTTCACTTCAGAAAACTCACACGATCAGAACCACAAACAAACCTTAGAGTCTCATTTGACCATTCTGAGAGATTAACATTCTGAGAAAAACATCTTTTTCATTCTGGACATAAGTCCATTTTAAAAATTTTCAGAATGAAAATGAATATATCTTCAGCAAGGGGTTTTGTAAAGATATCATCCCATTTACGGTCTGTATCAATGAATTTAAAATTTAAAATTGCCTTCTAAACATAGTCACGTATAAAGTGATGTTTTATCTCAATATGACTTTTCATCCAAAGCATATGAGTGGTGCATTCAGAAGTTGCAATATATTTAACTTTAGCAGATAGTAGTGTTATTGTTGATTGCCTTTTATTGGACCATGAGATCAGGTTTTCTCCTAGAAACTGACAGCTTCCATAAGTGCTTTTCGTCTCAAGTTTATCTCCAACATAATCAACATCTCAATAAACCACTAGCTTGTAGTATTTAGATTTTTTATAACACAAGCCAAGGTTAAACGTACCTTTCAAATACCTTAAGATCCTCTTAGCAGTTGTTAAGTGAGATTGTCTAGGATCTGATTGGAAGCAAGCATAAAAACAGACACTAAACAAAATGTCAGGTCTAGAAGTAATCAAGTATAAGAGAGAACCAATCATACCTCTGTATACCTTTTGTTCTACCTTAGCACTTACCTCATCCTTCTCAAGGATACATATAGGATGCATAGGAGTCTTTGACATCTTATATTCTGACATGTCAAACTTCTTCATAAGTTCCTTGGTGTACTTGCTATGATGGATGTAATTTCCCTCTGTACTTTGATTGATCTGAATCCCTAGAAAGAACTTGAGTTCTCTGATCAGTGTATTTTGATGCACATTCTTCTATAATAGTACTTAGGCATTTATCTATTTTATTTTGATTATTTTATTATTTTATTATGTTTTTAGATTTAAGTTCATGTTTGCCTTTAATCTATTTTCGTTTGCTATTTTCAGTTTTAGCGGTTATTTGATACACGTCCACTGTTCGGATCATAACTTGAGCTACAGGATGCTATTTTGCAAGTTCTGACATGCGTTAGAAAGCTAAGAGAAAGAGATACAACTTTTATGTTGAAGCCAAAATCTGATTCAGAGTGAAGACCTCTCAAGTAATTCGTTGAAGTTTCGTACTTTAGGAAATATTTTCTTTTGGGCCATTTGTTGGGCCAAATTTAGGTTTTCCGACCCAGTTTGAATTATAAGTGAAACCCTTATTCTGTTTAAAAGGGGGAGCCACGGTACTGTAGCAAATACACATTATTCACAATAACTTTTTGCTTTTGTGCGATCATGAAAAGGAACTAATCTCCTAGAGTCAATCTACTGTAACCGAATTTTCAAGGCTTTGAGGTTTTTATTCTATCAATTTAATTTCGTTCTCTTTCAATTCTATTCTATGAAATTGCATTTGCTTAATCTGTATTTTATGGAATGGTTTTGATTAAATTCGTATGATTGCATTCCTAACTATTAATCGCCGTTTTCGTCGCTTTGTCGTTAAATTGCGTTTGTAAATCGTGCTTCTTTAATTCACGATTGTATTTATCCATTTGCTTAATTCAAAATATAGGAATATAAATATATCATATATCTATTGCGCTTGTCAATCGAATTTGAATCGAATAGAGATCGAAGCCGCTTAGGGAATTGGTAGGTAAAAACCAGTGATTAGTCGGAAATCGAAAACAGTAGATTGACTTATTTTATAATCGCTTATTTTAATCACTTTTTTTTTACTTTGTTTTCTAAATCGAACACTAAAACATAAACCCTCCTTAAATCGATTTCATTAGGTTAAGAATAATACAAGAATCCTTGCGATACGATACTCGAGTTGTCGCTTCCGCTAAACTATAGTTTTCTAATTACTCGTTTTGACCCGTGCGCGACAGTGGATCAAATTGGCGTCATTGCCGGGGATTCTTGTAGATTTTAACCATTGTTATAGTCTAAATATTATTATAGTCATATGTGTTTGAACTTTTTTTTTGCCCTAACTTTCTTGTGTTATGGTGTTTTTGCGTTTTAGGATAAAAAAAACTATTTTTTTAAGAAAATCGTCTCAAATTATTCTGATTCTTTGTCGACTAACTAGAAAAAAATCAAGGATCAAAAGCCTCTATTTAGGGACTAAATAGTGGAAGTCATCCTAAAAACCCGAAATTCCTTATTTTTCTATTTTTATGATTTTTTATTTCTGTTTTGATAATTTCAGAAAATTCCGAAAAAATTCTCAAAAATTTTAATTGACGTTATTAGATTAATTTTTGTATTTTTGTATTTTTTCCCCTTTTATTTTAATAGTTTTTTTATGTATTTCAATTGTTTGTTCCTAATAGGGACATTGTCGATATTTTCCAATTTGTTGCTGCATTGTTGAATTAGTTATGTGTTTTCTCATTCTTTATTGATTTTTTTTCTATTGAGTTTAATATGGCTGACCAAAGAACTCTGAGAGAACTTGCTGCTCCTGATATGAATTACAATGGTTTATGTATTGAATATGTTGATGTTACTGTTCCTTTTGAGTTGAAATCTGGTTTAATACACTTGCTGCAAAGGTTTAGTGGTCTTGTAGGTGAGGATCCGCATAAGCATCTTAAGGAATTTCAGGTTGTTTATTCTACACCATTGAGACCTGAAGGAATCACCGAAGATCACATCAAGCTGAGAGCCTTCCCATTTTCACTACAGGGTGCTGCCAAGGATTGATTATATTATCTTGAGCCGAATTTTGTCACGACTTGGAATGATTTGAAGAGAGTCTTCCTAGAGAGATACTTTCCTGCCTCCAGGGCTGCATCAATCCGAAAAGATATATGTGGTATTAGACAAGGAAATGAGTCATTGGCTGAGTATTGGGAGAGATTCAAACAATTAGTATCTAGCTGCCCTCAACATCAAATTACCGAACAACTGCTTATTCGGTATTTCTATGAGGGATTGTTACCAATGGATAGAAACATTCTTGATGCTGCTAGTGGTGGAGCACTTGTCGATAAAACTCCAGTTGCTGCTAAAGCCCTAATTGAGAACATGTCACTCAACTCCCAACAATTCACAACCAGAAATAATTCTATGGTCCAAATAAAAGGTGTGAATGAAATTCAAGTTTCCTCTTCCAACAAGGCTTTAGAAACAAGAATTGAAGAGCTTACTTCTTTAGTGAAACAAATGGCAGTGAGTAAACCTCAAACAACAAAGTTGTGTGGTATTTGTACTTCTACTGAACATCCAACTGACACATGTCATATTCTTCAAGATGATTCGGTCACTCAGTTGCCTCAAGCATATGCAGTTAACTTTTTCAACCAAAGCAACAATCAGAGAGGGCACAACATTCCTGACTTGTCCAGCAACAAATATCATCCCAATTGGAGGAAGCATCCAAATCTTCGATATGGAAACCAGTAGCCCACCCAGTAACAATTAGTCATACCCCTGCCACAACCACAGACCGCTCCCCAAGTCTCCACCTCTACACCTTCTGGACCTTCATTGGAGGATCTTGTCAAACAAATGACTGTTAACAATCTCCAATTTCAGCAACGAACAGATTCCAGTATTCAGACTTTGCAAACACAAATTGGACAACTTGCCACTTCGATGAATGTCATGCAGCAAGCCCAAGGATCAAACCAACTTTCTGCCCAAACAGTTGTGAATCCAAAAGGCCCTAATGCTAATGTGAGTGCAATTTCCTTGAGATCCGAGAAGGTAACAGAACCATCCCCCGAAAAAAATAAAAAAATTCTTGAGGTAACACCTGTACCTTCTTCCGTTGTGATAGAAACTGAAAAAGAAAAAGAGAAGGAGTATGTGCCACCAGTTCCCTTCCCACATAGAATACTGAAAAATAAAAGGACTGATGATGGAGACAAGGAGAGAGAGATTTTAGATCTGTTCAGAAAAGTGGCGGTAAACATTCCGCTTCTTGATGTTATTAAGCAGGTTCCAAAGTATGCAAAAATTCTAAAAGACTTGTGCACAAGTAAGAGAAGGTTCAAGGTCAATGAGAGAGTAAATTTAGGACGAAACATTTAAGCCCTTATCCAGCCTAAACATTCACCTGAAAAAGCTAATGTTTCATCCCTCAATCAGGCCATACCCCAAAAGTGCAAGGATCCAGGAACTTTTGCTATTCCATGTACCATTGGGGATAGTAAATTCGAAAATTGCATGCTTGATTTGGGAGTGGGCATTAATGTTATGCCTACTTCTGTTTATAATAACCTTGATCTTGGTCCTTTATAGCATACAGGTTTAATCATTCAACTGGTGAACAGAAGCAATGCTCGCCCTATTGGAGTAGTGGAAGATGTGCTTGTTCAAGTTAATGACTTGATTTTTCCTGCAGATTTCTACATTCTGGAGATGTATGGAGAAACAAATTCAAGCATATCACCCATCATTTTAGGCAGACCGTTCATGAAAACGGAAAAAACAAAAATTGATGTCGACGATGGAACCATGTCCATGGAATTTGGTGACATTGTCGCAAAATTTAAAATTTTCGATGCCATGAAACATTCCTTGGAGGAGCATTCTGTTTTTCATATTGAATTGATCTCTAAGTTGGTTGTTGACACTTTTTCTGAATTGTTTTCACTTGATTTTCCATCTCTATCTAGGTTTTATGATGTTTATTCATGTGATGATTGTACTGACACTAAACTTTGTGTTGTATGTGCTGAGATTGATGCTGCCTTGCAGGGTAACATTTCTCCTACAAGTGAATTTGTCAATGAAGTTGTTTATGCAGTTAAAGCTCTCGACATCCCGGTGTTGGTGTAAGCCCTAGAGGCCAATACTTTTGGTACTTGTATCGAATTATTTATTAATAATAAAAGGCTTTTTCTTTATTATGTTTGTCTAATAAAGTCCCTAGAATAGATAGTCCGTTTAATGTATCAGGTGTGACTTAATCATGAGATCACATTAAACATAAGGATACTATTCTTAAAGTATCCATAGTCGAGCTTTATTGTGAAGTGGGATAACATTAAAGCATTAAGACTATTATGTATATAGACTGATGATCACATCTCATGGATCATGGATAAGGAGTTATCAAGTCTTAAACATAGGTATGAATATCAAGAGTAATATTTATACTGGATTGACCCGCTATGAGAATACTATATAGAATGTTATGCAAAGTATCATAAGTTATTCTCATGGTGATAATGGTGTATACCACCCTTCGACCTGAAACCAATATGGACCCTAGATGTAGAGTCGAATGCCTTATTACTGATCAAACATTGTCCGTAACTGGATGACCATAAAGACAGTTGATGGGTACTCCACGAAGCATGCTAAGGGACATGAGTGACCTAGATGGAATTTGCCCATCCTGCGTAACAGGATAAATGTCTATGGGCCCAATATTGAACTGGACAAGGATGACACGGTCTATGCCTTGTGTTCAATATAGACATAAGGGCAAAAGGGTAATTGTACACATAAGTATTATCACAAAAGGATTTGTCAGATCACATGACATTTTCGTGTCTTGGGTAGCAGTGATGTGTTGCTAGATACCGCTCACTGTTTATCATGTTAAATACGTGATTTAATATAATTGTCAATGCCGCAAAAACCTACAGGGTCACACACAAAAGGACAGATTGATGAGAGATAGAGTAACTAAGGAATACCGTAATGTACGGTGCACTTAAGTGAATCGTAGAACATCGTAAGGTATGGTGTACTTAAGTAGAATGCGAAATAAGGTAAGGTACCACGCACTTAAGTGATTTTAGCATATTATAAGATATGGGCCACATACACTTGAGTGGGCTTTTTAGCTTGCAGCCCACACAAGTGGTTCTATAAATAGAACCCTTGTGTAGAAGCATTTGTGCAGTTGCAATTTCGTTTCTCTCTCTCTCTCTCTCTCTCTATCTATCTATCTATCTATCTATCTATCTATCTATCTCTCTCTCTCTCTCTCTCTCTCTCTCACTCACTCACTCACTCACTCACTCAAAGCCTTCATTCGTAGCAGCTAGCACTGAGATTGAAGGAATCCGTTCGTGTGGACTGAGTAGAGGCGTTGTCATCGTTTAACGTTCGTGATCGCTCCGTAGATCTGCATCAAAGGTTACAATCGCCACAAGAGGTAACGATTCTATCACTGATCATGCCCATTCATAAGGGTCACTAAAGGAGAAATCTTAAATTCTGCTGCGTTTTGGATCGCTCTTCTCCTTCAATGGTATCAGAGCCTGGTTACGAAACCATGCATCTGATAGATGTTTATTTTCCGTATTTTCTGTATTAATACGATTAAAAGACAGAATGAATTAAAGAATAAACGAGTAATTAAATTTGGCATCATGTGTGTAGGATTTGGATGATTGATGTTAACTATGCTTCGGAATTCGACTTTAGTATGGTGAAGCAGCGATACATCGATCGTCCATAGGTTATGCAACTGAGATCGATCAAGTTATATATATGATATAAGTAATCCTGATGCAAAATACGGTATATATGATATACTTTTTCTGTTTCGTTCATTCAAACACTTAATGGTTGTTTTCCTTTGAGCGATCAATGGTCGTTTGCTTCTTGATCCGACATTAGTATGGTGAAGCAATGACGTGTTGATCAATCATACTGAATTGACAATCGAGGTGTGTTTGACGGTTTGAAATTGGTGCATTAGGGTTAATGACGGCACAAGGGTTGTGTTGTCAAAGAGTTATGCAATTAGGGTTGTGACTGCGCAAGAGTTGTGCTTTAAAGTATCAAGTGTTCATGCGAAAAATAACGTCGATTTCAAATGAATTGTTCATTAAAAATTTGGGCCAGGGGCGCTGCCCCCTTGACCCTCGTCCGCTGATCGGTTAGCGGAACCACCACCCGCTGATCGGGCAGCGGATCCCCGGCTAACTCTGCGTAGTGTGATCGATTGCCGAAATTTAATTTGGTTTTGATTAATTAAAATAAATAATAATAACGTGCTTATTATTATTGTCTTGTGGTGATCAGTTATGGCCTTAGTTTTCCTTTATTTTGTTTTGGGTTTTTAAAATACGACCTGCGTGTCGTGCCTCTCTTTTAATCTCTTAATGTAACTTCTTTTCTCATCTCACTCTCTCGTATGTAAAACGAGTTTATTTTATGTAATGTAATGTTATGAAGAAAGAGAAGAATTCAATATCAAAGGAGGACAACCTTGAAGATCTTGCTTGGAGAAGCTTAGATCGTTATTAGGTTAGCTTAGGTTCTCTCATTGGCTTGGGAGAACAATTGCACTAGGGGCCATAACTGTTTCATTATGTATGTTGATGCATGTGAATGTATGTTGATGCATGTGAGAGACGATTTATATGATAAATAAGCCGGTGAGATCAGAATAATTGAAAATTCTCTCAAATTAAATATTAAGTTTATGTTTTCCAAGTTTTAGCACTCATCAAGACTAGTATCGGATAATGTAGGTTTCGCCTACGCGAGGTGCATGTTCTATATTAGTAAGCTGCGATGGGATAATTGTAATATCCAATTGCTAAAATAATGGGTCAAACTTAACTAAACAAATTATAATAAGATTATATATGTTTAGAAGCAAGAGTTGGAAATGATCCATGTGATGGATTGGAATAAGGAGTTATTCACCCAACTAAAATATTCGAGAGTTGCATTAGATACAATTGGAAGGAGTTCCTACCTAAATAACCTAGTTTTGTGTAATCCGCCTACGCGGACTTAAAACAAAGTGAAATGTGGATCTCGACCCACTAGAAAATCTTCCAACGGGATTTTCCGAATCAAATGGTGAGGGTCATTATTTTGAGTAAAATAGTGGGAGCATATTTAATTAAAGGCCTAATTAAATATGTTATTGATACTTATATTTTCATGTAGATTACCATGACAACAAACACCTCTAACAACACTTTGCGATCAATCCTTGACAAGGAAAAATTGTCTGGGACAAATTTTTTGGATTGGCACCGAAATCTGAGGATTGTCCTCAAACATGATAGAAAGCTGTATGTCTTGGAGAAACCTGTTCCTGAAGAGGAACCTCCTAGTTCTGCACCTAAGGCAGAAAAAGATGCTTATAAGAAGCATGTCAATGATGCCAATGAAATTGCTTGTCTCATGCTAGCTACCATGAGCTCAGAGTTGCAAAAGCAACATGAGAACATGGCAACGTTCGATATGATCGGACACCTGAAGATGCTCTATCAAGAGCAAGCAAGGCATGAAAGGTTTGAAGTTTCAAAAGCCCTTTTTCAAGGCAAGTTAGCTGAGGGAGCCCCTGTAGGTCCCCATGTGCTCAAGATGTTTGGGTATATGGAAAACCTTGAGAGGTTGGGTTTTCCCCTCGGAAAGGAACTTGCGACTGATTTGATCTCGCAATCGTTGCCAGATAGATTCAGTCAATTTGTACTAAATTTCAATATGAATGATATGGACAAATCTCTTCCTGAACTACTAGCCATGTTAAGAACTGCTGAGCAGAATCTGAAGTCAAAAGGGAAGTCCATTCTGATGATCGGAAATGGAAAGAGACAGAACAAAAGACCCACCAAGCAGGGTGATAAAGGGAAAGGCAAGGAAGTTGCCAAACCCAAACCCACTGTTGCTGCTTTGAAGCCTAGTGGAGGCATAGCAAAGGAAGACACCTGCTTCCATTGCGGTAAGACCAGACACTGGAAGAGAAACTGCTCAAAGTACCTGGAAGATAAGAAGAATGGAGTAGAGGCTTCAACTTCATGTATTTTTGTTATTGAAATTAATTTATCTACTTCTGCATCATGGGTATTAGATACTGGATGCGGCTCTCACATTTGTACCAATGTGCAGGGGCTAAAAAGGAGTAGAGATTTGGCAAAAGGTGAAGTTGACCTACGAGTTGGCAATGGAGCAAAGGTTGCTGCTTTAGCCGTAGGAACTTATGTATTGACTTTACCTAGTGGTTTAATAATTCAGTAAGAGAACTGTTATTATGTACCTACAATTAGCGGGAATATTATTTACGTTTCTTGTTTGGACAAGTTTGGTTTTTCATTTATAATAAAGAACAATTGTTGCTCAATTTATTTGAATGATATATTCTATGCTACTGCTCAATTGAACAATGGACTATGTGCCCTTGATCTTGAAATGCCTATTTATAACATTAATACTAAAATGATGAAACCTAATGAGTTAAATCCAACATACCTTTGGCATTGTCGATTAGGCCACATAAATGAGAAACGCATTTCTAAACTCCATAAAGATGGACTCTTGGACTCTTTTGATTATGAATCATATGAGACATGCAGATCTTGTTTAATTGGAAAGATGACAAAGTCTCCATTCACAGGAAAAGGTGAAAGAGCTAATGATCTTTTGGCCCTCATACATACTGATGTATTTGGACCACTAAATAGACCAACCATAGGAGGTTTTCAGTACTTCATCACATTTACTGATGATTTCAGTAGATATGGTTATGTGTATTTAATGAAACACAAATCAGAGTCCTTTGAAAAGTTTAAGGAATTCAAGAATGAAGTACAAAACCAACTAGGTAAGAATATTAAAACTCTTCGATCAGATCGAGGTGGTGAGTATTTAAGCCTAGAGTTTGATGACCATCTGAAAGAGTGTGGGATCCTATCCTAACTTACTCCTCCTAGAACACCCCAATGGAATGGTGTATTTGAGAGAAGAAATCGAACCTTGTTAGACATGGTTCGGTCCATGATGAGTCGCGCCGATCTTCCAAACTCCTTTTGGGGACATGCACTATTGACAGCAGCTTACACACTTAACCGTGTTCCATCCAAAAAGGTTAAGAAGACACCATATGAGATATGAAGTGGTAAGAAACCACATATGTCTTACATGAAGATTTGGGGTTGTGAAGTTTATGTGAAACGACAAATTTCAACTACGCTTGAGCCCAAATCTGACAAATGCTTATTTGTAGGGTATCCTAAAGAAACAAGAGGGTATTACTTCTACAATCCTTCTGAGGGAAAAGTGTTTGTCCCTCGAACTGGAGTTTTCCTAGAAAAGGATTTTATTTCCAAAGGAATCAGTGGGAGGAAAGTAGAGCTTGAAGAAATTCAAGAATCACAAACATTGATACACCTATAGAGGAATTAAAGTAGGAAACACAAGTAGTTGTGGAAGAGCAACCTACTCAAGTAGAACAAGACCAACGTAGGTCAAGCAGGATACGTCACCTACCTGAGAGATATGGATATCTCATAACTGATCAAGGTGATGTATTACTCATGAATTAAGATGAGCCTGTGACCTACCAAGAGGCCATAACTGGTCCCGAGTCTGAGAAGTGGCTAGAAGCCATGAAATCTGAAATGGATTCCATGTACACAAACAAGGTTTGGGCCTTGGTAGAGCCTCCTATAGGAGTTAACCCTATAGGATGCAAGTGTGTCTTCATAAAGAAGACTGACATGGATGGTAAGGTACATATCTATAAGGCAAGATTGGTTGCAAAAGGATATAAATAAATTCATGAGGTTGACTATGATGAAACCTTTTCACCAGTTGCAATGCTTAAATCTGTTCGAATTTTACTTGCTATCGCTGCATATCATGATTATGAAATATGGCAGATGGATGTCAAAACTGCTTTCCTTAATGGGAATCTTCTTGAGGATGTGTACATGACACAACCTGAAGGATTTGACATACCAGAAGAAGCCCAAACGATATGTAAGTTATAAAGATCAATCTATGGATTGAAGCAAGCTTCCAGAATCTGGAATATTTGTTTTGATGAAACAGTAAAACAATATGGATTCATCAAGAACGAAGATGAGCCTTGTGTCTACAAGAAGGTTAGTGGGAGCATGATCGTTTCCTGGTATTATATGTAGATGACATATTACTCATTGGAAACGATGTCCCTACCCTGCAACAAGTAAAGTCTTGGTTAGGGAAATGCTTTTCTATGAAGGACCTAGGTGAAGCAGCCTATATATTAGGAATCAGAATCTATAGAGATAGATCATAAAAACTGCTTGGCCTAAGTCAGAGTACGTACATAGACAAAGTGCTGAGACGCTTTAATATGCATGATTCCAAGAAAGGATTCATACCTAGGCAACATGGCATGTGTCTATCAAAAACGCAATCCCCTTCAGCTAAGGAAGAAAGGGATCGCATGAATAAGATTCCATATGCATCTGCAATAGGATCTATCATGTATGTGATGTTATGTACTCGACCAGATGTCTCGTATGCTTTAAATGCAACGAGTAGGTACCAATCTGATCCTGGTGATGCTCATTGGGTAGCTGTCAAGAATATTCGTAAGTATTTGAGAAGGACTAAGGACTCATTCTTGATATATGGAGGTCAGGAAGAGCTGGCTGTAATTGGATACACCGATGCTAGCTTCCAGACAGATAAGGATGACTTTAGATTGCAATCTGGTTATGTGTTTTGCTTAAACGGTGGCGCTGTGAGTTGGAAAAGTTCAAAGCAAGATACAGTTGCTGATTCTACAACCAAGGCCGAGTATATTGCTGCCTCAAGTGCAGCAAAGGAAGCTGTTTAGATCAAAAAGTTCATTAGTGAACTTGGCATAGTTCCTAGCATTGTGGATCCCATTGGTCTCTATTGTGATAACAATGGTGCTATCGCACAAGCTAAGGAACCTAGATCTCACCAACGATCCAAACACATACTTAGGCGTTATCACCTCATTCGATAGATAATAGATAGAGGAGATGTGAAAATATGCAGAGTACCTACACTTGACAATATTGTTGACCCACTAACAAAGCCTCTTGCACAGCAGAAGCATGATGGGCATACTATATCTATGGGCATTAGGGGTATGCCTGATTGGCTCTAGTGCTAGTGGGAGATTGTTGGTGTAAGCCCTAGAGGCTAATACTTTTGGTACTTGTATCGGATTCTTTATTAATAATAAAAGGCTTTTTCTTTATTATGTTTGTCTAATAAAGTCCCTAGAATAGATAGTCCGTTTAATGTATCAAGTGTGACTTAATCATGAGATTACATTAAACATAAGGACACTATTATTAAAGTATCCATAGTCGAGCTTTATTGTGAAGTGGGATAACATTAAAACATTAAGACTATTATGTATATAGACTGATGATCACATCTCATGGATCATGGATAAGGAGTTATCAAGTCTTAAACATAGGTATGAATATTAAGAGTAATATTTATACTGGATTGACCCGCTATAAGAATACTATATAGAATGTTATGCAAAGTGTCATAAGTTATTATCATGGTGATAATGGTGTATACCACCCTTCGACCTGAAACCACTATGGACCCTAGATGTAGAGTCGAGTGCCTTATTGCTGATCAAACATTGTCCGTAACTGGATGACCATAAAGATAGTTGATGGGTACTCCACGAAGCATGCTAAGGGACATGAGTAACCTAGATGGAATTTGTCCATCCTGCGTAACAGGATAAATGTCTATGGGCCCAATATTGAACTGGACAAGGATGACACGGTCTATGCCTTGTGTTCAATATAGACATAAGGGCAAAAGGGTAATTGTACACATAAGTATTATCACAAAAGGATTTTTCAGATCACATGACATTTTCGTGTCTTGGGTAGCAGTGATGTGTTGCTAGATACCGCTCACTGTTTATTATGTTAAATACGTGATTTAATATAATTGCCAATGTCGCGAAAACCTACAGGGTCACATACAAAAGGACGGATTGATGAGAGATAGAGTAACTAAGGAATACCGTAATGTACGGTGCACTTAAGTGAATTGTAGAACATCGTAAGGTATGGTGTACTTAAGTAGAATACGAAATATGGTAAGGTACCACGCGCTTAAGTGATTTTGGCATATTATAAGATATGGGCCACATACACTTGAGTGGGTTTTTTAGCTTGCAGCCCACACAAGTGGTTTTATAAATAGAACCCTTGTGTAGAAACATTTGTGTAGTTGCAATTTCATTTCTCTCTCTCTCTCTCTCTCTCTCTCTCTCACTCAAAGCCTTCATTCGTAGCAGCTAGCACTGAGATTGAAGGAATCCGTTCGTGTGGACGGAGTAGAGGCGTTGTCATCGTTCAACATTCGTGATCGCTCCATAGATCTGCATCAAAGGTTACAATCGCCACAAGAGATAACGATTCTATCACTGATCATGCTTATTCGTAAGGATCACTAAAGGAGAAATTTTAAATTCCGCTGCATTTTGGATCGCTCTTCTCCTTCACCCGACTGCCCCAAACATACCGTCCATTGAACAACCACATTCTTTAGAGCCTAAACCACTTCCCGAGGATTCATATTATTCATCAAAGCTTCAACTTAAGCAAACATATAAGAAGGGAATTGGATGGATCTTGGCTGACACTCGTGATATTAGCTCATCCATATGTATGCATAGGATCTCACTTAAAGATGAAACAAAAGTAGTGAGGCAGCCCCGTAATCCTTTAATTCTTGATGTTGTGAAAAAGGAGATCACTCTCACGTGTCCATTCAACACTTTTACTTATCGAAGATTCTTCTTTGATCCTGGAATACAAGGCGAAGACACTAATCAAAATTTCAAGTTCAATGGACACTACCCAAAGCTACTCCATGAGAACCCGACTTTGGAAGAAGAGACTGTAGAAGAGCTCTCTTTGGGAAAGGCTGATTATGCAATCATTTATCCGTCTTGACTCCTCGGGTGTGTTCTTTCCTTCTTCTCACTCTTATTTTATATTTATGCTCTTTCATTGAGGACAATGTATGTTTTAAGTGTGGGGGAGGGAACCATTTATTTATTTTGTTTTCAGTTTTCCTCTATTTTGCTTTTTGTTTGCTTTCTTAAAAAAAAGTTTGCATGCTTTTTTCTTTGGTTTTTGAGTTACAATTATGAGTATTTTTCTTAGTTCTCTTGACTAAAGTCTTGTGGTGTGATGTGAATTTTTTTTTGTGCACTTTTAGTATGATATATAAGACTAAACTCTAAATTGTACATCACTTGTGGTAGATCAATTAACCTTGTGAGATTTTGAGCCTTATATGGATAACATACAAAAATCCATCTCTTTCTTTCTTGTGTGATTCACTCATGTCTGTTGGTCTCTAGAACTTGAATTGACTCTTGTTGATGTTGTTGTTTACTTGTGTTAGACAATTTTGTTTTCTTTTGTTTTTTTAGCCAGTTAGCCAAAAAGCCAACCCTAAAATAATTGCATCCCTTGTTTGAAACCCCCTTGAGCCTATTATCCTTTTTTTATTTAAAACTAATTACAAGTCGAGAAGTGAAAAACAATGTTATCACCCTATTCAAAGGGTTGAAAGAGTCTTGTTTGGAGTTGTGTGGGGTTGAATAATTATGTTTGTAATATTGTAGAAGTTGGCAGAAAAAGAAAAAAAATAGAAAAGAAAAAAAAGGAATGAAAAAATAGAAGGATAAGAGGAAGAGAAAAAAAAGGAATTATGTTTGTAATATTTCAATACATGTCAATAATACTCCTTCAAAAAAAAGAATAAAAAGAGGAAGGAGAAGAGAAAACAATTTCTATAGAGTTGTTCAAGTGAATGAAATATTTTGTAAATTCAACTCCCGCAGTTTCTTTCAAGTCTCTTTTATCTCTTTGAATTTTAGCATAGTACCCCTTAGGATTTATCTCACCCTTACCTTGGCCACGTTACAACCAAATAAAAGTCCTTTTGATCTTTGTGTGCATGTATTTCAACTATGGATGTTAGAGTCCTTTCAAGCTTATGGTAGTACTAATTTTCATGTTGTGCTTTGAGCGTAAATAGTTAATCTAAACACTTGAGAGTTGAGTGAATTATATCCTGTGAGGATCTTACTACTGTTGATGTACTTTTTGGTAATATATTTTTCTATCTACTTTGAATGTCACAAAAAGTTGCTTACTAACCCCATATTCTTGAAGCTTAGACTTAGAATTATGCTTATACCTTGTATCTTGAAAACTTTTGGAAGTGCATGCTCTATTTTCTTTCCTTTTGTTTTGAAATTGTAATTTTGCTCGGAGTGCAAAAGTTCAAGTATGGGGGAATTTGATCAGTGTATTTTGATGCATATTCTTTTATAAAAGTACTTAGGCATTTATCTAGTTTATTTTGCTTATTTTACAATTTTATTATATTTTTAGATTTAAGTTCATGTTTGCCTTTAATCTGTTTTTGTTTGCTATTTTCAGTTTTAGCGGTTATTTGATACATGTCCACTGTTCGGATCATAACTTGAGCTACAGAATGTCGTTTTGCAAGTTCCGATATGCGTTGGAAAGATAAGAGAAAGATATACAACTTTTATGTTGAATCCAAAAGCTGATTCAAAGTGAAGATGTCTCAAGTAATTCGTTGAAGTTTCGTACTTTAGGAAATATTTTCTTTTGGGCCATTTGTTGGGCCAGATTTAGGTTTTCCGGCCCTGTTTGAATTATAAGTGAAACTCTTATTCTGTTTAAAAGGGGTAGCCGCGGTACTGTAGCAAATACACATTATTCACAATAACTTTTTGCTTTTGTGTGATCATGAAAAAGAACTAATCTCCTAGAGTCAATCTGCTGTAACCGAATTTCCAAGGCTTTGAGGTTTTTATTCTATCAATTTAATTTTGTTCTCTTTCAATTCTATTCTATGAAATTGCATTTGCTTAATCTGTATTTTATGGAATGGTTTTGATTAAATTCGTATGATTGCATTCCTAACTATTAATCGTCGTTTTCGTCGCTTTGTCGTTAAATTGCGTTTGTAAATCATGTTTGCTTAATTCACGATTGTATTTATCCGTTTGCTTAATTCGGAATATAGGAATATAAATCTATCATATATCTATTGCGCTTGTCAATCGAATTTGAATCGAATAGAGATCGAAGCCGCTTAGAGAATTGGTAGGTAAAAATCAGTGATTAGCCAGAAACCGAAAATAGTAGATTGACTTATTTCATAATCGCTTATTTTAATCACTTTTTTTACTTTGTTTTCTAAATCGACCATTAAAACATAAACCCTCCTTTAATCGATTTCATTAGGTTAAGAATAATACAAGAATCCTTGCGATACGATACTCGAGTTGTCGCTTCCGCTAAACTATAGTTTTCTAATTACTTGTTTTGACCCGTCCGCGACAGTGAATCATTCTCCCATCAGACTCATCTCAAACTCTTCCTGGATAAACTTAGGAACTTCCTTCCACAAAGTAGCATTAGTAGAACTAAATATGATATCATCAACGCAAATTTGAACAACAAGAATTTCATTTTCGAATGATTTACATAATAAAGTTGTATCAACATTCCCTCTAGTGAAATCATTTTCTAAAAGAAAATTGCTTAGTATTTTATACCATGCTCTAGGAGCTTATTTCATACCATAAAATGATTTCTTAAGTTTGAAAACAAAATCTGGGTTTTTAGGATTTTCAAAACTAGGGGGTTGGTGTACATACACTTCTACAGTAATGTAACCATTCAGAAATGCACTCTTAACACCCATTTGATATAAGATGATGTTGTGATTAATTACAAAGGAAATTAAGAGACGAATAGACTCTAACCTGGCAACTGGTGCAAAGGTTTATGTATAGTCAATCCCCTCTTGCTGACTATAAACTTGTGCAACCATTCGAGCCTTGTTTCTTACTACCTCTCCTTGTTCGTTAAACTTGTTTTTGAAGACCCACTTTGTTCCAATAACGTGAGTTCCTTTGGGTCTTGGCACAAGATCCCACACATCATTTCTGGAGTATTGATTAAGTTCCTCTTGCATATCTAGAATCCATTATGTGTCTAGAAGTGTTTCATCAATTGATGTAGGTTCTATCAGGGACACCAAACCCAAAAGAGTCTCTTCTGACGGTTTGAATGATGATCTAGTTCTATCAGGTTCAGTTTTTGCTTTAGCCTTAGGTTTTGAAAAAGTTGTACCTTTAGGCACAACACCATGTTTACTAGGAGGAACAAAATGGGACTGAAGAGTATTTGCTTTATCATCTCTTTTAGAATTGGATTTTTCATCAGAATCATAACCAATACCCCTTGTTCCATTTGTGCTTACACCAAAAATCATTGAAACCATTAAGATTCTATTCAGGCTTTTAGCAAGAAATTTCTAGAAAAACTTATTATATTTCTTTATGATATCACTAGAACCTGTATAGGCTTTTGAAAGAATTTTCTTCTCAGGTTTAAGAATCTTTCTTTGAGGCACAAAGTTATTATTTTTCAAAATAAAATTTTCTTCACTCAAACTTGAAAAATATTTCTGAAGCTTACAGTATTCCTCTGGTTCAGATACATGAATCTTCTTCAGATCCTTGTATTTGTCAAAAAGCTTATGATACTTGTCAAGAACTTTTGATAAACTAGATTCAAGTTCAGAATGAGAGAGATCAACAAATACCTCTTCAGAATCTGATTCAGATTCAGATTCTGATTGAATCATCTCAGTAGGAGCTTCTGTGTATGCCACCAGTGCCATATTAGTCGGCTCTTCCTCAGAGTCGTCTTCTGAGGACTCTGAATCATCCCATATAGCCATCAAATCCTTCTTCTTACATTTGAAGTTCCTCTTAGGTTTGTCTTTCTTTAACTTGGGAAATTCATTCTTGAAATGGTTTGGCTCCTTTCATTTAAAGTACATGAGTCCTTTGCCAACTCCAGCCTTATTTAAATTCAAAAGTAGACTTAGAACGACCATATGTCCTTCTTTGTCCTATGAATTTCCCTTATCTTTTCTTCTAGAGTTGATTGACACGTCTGGGCAGAAGAGACAATTCATCTTCTTCTTATGATTCCTCTTCAGAATCTTCATCAGTTTCTGCTTGAAGATATTTTGTCTTCTCAGATCTTCCTGGAGACTTCAGTGCAATATATTTTCTCTTTCTCTTTGGCTCATCTTCCTTAAGCTCAACTTCATGACTTCTCAAAGAACTAACTAGTTCTTCTATAGAAGTGTTGTTCAGATCCTTTGATAACTTCAGAGCAGTTACAATAAGTCTTCAACGTTTAGATAGACTTCTAATGATCTTCTTCACATGATCAGCAATAGAATACCCTTTATCCAGAACCTTAAGTCCTGCAATAAGAGTTTGAAACTTTGAGAACATGTTCTCAACAGATTCCCTATCTTCCATCTTGAACGCTTCATATTTTTGAATCAAGGCAAAAGCATTGGTTTCTTTGACTTGCGTGTTCCCTTCATGAGCCATCCTCATAGAATCAAATATAGACTTTGCAATATCTCTGTTGGTGATCTTTTCATACTCAGTGTATGAAATAAAGTATTATATCCTCATATGATTCTTATGATGATTCTGATAATCTTATCAAGACCAGAACCGGAGCTTTAATGCCAATTGAAGGTGGAAAGAAACACAAGAAATAAGGGTTTGAATTGGATTTCTTAAAATGAAAGATTTTTTAAAACCAACACAATCAAACAGTAACACAAACAATAAAAAATAACACAGTTATTTTTATCCTGGTTCACTTTAACAAAGCTACCTCCAGTCTAACTATAATCGAAACTGGTTCACTATAATCAAAACTAACTACAGACACCACAAAGATAAATTGCCTTTATCCTTTCGAGTCTATCTGACTAAAACCTAGTTACTCAAGGAATACACTCAAACAATTGACATTTACAAGAATGTGTTTACGTGATTTCTTCTAAGAAAGAAGATTAACATAAGTTTAATACAATGAAGTTCTCAGACAATAACAAACAAAAGCTCTATGTTTGTTTACAAAAACTATACATAAATAATATCAAGTTCATCAAAGAGTGTTGCATATAAGCGTGAAATAGAATAATGAATTAGCACCGTGAATTAGCAGCTTGTCTAATCTTCCAAGTCTCCTTTATATAGGAAGTTAAAAGATTCGTTGGACGGTAGAATTGGAATAGCAGAAATGCAACCGTCTCTTTCTATAACAATTTGCATATTAAGAGGCAAAATGGTACAATAATACTGTCCTTAGCCCACAAAATCGGCGTAGTGGAGGGAAGAGTGATCTTGTAATGTGTATTATTTCCCTGATGTAAAACATTTTGATCTTATCTTCTAATCTTCAGAGGCTTATGAATAAAGGATGTTGAAGCATATTTAAAGGATCAAGAGACTAGTTGAGAGAATCTTCAGAACCTCGGTCTTCTGAGTCTTGACACAGTTCCTTAGAACCTGGTCTTCAGAGTCTTCAGATCTTGTCTTCATAATCTTTAGAGCTTGAGAGCGCAGAATCTTGAAGGCTTGAAAATCCTTCAAAGGATCTTCAATCAGAGTCACAGCCAGAAGCTTTAGCACAAACGTTCATCAAAATCGTTGTCTAAGAGAATTCTTGAACTTAATAACATGTTGTAAAGCACTTTGAATCTCTTCAGAGCTAGAGTGTGTTGAGTCCAGAATCTGATGACGTCACACGTCAATTCTTCAAAGTCAAAACCTATTTGCAAGAGCTACACACTAGACAAAAACCATTACGGTACAAAATTCTTCTCTAAGAAACAATGCATTGTTATCATCAAAACTAAAGGCCAGATGCAGATCTAAATCTTGTTCTTACCCCGTCTTCAAGAGCATTCCTTATTGCACAGTGTAGCGGTGTATTCGTCACTTTATCATTTATTGATTAAATCAAAAGCAAAGCATACAAAGATAGAGTCGCCACCGCACTTTTATTTATCCAAAGGAATGGCTAAAAAGCGAACAAAAGCCTAAGAAGTTTTACACATAGAAAACTAATGAAAAGGTCAGAGATCTGGGTAAGGGGTTAATTACGCAATGGGAAGGTGTTAGGCACCCAAAACGTCCTAGGTACTCCTAGGGAACCTCTTTTCACACTTGTTGTATAAAAAAGTTTATTTATTTATGACATATTGTGCAAACAATGATTGGAGGGATGAGAAAAGAATATACAATTTTTATTGTTTTTGTGTTTGAACGGATGAACCCGTTGCCTACGTACCTTTCCATGGAAGGTAAGGATCAAAACGCCGTAGTTCGGCTAAAAGATTTCCAAAATATGAGTGGGTTCATTTTAAAACAAAAGCCCTAAGGTCTTTCGTTATCCACGGGAGAAAACTCAACCTTATACAAATAACAAGTCCACCATGTGAGAATAGCTTCAACTTGCTAGTGAGGGGTTAACCCTATAATAAGCAAGGAAGTCTTACAATTCAATCACTAAGGACAAAAGGTGAGATTAACATCAACCAACTAGGATAAATCAAACCTATGGCTAATGTATGAAAACTTATCAAGGATGGACAAAGCCACAAAACAATTGAATGAGTTGGATTAACCAATTAGAATTTATTCACAAAAGATGGTCAAAGTATGATTAGAATTCAATTCAAAAAGAAGTATTATCAACAGTGAAGTTTGAAAAGTCAAAGGCCTAAGGCCTAGGTTTCTAATTTGAAAAGAGATGAAAATGTTTGCACAATAGATGTCAAAGTTTTTGAATTAACATGTGAAAAGGGAGTTTTGGAAACACACACAAAAATGGAAGGGTGAGGAAGTAAAACTTCTTAGGTGTTCACCTCTTGAAATCATATAGAAGATGATTCAAGTGATTCCTTTGGAATAGGCAACAACGCAAATAACAGGTAAACAAAGTATCAGGCAAGGTTAACAAAGATGGATACCGGATGCCAATCACTGGACTTACACCAATCTCCTAAAACAAAGATGGATACCAGATGCCACTCAATGGACTTATACTAGTCTCCTAAAGCAAAACAAAATATGGATATCAGAGGCCAATCAACTGGACTTACACTAATCTCCTAAACCAAAACAAAACATTGATACCGGATGCCAATCAACTGGACTTACACCAATCTCACAAAACAAACTGGATACCGGATACCAATAAATGGATTTACACCAATCTCCTAAAACAAACAAACAAGGATACCAGATGCCAATCTATCTGGACTTATACTAGTCTCCTAAAGCAAAACAAAACATGAGACCAGATACCAATCAATGGATTTATACTAGCCACACAAACAAAACAAAACATGGATATCAGATGCCAATCTATCTGGACTTATTCTAATCTCCACAGAAATGATCATGGGAAACAAATGCCAATAAATGGACTTACAATTGATTCCTCACATACAACACACAAACAACATGCAATAACCAAAAGGAAACAAGTTGCCAACAAATGGTCTTACACTCGACTCCTACCAAATCATAGGAACAAAGGCCAATGAATGGACTTACAATTGATTCCTCAATGGACAATCAAAGATGTCACAAAAGATATGAACAAAGATCATGCAATAATGAGCAATTAATGATGATAAATGCACAAAGGCACACATAAGCAAGTATGCACGGATGAATCAAGCAATCAGACAATCAAGTCAATTAGCACACACTATATACAAGCAATTAGGCTCAAGCAAGGTTAGACTTTACAGTAAACTGGAATGGGGTATGTTGTGCTCTTAACCTTAACATTGAGAGTTAAGGTGAAGCAGATGAAATGGAGATGAGGGGTGTGCCTCATAGCTCTTATCCCTGGTCAGGGAGAGCTTTGAATAATAGAAGGTGTGGGAGTTCAGAAAGTTGGAACTCTTCTCCACAAGGATTAGACTCTATAGATCTTGGGTTAAGATCCACAATGCATCAACATGTTATGTGAGCAAAGGGATGACACACTGAATAGCAGGAGATGGACTACACATCTCTTTTATCTGCCAATTGCCTTATCAAAGGACTTTTCCTACTTAGCACAAAATTAAACACACAAAGACATCGCCTCTTAAGGAGGGCTTCAGACAGGTGCCTGACCACATAACAGGCCAGGTCTTCCAGACTACATGAAGAAGAGAGGTTATACCTAATTGGTTAAGCAACCAAGCAAAAGCAAGTTCAAAGTGAACTTAAGCAACTTATGTACCTGTGGAAACATCAAACAAATCAGTTCAACTATACAGACAAACAAACAACAGTTAATGTCAACAGTCAAGCCCAATAAGCAAAGGCATAAGCCACAAGTCAAGCTCAAATGAGTTAACAACCCTACAAAACACACAATGTTAGTAGCCAAAAGTAAACATCAAATGCTCAAGTGTTGGAGCATCATGAACCATTTAACTTGGATGTTCAACCTGAAAACAAAGCTCAGACATGAGACAAACCACTAGGTCAAGGCCTAGGGTCAAAGAGGGAGAAAAAATTCAAAACAGAACATGAAAATTGACATGAATCAACTTCAATCCATCAAGAACATCATCCAAAAGATCCCATATCAATATCAATTACCAATTTCATTTCATGAACCAAATATGGCAAGGTATGCACATTGGAACCACATTGTGACAACAGAATGAACAAATGCACAATAAATCAAAAATGCTTCAATTAATTTTTACAAAAATCATGGGTAAACAGAACACACAACATGATCATCACACAAAAAATTAGAGCATTTGGACATGATTAGGCATGGTAATCAAATTGTATAAGGCAAGGCAATCAAAACAAGCTCAAATATGACACCAAATGTTACACCAACTTAGCACAAGCCTAAAACAGAAATGGAACATGGTAAAGACCTCAAACCAAAGCCAAAACAACCTTGAATATGTCTAGAAACAATGTGTAAAATTTCATATCCATAGGATAAACCACAAGCATTTCATGATCAAATGAAAACCAAGACTATTCAAAAGCTCACACATGGCAATCCAGAAAGAAAAATCTCAATCAAATCAGAAATCAATCCAAAAATTCCAAGAAAAATCATGAGCATTCACAATATCCATATCAAACCTCATACAAAAATCAGAGCATTTGGAATTCATTTGGCATGGCAAAGAAATTAATCAAATTGAGCAAGCAAAGGTGTGACACACATTGTCACACCTACATTCACATGATCATAAATCAGCAACCACAAATGGTAAAAATGCAAACTCAACACCAAAATGTCCATCCAAGAGTCTAGTTTAAGCATGCAAAATTTGAGAAGCATTGGATCAAAACTCATCATTTCACAAAAGATATGGCAAGCAAGGTCAAAATAGCATACATGTTAACAAAACCTAGCACAAAATAATTTCCAGCCGTGCACAATTTGAATCTTCATGATGATAAAAAACTAGAGAGAAAAAGAAAACCATAGCAAAAATTCCCATATTATTTGGACCATTCTTTGATTTATTGTGAATTTTTAAAGATGCAAAATAAAAATTGAAATGAAATGAAGTATGTAAATGAATTAAATGATTAATTGAATTAAAATTTGAAAATAAGGAATTGGCGCCACTATGCTGTACGCTGCGTTTCAATTAAATTGGCCAGAGCCAATCAGCGCTCAGCATGGCGCTCTGCATGGGCCAATAGCGTGTAAGCCCTAAGGAACCTAAGGCAACGGAATTGTGTGGTCAAAAACAAAAGGAAACCATGGCCTAAACTGTATCTTCTTCTCCAAAACAAACCCGCGCCATGAACAGTAATAGAGCAAGAACACGATGAACAAAATTCTCAGAATCAACCAATAAGCATATCATCGTGTAGCCTAAACCTCATAGATCATCAATCAAACAATAACTAAGCATCTAACATCCTAAATCGCATGGATCGAGCAAATCAAATTTTCAACATGAAACTTTAATCAATCAAAACTAAGTGAATAAGGCATGGTTTTCAGTGATTCAAAGCTCAGCATGCTCACACAAACACGATCTACAAGAATCACATAACAAAAATGAGAAACAAGAGGATCGATTTGGAACCTCTTGAAGAGCAGCTTTGTGATTCCACGTGTTCCAGGCCTTGTAATGCTTAGATCTTCCTCTAGCAAGCTTGTGAAGTTGATTGGAAGAAGTCTTGATGTTCAATTGTGCACAATTCCACAGATTTAGGATTTCACCATTGTTGTTCAAGCTTCATATATGCTTCCAAACTGCACGAACTCATGTGATTCTTGCTTGAATCTTGTTCTATGATGATGCTAGATGATGAATTTGGCAAGGAAAATGCAATTGGATTGAAGAATTGTGAAGAAAAATTGAGAGAAAGTTTGAGAGAAATTTTGTAGATCTGAAATTTGTGAAGTGTGGTTGTGATTTTCTGTTAGGGTTTTGGTTTAAATACTCTCTACTAATCACCCTCTAAACATGATTAATCAATTGGTAATGGAAATGATTAAAATGGAGGTGTTTGGACAAATTTGGATTTCACCCTTATGCATGAGCATGGCATGAACAGTACACGAGTTATGGTTCATTTTCACTTAAAATGACATTTTAAAATCATTGGCAATTGTAAAATATTCAAATGAATTACCAAATTTAAATTGTGAAATTTCCCTCCAAAAAATCAAGATTTTGCAAATGATCATGTGATGATGATTGATGCTATGCAATGCAAGATTATGAAATTATAGGTCATGACAAGAATTTAGCAAAAAAAACCACATGATTTGGAGCATTGGTTTGAAAGTTATGCACTTTTGAAGTTCAATCCACACTTGGCCATGTTTTGATCATATCTCTTCAACCACAAATGAGAAATTGATGTTCTTGGACATTTTGGAAATGGGAGAGAAAGATCTACAACTTTCATGTTCAACAAAATTTCATTTGAAACATTTTTGGTCATGTAATTTGAAGTTGAAGCTAGGTTAAAACCTTTCCATTTTTGGCAAATTTGAATTATAGGTCACTTTCTATTTTTGGAAAGTTTTGACCTGACTTTATTTTCTTCAATGTTGATGTTTGAAATGTCAAATGAGACTTGTTTGAACATGAATGAAGTATTTCTAATCACTTCCCACCTCCAAATCCACAGTTGACTTTGCAGTTGACTGGCTAGGGCTTCAGTTGACTGAAGAATGCCTTGATGAGATTCAAGCCTCTACCACTTGTGATTTTGCTTCAAAATGATATCACAACTCATATGAACTCTTGATTAATGATCATGGGGTCCAAATTCTTCAGAATGGCCACCATCTATTGCTCATTGAAATGCATTGACTGCCTTGACCTGTAATTGCTTCATCTGCAAGTAACAAGGTTAGATGACATATTTTTGTACTTTTGGTTAGTGATTGAAATAAAAGCAATGATATATGAATGCAAGGAATGCTTGGTGATCAAGAACCACTCTCAAAAAGATGACCCACCCACAGGGAAGGAAGCAAGGTGCACAATGATCCTTGAGGCAATGCAATGATATGATATGATATGATGAGGTATCTTAGGGACAAAATTGGGGTCTTACACACAGTTCACCTTAGACTGTAGTTCTTGAATAGTGCGGGAGTGCTTCAACCTCTGAGCTTTCCCCACTAGAAGGAAATTCAATATTTGAACCTCTAGTATGTCGGCTAACCTAGTGGAAGACATGCTAAGGAACGAGTGCTAGTCACCAGGAAAGTTCTTCGAAAGGGAGAGGTGGCAATCAGAGAACTCCACCACGTTAAAGGTAGGATTATTCCACAGAGAAGGCTCAAGAGGAGAAGATCCACTACCTTCTTTCTCGCCTTCTTTTGCTACTTGGTGACCTCATGAGGGGCCAGAAGGACCTCCCTTCTATCGTGGAACCTTAATAGGGCGAGCCTAACCTGTCTAGGAGGTTTCATACTGCCTTCCCCCTTTGCCAATGGTAGTACTTTGGGGGAGGGGCGAGGGCATGCCCACACACTGGTGCATAACCTACATCCAAACCAAACACCATCTTCTCTCATCAAGAGGGTCTTCGTCATATCCTCTACAGATAAGAGCATGGTGTTAGTACATATAAATAAGTAAGTATAAGATCAGATTAAAATGTATTCTTCATTACCATATTGCATACCTAAATACTTTCTACCCCATTGTCGTCTTCATGGTCCCGAGTGATAAGAGTGTGAGAATCCTGAATCTGGAAACATTTTAAAATTCAGATCACTTCCTAGTCAAAGGGGGAAGAACACTTAGGTTCACCCCTTATATAATACAAGTACCGAGCATCCATGATAGAGGAAAAGAGGACTACCCCACGCCCCAATAGTCAATGGAAAGGCATCACCTCACCCTCTCACTCGCACAAACCTATCCTTCCAATTCTCATAAGGGTTTGCGAAGGGCTTCAACAAACATCTGCCTGACAAAGTGGGCAACATTACCCAACCATTATTGGGAAGACATTTTATACTAAAAAAGGAAAGGAACACCCTCACAGCGGGGTACTCCTAGGCTACAACAAACTATTTTAAAATCCCTAAGCATACTAAATATGTTTAGGGTAATATGAGAAGGGGCGACATTGACAATCGTCATGAAATCTATCTCAAAATAAGTAAAAGGGATTAAAACCCTCAACTCGTGAATTACAGACATGTGGAGGTAAAAGTAAGGAGCATCTCGCTCGCTGAAGGTATCCTTATTGGTCATATCCTTCTCTAAACATTCTCCAATATCATATCCCCCTCACGTCTGGTTCTAGAAAACCTAACGCCACTACAAAACTTGTTGATCATATCGACATTGGAGTACATGGATGCAATACCTCAAACGTGAATAATTTTGATTTTCTTACCCATTGTTATCTTGGGTGGAAAAGCAGGAATTATAATTTTTCTACCCTAGGAAGAATAATTAACTTCTCACCTTACCCGTTGTTATCCTAGACCTATATATTTTTCTGGAAAGTTGGAAGTAGAAAAGAAGAAAAGAAAAAGAGTTTTTCCTAATACAATATATTAGTTTGCTACGGAAACCCATTAGCGCAAGTGTTTACAGTGAAATTTAGTAAACAAGCACTAGTCTCTTATAAAAGGTTCCTTGCAGGATCAACTAGATAATCTTAGGATATAATACTAAACATTTCTCTGAGTTTTATGTTGAAAAGTGAAGGATTTCGACGTAGTCGAAATCTTTGAGTAAATTAATGAAAAAGGTATTTTTTTAGGAAAGATAAAGACTTTCGACAATGATAAAATGGTAAGAAGTTTGTAAAAGGGTAATGTAAAGTGGCAATAAATTAACAAAGGAATGAAAGCAAGACTACAAAGAAAATAAATTTAAGTAAAAGACTTTGCATTTAAATAAAATGATGTTTCAAAAATCATACATTCCGCTTAGTTAAACTTGTTTCTCGTTTTGCTAGGTACTTTGAGTTTGTGTGTTTTGTAGTGAGTTCAACACAACACCCTGAATTCTAACACTAGAACTACTATTTATACTAAATGTAGAATAACTGCCTGTAACGTTCTTATTTTCAGCACTTGACACGAAATTCTTGCATGCTTTTCGCCTCTGGAATGTCTTCCACATGTCCTTTGGATAAGACTGAAAAATAGTTATTTGTTTTGAAAATATTTCTTTGTGCTAACCACTACTTGTCGACGTGTCTTGCTGACAAATAACATCGAAATCTTGAACCAAGTTACCGTCAAAATGTTGGATGAAATCGCTTTTTAGAAAAAAATTCTAAGTCCCAATATTTATCCTATATCTAAGACTTTAAGTTCCTCAACTAGAAAACTTGTGTCAAAATTCCCTTTTAGACTTCAAACTTTTCTAAGTTCTCTCATTGTGCTGCGATTTGAACTTGTCAAAAATCCCAGCTAACAGCAAGCCATATATCCACCCAATGATATGATTGCTACGAGAAGTGGAAAAGTCCTTACACTTTGAAGACGCGTGTATGTAAAAGAGGCTAGATTGGTTTTTCCAAGGATGCTATCATGAGTTGATTTAAATGTTACCCATGCTCTTTTTCCACTGAAACACTTAAGCTTTCACGAATGATTAAAGTTTTAACATCTCAGAGTTCAATCAATATGAAATTATATATAACTAGTTACGGGGGAGCGGTAACCGCCTCCAAGGGTTTCCTAAACACTAGGCCCAAAAGGCCCCTATATATACCTCTCCTTCAAGGGAAGAAGGATAAATCAAAACTAACACATAACACCCAAAGGAACACACTTGTATACAAAGCCTTCCACCGAGCATATCCTCTAAACCACCATACACACCACCATACAAAGTTTCTCGCTGCCGCATGCAAACTCTAATCACCATAATATTTTTAAACCTACTAAGGCCTCTGAGTATCCCCTGCCGTTGTAATGGTATCATGCACACCTGTACTTTTTGACCAATACACAAATCATTTTCTGTATAAAGGAGGTTTCTCCTCATTCCAAATGACACCATAATTCATATTTCCACTATTCTTTTCTTAATTTCTTCTTTTCTCGTCTCTTTTTTATATTCTTTCACTAAAGTTGCCTTAGTATCTCATGAGTAACAAATACTTGTGAAGTTTGGTTGTAATGGTATTCGTGCTTAAGTGTTCTTCATCAAGAGTGTGATTCTCTGTTTGATTTATTGATTGAGATTATCCTGGTAAAATCTCTTTTTTGCTCTTGATATTATAGTGGTAAAATATTTATTTAGTTCTTGAGATTATCTTGGTATAATATTTTTTTCTTCTTGAGATTAGCTTGTAAAATTCATATTTGGTTTGTGAGTTGGACTGTCTAAAGCTCCGTTCGTGGGCATATCCATAAAAACTCATGAAATTATTTTAGTGGAACTCTTAAGAAGAAAATGTTGAGGAGAAGAGTAGGCTAAGTGGTGATTTAACCTCTAAAAATCCTAGCGCAATCTCTCTATCCCTATATCTTTTATTTATGCTAGTTATTTTCTTAACTCGTTAATTTCTTCTTTCTATTTTATGATGCTTTATCTCTCCACTAACATAAATCATTTTTAAAGTAATTTTTTTATTTAAAAATTAATCACAACTTTTATATTTTATATTTTATATTCCACTTTTGTATTTGGAGTCACCTGTTCAACAATTTCCACTATTTATTTTCACACCAAAGAACAACATATCAATGTATTAACAAAAACATTAATATCCAGATAATTTCAAGATTTTATGATCAAATTGGATGTTTATAACTTCACGTTCCAACTTGATAGAGGAATTTTTAAGGTTTAAATGTCATAATATTTTTTTAGAAAGACTTGTAGGATCTACAAAGTTGCCTTTCAATAGTTGAGATTTTATAATATTTGCATCTATATGTTTTATTAATCTTTTATTAACTTTCTTTAATTAATTTTCTCTAATTATTATATAATCATATATAAATTTCTTATTTTCAATATATACATAAATACGTTCCTTTTTAATACCAACAAATATCATTAATAAGTCTAACTATTCAGAATATTTTTTTAGACAAAGCAATCATAAATATTAGGAAATTACACACATAATCGTGAAAGTCAGAGTTCAAACTCTGATGTTGACGTTTAATCTATCAATATCGATTTTTTATTTGTTGGATTAGAATTCGCATATAGGTACTCGTAAAAATATAATTATCAATAAACTAAAATAATATACTCTAATAATTTTATATTGAAATGAGATTTTTATATATAAAGAGTATTAGAAAAATTGGTATTTTATTAGTAATTAATGTAATTTTTATCTTTAGAAGAAGAGTAAGTTTATGTTGTAAACATAATATCTATTATTTACCGTAAAAAATGTAAAGTAAATATAGTTATGTTGATTAAAAAAATTAATAAAATTAAAAATTCACAAAAAAAATTATTAAAAAGGGAAAAAAATCGCAATGTCTTGTTCATAGTTAATCCTTGCCCCTCTTCTTCAAACCCAAATAATCTTATCCCAGCTTTTGTAGAAAATTCTCCCTCACAATCTCTTATTCCGTATGAGAGTAATTGTGGGATATAATTTCCTATTTCCCTGTCTAAGTTGTCGAATCAGAAAGACATTTCGTTAAGAGATTCTAATCAAAGGTGTCATTCATAATCAAGGTAATACGGAATTTTGGGCTGAGATGGATTCCAAAGTTTCGAAGAAAGTTTGGGAGATCATCACTTCTCTCGGAGTTTCTAGAGAGGGTAGTAAGGAAGGTTACGATGATGAAATCAAGAAGATGGAGACAAGAGACCAAAAAGGTAAGAGCAAGAGGGAGAAAGAGAAATTAGTTGCTCAATGAATTTATTGTCAATCAATATCAGAGGTGGAGGAAACATGGTAAAAAGTAAGAGAATTGCTCATTTGATCCAATCTGGCATGGCGGATATCTGTTTTATTCAAGAATCTAAGCTTGCTTCTTTGGATGATAACTTAGCTGTTTCTCTGTGGGGTGATTCGAATGTGGAATGGTCTGAGTCCAGGACTATTGGGCCGACGGGGGTATTTTTATTTTGTGGAGGAAGGATTTACTCAAGCTATTCTGCAGCTTAAGGGGATAAGGTTTTGTGGAAGTTAATGCTGAAGGGAGAGGTGAAAAGATCTTTTTTGTGAACGTGTAATCATCTTTTAATCCTCTACTCAAAAATAAATTGTGGAGGGATTTGCTAGATTTGAAGAATAAAGCTTGGGGGGATGGATAATTGGGGGGGGGGGGGGATTTAATGTTGTAACTTATAACAAAGAGAGGAAATGAGTGAGTGTTGGAGGGAGAAGATGAGAGATGATGAAGTTTAGATGTTTCATTGAAGAGTTGAGTTACCTCGATGTTCCTAGCATTAGAGGCCCTTTCACGTCGTTCAATAGAGCTGGAACTTCCATGAGCGGATTGGGGAGCAACGAGGATTGGGGACCCAAATCGTTCAAATTCAACAATTGTTGGCTTAAACATAAGGATTTTTCTAATTTCGTCGACAAAGAGTGGCGTTCTTTCAAGGTTATGGGTAGAGGAGACTTTGTCTTGAAAGAGAAACTGAAATTGCTGAAGATCAGTTTGAAGAGATGAGATGTTGAAGTCTTTGGTTGGTTAGATTTGAAGGTGGAAGTAGCAGTGACAGAGTTGAACGATTTGAACTTTCAGGTTAGTAATCCACCTTTTGATGCTCTGGCTTTGAAGAGGGACTTAGCCTATTCGAAGATATGCAATTATGTGAACTTGAAGGAGAGTTTGTTAAGACAAAAATCGAGATCTTTATGGTTGAAAGACGGTGACCCGAATTCTAGCTTTTTCCATAAAGTTATGAAAGAGAGATATATAAGAAATTTCATCTCCTTTGTCAATTCGGATGACGGTAGGAAGGAGAATGTGGATGCGATCAAAAGTGAAATGTTCAATTTCTTTGAGTTTAATTTCCTTGAGGAGAATATGTTCAGGCCGAAGCTTAATGGGGTCGACTTGTTAAAGTTTTCTGTTGAAGATAGGATGAGCCTTGAGGCTGTTTTTATGGAAGAAGAAATTAAGGCAGTTGTGTGGAGTTGTAATGGTAATAAGAGCCCTGGGCCAGACGACTTCAGCTTAAGTTTCCTACATAGTTGTTGGGAGACGGTCAAGAAGAATGTTTTTCGTTTTGTTCAGGATTTTTACTCAAATTCAACTTTAACAAAGGCTACTACGACTTCATTCCTCACTCTTACTCCTAAGATTAAAAACCCGCAATTGTTGGTCAATTATAGACCAATCTACTTGGTCAGTTGCCTTCAGAAGATAATTTCAAAGATTTTGGCATCTCGTTTGAAGATGTTTATAGGGAATGTAATCTCTCTTGAGCAATCCTCTTTTGTCCCTAGAAGGAGAATTTTAGATGGAGTAGTGGTGGTCAACGAGATCTTGGATCTTGGTAAAAGGACGAGAAGGGATTGTATGGTCATAAAGATAGATTTTGAGAGGGCTTACGATTGTGTCAGCTGAGATTTCTTAAGGTATTTTCTTAGCAAGTTGAATTTCGGTGATAGATGGAAAGCGTGGATGGAGGCTCTCGTTTTCAACAGCTCCATGTCAATGCTCATTAACGATAGTGCTACCAAGGATTTTGTGGTGGGTAAAGGGCTGAGGCAATGAGATCCTTTCTCTCCTTTACTCTTCATCATTATTATGGAAGGCCTTACAAGGTTAATGAAGAAAGTGGTGGATTTGAGCTTGTTTAAAGGGTTCAAGGTGAATGAGGAAGTTTCCTACAAAATTTTATGGAAGACACTCATTTAGTTGGAGAAAGAAATTGGGTTAACCTTTGGGGCATTAAAGCCTTACTTAGAGGTTTCGAAATGGTTTCAGGTTTGTGAGTCAAATTTTACAAGAGTAGTATTTGTGGAGTTAATATGAATCCGACATTTTTGGAAGTTGGTTCTGTCTTTTTGCACCGTGGGGTTCTATTCCCTTCATTTCAAATTTTTGGGAACTTTTTGGGAGATAGTCCAAGGAAAGCGAATATGTGGAAACACGTAGTTGACAACTTAGGGAAAAGATTAGCAGTTTGGAGAGGGAAACTCTTGTCAGTAGGTGGGAGAGTGGTGTTAATCAACTATGTTCTGAATGCAGTGCCCATCTTCACATTGTCGTTATATAAGGCTCCTCTTGTTATCATTAAGGAGATTGTAAAAATTCAAAGCAATTTTCTTTGGGGGGATCCTCCACTCATAAGCATGTTCATTGGGTTAGTTGGAAGTCAGTTTGTATGCCTAAAGAGAAGGGAGGTTTAGGGAATAAAGATATTGCATCTTTTAACAAATCCCTCCCTTTGAAGTGGAAACAAAGATTCATCACTGATAGAGAAGCTTTATGGAAAAGGATCATTGAGCGTAGGTATTCCTCTTCTAGTTTGGCATTGGCAGTGTTGAGCAATGATGAGGGTCAGAGGCCGAAAATCAGATTCGATTTAGTGGAGATATATCCTTTCTTTGGGTTACGATACATAGAAATTTTCTGATCAGTTTGCAAACCGTTTATTCTGCACTTTAGGAGACAGTAGGAACATTTTCTTTTGGCATTGCAAATGGACGGCTAACCAAACTTTCAAGGAGGCTTTTCCCGCTTTGTTTCATCTTTCGCCTCAATCGAAGTGCAGTGTGCCAGACACGGGGTATTGGTGTGGGTCTCCTTGGAGCTGACATTTATCCTTTCTTACCTTTCCTTTTGGTTCGGATCAGTCCTGGGAGCTGCATGAGCTAGTTTCTTTTCTTAAAGACATTGCGCCTAATCCGAAGTTTATAGATAGGTTTGATTGGGTTTTGAACGATTCTCTTGGCTTTTATGCTAGTTCCTGTTATGATATGCTTTTTCAGGATCTTCAGCCTTGTGTTATTGATGACGACTTAGCTGCAACATTAAAGGTTTTGTAGAGCTATAGGATTCCTTCAAAATTCCATATTTTCATTCGGAGACTTTTTCTAAATAGGCTAGCAATGAAGGACCAATTGATGAAGAGAGATATCATTCATAACGGTAGTGATTTTAATTTTGGTCTGTGTAGCATTGTTGAAGAAACTTCATTGCATTTATTTTTGAATTATGGTTTGTGTAGCTTTGAATGTGTGAAAGGGTCTTGAGAGGTTGTTTGCAACTACTATTTGATTTATTTGAAGTGATAGAAATAATCACACTTTTAGAGGAGGGGTCTTTAATGAAGAGGATTCTATTAAATTCCGTTCTTGAACATAGACTATTTTAAACACTAATTTAGCTGCCTCTTGTGATTTCTACAACTGTTTTGTTTCTCTGCCAACTCTTTTATAGGGATGTAACATTCCCACTTTCTCTTTTTAAAAATTTTATTGCCTAATAAAAAAATAATTTTTCATATTTAAAAAAAATCGATTGTCAAACAAAGAAAATTTGAAAATTAAATGCAAGTTCTTAAAGATTGATTTAAATGCAAGTTCTCAAAGCAAATTGTAGTAATTTAAATGCAAGTTCTCAAATATCATGTTTCGAAAATTCCAACCAGTAATGTGACACTTATTTGCCAGTTGTTTCGTGAACAGTGTTAAAGAATCATTTTCGTCAATTATCTGTCATTAAAAGATCATTTGACACTTTTTCTGCATATTAAAAAAGTTGGTTGTATAATTAAAATTTGTAAATGTCAATGACTATAAAACAAATTTAAATGAAGCAATAGTATATGTCTTCACGATTTACTATTAAGTACTAGTACAACTACTTTTAATAGTTTATTGACAACAAAAACATTTGGTTATGTGTGCCATTATTTTCATACACTAAATGTTGACACTTACACCTTATTTTATACGATTTTGTTTTTTTATCATGTATAATAATTGTATTTTATTTTTGAGCTTTGTTATTTCTACATCAAGATTATATCCAAATTTTACACCAAATATTATTTACTGTATAAAATACCGTGAACAATATTTTTTTTTTAATAAATAAAAAGAAAATATTTATAAAAAATTATTTTTATTTTTTAAATTATTTTTATAATACAAATATAAAATTTGTTATTAGTTAATTTTGTGAATTTTTTTTTTAAATATCCAAAAATTTTAAAAAAATTTCAAAAATATCCAATTTTTCAAAATAATTACACAAATGGCCAAAATTGGCCATTTTTTACCCTTAGGCGCCACCCTAGTTGGCGCCTACCCTTAATGGGGAGGGCAAGTCGCCACTAGGGGTGGCGCCTATGCCCAAATCCTTTTTTTTTTTTTTTTTTTTTTTTTTTTTTTTTTTAATGTTTTTTTTAATGTTTTTTTTTTTTTTTTAATTTTTTTTTATTTATAAATTTATGTTTTTTATTAAGTATATTAATTTATGTTCACACATATATTTTGTCTAAATTTTTTTATTTATATATATATATATATATATATATATATATATATATATATATATATTAATTTTATATATATATATATATTAATATAATTTATAAGTAATTAATATTATTTGTAAATTTTTGGAAAAAAAATTAATTTATATATGTATAAAGATATGATAGACAATATTTTTAAAGATAAAGATAAAGATATAAAGATAATAAACAGAAAATATTTTTATTTAAATAATAAACAAGGCAAATATTACAAAGATATGATTAATCACATATGATGCGGTCCCTTGTACGATCCGCACGGGGGAGGTCTAGTTACTCGCCTAGACGGTTCACGTGGTGGTGGTGCTTCCCTATTACCACCCCTTGCCCTAACGCGCCCCCTTGCCGCTTGCCGTTGTGGTTCGGTCGAAGTCCCTTCAGTGCTGTAGGAAAGACGGGTCCCCTCTGCGCCCTCGAAGCTTTGTCTCGTCTAGAAGGTAATGGAATTTTCCATAGACTTTTCTGGGCATTCCGTCCATGCATCATCGGGTTCACATTCTGCAAACCACTTGTTCAAGTCGATGGAACTTGGCTGTATGGGAAATACAAAGGATCGTTACTGATGGCGGTCGCACAAGATGGCAATTCAAATATTTTCCCAATAGCCTTTGCATTGGTGGAAGGAGAAACGGCAGCTGGTTGGAGTTTCTTCCTTAAGAATCTTCGAACGCACGTGACTCCACAAGCTGGCATCTGCGTTATTTCTGACAGGCACGCCTCAATAGACAGTGCATACAATAATCCAGCAAATGGCTGGCATGACCCCCCGTCTACCCATGTCTACTGCATCAGGCATATTGCACAAAATTTTATGCGGGAGTTCAAGGATAACTTTTTGAAGCAACATTTGATAAACGCGGGGTACGCATTAAACCAGCCTGGATTCCAATACTATCGCCGGGAAATAGTGTTGGCAAATTCTGATGCAGGGAGGTGGATTGATAATATCGACAGAGCGAAGTGGACTAGATCGTACGACGATGGGGTGAGGTGGGGCCACATGACAACAAATCTTGTGGAATCAATGAACGGCGTGTTTAAGGGCATACGTAACCTCCCGGTAACCGCATTGGTGAGTGCGACCTATTTTCGGATGGCAACGTTGTTCGTAACAAGGGGCAGGCGCTGGAATGAAGTGTTGCAGATGAGTCAGGTTTATAGTGAAGCCTGTATGAAGTTTATGAGGCAGGAATCCGCCAAAGCCAGCAGCCATCGGGTTACGGAGTTCGACCGCCATGGCCACACTTTCAGTGTCAAGGAAACAATTGACCACAACCAAGGGCTGCCCAGACAAGAGTATAGGGTCCTAATACCAGACCGTTGGTGCGACTGTGGTCAATTTCAGGCGTATCGTATGCCTTGTTCCCATGTCATTGCAGCGTGTTCACACAGCCACTTCGATGCATTATCGCTAGTGTCTCCAATCTACAAAGTTGCAACATTGCTCAATGTATACGACAATCCCTTTCCGGTGGTAGCATTGGAGGCGTATTGGCCAGAGTATGACGGGGAAATTGTTTGGCACAACGAATCGATGCGGCGGAATAAAAGTGGTCGCCCAAATAGCAGGCGCATTAGAACTGAAATGGACGTCGCAGAGAAAATGCAGAGGAAGTGTAGCATATGTAGACAACTAGGGCATAATAAGAACAAATGTCCATATCGTGGATCTAGTTCCACAACTTAGTTTTCACTTTCATAAATCTGTGTACCAAAATCATTTTAAATTAAAGTTTACTTTTTATTCCAAATAGAAGATGACACTTGAACAACAAACACAAACGTCTAACATTACAACACCAATTACTAAAACAAAAACAAATACTGGAACAAAAACAAGTACTAAAACAAGAACAAGTACTAGAACAATAACAAATACAACAACAACATGACAAACAACCATTAAAATCTAAGAAATTACAACAGTTAACACTATGTCGTCTGATCCATGCATCATTTGGATGCAATCAATGTCGCTTTCAACTTCAACCCACCAGCGTATCGTTTCTCCAGTTTCAAATGAGAACCTTGTTCTAAGCCTCTGAATCCTTCTGATGACTTCACCAGGTTGGTAATCTCCCTCTAACCAAGACATCAAGGACCTTTTTAGTTGGTCCAACGTACGGATGTTCCAAAATTTCATCTCCATTGGGGGTTTCAAAGGCGAGAAAATAACATGCCCATCCCTTTTTAAGATTACTGGTTCAGGATCCGGGCGCCTTGATGATGTTCGCTGCCATGACGACGGTCTTGGGGATGCCATGAACTCAACTTGATACAGAAGGTGGTAGGAAACAGTGTTGAAGAAAATGCAAGGAAATAACACTTTATTTATAGGAAAAGATCTGGGTTGTACACCAGTCTACCTAACCCTAATTCTCCCAAAAATTTATAAATAATATATTTACTTATAAATTAAATTAATATATATATAAATTAATATATATATATATATATATATATATATATATATATATATATATATATATATATATCTTGTAAATAAATATTTATATATATTAATTAAATGTGTATAATATTAATTGTTTATAAATTAAATTAATATATATATATATATATAAATTAATATATATATAAATTAATATATATATATATATATCTTGTAATAATTTTATTTATATATAAGTGTTAATATAAATTAATATAATTTATAAAAAAAATATATTTATCAAATATCTAATATTTAAAAAAAAAAAATTAAAAAAAAAAAATTAATAAAACATTTAAAAAAAAAAAAAAAAAAAAAAAAAAAAAAAAAAGGGATTGGGCATAGGCGCCACCCCTAGTGGCGACTTGCCCTACCCATTAAGGGTAGGCGCCAACTAGGGTGGCGCCTATGTACACAATTAGGGCAAATTTTGCCCATTTGTGTAATTTTTTTGAAAAATGGGTTAATTTTGAAATTTTTTTTAAAATTCTGGATATTTAAAAAAAAAAATCTAATTTTGTTATTGTATTAACCATATAAATATAAGTTATTAACTAAATATTTTACTTATAATTTATTAATCAAATTTATTATTTTATTAAACAATAAAATATACAGTATTAACAAAATTCTGACATTAAAATATAAAATATAATATATTTTTTAATCAAATTTTGTATTTCATATTTTAATAACAGAATTTGATTAATACTATGTATTTTATTAGTTAATGAAATAATAAACTTGGTTAATGAATTATAAGCAAAATATGTGGTTAATATACAATAATAAAATTGATTAATCACAAACTTTATATTTGTATTATAAAAACAATTTCAAAAATAAAAATATTTTTTATAAATATTATTTTTTTATTTATTAAAAAAATAAAAATACTGTTTACAGTATAATAATGTGTTTGGCATAAGTATTTGGTGTAGGATTTAAGATAGGAATATCATTATTTTTTATTTTTTCCTTGGCTTTTATGTTAGTTCCTGATATGATTGCTTTTATGTGATTAGAAGCTAAATTTTGTTAGATTAGGAGCTGAATTTTGTAAGATTAGGAGCTGTATAGATTGAATTATTTGAGCTTATTTTCTCTCATAGTCGGTGAGAGGGGGGAGAATGTTCGGAAAAACCTAAGTATAAACAATTTAGGATCTGTTTGAGTTGATTTATTTTAAGCTTATCTAGTGGTATTAGCACTTATTAACTGTTAGGAGTAACTTAGGAAAACAACTTAGACATGTTGATAATTTGTTTTGGTTTTGGATCAGTTTTTGCCGGTTGGATTGATGAACACTCACTCACCTTCTGCTGCTAAGCCTGGCAAAGGCATTGTTGTTGCTGTCAAAAAACTTTATCAGGATGGCTTCAAAAGTCATGAGGAGATGTTTGTAACTTTAACTCATCTAATTAAGAAGTAAACAACGCCTCTTTTACACTTGAGAGTCGCATTATTGTTTCTCAGTGAGTTCTTCCCTTTTCATCCTTTCACACTATTGTACTTGACATTATCTATAACGTTGTAACGGGAGGCTCATAAATTTCAATTCTTCTTTAAGTGCGGAAGAAGTGGCTGAGCAATTTTTTCAAATACTTTTTATGAACTCTTCGACTCACTTTACTGTTACTATCAATTTCTTTTAAATAAAACCTTGATGCTATGTTTTGGTTATTCTAGCAGAGTTTATAAAAGTGGAGAACGAAGAATTTTTTCAAATACTTTTTATTGTAGTTAACCCACAACTAATTTCCAACATAATTTTGTTTGAGTGGCTTCCAATTTTTGTCGTAGCTAATCACAATTTTTTTTAACAGTGTTTGTATGATAAAATCTGTTGTTGTATTGAAAATTATTATCATATAAATTACGCTTATAAAATTTTATATTAATAAAAAATTATTTAATATGTAAAAGAGAATTATAAAAATTAACCATTTTATGAAGTTTTGTAAGACATTATTTTTTATGTATTCTATTGACATGTCAAATGATTTTTGATTGATATTAAATTTTATAGACATGATCTATATGATAATAATTTTTAATCTAACGATAGATTTTGTTATACAAATATGCGGGAAAGAGTTATGGTAGGAGTCATGTTACAAAGTTTGACGTCATGGTGTCATTTGATATATATATATATATATATATATATATATATATATATATATATATATATATATAATATATATATATATATATATATATATATATATATATATATATATATATATATATATATATATATCAGAAATTAGAAATAATTGACAATAGAGTGAGATGTGTGATGGAGTGAGTTTCAGACACGGTGGACCAGAGTGACCTACAAGGTCAACACCCAAAAGTTCAAGTCAGTAAGAGAATGAGAAATATTTTGAGTGAAAGAATGAGTAGAATATTTGTATCTTGGCGCATTCATAATGTTATATATAAAAGACGGTTAGAACCACCCCAGATCACGTGATATGAAATACAAGGGACCCTTCGATTAAATCATACATCAGACAATCATTGGAGGACAAATTGAGTGTTGACTTCTTGACTACAAAACCACTTGTTCTTCAAGAACTTAGTGTACATGGTTTTGGATTTGGATGAGGCCTTCCTGTGGTTGGGTCTCTCGGTCTTTAGGTCTAAGGTTACCCCAAAACAAAACATTAACAAATTATAGATTTAGACCCACTTTTGATCCACATATTTCATTTCTTTAAACTTTTAGTTCTCCTATAGTCGTTTAGTCTTCTAATTTAATATTTTATAGGTTATTTTGTTCCCTTTTAAATTTGAGTAGTTGACATCTTCATTTATTATGTGGCACTAACACGACAATGCCCATGTGTCGCAACATTAGAAAACTTTACCATGTCAATTAAAAACTTAAAAATTCATTTGATATTATAATTTATTATGTTTAAATTCCTTCTTTATTATTTTTAAAAATATATTTTGTTTCATTTGTATCCAGACACCGACTTCCTTGTTGGGTATGCATGAATCCTATAAAAATTGTTCATTAATATTCACTGCAGATGCCACTCAAATTGTGCAAAGGTTGTTGTATACATCATTTTCATCACAATCCGACATGTCTATGTACTTAATATCAATTAAATAAAGTAATTCTCGTTCTATTCGGTATGAATGTAAATATGGTCTTAATGCTCCATTAATAATAATATGGAACAATTCAAACTCATATCATCATTTTTATTGGTGAGAGATAGATAAGGTATTGATGATGTGTTTATTTTTCACTCAATGTTGTTTTGGTGTGATTCAAAAATTCCTTCATCTTATTTTATAATATTTGTAGGGCCACAAAAGTTGTAATTAGTTTGTTTAGTATGATGAAGACATGGATTCAATAAAAAAAATTAATCTTTCCTTGCTTAAAAAATTAAATGAAGAAAAGAAAAAGGTTACTGATGTCAAACTCAAAGAAGATGAAGATGAAGATGAAGTTTTTGAAGATGCAGATGAAATTTACTTTGTTCATAACATTCATAATGTTAATTGCGTTAGTTGCATTAAATGTAATGAAATAGTTGAATAAGTATGGATTCTGTTTCTTTCAAACATATACTCCTTTTATTGTTCTGGATTGGGGTAATTAAGGATCTTCTCTTAGTCCTTCTCCAATGGAAGTTTTTATCTATTAATTATTCAATGGTGACTTCCTTCTCAACTTGGTCACCCTGATTTTTACTCTCATATTTCTCAGTCCTTACTTCCACTATTTCATCCTCACCCCTGTTGGTGATCACCTTAAAACCTGTTTCTACAGTCTTGCAAGTCTCAGTTTTAGGATTATCTCCAGTGTTACTTGTAAACTCTCCACCAGAGCTAGGTAAAGCGACTATTTGTTTTGATAGTCGATCAATTTACATCTCCAAAGTTTTTATAGATGCATCATGGTTCTTACTTATTGTTTCATGTTGTTTATTTACCTGATCAAAACTGCTCTGAGTGGTCTGAGTGAATTTTTATAGGGTCTCTTCCAGTGGTGAAGGTTTCCTTTAGATTAGAGCTTGTTGATTTTACTGAATCCCTTGATTTGCACCTGTATTCTGGTTATTGATCCATATGAAATTTCGGTGATACTTTCGTCCGGAATTGTAGGTGTTAGATTAAGGGTTATTTTTCTAGAAATTAGAAAAGTGGGCTTCTTCACCTGATCCTTCCAAGGAGAATCTTCCATTTGCATGTCCCTCTCGACAGAAATCACACCTAAGTGCTTGTACCTGACTCACATTAGCTTTACCCAAGCTGCTTTTAGCTAGCTTTTTATTCAATAATTCAATTTGGACTAAAAGTGTAGTATGAGTATCATGCGTAACTTGAGTTTCATAAGTCCGCTTAACGTGCCACTGTTAAAAGAAGATTTGTTTATGCCCTTAAAAGGTTTCGATGATAACAAAGTATTTAAAGAACAATAGGGTTTGCTAATATTTTGTTTAAGTGTGAAGGATCACAAGCATTTAACTAATCATAATTGTTAGCATATATGAAGAAGTAATTTAAATTCTGATTCTGATTGATCAAAATCTGAACTAGTTCATCGCCTCTGAAGGCATCAGACTCTGGCGTCATGACTCATCTTTTGATTACTGCTCAGACTCTGAAGGTCTAAAAAGAAGTTGATCTGTACCGTGAACCAAAGTGGTTTTGTCTTATCAAAGCTCCATATTTCTAGATAAAGTCAACCATGGTTTTTATTTTGCAAGGCTCAAGAAAAAAGAATGTGACACCTTCATACTCTTCTACCTTTTGGTAGATACCTAGTATGATGAAAGATATTGAGAGCAACACTATTATACAGTGGATAGAGATTCTAACAAGATGCAAGTCTCCAACGTCTCTCTTGGCATACTTCTTCACTATGTTGATATTGTTCAAATCTCCAACGATTCTTTTTCTATCTCTATAAAAGAAAGCAGAAGACTCAAAGGAAGGTTACGACATCACAACATATAGAAATATCTTAGCATAACTTTAAGCTGTTATTGTAACTTTTATAGCATAAGATCTTAAGATTTCTTATCTTAGAAATCTTAGAAAGGTTGAAAACCTCTGTGATTGTTGCACAACTATTATACTTATGATTGTGTATCAAAGTATAATAGTTGTATTGTCTACTAAATAATTTGTTTAAAGTAGAAAAAGTCTCTTTCCTACGTGCTTTAGCAAGGAAGTCTTGAACCAAGGGTTTAAGCAGAAAGTCCCATTCTAGGTAGATTGAGCAAGGAAGTCTTGAACTAGGAGATTTAAGCAGAAAGTATTGAGCAATGGCTTAAGCAAGGAAGTCTTGAACTAGAGGGTTTAAGCAGGAAGTCTTTAGCAGTGGCGTAAGCATTTGTAATCAGTTTGGTTATAGTGAAAAGCTCTTGTTGAGGCAAGGCGACTGGACTACTCTCAGTTGAGGAGAGGAACCAGGATAATCTTTGTGTGTTGCTTTCATTTACTTCTGAACTTTATTTTTCACTGCTATTACATTTTCTGTTAACAAACTCTAAACATCGTCCAGTCTCTAAAGTTATGAGTTCAGATGACGAACGAATTTTTGGCATACACAATTCAACCCCCTCCCTCTTCTTGTGTATTTTTCTCACCTTCAGTTGGCATCAGAGTACGGTGTGTACTAAAACACTTAACTGTGGTGCATAAAATATCTTGAGAAAAATACTTCTTTCATAATTCCTGAGAGTTCTAGTGTTACTAGACCTGGTGAAGATCCCCCTCGTGGTAATAACAACCATGGTGAAAGCACACCTGGTTAAAACACCTATACTGCTAGACCACTAACATGTAGTGGTGACTCCACTAAATTTGAATGGTGGAAAATCAAGATGTACACTCACATCATTGGTCTAGATGATGAGTTATGGGATATTTTGGAGGATGGCATTAACTTCAATGATGATGGTGTTGGAATGGTTTCTGAAAGAAAGACTCTCACTCCTAATCAGAAAAATATCTACATAAAGCATCATAGAGTGAAAGGCATTCTTGTTAATGTTTTACCTCATTCTGAGTAAGTAAAGATTTTTGATAAGTCTACGATAAATATTATCTTTGAATCTCTATGTGCGGCCTATGAAGGTAATCATCGGGTTCAAGAAGCCAAAGCCAATCTTTTGATTCAATAATATGAGTTGTTCATGATGAAGAATGATGAGAACATTAAGTTTATGTTCTCCATATTTCAAGCTCTTGTGTCAGCACTTCAGGTCCTGAACAAAAGCTATACGACTATGGACCATATCAAGAAGATTCTTAGGAGTCTTCCTGTCAGATTCAGACCCAAAGTGACTTCTATTTAAGAAGATAAAGACTTTAAATCATTAAGTCTTGAAGGTCTTATTAGCAATATCCAAATTCATGAATTGGAGCTGAATGGGGATGAACCTGAAAAGCAGGTTGAATCTGTGGCCTTAAAATCTGAGGGGATATGGGAAATCCTCTCAAAAGCTCAAAGAAGCCACTCAAGATGAAGCTTATGATGAAGAATCTGATGATGATGAACTAGCATTTATCATCAAAAGATTTAAATATTTGGACAAAAAGAAGAACAAGTTATATGGTAAGAAGGACAACTTCAAAGGGTCAAGTTCTGGAAATAAAGATCAAGATGGTTGTTACAACTGTAAGAAGCCTGGTCATTTCATTATTGAATGTCCTGATCTTCAAAAAGACAAAATTAAGAATGAGAGCTTCCATAAGAACAACTTCAGAAGCAAGTTCAATAAAAGTTTCATGGCAACAAGGGAAGAACTTGACAATGTGAAGAAGCCAATCTTACTTTGATGGCCTCAACCTTCTCAAACTCAGAATCTAAAGCTGATTCTAACTCTGAGTCAGAAGATACAAAAGCATTATTTTCTCACCTCTCAAAATCTAATTAAAGTACTCTATGTCATGATCTTATGGAGAGATGCCAACAGAAAGCTAGACATATAAAAACATTGAAAAAGAAATGCGATCTTTTAGGAGATGAACTAAATCTTTCTAAAGAAAAAATTGAAAATCTTGAAAAGAACAAATTTCTTCAATGAAAAATATGTCTGACAAATCTCTGGATAAAAATGAATTAGCTCTTCGAGATTTCATTATATCTGATTATGATAAAACCAAACTTGCCTCCATAATTTATGGAGTAAGTAAGAGAAAAGGAGAAGGACTTGGTTATCATCAGAAACCTTACAATTTAAGGTTTGATATCTTAGTGAAACCATCTGATCCTTCTTCTTCAAGCATTGCTCAAAGGGGCTGAATGCTTACGTTTTGCATGCTACTGAAAATGTTAAAATTCTGAACCAATTAGAACCTATGATAAATAGCTCACAAATTATGAAGGATTCAGAATCGAAAGTTATTGCATTTAAAGTTTCTAAAGGTTTAAAAGTCAAGGTTAAGACTTGTCCTAGATAAACTATATGAGAGAAGTCAAAACCTTACTATAAAGATAAGGCAGAAAGCAAGAAGAAGCACTATAAATCTAACCTCAGAGGATCCATAAAAGTATAGGTACCAAAGAATGAGATTATTTTTACTGCAGTAAAGAACAAAGCAAGAACTTCTCAAAGACATTGGTTTCTTACAAGCTTCAACAAGAAGAAGGATTACATTCCAAATCCTAACTCTGGAGGAGGAAGGAGATATGGAATCTGGAAGAAACTATTAAGACAAGCTTACTGGTACTGGGAAGATTAAAGTCTTCTAATGTGAACTGGTCCTTAAGATTCCTAATTATGACTCTAAAGTTCATCCAGATACTCTAAGAAGTTTGAAGAGATTTATGATGATTTACAGAAAATCATTATTGGAAATATATTATTCCTCTTGAATCAGATGATGTTCAGAAACTAATTTGATAAGAAGTTCCTTAACAGGTTCTGATGATCAAATAGCCTCTGATGCATTAAAGCATCTGATACTATGAATTCGAAACAATATTTTCAAATAGTTGCTTCGCAATAACTACCTCTGCCACCTATTCCGCTATGTGTCATTAATATGGAACGACTCCTGACACGTGGAGTCAATTTGTTGGGTAAATATTTTCTCCTTTTTTTGTGATTAGCTTATTGTTTATGTATCTTACTGCATTTATATGTGTTTGTGTTTAAAACTTCTTTTACACTCAAAAACACTTTGTTTATACCAGAATCACACATCTCATTACTTCACTACCATCACTTTGATTTTTCTAACCTTCTCTGAAAAACCTGTTTTCCAAAAGCAAACCCTAGAAACCCTAAAAACTCCCTTCAATAATGGCGTCCTTATCCAATGCTCAACATGCACAAATGAATGTCATCTCTGACAGAAGTATGACCATCAAGCCTAGGGCCATGGACTTGAATCAAGAAGATCTAAAGCTTTTGGTGGAACAAATTATTGATTTTAATTCATTTAGTCATAATGGGTATGATCTATGGAGTTTCTTCAGAATTCAAGAGTGGGCTCCTATCTTTGAAATGCGGAATGGACCAAACTATCCTCATCTTGTGAAGAATTTCTGGGTCAGGGCAGAAGTGTTTGATGAAGTTGTTGCATATGAGGAACTTAGACTTCTGGTGGTGAAGAACAGTTCTTTGAAAGGGGATAGTGGAGAAGAAGTTGGTTTGAAGAAATTTTAAGAAATTAAGATCATGTCTGTTATGATGGGTATTGGTATGATCACCACTCATAAAGTAATTTCTAAACTTTTGAGTAACCCAAACTCTGGTATATATTTTATGGGAACCAAACACAATATTCCTGAAGCCGATGCAATCAAACAATATTTGTTTGAGGAGTGTGCTAATTTTTGTTCCTCTAAATTTGGAAAGGTCAGGAACATGAAGGATGATTTCAGACTTCTGTTCAAAATTCTAATTAATTGTCTAATTCCAAGGAAAGGAAGTACTCATCGGATTTCTTGGGATCATAAACATTTCATTTTCTACCTGAAGAATGAGGACAAGATAAATCTTTCAGCTTAAATTTTCAATCATCTCTACGAAGCTATAAAAGATAACACAAAGCTTTGTAAGAAGAATGTGCCTTATGCTAGACTGTTGTCAGAATTTTTCTTTCAGGTCCGTCTAATTGATGCCCTTAAAAGCTTGTCTGTTAATGAAAATCTAGAGGACATTTATGGAAATATCCTATCAGCTTCTATTTTGGCTAACATGAAGATGAAGAAGAAATGTAACATTGTTGCTTCAAATATGCCTCTATCTATTAGACATACTAATTCTATTTATCTTGAGGATTATCATGTCATCACTAAGATGGATAACCTTAAAGCAATCAAGAACTTCAGCATTCAAACTTTCAAGGAAGGAAATGCAATCAGACTCAAGGATATTCCTGACAAGCCTATTTCTAACAAAAGAAAGAAGGAGGATTTAGATGTTCAGAAACCCTCCAAGAAGAAATTTGTTCATCATAAAGAAATTGAAAAAGAAATTAAGGAATTAGTTACTGCTACTAAAATAATGCCGCCCAAGACTGGGAATGGAAGGTCTCCTAAGAAAGTTACTTCTGTGTCTGTTATATCAGGAGCACATAAAAGGAATAAGAGATTGAGGAAATTGACCGAGTTAGAAGAGGAAGGGGAAGAGGATGTTGGTGTATCCTTGACCAGGAAAAAGAAGACTGCTAATGTCTCTGTGCAGGAAAGTTCTATTGGGACTAGCTTTAAATGTGCTAAACTCTTTGAACCTACAATGTTGGATAATTCTTTAAAGCCTGCTGAATTCACTAATGTTGGGAATCAAGAGGTTGCTACTGCTGGTGGGCTGGTATCTGCCAAAGTTCAAGCTACGGAGGTTAAGGCTGGTTTACAGTCTTTTGTGTTTGAAGATCCTAGTGCTCCTAAAGAAGTTGTCTCAGAAGCTGTGGATACTTAAAAAGATCTAAATGTTGATGGAACAACTATTAATCTGAATCTATTTTCAGAAGATGTTTTTGATTACTCCACCCTTAACATAAAATCACCAACACCTTCACCAATCCCCTCACATGTTCACTCTTCTATACAACATTCATCACCCATTGTTGAACCCATGGGAGAATAGAATCAGTTAGCTACTCAAACTATGTCTGATCAACCATCACCTCAACCTCCACCTCCTACAACTCCTCAAGGAGAACCTACCCCTGTTCAGTGTCAACCTTAGAATGAAGTTGTATATGAAATTCAAAGTGAAGCTGAATACATTGTTCATGATCTATATTTGGATCAATTTACTTCTAATTCTAATGAAGAATCTGGAGAGATTCCTCTTGAATTCATTCATAAAGAAATATTCCTAAACCTATCTATTTATTCAAACTTATCCTCTAAACCTGAGCCCTCCCAAATAAATCATCCATCCATAGCACAGACTATCTAAACCAATCTTGCTATAATAAAAGATGTCTTGGTGAATGATATTCAGAAACTAGCCCTTGAGAAGTCCTTTGCTTCAGACCCTATAGCATACTTTACTAAATGGGATTCTATTCAGACTTCTGTTGCATCGAACATTAAGAACCTGAAGGGAGCTACTTTTGAGTCATCATGTTCTAGACAAGATGCTTTGGAGAAGAATCTGAATTTAGTTGCTTCATCACAACAAATCATGGTTGATAAGCCGAAAGAAATGGTCGACAAAATGAGGTTTATGGATGTCAGACAAGATTCTATGTGTGCAGATCTCATAGCCATTTTGGACTTATTGAATAAATCTAAGTTTTAGGCTATTAGAAACCTTTTTTTCTCTTCCTTGTGTGTTGCTTGGTGCGCCTCTGTAGCATTCTAAACAAGAGGAGTAACATCAATCTTGATCACTTCAAGAACATCTCGGTAGCCAAACAACACCTTCATTTTCTTGCACTGTTTGTCGCAGTTCTTCGCATCAAGGATAAATAGGATTACATGGATTCTTTCATTGGAGACAAAATTCATGTTACAGACTAGGTGTTTGTGGATCTGAACCAAGCTCTTGATGCCAAATCATAGAACAAGACACCACAAGATTGGTGAACAATGGTGGATAAATTTTGAGGATAGGGATTGGAAGAGGAGAGAGAGAGAGAGAGAGAGAGAGAGAGAGAGAGAGAGAATGTGATTGTATTAACTTGGATGAGCGTGCATCCAAAACATTTATATATGAGTTACAACTTGATCGAAAATTGAAATTGATCAAGTAAAATAACAAAATATTCCGCTTGTAACCGATTAACCAAAGTGGTTAATCGGTTACACCTAATACTAAATTAAATTGAAAATTAAATCGGCTTCAGTGGTAACCGATTAACCAAAAATGTTAATAGATTACATCTACAAAAACACAACATTTCTGCTAATGGAATGAATTACATACCTTGTTGTAACCAATTATCTACCCGTGTTAACCGGTTATAACACCCGAATCACTTGAAAACATCAACAAAAGCTGCATACAATGTAACAAATACTTTTAGTGAACCATTGTTGAAGTGGTGAGTCAATGTTGCACAGTGTAAAAGATACTAAGCACATCGTATTTCATTGTGTTAAGTCTCCAATATAAAAGATGCTAAATATATATATATATATATATATATATATATATATAGAATTTTTTTTTTAAATATCCAAAATTTTAAAAAAAAATTCAAAATTAACCCATTTTTCAAAAAAATTACAGAAATGGCCAATTTTTGCCATTTTTTACCCTTAGGCGCCACCCTAGTTGGCGCCTACCCTTAAAGGGTAGGGCAAGTCGCCACTAGGAGTGGCGCCTATGCCCAAACCCTTTTTTTTTTTTTTTTTTTTTTTTTTTTTTTTAATGTTTTATTAATTTTTTTTTTAATTTTTTTTTTAAATATTAGATATTTGATAAATATATTTTTTTTTATAAATTATATTAATTTATATTAATACTTATATATAAATAAAATTATTACAAGATATATATATATATTAATTTATATATATATTAATTTTTATATATATATATATATATATATATATATATATATATATTAATTTAATTTATAAACAATTAATATTATACACATTTATCCTAATATATATAAATATTTATTTACAAGATATATATATATATATATATATATATATATATATATATATATATTAATTTATATATATATTAATTTATATATATATTAATTTAATTTATAAGTAAATAATATTATTTATAAATTAATTTATATATGTATAAAGATATGATAGACAATATTTTTAAAGATAAAGATAAAGATATAAAGATAATAAACAGAAAATATTTTTATTTAAATAATAGATAAGACAAATATTACAAAGATATGATTAATTACATATGATGCGGTCCCTTGTACGATCCGCACGGGGGAGGTCTAGTTACTCGCCTAGACGGTTCACGTGGTGGTGGTGCTTCCCTATTACCACCCCTTGCCCTAACGCGCCCCTTGCCGCTTGTTGTTGTGGTTGGGTCGAAGTCCCTTCAGTGCTGTAGGAAAGACGGGTCCCCTCTGCGCCCTCGAAGCTTTGTCTCGGTGGGACAAACTGACTACTGTTGGGTGCGCCCTCGAAATGTGGTCTTTGGTAGTTTAGGGTTGAATCGGGTTGGCCAAAGTGCAATGTTTGTTGGGGTGTGTAGTAGTCATGTTGGTAGTCCTCTTGTAGACCCGTGTCGGGGCTAGGTGGAGGACTGGAAGAGCTTGGGAAATTGTCGTGTTGGAAGTGTTGGGATTGGTGGAAGTAGGGGGATTGATATTGTGGTAGGTGTTGGGACTGTTGATGGTGGTGGGAATGTTGAGTTTGTTGTTGGTAGTCTTCATGGTATTGGGATTGAGTTTGTGGTATGTATTGTTGATTTTGTTGGGGGGTGGACATGTGTTGTGGTTGTTGTTGTTGGTAATATGGTGGTGGTGGTTGTTGTTGGTAATAAGGTGGTGGTGGTTGTTGTTGGTAAAATGGTTGTGGTGGTTGTTGTTGGTAATAAGGTGGTGGTTGTTGTTGTTGGGAATACTGTGGTTGTTGTTGTTGTTGGAAATATGGCTGTTGCATACGGGGATCGTCCAAATAGAACGGGTCAGACACAATCATTTCTGGATTGGTATTTGCTCTATACCATTCCACATATTCGCGTGTCGGCTTCATTTCGTTGGGCGCCACCGGAAATTGTAGAACATAGTGGGCACGGTCTTTCCACATTTTTCGAAACTCCTTAGCAAATTCCTTCCAATTTTGGGCATACCACTGGTGGCTGACTTTTTTTAGATGCCAAGGTTCCATAGACATTGGGGATTCACACACATTTTCAAAGGGATTCACAATATCTTCACAGCAATCTTCACAACACCTTGACAATATCTTCACAAAACCTTCACAAAACCTTCACAAAACCTTCACAAAACCTTCACAAAACCTTCACAAAACCTTCACAATGTCTTCACAAAACATGTCATCTTCTTCACAATACAAAGTCAAAGCTCACGTCAACGGTGAGACTTATGAATGTGATATGTCTGGCTTCCTATTTAGAAACACCGAATGCACTCGGTTTTGTCTAAATAGAGGAGCTGACTTCTCTTATCTGAAAAGGAAGATTGAGTCCAAACTAAGACAACCCGTGTCCCAAATTTTTTATCAACAACCTTTTTTTTCAGAAAACAACTCTGTCAAGTTTTATAAGTCATTGATTCAAAATGACATGGAGACACAATACATGCTTCGTAACCATGAGTACTCTGGTTACGACTACATAGTGTTGTACATTGTGTTGGAACAACCTCAACCAACTCAGAATATTCAATCACAGGTTATTGATCCTGTGATTGATGACGAACAATATGCTGAGCACCACGTTGAAGACGATGTAGTTGATGATGCTGAAGACGTGGTTGATGACTTGGTGAACCGTCATTCTGAAGACGAAGACCAACCTCAAATACCTATAGCGCAACGCTACTCACCTCCTGCGCACTTCACAACACTTAACTTGGGCGAGGATGAGCCCTCATCAGATATGTTCTACAACCCATATATGAGGTCTGATGAGGACTTAAAGAAGGGTGACCAATTTCGGACCAAGGAAGAGTGTCTGTTAGCAATAAAGAACTGGCACTTGAAAAATTGTGTTGACTTCGATGTTATCAAATCAAATCCGGAAAGATACGTTATTGTATGCAAAAATCCGGAGTGTGGATATAGGTTGATGGCATCGTACAAGAAGAAGCATAATGCGTGGGTGATAGGGTCAATATCTCAAGCTCACATTTGCGTCAACACCAACATGGCACAGGATCATCGCAAACTTAGCCATGACATGATCTGCCATTCCATATTACCTCTAGTTGAGGCTGACCCGTCACTGAAGGTCAAAACAATTATCTCCCATTGTGTGGCTGTTTTCAAATATACACCGTCATACAGAAAGGCTTGGTTAGCAAAAACCAAGGCAATTGAACTGGTGTACGGTAACTGGGAGGAATCATACAAACAACTACCACGCTACCTGGCTGCACTACGATTGTATTCACCTGGGACGGTTACTATAATGGAGACCTTGCCTGCACAATCCCCTGACGGAACTCGTCTAGAAGGTAATGGAATTTTCCATAGACTTTTCTGGGCATTCCGTCCATGCATCATCGGGTTCACATTCTGCAAACCACTTGTTCAAGTCGATGGAACTTGGCTGTATGGGAAATACAAAGGATCGTTACTGATGGCGGTCGCACAAGATGGCAATTCAAATATTTTCCCAATAGCCTTTGCATTGGTGGAAGGAGAAACGGCAGCTGGTTGGAGTTTCTTCCTTAAGAATCTTCGAACGCACGTGACTCCACAAGCTGGCATCTGCATTATTTCTGACAGGCACGCCTCAATAGACAGTGCATACAATAATCCAGCAAATGGCTGGCATGACCCCCCGTCTACCCATGTCTACTGCATCAGGCATATTGCACAAAATTTTATGCGGGAGTTCAAGGATAACTTTTTGAAGCAACATTTGATAAACGCGGGGTACGCATTAAACCAGCCTGGATTCCAATACTATCGCCGGGAAATAGTGTTGGCAAATTCTGATGCAGGGAGGTGGATTGATAATATCGACAGAGCGAAGTGGACTAGATCGTACGACGATGGGGTGAGGTGGGGCCACATGACAACAAATCTTGTGGAATCAATGAACGGCGTGTTTAAGGGCATACGTAACCTCCCGGTAACCGCATTGGTGAGTGCGACCTATTTTCGGATGGCAACGTTGTTCGTAACAAGGGGCAGGCGCTGGAATGAAGTGTTGCAGACGAGTCAAGTTTATAGTGAAGCCTGCATGAAGTTTATGAGGCAGGAATCTGCCAAAGCCAGCAGCCATCGGGTTACGGAGTTCGACCGCCATGGCCACACTTTCAGTGTCAAGGAAACAATTGACCACAACCAAGGGCTGCCCAGACAAGAGTATAGGGTCCTAATACCAGACCGTTGGTGCGACTGTGGTCAATTTCAGGCGTATCGTATGCCTTGTTCCCATGTCATTGCAGCGTGTTCACACAGCCACTTCGATGCATTATCGCTAGTGTCTCCAATCTACAAAGTTGCAACATTGCTCAATGTATACGACAATCCCTTTCCGGTGGTAGCATTGGAGGCGTATTGGCCAGAGTATGACGGGGAAATTGTTTGGCACAACGAATCGATGCGGCGGAATAAAAGTGGTCGCCCAAATAGCAGGCGCATTAGAACTGAAATGGACGTCGCAGAGAAAATGCAGAGGAAGTGTAGCATATGTAGACAACTAGGGCATAATAAGAACAAATGTCCATATCGTGGATCTAGTTCCACAACTTAGTTTTCACTTTCATAAATCTGTGTACCAAAATCATTTTAAATTAAAGTTTACTTTTTATTCCAAATAGAAGATGACACTTGAACAACAAACACAAACATCTAACATTACAACACCAATTACTAAAACAAAAACAAATACTGGAACAAAAACAAGTACTAAAACAAGAACAAGTACTAGAACAATAACAAATACAACAACAACATGACAAACAACCATTAAAATCTAAGAAATTACAACAGTTAACACTATGTCGTCTGATCCATGCATCATTTGGATGCAATCAATGTCGCTTTCAACTTCAACCCACCAGCGTATCGTTTCTCCAGTTTCAAATGAGAACCTTGTTCTAAGCCTCTGAATCCTTCTGATGACTTCACCAGGTTGGTAATCTCCCTCTAACCAAGACATCAAGGACCTTTTTAGTTGGTCCAACGAACGGATGTTCCAAAATTTCATCTCCATTGGGGGTTTCAAAGGCGAGAAAATAACATGCCCATCCCTTTTTAAGATTACTGGTTCAGGATCCGGGCGCCTTGATGATGTTCGCTGCCATGACGACGGTCTTGGGGATGCCATGAACTCAACTTGATACAGAAGGTGGTAGGAAACAGTGTTGAAGAAAATGCAAGGAAATAACACTTTATTTATAGGAAAAGATCTGGGTTGTACACCAGTCTACCTAACCCTAATTCTCCCAAAAATTTATAAATAATATTATTTACTTATAAATTAAATTAATATATATATAAATTAATATATATATATATATATATATATATATATATATATATATATATATATATATATATATATATATATATATATATATATATATATTGTAAATAAATATTTATATATATTAATTAAATGTGTATAATATTAATTGTTTATAAATTAAATTAATATATATATATATATAAATTAATATATATATAAATTAATATATATATATCTTGTAATAATTTTATTTATATATAAGTGTTAATATAAATTAATATAATTTATAAAAAAAATATATTTATCAAATATCTAATATTTAAAAAAAAAATTAAAAAAAATAATTAATAAAACATTTAAAAAAAAAAAAAAAAAAAAAAAAAAAAAAGGGATTGGGCATAGGCGCCACCCCTAGTGGCGACTTGCCCTACCCACTAAGGGTAGGCGCCAACTAGGGTGGCGCCTATGTACACAATTAGGGCAAATTTTGCCCATTTGTGTAATTTTTTTGAAAAAATGGTTAATTTTGAAATTTTTTTTAAAAGGAATAAGAGATTGAGGAAATTGACCGAGTTAGAAGAGGAAGGGGAAGAGGATGTTGGTGTATCCTTGACCAGGAAAAAGAAGACTGCTAATGTCTCTGTGCAGGAAAGTTCTATTGGGACTAGCTTTAAATGTGCTAAACTCTTTGAACCTACAATGTTGGATAATTCTTTAAAGCCTGCTGAATTCACTAATGTTGGGAATCAAGAGGTTGCTACTGCTGGTGGGCTGGTATCTGCCAAAGTTCAAGCTACGGAGGTTAAGGCTGGTTTACAGTCTTTTGTGTTTGAAGATCCTAGTGCTCCTAAAGAAGTTGTCTCAGAAGCTGTGGATACTTAAAAAGATCTAAATGTTGATGGAACAACTATTAATCTGAATCTATTTTCAGAAGATGTTTTTGATTACTCCACCCTTAACATAAAATCACCAACACCTTCACCAATCCCCTCACATGTTCACTCTTCTATACAACATTCATCACCCATTGTTGAACCCATGGGAGAATAGAATCAGTTAGCTACTCAAACTATGTCTGATCAACCATCACCTCAACCTCCACCTCCTACAACTCCTCAAGGAGAACCTACCCCTGTTCAGTGTCAACCTTAGAATGAAGTTGTATATGAAATTCAAAGTGAAGCTGAATACATTGTTCATGATCTATATTTGGATCAATTTACTTCTAATTCTAATGAAGAATCTGGAGAGATTCCTCTTGAATTCATTCATAAAGAAATATTCCTAAACCTATCTATTTATTCAAACTTATCCTCTAAACCTGAGCCCTCCCAAATAAATCATCCATCCATAGCACAGACTATCTAAACCAATCTTGCTATAATAAAAGATGTCTTGGTGAATGATATTCAGAAACTAGCCCTTGAGAAGTCCTTTGCTTCAGACCCTATAGCATACTTTACTAAATGGGATTCTATTCAGACTTCTGTTGCATCGAACATTAAGAACCTGAAGGGAGCTACTTTTGAGTCATCATGTTCTAGACAAGATGCTTTGGAGAAGAATCTGAATTTAGTTGCTTCATCACAACAAATCATGGTTGATAAGCCGAAAGAAATGGTCGACAAAATGAGGTTTATGGATGTCAGACAAGATTCTATGTGTGCAGATCTCATAGCCATTTTGGACTTATTGAATAAATCTAAGTTTTAGGCTATTAGAAACCTTTTTTTCTCTTCCTTGTGTGTTGCTTGGTGCGCCTCTGTAGCATTCTAAACAAGAGGAGTAACATCAATCTTGATCACTTCAAGAACATCTCGGTAGCCAAACAACACCTTCATTTTCTTGCACTGTTTGTCGCAGTTCTTCGCATCAAGGATAAATAGGATTACATGGATTCTTTCATTGGAGACAAAATTCATGTTACAGACTAGGTGTTTGTGGATCTGAACCAAGCTCTTGATGCCAAATCATAGAACAAGACACCACAAGATTGGTGAACAATGGTGGATAAATTTTGAGGATAGGGATTGGAAGAGGAGAGAGAGAGAGAGAGAGAGAGAGAGAGAGAGAGAGAGAGAGAGAGAATGTGATTGTATTAACTTGGATGAGCGTGCATCCAAAACATTTATATATGAGTTACAACTTGATCGAAAATTGAAATTGATCAAGTAAAATAACAAAATATTCCGCTTGTAACCGATTAACCAAAGTGGTTAATCGGTTACACCTAATACTAAATTAAATTGAAAATTAAATCGGCTTCAGTGGTAACCGATTAACCAAAAATGTTAATAGATTACATCTACAAAAACACAACATTTCTGCTAATGGAATGAATTACATACCTTGTTGTAACCAATTATCTACCCGTGTTAACCGGTTATAACACCCGAATCACTTGAAAACATCAACAAAAGCTGCATACAATGTAACAAATACTTTTAGTGAACCATTGTTGAAGTGGTGAGTCAATGTTGCACAGTGTAAAAGATACTAAGCACATCGTATTTCATTGTGTTAAGTCTCCAATATAAAAGATGCTAAATATATATATATATATATATATATATATATATATATATATATTATATATATATATATATATATATATATATATATATATATATATATATTAAAAAAATGTTATTCTTAAAGTACTTTCTACACCTACACCGTATTCTACTATTCACCACTACGGTGAACAGTAAAATATTATAAAATATATTATTTTTTAAAAACATTAAAAAAATATTATTTTTATTATCTGAATGTTTATTAACCAATTTCATAATTTTATTTAACCAACTTCATAATTTGTATTAACCAATTTTGGTAGCTATTTAAAATTATTTTTAATGTTTGAATGTTCATTAATCAATTTCATAATTTTATTAGTCAATTTTATACTTTTCATTAATCAATTTTTATTTATCACTAAAAAATATTTTTAATATCTGAACATTTATTAACCAACTTCGTCACTTCGTTAATCAATTTTTTACATTTAATTAACCAATTTATTCACTATTTTAAATCACTGTTCATGTGCATTGTTCATAGACAATGTTCATATGTATTGTTCATGTACTGTTCACGTATTGTTTATGTACTGTTCAAAATATTATTTATAAAAATATTATTTTATTTTTAAAATACACTGTTCACCGTATAAATACAGTGAACAGTGAACAATGTATATAATATAAGTATTTGGTGTAGAAACTGGTGTAGGAATAACAACCCTGATACATTATAGATATTCCCGGTAACATATTTGCTAATAAAAATTTCAGCCACTTGTATAATCAGTGCCACTATCCATTCGTTGCAAAGTACAAACAAAAGAAACATGTTTAACTACTTAAGATTGATGAGTGAAAACAACTTTAATGTGATTTGCAGAAGGAATGGCCTAGATAATAGATATATATCCTGTAACTTTTGCTTAGGTATATACCCTATAACTTTTGATATATGTTAAAAAGGGAAGTATATATTATCTTTCTCTATTATTACCCATAGCGGCAAATGTACATTCCAGAAGGAAGAAAATATTATACATGCTACATAATATCATCGTCAATTTTCTATTTATCCTTTATTCTACTAAAACTAAAAGAATGACTTCTGGAAAAAAAAGGGAAGCAACATCCTACTGACACCACTAGACCACATACAATTATAACATTGATGAACTATTAAGTAACATCTGACAAGCCTATAAACCATCTCAGAACTCTACATTTCTCATTTCTTCATGTTTGCATTAATAGCATACATGTCAATTCAATCAAGAACACATTGGTTCAATTTCTTTGGAAATCAAATTTCTACCTGCATTGCACAAATAGTAACTCTAGTTTGACCCAAGAGATTATTCCATCATAATTCCCCATTCTTCTTCAAACATGATGTTTTCTTCAAAAACATTGCATACAAAATCAACAGACTACTGATAATATCACATTTCAAAATAAGATCCACTTGAGCAAACAATGGTTCATTTCAAAGACGGTAGATAGTCTATTAAGGGGGATCCCACTTGGAGAGTGGAAGATGAGTGTAAGCAATTCTAAATCATTGTATTAAATGTAGGATATTTCTCTTCTTATCATGGAATGTATCAAGCACCATTGTTGGAACAACAACAACGAGAAACAAAGGTAAAAAGCGTTTTTGAATTGATGTTGAGATATAAAATAAGACTTAAAGTCCCACCTAAATTTGTTTATCAATAGTACTAGTGTGTGTATATATCACGTATATACTTAGCATGTTGTTAGCATGTTGTCATAGGTAGGTCGAAAAGATGTTAAAGTTTAAGGAAAAAAAATTGGTATATATATATATATATATATATATATATATATATATATATATATATATATATATATATATATATATATATATATATATATATATATATATATATATATATATTCTTTCTAAATTATTCAGATAATTGTCCCTCAAAAGTTAAAGGATGTTCATATAATACTTGATAGTAATGTTTTAAAAATCAGACCAAACCGTCCGGTTCAACCGGTTGGATCGAGAATCGGAGATGAATCTGGTTGGGTCAACCTTTCAAATTCGCTAGTGGGTCAAAATCGGAGTAAAACCGGAAAAAACGGGTTGAACCGTCCAAAACCATTTGAACCAAAGAATCGGAGCCGGTTTTAAAAAGCCATCCGGTTCAAAAAAAATGCATCAAATTGACCATTTTTTTAATTTTTAAAAAATTTAAATATGTCAATATCAAAATTTAACCTACATTCTCAATCACAAAAAAAAATCCATATTTTTTTATAAACATACGAACTTCTAAATTTTGTCATTCCATTATAATTTTCCTTTCAACCGTACTTCATCATCATCACGCTGTCGCTTTCAAACATAGTCATGATATCTAACTCACTATTGATTATTCTTCAAGTCAATATTTTTTTTTTGTCAATTAAAATTTATTTGTCGTAGTTCAACTCAAATTTGTTTTTTTAATAAATATTGTATTATATTATTTATTCTTGGTATTTTATCTTATTTAATTTAGATATTCTTAATTATTTGAATATTATTTTAATTATTATATTTTATTATTTTAATTTTGGTTTAAATTAATTTAACTTTGTTTATTGTAATTCTTTAATTTGGTCCAGTTATTCTTAAATGAACGTTGAAATGAAGTGTAGAACTATGTTATGTTATTATATGTATTATCGATATTGTTGTATTAAATTTATAATGAATTTTTGAAATAATTATTTTATTAAGTTGTGAACATATGATTATATGTGACATATTTATGAAATTTAATTTTATAATATTAATTTATTTAATAAACGGTCCGTTGGTAGGTTTAACCGGTTGAACCAATTGAACCTTAAACCGTAAATTTCACCGGTTCAATCTTCGATCTGGTTTTTAAAACATTGATAGAGTGATTAAATTTATTAAAGGAAAAATATTTTAAAGCTATTATTTAAAGACATTTTTTAAGAGAGATTAAAAGTAATATATTTATAGAGACAAATAACTTAATTAATTTACTTATTTTTTAATAAATTAAAAGAATGGTAGCAATTCTACCATAGTTTTAATTAAAAGGATAAATAATGAATATTTCTTTTCTTTCATTATATTCAATCTTTGACTCATTCAGGGCAAAAATGTATTCTTTTTTATTTTTCCATCCACTCATACAATTTATATACTATGTGTATTTTTATTATGAAAAGGATTGCCTTATTTATTTATTTTTCCCCTCATTCGCCATTGTGTGTCGGGGCAAGTATTGCTTTCTGACAGAAGTATCATGTGGTAGAAAATGCATCATCTTCCTTTCTGACAGAAGTATCATGTGGTAGAAAATGTATCATCTTGAGCCCCACCAAACTTTCATGCAGATCAAAGATTATGGAGATGAGCTATCATTATTTAAGTTTGGAATGAACCAGCTTTTGAACAATCATTCAATATTGAAGTTTGGCATATCAATTTTCAAACTCCCAAAAATATGAGCGTTGTTAAATGTAACGAAGAAGAGGTTATAGGGTAAGTGAAGGTATTAGGATAGTTAATCTTGGTTTGGTGGGATGGATTTTTTTTTTAAATATTGTAAAATTTTTCTGCTTCAGAGGTTGGATTTCTAAAATATCATGATGTGACTAATCCTCTCTATGTTTGAAGAAATAAAATGGAATTTGAAAATTTAAAATATATGTGTTTGGAAAATTTCCGATTTCCTCTAAAAAAACATTTACTAAAATTTGTTGAATTCCGAACCAAATCTTGATTAATAAGAATCAATATTTTTGATTGATTACTAGTACTCCTTTTATTCTTCACTCTTCACTCGAGTGAATCAACCATACTTTGATTGTAAGATTGGGTTGCACAATTGATAATGGGAGAAACAAAAAATTGAATTGGGAAAGAAAAGAAGATTGGGGTTTTCGAAGAAGTGAAGAAGAAGAAGAAATTTCTACAAAGTTTCTCTCTACTCTCAAACTGAGATTTTATTCTTTGTAACTACAAGTTATCTCTCATTACAATGATAGGGGTTACTGCCTATTTATAGATTTGTGTTTGCTTTATCCTTAAGTAAAATCCAAAATAGATAATTCTGTAAACACTACAAAATTAAGTCGAAATTCATGTCGATGTACATTACTTCGATGTTTCGACAACACAATGCAGTTCGACAACAACAGACTATGTCAAAATGTTGCTTTTGATACAAAGAATTACATTCTCAATATACCACATAATTCATTGTGTCTAAACTATATATATTCATCATAGATCTCAGTTTCTTGAATACTTCGACTAACACACCTTTCGTCATGGTGTCTGCAATTTGATTCTCATATCTGAAGTGTTTCAAGTTTAGTTTCACATCTGCCACTTGCTCTCGAATATAATGGAACCTCATTTCGATGTGTTTACTTCTTCCATATGCTATAGGATTCTTCGCCAGATTGATAGCAGACATGTTGTCAATCTTCATGGTAATCGCTCCATGATTCTTCCCTTTAATCTCTTTGACCAAATTCACCATCCATGGTGATTGACATGCATAAAGAGAAGCAGTTATGTACTTTTCTTCACGCGATGACATTGCTACTACTGGTTCCTTTCTTGAACTCCAAGCAATTGGTACACCACCTAGCATAAACACATAGCCAGTTGTGGATTTTCTATCCTCAAAATCACTACACCAACTTGAGTCGGTGTATCTCACTAACTTGCATTCTTTTACTTCGTCACCATCGACCATATCATCTGATGTAATCACACGTTCTTGCGACCTTGCAGGCATATGTCTTGTCCTTTGAGATCTGTTTGTGCTTGCTTGACATCTGACTTCTTCTTGTTGAACTTCTCTTTCGACTTCACTTGTTGTTTCTTCACATAAGATTCTCACTGAATCTTTCTTGACATTTTCAGTCCAATCCTATTTCTTAAGCTCATCTATGATCACGTCCATGTTGATCACTACTTGCTTGTTCACTAGGCCGAACAGCTTGAAACCTTCAGTCGAATGATACCTTATTAGGATCATATGACTCGACTTGTCATCAAGTTTTCTTCTCAATTGATCTGGCACATGTCTATGTGCTATAGATCCAAATACCTTCATATGAGTCAAGCTAGGCTTGACACCAGACCAACATTCTTCTGGCGTGATTCCTTTTAGCTTCTCCGTTGGACATCTGTTTAAAATATATGTTGCAGTCGACACAACTTCTCCCCGTAATTCTTTGGGTAGATGCATGTTGTTCGACATACTTCTCACCATATTCATGAGGATTTTATTCTTATTTTCTGCAGTTCCATTTTGTTGTGGAGTGTAAGGTGGCACCACCTCATGCACAATCCCTTATTTCTCACATAACATGTCGAAGTCTCTCGACACATATTTTCCACCACCATCAGTCCTCAGAATCTTAAGCTTTCATCCACTTTGTCTTTCGACCATAAATTTAAACTTGGCAAATACCTCGATCACTTCACTTTTCTTCTTGATCGTGTAGGTCCATAATATTTGACTGAAATCATCTATGAAACTAACAAAGTATATGTTACCTCCAATTGAATCCACCTGGATAGGAGCACATGAAGGTGAGAAAAATATACACAAGAAGGGGGGGGGGGGGTGAATTGTGTATGGAGAATTTACTTCTTTTTCTTAAACTTGTTCAGAACCTGAGATGTCAAGCTCAAATTTTGATCCAAGTAAGAGTCCAAATCAGATTGAGTTTAAATTCAAAGTTTGTTACACAACAAAATTTAAATGCATAAGTAAATAGAGAGACATACAATATATCATGGTTCTTATCAAACCGAGAGTAGTCCAGTCCTCTTACAACACAAGATATTTTCACTAAAATCATTCAGAATACAATTTTCTTAATCAAACTGGAAAGATACTTTTTCTCAAGCCCTCAAGCAAGAAACTTCATTTCCTGAATAACCCATTTAGGACTTTCTGCTCAATCCCACGAAAAGAGACTTATACTCCGCCCTCAAGCATGAGACTTCAGTGCCTGAACAACTCGTTCAGGACTTCCTCATCTGCTCGTAAGCATGAGACTCCAATGCTCAATTAATCCTTATAAGAGACTTCTTCTATGCCCGTAAGCATGAGACTTCAACGCTCAAGGAGATAGATACATAGACTAAAGTAAATAATATCTCATTTACAAAAGTTGTCTAGATAAAGAGAAGGAGTTTAGACATACCTTGGTGCGGCTTCTAAATAACTTTTGGTTCCAACAATGTTCTTGCTGATGAGAATCAATCTTAAACACTCTTGTTGTTAACCTGGTCCCCGTTCAACACAGTCTTGGAGTAGTACTAGTAACCATAGTACTCTTATTCTTCTTTTCTCCAGACTTCAACTTTCCTTCCAATTTAAGAGTTAGGAATTGAAAAGTTAATCAGTCTTCCTTTTAAACAAGCAGATCAAGATTAAACTTTGAATCCTGCAGTAAGCACATTTGTCCTACGAGTCAGTCTTAAGGATTAAGAAATCCTTTCATACTCACAAAGCAGATGACTCAAAGCAAAAAAGGTTTCTTGATTTCTTCAACAAGCACACTTGTCCCACGAGTCAGTCTTAAAGATTAAAAACCCTTTCATACTCACAAAATAAGTGACTTAGAGTAGAATCAAGTTTTTTGATTCCTTCATCTCATGTTTCTTTACCATATGTATTTCCCATTTATTGACTAACGGAAGAAACTTTAAAGAGAGATTAATCACTGATTGAGTAGCTTTTCCTAGTCGGGTCTTTTCTGTTTCATTGTTAAGTGAAATAGGAATAGTCGGACTCTGATACCAATTGAAGGAGAGAAAATATACACCAGAAGGGGGATGAATTGTGTATGGGGAATTTACTTCGTTTCTTAAACATGTTCAGAACCTGAGATATAAAGCTCAGATTCTTATCCAAGTAAGAGTTTAAATTATATCAGAGTCTAGATTCAGAGTTTGTTGCACAGCGGAATATAAATGAAGAAGTAAATAAAGATATACATAATATATCATGGTTCCTCTCAAACCGAGAGTAGTTCAGTCCCCTTGTAGCACAAGAGATTTTCATTATAATCATTCAGATTACAATTTTCTCAATTAAACTAGAAAAGCCCTCAAGCAAGACACTTCATTGTCTGAACAACCCGTTCAGGACTTCTTGCTTAATCCCATGGAAAGAGACTTATGTTATACCCTCAAGCATGAGACTTCAATTCCTGACAAACATGTTCAGGACTTCCTGCTCTTCCCTCAAGCATGATACTTTAATGCTCAATCAATCCTTAAAAGAGACTTTTGCTCTGCCCGTAAGCATGATACTTCAATTATCAATCTATCCAGAAAGAGACTTATGTTCTTTCCACAAGCATGAGATTCAATGCTTAATCTATATAGAAAGAGACTTTTTTGCACAATCACTCAGTAAGAGACTTCTTACATGTCCTAATTGGCAGTTTAGAATAGTAATTGCAGATGCACTTGATACTGTTATCAGTGGTGCATAGTTATAACACATATCCTAATGCGTTTAAGATTTCTAAGATTAACAATGGTATGCAATCTTAAGACTCGATTGTATAAGCTAACAAATATACATAAGTCTTCTTGCTTGCATAAGACCCTCTTGTTTTGTATGGTTCTATTGACAACTTATTCAAAGACTTCTACAATATTTGAATCTTTATCATTTTCGGAGTTTTCAAACAAAGTCAACGAACCTATGTTGATCAACTTGAATAATCATTTTCCGCAGTTTCTTCATATCCTTGATCTTCCTATTATAGGACTAGGAAAATAGTTGTTGGAGGATTTAAACATACCGAGCAGGTTTGTTGAAGAAGTATGCCAAAAGAGTCGTTGGAGATTAGCATCTGGTATGAAGCTTTATCCATTGAATAATAGAAACTCTCTCAGTACCTTTCAAGGTACTAGATATCTACCAACAGGTAGATCAAACTAAAGATATCACATCTTTATTTCTTAAGCCTTGAAATATGAAACCCTAGTAGAATTTGTCTAGAATTCCAGGGCTTTTATAAGACAAGACTGCTTTAGTACATTGTACAGATTATATGATATTCAGTCTTTCAGAAGCTAAGTTGTCATCAGAGGCCGGATAGAGACCAGAGTCTGAAGCCTTCAGATGTTGATGAACAACTTACAGATTCTGATCAATTGGAATCTAAATCACTTCTTTGTGGAACAGAGTCTTTTGATAGGCTTTGAAACCTTGATGTAATTTGACTTCACATCATGCGGGCTTAGTTATGATCCTTTAGATTCAGACCAACTTTGCTTCTCTTTAATGATTCTTCTAAGTGATTAGCTTTATTTATATCAAGGTTAATGTATTTTGATCAAACACACTAGAACAACCATTAGTAAACCCTATTGTTCTTTAAATACTTTGTTATCATCAAAATCTTTTAAAGGCATGAACAAATCTTATTCCAACACCAAGCACTTGAAGATGACCAGTGGATTCTTGCCATGCAAGAATAGTTAAATCAGTTCGAAAGAAACCAAGTTTTGGAACTTGTTCCTAGTCCTTGAAATAAACACATCATTGACACAAAATGGGTGTTTTAAAAAAAACTTGATGAGAATGGCATATTTTTTTGCAACAAAGCAAAATTGTTCGCTTAAGGGTATAATCAAAAGGAAGGAATTGATTTCGAAGAAACATTCACATCGGTAGTGAGGTTAAAAGCTATTAGATTACTTATTGCTTATTCTCATTCTTTAAATTTTAAATTGTTTCAGATGGATTCAAAAGTGCATTATTGAATGGTTACATCAATGGAGAATTTTTTTTCAAGCAACCTCAATAATTTGAGGACTTCAAAATCCTTATCATGTCTTTAAATTGAAGAAAGCAATATATGGCTTAAAGCAAGCACTAAGGGCTCAATATGATTGGTTAAGTAATTTCCTATGTGAAAAGGCTTTGAAAAAGGTAAAGTTGACACTACCCTTTTTATCAAATGATCTAACAGTCATAATATCTTAGTGCAAATCTATGTAAATGATATAATATTCAGATCTACAAACAAAGACATGTGTAAGGAATTCTCATTGATAATGCAAGGTGAATTTGAAATGTTTTTATGGGGAAATTGAACTATTTTCTTGGGCTTCAAATCAAACAACTCAAAAATGGCATATTCATCAACCAATTCAAATATTGTAAAGAATTGTTGAAGAAATTTGATATGGAAAGCAACAAAAACATTGTTACACCAATGGGTTTTGGAACGTATGTAAACAAAGATGAACCCAGTAAATCAATTGATATTTCAAAATATCGATGTACGAATGACTCTCTTTTATATCTAACAGCCAGTCAGCCCGATATTATGTTTAGTGTTTATCTTTGTGCAAGGTTCCAAGCAGATCCTAAAGAATCCCATCTAGCATCTATGAAGAGGATAATGAAGTACTTGAAAGGCTCAACGAACATTGTACTATGGTATCCAAAAGGTAGTATATGTAATTTAGTTGGTCATTCCGATGCTGATTATGCAGGGTGTAAAACTGATTGTAAAAGCACAAGTGGAACATGTCATATCTTGGGAAATGCTCTAGTATCATGGTCTTATAAGAAGCGGGCATGTGTTGTTCGAATTACGGTCGAAGCGGAGTACATTGCACCTGGAAGTTGTTGCGCACAAATTTTGAGGTTAAAACAATAACTCAGTGACTTTACTTTAAACCTTGGATTCATTCCTTTGTGACGTGATAACACGAGTGCTATAAAAATCACCAAGAATCCTGTCATGCACTCAAGAACGAAGTATATCGACATCAGACATCATTTTTCTTCGTGATCATGTGATGAAAGGTGATGTTGAAATCACTGTAGTTGACACGCATAACCAACTAGCAGATATATTCACTAAATCTTTGGCAAATGAACCATTTTTCAAGATTTGGAGAGAGTTTGGCATCTCGGGTGTATCTGACATCTAATGTTATCAATCATCAAGGAAAACTCAAAGGTGCATGATATCTTGTTCTCTATTGAGCTTTCATCTTTTTATCCAAGTTATTGCTAAATTTGCATCTTTTATTTGTGTTAAGTGTTTAATCATATGGAATATGTGTCTAAAGTTGATATTATAACCCAAAAATTTGAAAATTTTCAATTAAAATCACTTGTTACTCGAATACAAGGTATTTGTAGCCAAATACCGCTTTTCAATGGCTACCGTAGCCGAATACAAGGTTGTTGTATTCAAATACACGTTTCAGATGAATGGTGATGATGATGTGTATCTGGTTACCTCTGTGGTTTATTATGGTTCAAAAACCATCTTGTTGTTTCCGTTTCTGTTCCTTATTTTCGAACTTATTATGTTTTTCAGACTTGTGAACTTTTGGTGTTGTAATCTTAACTTAGTCATGTTCTGCTAATTTTTCGTTTTGATTATGTTTTCTTACCCCTTATATGCATCTATGTTCTATATGTTGTATAATTCCACCTTTTCGATCATGTTAAAAGGGGAAAATGTTTAGGGGTTTTGTTGTTGGTTTCAAAGAATTTTTTGCAGGTTTTTCAAATCAGCATGATTCAAGTGTTTCAACCATGTTTTGATAAAGACAAGTATTCAAGACAAAGTTTCAAAGATGGATGCTCAGAGGTGGAATCATGTTACTAGAAGATTGTGAAGATACTTGTAGTTTAGGGTAATTGATGTAATTCTATTTGATGCATATTTCAATTGTCATGAGAACAATTCTACTTTGTCTCACTTTAGCATATGCATTAAAATAATTTTAATAATATTGATATATATTTTTAAACTTTAAAAATCTTAACTTTTGCGTTTTAAATTCTATAAATTTAAAGTGTCCTAGAATGTATTAACGTGGTTATGTAATTATTAACAAAATTTAGAAATTTTATATTTAGATGACAAAATTATAAAATAATCATATGTCCATCAATTTTTATGAATATCTTTTATATAAATTATTTTATTATTTATTACAAATTAAAACAAATTAGAAGATTATAATCATATGTATTATCGTAGATCAGAAATGTTGTTGACAAAATCAATTAGATCTTCTCGAAGGTATTATCGGGAATTAGATATGATTAGAAGGACTTGTACAATGTATATTAATTTTGTTTCATTTGTTTCATGCATAATTACAAAGGCATGTATGATGTTTTATCATGTCTAAAATTCATTAAACATTACAATATATTTTACTCTTTAATTGCAATAGAAGTAACACGTGAATTTAATTTAAAATATAATTGCAAGAGGGTAATATCATGTAGAAAAATAACTATGAAGCCGTCGAATCAAGAGGACGTAACCATGTGGAATATAGTGTCGGTAGCATTGTAGAGTTACCGGAAAAGATTGTCTCCTATTTTTTTCTCTCAATTTTCCCTCTAGTGTAATCTTAACCCTTAATTGAAGAGAGATAAAGAAACAAAAATATTTAAAAAATAAAAAACTGAAATGCTGATCAAATTTTAATACTGGAGTAGATTGTACTGCCACTCTCCAGTATAAATACACACCAGACCAGAGCCCGTTCTAATCCGTAGAGTTACAATCTCTAATTTTATTTGTCATATTAAAATCCCACACATTTTATAACAGTACAGTAAGTGTTTGTTTTTCTAATTTTCTATTAGTTGTAAAAATTAAAAGGTGGAGAGAGATATGTGTTTGTTTCATTGATGTTTATTTTATATAATCATATATAAATTATGTCATATTTATTAGATAACTAATGCAAAATTAAGTTACTATACCTAAATTCAGTTTATATAAATCATTACGTAAATAATTTTAATTAAGATCAAAATTAAATAAAAGATACGTTTATGTTTACATTGTTTGAGGATTCACATTGGAATACCACTGTGTTATAGTCTGAAACATTGCATTTTTCAATTCATAAAAATTTGTTCAGCAAGAAGAGTTATGATTTCAAGAGTTGTTTTCGATTTGCTTCCTGAATCCTTGTTGAAGTTGTTCTTGTGTTGTTTCGCATGCATACATTCCTCACACACTTTCTTTGGAATGTCAATTTCTGATAATCCTGAAACGATATTTCTTCATTTCAAATCTCTGATGTCTTTGAAATAGAGATGGTCAAGTCTATAGTGTCATATCCATTCATTCTTGCTAGTTGTAGTTGCAAGAAACTTGTGCTCCATCACATTAAGTTCAATCTTGAAGGTTATATTCTGAGACATTGGAGCCTTCAAGAATAACCTTCCACCTGAATTGAGAACTCTCACCATCTTATCTTCGATCGACACTTTGTAGTTCTCTTTGACCAACTTCTATATGCTGAGCAAATTACTTTTCATGTCTGGTATATACAATACATTGGAAACTACTGACCTCTTGTCATCTTTCCTCATAATCAGAACATAACCAACACCTTCTGCTGCTAGAGTATTGTCATTTCCAAATTTTATCATGTTCTTCATTGAGGGTTTTATGTTGACAAACTAATCTTTTATATCAGTCATGTATGATGAGCATCTTGAGTCCAAGTACCATTGGTTTTGGAATCTTTCTTCATTTCTTGTTGTGACCATCAACAACATATCTTCTTCTTCATGCTTTGTAAACTTTTCATCATTATCTTGATTCTTTTGGTTTTCAAGACAATCATTAGAGTAGTGACCATACTTCTGACAGTTGAAACACTGAATGTGACTTTTGTCAGGCTTTCGACCATCACCTCTTCCTCTACCTGCAGCACCACCTCTTTGGTTGCTTTGGTATGAGAATTTTTTCTGATTCAATCAACCTCCTTCTAGCTGATTTCAACCAATCAAATTTTTGTAGCCTCATCTACCTTTATTTTCGAGTCATTTCCCTTTAACTTTCTTTTCTCTTGCTGATTGTGCCTGCAAAGCCATATCACTCTTCGAACTTCCTACAGCTCTTTCAACCATTCTTTGTTCATGAGATTCAAGCGTCCCTTGAATCTCTTCCTTTGTAAGTGTTGACAAATATTTTGACTCTTCTATGGCTACTACCACGTGATCGAACTTTAGAGATAATGACCTCAAAATCTTTGCAATAACTAATTTTGATGTCAACACTTATCCATATACCTTGATTTGATTCACCAGTTTTTTAAGCCTAGTGAAAAAATCATTTATGCTTTCATTGTTTTCCATCTGAAGCAATTTGTACGTTCTTTTATGAGTTTGTAACTTCACTTCTTTCACCTATTATGCGCCTCCAAACAATATTTCAAGAATTTCCCATGCTTCTTACGTTGATTCGACATCAGTAGCCATTTCGAAATTGTCTGCGTCAACACATTGATGGATCATAAAGAGATCCTTATAATCTTTCTTCTTCAATTCTTTGTGTGCAGCTTTTTCTTCATCCGTCGTGTTTGTTGCAAGCGAAGTCATTCCCTCCTTCATAAGATCACAAAGATCTTGATAGGAAAAAACAACATTTATCTATTTGCACCAATTCTCGTAACTTTGATTCTTCAAAACTGAGAGACTCGCTAAAAAAATTTCATTTGGATGATTCATCATGTTAAGCTTCCAAGGATCACTCAGCCAGTGCTCTAGATACCAGATGTTGGAAATTCACCAATTTTCCATCAATAATTTCACAAAAACTTGATGAATTCCGAACTGAATCTAGATGAACAAGAATAAATTTGTATGATTGATTACTCCTCTTATTCTTAACTCTTCACTCGAGGGAATCAACCACACTTTGGTTTTGAGATTTCAATGCACAATTGATAATGGAATAAATAACAAATTGAATTGGGGAAGAAAATAAGACTAAGGTTTTCAAAGAAGGGAGGTAGAAGAATAAATTTTTGCATAGTTTCTCTTTGCTCTCAAACTGAGATTTTATTCTTTGCAACTGCAAGTTATCTCTCGTTACAATGATAGGGGTTACTCCTTATTCATAGATTTGGGTTTGCTTTCTCCTTAAGTAAAGTCCAAAATACTTAATTCTTCTAACACTATAAAATTAGACCTAAGTCGAAATTCTTGTCGAGGTATATTACTTCGACGTTTTGACAACACAATGCATTTCGACATCAACAGACTTTATCGAAATATTATTTTTGACACAAAAAATTACATTCTCAACAATATGGATAAACTATAAGACAAGGATCATGGTGAGAAATGATCATATATGGCAAAAACAAAACAAAAAAAGATGATTTTAAAAGCGTCTAGGAGGGCATCAAATTAACAAGAGAAATATTAATTATATTATATGCAACAAAGCAAGTATCCAGAGAGTGAAAGGGGTGGAAAATGTCAAGGGTGATGTGTTTCATCATTTTTAATCAACATGTGAGGGGAGTCTGAGTTTTACCAATCAAAATTTCAAGCAATTAGACATATGTGATGCTAATCATTTAATAATAGATTTTAAAGAATGTGTGATAAAAAACTAAATGTAAGATAATAATAGCTATAAGAGTCTACATCCAAAAAAATCAATTTTATAATTGTTAAAGGAGTTTTTGGATGTGGTGAGAGGTGATTTTATAAGTTTTTTTGCAAGACTTTCATGTGAATTGTAAGCTCGTAAAAGGGTAAAACAATACATTTATTGCGTTAATTCCAAAGAAGATTAACAATTAAAGTTTGAATGATTTCATATCGATCTCTTTAGTTGGATGCATGTATAAAGTTCTAGTGAAGGTTTTAAAAAAAATATATTGAAGATCATCATTGAAAAGGTTATTTCAGAAACTCACACGATTTTTGTAAAAGGAAGATATTTTTTTATAAAATTTTGATTGCAAATTAAGTGGTAGATAATCCAAATATATTCTATTCAAGTTAGATTTCGAGAAAGTTTTGTGATTGCATTATCTAGAATATGTAATGTAGTCTTTGAAATTTCCATAAAACTTGAGTCAATGGATAAGTGAATATTCGAAATTGGCTTCGGCGTCAATCTTGATTTATAAGAGTCCAACAAAGGGTTTCTTTTTGAAGATAGGTGTCATACCCCAAAAATTACCCATCATTTTTCCTAAAAAAAAAAAAAAAAAAAAAAAAAAATTAATTAATTAATTAATTAATTAATTAATTAATTAATTAAATAATTAAAATAAATAAATAAATAAAATATAACAAATTATTTTGGACTTGGGTCTCCCTCATTCCAAGCCCATTACCCACGAAATTAGTCTATAAATACTGAAGTTTCAGTAGGGGGAGTGAGACTTGGAGTTTACACTGGGAGATTCACTGGAGAAAGAAGGAAGAGAAGCAAAACACTCTGAGGTTTCCTTGGAACAAAACCTTGAGGAAAAAGAAAGAAAGAGAACAGAGAAGGACGGATAGAAACTTTGGCATAGGAACCCTGCCTACCCGGAGAATTCAGAGTAAAGAAACCCTGAAGGCAGCCCATCTGCACCGAAGCCATCGCCGTCCAATTCCCGCTGCCTAACTTATTCCGATACTACAAGTGGTCAATCCCTTCAACCTTGAATTGGCAAACAGGTTTTGCGTATCTCTATTGTTTATACTTTCAATTGGCCATATCTACATATATAATGCATCATGATTAAATGTTGATATATAATTTGCTTTCGTATGGGAATTTAAATATGCCTGAATACCCTGAATGTTTGATCATGTTATTCCTGTGATAAAATGCCATAAAATTCAAAGTTCCTAACGTGGAGCTGTTTTCAAATTCAAAATCCGTGGCCGCTCGCTAGCACCTCGCTAGGCGAGCCTGGGGCGAGTATTCGTCTGGCCTTCGCTAGGCGAGGCAGAGGCGAACGAGACAGTAGCTGACTTTTCTATTCTGTTTTTTTTTTATGTTTTATCATAGCCATGCATTATTCATCCTATCCTATTTATTGTTGTGATATTTCTCCGGTGTAATCTTCGATTGCACCCTGATTTGGTGTTCTGACATGTTTCTTTTTTTTTTTTGAGTTTCGTAAAGGTTCGCATATCCCAGGAAAAGGTTATTGGCTAGGTATTTCACTTTAGTTGTGGGATACCCTTGTGGAGTTTCACCCTAAATTAATTTTTAATGTATTAATTTCTAATGTATTAATTTTTTTTAATATATTTTTTTTAATAATTTTAATGTGGAGTTTCATCCTAATTATATAATTAATTGTAAAACTTTGCCTTTGAATAAGTGATCTTGGACCTCTCTTTGTTGCCTTACGATTACGATATTACGGTCATGTCCCGCGAACGTGGGGATACCCTTAGCAAAGACCCTTCGGTTAAATCATCATAAAATAAATTATAGTCCCTCGGATGTTGCCTTCGAATATACAACTTTGTCCCTCGATGACCCTCCGATGTTGCCTACGGTTAAAAGATGATAGTCCCTTCGAATGCTAAGGTATCCTCGTAACTGTTGCCTTCAATGACCAATCGATGACCCTACGATGACCCTTTTACATCCAAAGGATAAAACTACTTATTTCTCAATAATAAGGACAGTTTTACCCTCATAAGGATAGGAAATACTCATAAAGACCTTGGGTCGGTATAACTCTTAATTGCTGGCTCACAACCTAAAACATTTTTTCACACCTCACACCTTTCAAAATACCTTCAGAAAATCACCACTTGGTATACATTCATACTAGAATCATTACCGAGTTATATTTTTCTAAACAATTTTCAAAACTAAACGAGATAATCACTTTGTATACATTCATACAAGAATCATTACAAAGTTAAATTCTCTTTTCAAAACAATTTTTCTAAACAATTCACAAACACTTTTTTTTTAAAAATAATATAAGTGATCGAGCAATTAAGAGCCCATGGATAACCATGGATACAAAGGGTGCTAACACCTTCCCTTTGTATAATGTACCTCCCGAACCCAAAATCTAAATTAAGGTCTTTCCTGTTCTTTTCCACCTTTCCTTATTGGATAAAAGAAAAGTCGGTGGTGACTCTTGCTAACCGCGACATTGCGATTAAAACCACAAAAAAGTCCAGTTCACCGTATGACAGAACTGGCGACTCTGCTGGGGATGTCGGAATATTTAAAAAGAGAGGTTACCTTAAAAACAAGATCACTTATTCAATTTGTCTGATTTATTTTTAAGGGGTTGCTTGGGTATGTTATGCTTGAGTGAAAGATCCTACACCCGGATCTAGTGTACCTTAGGTAAGTAGCAAGAGATCATCGCGACTGTCCGGCGTATACTGGAATGGTCAAAATGATGGCTACGGTTAATGTGGCACTTTGGATGTCCTGATGTTCCTCATGTTAGTTGAGGAAATATTTGGCATTCGCGTGGTGTCATAAAAGCATTAACCAGACCTTTAGAACCCTAATTGACTCATCCTGGCCATTAGAAAGTAGTGAGATAACTGGCTTCGGTTCCGACTGGAGTTGGTTGAGACTCGATACTACACTCTTTGAGATTGGACTTTAGGGAAGCTTCGGTCAACCACTTGGTGTTGCACTGAAGTGGACTTAAGGAAAGGTCAATGATTTGAGATCCTTCTAGAACCCGGTTACTATTCTAAGACAGGTTGAACCAACCAAACTTCAGTGGGGAGGGTATTTACCTATGGAACTCACGCAAGCCTTAAAACCTAGGAATGATTGTTGTGTGACTTGCTTGTGCTTGTTATTTATCTAACAACATAACATCATAACATCATAACATCATAACATCATAACATCATGGCATTGTACTAACCATTTCAAGGATTTAGGGATTTAACTCTGCTAAAAAAAACAAAAACAAAAGCAAAAACAAAAGAGAAAAGAAAAAAAAAGCTCTTTTTGTTAGTTTATGCAAAGTTAAATCCCGAAAGTCCTTGAAAACATTTCATACATTGCATTGCATCGCATAACAGGTATTCTAAAGGATCAGTGTTCTCACGATTTTCCTATCAAACAGATTCCAGCAGATTCAAACAGATTGAACAATGGCTCTCGAACAAACTGTCAAAGATCTCCAGGCCCAGAATGCTCAATTCCAGGAAATGATGCTGAGCTTATCTAAGGGGCAGGAAGAACTGAAAGCTCTTTTGATGGAGAAGAAGAAGGACCAGAAACCTGTGGGTTACATCAACCCGGGGAGAAGGCTTAAGGGACAGGTTACAGGAGTCAAGATTAGAATTCCGAAGGATTCAGAAGAAGAGACCGAGAATGATTCGGAAGATGAGAATCCTAATCTCGTCAATTCTGAGGACGACGATGAAGATTATGAACATGAACAGTACTCTCCGAAGGATGATAAGTACAAGTTGCTGGAAGAACGTATGCTAGCTATGGAGGGGCAGAAAGTGCCCGGTCTGGATTTCGAAAACTTGGGTCTGGTCTCTGATGTGGTCATTCCCCGCAAATTCAAGGTTCCCATTTTCACTAAGTATGATGGTGCCTCTTGTCCTCAGATGCATCTAAGGGCTTATGTGAGAAAGATTCAGCCGCACACTACTGATAAGAAACTGTGGATCCATTTCTTCCAAGAGAGTCTGTCTGGCACACAGTTAGAGTGGTATTATCAGCTTGAGAGCTCTAACATCCGCACATGGACTGATTTAGCAACAGCTTTCTACAAGCACTACCAGTATAATTCTGAGTTAGCGCCTACTCGGCTACAGCTACAAAATATGACTATGGGCTCTAAAGAAAGTTTCAAAGAATATGCTCAAAAGTGGAGAGATTTGGCTGGCAGAGTCAAACCCCCTATGACTGATCGAGAGTTAGTGGACATGTTCATGGGTACACTGACTGGCCCATTCTACAGCCATCTACTGGGAAGTTCCTCGTCAGGTTTCACTGAACTTATCTTGACAGGTGAACGGGTTGAAAGCGGCATTCGAAGTGGAAAGATACAGGTAACTACTTCTGCAAGCACCAAAAAGTCCTATCAGGGAAAGAGTGAATCAAATGCTGTGTACAGTGAGAGGAAGCATAACAAGAAGAATCGTGACCATACTGTTGGGGCAGTTACAATTGCTGCACCGCCATCTCAGAACTTCCAACACAGACAAGACAGGTCGAGAAGACAGTTTACCAAGATCAATATGACTTTAACCCAAGCACTGCAGAGTATGTTAAAGGCCAATTTGATTACCCTCAGAGGCCCTCCTGCAAATCCCAACACTACTTCTCCTCGTTATAATCCCAACGCCAGGTGTGCCTATCACTCCGATAGCCCCGGGCATGATACGAATGATTGCTGGTTGTTGAAGAACAAGATTCAGGATATGATCGACGCTGGAGAAATTGAATTTGATCCTCCGGCGACCCCCAATGTCATCACAGCACCTATGCCTAATCATGACCAGAATGTTAATGTTGTGGACGACAATTCTCACGTTACTGACGTTGCTGATTTAGCATCTCCTCTCCTGATCGTTAAGAAGAATTTATTGCAAGCTGGTTTATTTCCAGGTTGTGCTGAAGATTGCGATCTCTGTGTACTCCGACCCAATGATTGTTTGAAGTTGAAGAACGGCATTCAACGGCTGATGGATGATCGTACAATTCTATTTGAAAGGGTTCCTAAGGTGGACAACTCTATTGAAGAGGTATCTGTGATTGCTAGGTCCAAAGCTCCAGTGAAGATTACCGCTACTAGAGTGCCTGTGAAGATTACCGCTGAGCCCAAAGTGGCTCCCCTGATTATTACCGCACCTGGCCCCGTGCCATATTCCTCCAGCAAAGCTATTCCGTGGAACTATGGAGGCGACGTTTACATCCATGGCATAAAGCAAGTTGGTAGTTCTGCTAATCCTAATGATATTGTGGGGACTAGTAAAATTACTCGAAGTGGAAGGATCTTCTCTCCAGAAATCTCACCTCCCGCTCCCGAAATTCGAGGAAAAAGACCAGTCAATCCTCCTCAGTCAGAGACATCGGTCGAAGTTACTTCTGAAGATGTTGCCAAACAGGAAATGGAAGAGATGCTGAAAATCATCCGTAAGAGCGATTTTGATGTAGTGGAACAATTGGGGCATACTCCGTCTAAAATCTCAATGTTGTCCTTGTTATTATCCTCTGAATCCCATGCCAATGCATTGATGAAATTCTTGAAGACCGCTCATGTGCCTCAAGAAACATCCGTCGATCAATTCGAACATTATGTTGCTAATTTGACTGTTGACAATGGCCTAGGCTTTTCCGATGCTGACCTGACGCCAGCAGGAAAGAATCACAATAAAGCTCTGCATATCTCCATCGAGTGTGAGGGGATCACCCTGGCTCACGTGTTGATCGACAACGGCTCTTCCTGGAATGTGCTCCCGAAAGCTGTACTCGATAAATTTGACTACAAAGGCATTGAACTGAAACCTAGTGATGTTGTGGTGCGTGCTTACGATGGTGCGAAGAGTGTTGTCTATGGTGAAGTGGTTCTCCCTATCAAGATAGGACCTCAAGTCTTCAACACTACCTTTCACGTGATGGACATTCGTCCCGCCTACTCCTGCTTGTTGGGGCGCCCTTGGATCCATGGGGCAGGTGCGGTAGCTTCGTCGCTTCATCAAAAGCTGAAGTATCCAATAGCAGGCATGGTTGTCACTGTATGTGGAGAAGAAGAGTATATTGTCAGTAGTGTGCAAGCCTTCAAATACGTCGAGATGGATGGTGAATTCTTTGAGACTCCTTCTCAGTCATTTGAAGTGGTTCCTCCACCCAGTCCTGTCCTTAAGCCAACTCCCCTTGTGCCCAAGGTTGTTCGTGCTCCCCCTGTCATGATCTCTCTGAAAGATGCTCAAGCCGCGATTGAAAATGGTGATCGTGCTGGTTGGGGTCAACTGATCAATGTACCGTACAAGTCTGATAAAGCTGGCCTGGGGTTTAACTCTGGAAAGATAGTCAAAAATCAGATTAATGCTATGGAAGATGCTGATAGTGATTGTGACTTAGATAGCTGGATTTTCCCAACAATTGGTGACGGACTCAACAATTGGAAGACTGAAGACATTATCCCGATTTCCTTTAGTCAAGAGTAATTGTTATTGTTTATTCTAGAATTGCAAATTTTAATTTTCTTTTACAATCAAACTTCTTAAAGCATTGTGTCTATGCCCGAGGCACAATGGCTAATTTGTTAGGGGTTTGTCATTTTCATAAGCATATTCATATTCAATAGATCAATGGACTTTTTGCATTCAAATATTGCGCTCTTTATCTTTCCTGTCATTTTTCAAACAAGCTATGTTTCTTGCACACACTCACGTAACAATTTGCCGATCCATATCCACTCTGGATCCTGTTGGTAATGACTCTGCTACTGTTCATTATGACTTTGAAAATCCGATCTACCAAGCCGAGGATGGAAGCGAGGAAGATTGTGAAGTCCCTGGAGAACTTGCCCGACTACTGCAAGAAGAAAAGACTATACAACCGCATGAGGAATCAATTGAAATTGTAAATCTGGGTACTGAAATAAACAAGAAAGAAGTCAGAGGTTTCTTGGGGCACTCGAATTACATTGCCCGATTCATTCCACACTTGACTGCTACCTGCAAACCCATCTTCAAATTACTGAGACAAAATCAAGAGATGGTATGGAATGATGAATGCCAAGAAGCTTATGACAAAATCAGGAAATATCGCCAAGAACCTCCAGTTCCGATGCCACCAGTTGAAGGAAGACCTTTAATTACGTATTTGACCGTGTTAGAAAATTCAATGAGGTTTGTTGGGGCAACATGACGAGTCTGGTCGAAAAGAGCATGCCATATACTGCCTTAGCAAAAGGTACCGACTGTGAAACAAGATACTCACAGCCCGAGAAAGCTTGCTGTGCTTTGGCCTGGGCTGCTCGCCGACTAAGACAGTATATGTTGAATCATACCACCTTATTGACTTCTAAGATGGATTCTATCAAATATACATTCGAGAAACCTGATGCCTCCTGAAAGAGTTATCACTGACAATGGTACTAAACTGAACTCTGCATGCAGTTCAAAATAAAACACCATAACTCTTCTCCGTACCGGCCAAAGACGAACGGCGCCGTGGAGACTGCTAACAATATCAAGAATATGACAGTAACATACAAAGACTGGCATGAGATGTTACCCTTTGCTCTTTATGGTTATCGCACTTCAGTGCGTACTTCGACAGGGGGCAACCCCTTTCTCTTTAGTCTATGGAATGGAAGTCGTTTTACCAGTGGAAGTTCAGATCCCCTCTCTAAGAATTGTGAAAGATGCAGGCTTAGATGAGGATGAATGGATTCAAACTCGACTCGATCAGATAAATTTGATTAATGAAAAGAGACTTGCGGCTGTTTGTCATGGGCAGATACATCAGAAGCGCATGACCCAGGCATTTAACAAAAAGGTCAAGAGACGAGTGTATCAAATTGGCGACTTGGTAATCAAACGCATCATCCTACCACAAACTGACCCCAGAGGCAAGTGGACTCCCACATACGAAGGGCCATTTGTAGTTAAGAAGGTATTCTCAGGTGGAGCCATGATACTCGCTACAATGGATGGTGAAGACTTCCCACATCCCGTGAACGCGGACATAGTTAAAAAATACTACGCATAAAAGAGACCCGCTAGATCGACGTATCTAGGCAAAAGTAAGGGCATCCCGGCGAACCAAAAGGGTTCGGGCAAAAATTAGGGATATATAAAAAAAAATGTACACCCGGCAAGTCGAAAACCTGAAAAGGCGGCTTGGGCAAAAGGGTTCGGGCAAAAATTAGGGATATATAAAAAAAAATGTACACCCGGCAAGTCGAAAACCTGAAAAGGCGGCTTGGGCAAAAAAGGGTATCCTGGTGGACTGAAAACCTGAAAAGGCGGTCCAGGCAAAAATTAGGGATTAAAGCGTATGACTATGTCCCGTTCTCAGTCAACTTTCATCCAAGTTCGAGGGACTGACCAAGCCAATCACTTCTATCCGACAGCAAGGGATGAGATGCTCGAAGACATAATGACAGTAGTAGGCTTAAAATCAATAGGACTTCTTCCACATAGCTTTCTCTTTGTTTTCGACAATTTCCTCTTACTAGGATTTCTGTCTCCTTGTACACAAATTGCCTGTTTATAGGCCTCCTTTCAAAATCAATACAACCCTCTTTCAAAAAAAAGGATGCTTTTGTTTTTACTTTTCTGTTTTGGTTGCGTAAATGTCCATTGATTTAATTTGAATTAATATGTGCATTTGAATATGACTGATGTTTACCAAAAATACATGCATAGAATAGCAATAGCAATTACTACCCGACTTCAGGATCAAGGAAAAGGTCTAATCATGCTTCCAATGAATCCGCTACCAATTCTCTTCCCCAGCAAGCCTTTTTTTTTCCTCAGAAAATGGCAGTATCCCCAGGCACAGCCAGTTACTCCCCAACAGAGGTCGGCGTCACCAGACAGATTGATCATCTCATCCATCCCCAGCCAGGCTCTGTTGAATATTTCCACCATCAGACAGAAATCAAGCATCCCCAGCCGAGAAAGGGTCATCGACACAAATGTCTCAAATCAGTAGATGGGGATTTATTTTCCCCAGTAGAGTCCCCAAGCAGAACTTCTCATACGCATAACTCATTCATTACATCCTTTCACAGCATACGCATGCATACAACATTCACATTTATTTTAGCATAACACGAAACATCTCATGCATCATGACATAGCATGAAGCTAACTTTTTCTTTGCAGGTTAATTATCCTCCTGATATAGTCAAAGTAGAAGGTTCATTCAGACAGACACCTTTATCAATCACATTCAAGATTCAGATACATATTTCAAATACAGTTCATGGGAACATTCATTCTGACAACACTTCGATATCCTCCTAACGATGGCATCTCTAAGCCCATCCCAGACATTTATTGCAAGTACAACATATACAGGTTATCAGATACAGCCTAATGTACGGTTCATTCTGATCCAGCCCAACATATGACTTCTTCAGCAACTCCAATGCGGTCTAACGTACGACCCATTTGGACCTTCAAATCCTCAGATGCTGCCTAGCGTACGGTACATTCAGGGGTGTAGTCTAGCGTACGACTACTTTCTTTTTCAGATGCAGCCTAACGGACGGCTCATTCTACAACTCGGATACGATCTAACGTACGATCCATTTTGAACTTCAACAACCCCAACGCGGTCTAACGTACGACCCGTTTGGATCTTACAACCCTCAGATGCTACCTAACGTACGGTACATTTCTGAAGTGTAGTCTGGCGTACGACTACCGCTTTCATCATCAGATGCGGCCTAACAGACGACTCATTCTGCGACGGTCTAACGTACGACCCGTTCGGATGTCCATCCCCTCAGATGCTACCTAACATACGGTACATTTCTGAAGTGTAGTCTAACGTACGACTACCCCTTTCATCATCAGATCCTACCTAACATACGGTACATTTCTGAAGTGTAGTCTAACGTACGACTACCCCTTTCGTCGTCAGATTCAGCCTAACGTACGGCTCATTCTGCAACTCAGATACGATCTAGCGTATGGTCCATTCTGATCCTTTATCCCCAACAGCGTATGACACACTCCGACTCCCCAGCGAAGTCGGCAGCCTAATGGATGACTCATTATACGGTCTAACGTACGACCCAGTGTGGCACCCATGTCTTCAAATTGGCCTAATATACGGCGCGATCTGAAGCTTTCGTCATCAAACCTCCCGGATGGCATCTTTAAGCCCATCTCCATCAAGACCAACTGTCGATTCTCAAGTGCAAATTTTTGGGGCATTCTAGTGTTCAATAATCTTCCACCTCCAGACCACGAATGGCATACACGCCATTCTAACTCTCTCGGTTCAAGAATATTGAACAGGGGCAGCTGTCATACCCCAAAAATTACCCATCATTTTTCCTTAAAAAAAAAAAAAAATTAATTAATTAATTAATTAATTAATTAATTAATTAATTAATTAAATAATTAAAATAAATAAATAAATAAAATATAACAAATTATTTTGGACTTGGGTCTCCCTCATTCCAAGCCCATTACCCACGAAATTAGTCTATAAATACTGAAGTTTCAGTAGGGGGAGTGAGACTTGGAGTTTACACTGGGAGATTCACTGGAGAAAGAAGGAAGAGAAGCAAAACACTCTGAGGTTTCCTTGGAACAAAACCTTGAGGAAAAAGAAAGAAAGAGAACAGAGAAGGACGGATAGAAACTTTGGCATAGGAACCCTGCCTACCCGGAGAATTCAGAGTAAAGAAACCCTGAAGGCAGCCCATCTGCACCGAAGCCATCTCCGTCCAATTCCCGCTGCCTAACTTATTCCGATACTACAAGTGGTCAATCCCTTCAACCTTGAATTGGCAAACAGGTTTTGCGTATCTCTATTGTTTATACTTTCAATTGGCCATATCTACATATATAATGCATCATGATTAAATGTTGATATATAATTTGCTTTCGTATGGGAATTTAAATATGCCTGAATACCCTGAATGTTTGATCATGTTATTCCTGTGATAAAATGCCATAAAATTCAAAGTTCCTAACGTGGAGCTGTTTTCAAATTCAAAATCCGTGGCCGCTCGCTAGCACCTCGCTAGGCGAGCCTGGGGCGAGTATTCGCCTGACCTTCGCTAGGCGAGGCAGAGGCGAACGAGACAGTAGCTGACTTTTCTATTCTGTTTTTTTTTTATGTTTTATCATAGCCATGCATTATTCATCCTATCCTATTTATTGTTGTGATATTTCTCCGGTGTAATCTTCGATTGCACCCTGATTTGGTGTTCTGACATGTTTCTTTTTTTTTTTTGAGTTTCGTAAAGGTTCGCATATCCCAGGAAAAGGTTATTGGCTAGGTATTTCACTTTAGTTGTGGGATACCCTTGTGGAGTTTCACCCTAAATTAATTTTTAATGTATTAATTTCTAATGTATTAATTTTTTTTAATATATTATTTTTAATAATTTTAATGTGGAGTTTCATCCTAATTATATAATTAATTGTAAAACTTTGCCTTTGAATAAGTGATCTTGGACCTCTCTTTGTTGCCTTACGATTACGATATTACGGTCATGTCCCGCGAACGTGGGGATACCCTTAGCAAAGACCCTTCGGTTAAATCATCATAAAATAAATTATAGTCCCTCGGATGTTGCCTTCGAATATACAACTTTGTCCCTCGATGACCCTCCGATGTTGCCTACGGTTAAAAGATGATAGTCCCTTCGAATGCTAAGGTATCCTCGTAACTGTTGCCTTCAATGACCAATCGATGACCCTACGATGACCCTTTTACATCCAAAGGATAAAACTACTTATTTCTCAATAATAAGGACAGTTTTACCCTCATAAGGATAGGAAATACTCATAAAGACCTTGGGTCGGTATAACTCTTAATTGCTGGCTCACAACCTAAAACATTTTTTCACACCTCACACCTTTCAAAATACCTTCAGAAAATCACCACTTGGTATACATTCATACTAGAATCATTACCGAGTTATATTTTTCTAAACAATTTTCAAAATTAAACGAGATAATCACTTTGTATACATTCATACAAGAATCATTACAAAGTTAAATTCTCTTTTCAAAACAATTTTTCTAAACAATTCACAAACACTTTTTTTTTAAAAATAATATAAGTGATCGAGCAATTAAGAGCCCATGGATAACCATGGATACAAAGGGTGCTAACACCTTCCCTTTGTATAATGTACCTCCCGAACCCAAAATCTAAATTAAGGTCTTTCCTGTTCTTTTCCACCTTTCCTTATTGGATAAAAGAAAAGTCGGTGGCGACTCTTGCTAACCGCGACATTGCGATTAAAACCACAAAAAAGTCCAGTTCACCGTATGACAATAGGTTTGAAACAAGGTGATCCACTAAAAAAAATTGTTTTTATTGGAGGTAAAAGGTTTGAGTGTGATGACAAAAGCTTTAGAGGTGGTTATTTTTTAGGGGTATAAGGCGCATGTTACTTTTGAATTGATAATTTCCCACATCCAATTTGTGGACGACACTTTATTTATGGGCATGAAAATCTAGTTAAACATTAAAGCAGTTAGAATTTTAATTCTTTTATTTGAATGGTTTTCTAGCTTAAGGGTTAATTTCCACAAAAGTTTAATTTTGACATTGTGAATGTGAAAGATTCATAGCTTGTAGAAACAATTACTATTTTATTATGTAGGTGTGGTAAGGTGTCTTTTAAATATTTAGGGTTTCTACTTAGAGTTAATCTAAAAACATTCTTTTTTCTGAAACTCAATAATTGATAGGATTCAAAAGACTATCAATATGGAGAAATTATAATTTTTCTATGAGAGACTAGCTTGTTATTCTTAAAACGTTCATGTTTGCTCTTCCAATTTATTTTATTTCCTTATCCAAAGCCTCCTTTGGTTATCATTTTAAAATTGTGTATCTTTGTAAATATTTATTATGGTGAACAAAACAAATGAATTTGAATACTTGAAGTTATGATCATAAAGATTTGAATGCTTAAAGGTGTGAAAGTGTGAAAGCTCACCAGATCATGTCTTTAAGGTTTTTCCGAGTCTCGATCAATTTATTGTAATAAGAACAAGAGTAAGTATTAAGATACTAAGGCACACACACACTGTCATACCCCAAAATTTACCATTCCCTTTTTATTTCTACCTAACTTTTGGATTGGGATTTAATCTGCATATCCATTAGCATCATAGTACATTCATTTGCATTGAAAAATAAAATCATGGATTCAAAGGTTTTGATCACACAAAGCATTGAAAGGAGGCTAAGTCATAAGTCAGGGTTCTTCCATGGCATGCTTGTATTGGTGAATCCTTCATCTTGGTTGTCTTTATCATGGAGCATAGCTGAAAACCCTAATTCATTGGTGTTAGATTGTAAGTATCATCTAGATCAATCGAATCCCTAAAACCGTAATTTTTTATTGTGGCATTAGCATCCATTGTGTGTGCATTCAAGTTTGAGGATTCATATGATTCATTAGGTCCATTATGGAGAATTCATTTACTTCATTAAGAATTCATTCAAGGTCATACATGTTCATGACCTCATTGCTTAGTTAAGGTGCATTTGTTCAAGTCTATTTCCATGGAATTACAAGGTTCATTTCATTCATTTCAATGGTATAATTCATTTGGTCTAAGGGCATTGTGGTGCATAGTTCACTTAAAGGTCTATTTTATTCATTCAATTAGGTCATGTCTTATTCAAATTCATTTTCATTCAAATTCATTTCATGATTCAAACCAAATCCATTCATTTCAAAGGAAATATCAATCTAGCATTACAAAGTATCATTGCAATACATTAAACTATATTACATATCATTTCATCCAAAAAATACATTTTTTACATAAGTTGACTTTTAGTCAACTATTGACTTTTTGGTTAACCCTTTGACCAAAGTCAACTAACCAACTTTAACCATCCTAAACCCTATTTCTTACATTGCTTCTCCACCAAGTCATCTTTGTTGCTTGAATCTTCAAAGTTTCACAGTGTCCTTTTGATTTTGCCTTTACCACTTTCTTCAAGTACAAGTCATCCTTGTTCATGCCTTGTTCCATCATTCCACCATGTGTGCATCAACCGTACAAATCAATGCCAAAATAATACATCATTGTACATGTCATATACCATTTATAACCATTTTCCATTCACATTTCTAAACATGTCAAGCATATCAATTCATGCTAGCAAGACCATATTTCCAAACATGACCATACACAACACATCAATGTCAGCCAAACAATCATAACTTTCATCATAGCATTTCACTACCAAACATAACTTATGCAATGGTTTCATGCTATGCGAGATGACAAGTATTAATCATGTCATGCATATCATTCATCTCGCATTGGCAGCAAAATAAACTGAACAATCATACAGCATGACCCAAACAGCAATTGTTATGCATTTTAACCATAACAGTCCATAACTAACTGTCTAACTGCACTTCACCAATTCCCTAACTGAATATCGAAATCCACAAAACTGAATTCAACAACCTAACTAAATTAGTTTCAGTATTACTAACTTTTGTTTAATCTAACAAATTCCTAACAACCTATATAAACAATCATTCATCTCCAATCACATTCCCAAAATTCGATTCCTTCAATCAATTCAAAACTACTCATCAATTTTTCATTCAATTATCCCTAAATCACTCATATTCCATTTCCAGAAGATTCATCATCACTGAATCATCAATCATCATAATCAACCACCCTCTGAGATTTCCATTTTCCCACCATTTCCACAAGATTCTTCATCATTATTTCAACTCCATTACACTCAACCTCACTCTCAAATTGAAAACAAAAACTGATCCAAACAAGTTCAACAGAAGAATAAGAGAAGAAGAGTTGATTTTTTGAAAGCAAGAAAGAAAGATTGAAGAACTTACCAGAAGTGCACCTTAGCTTCATCTTCTCCGGTAAATGTAGATTTCGAAGCCTCATTTTGAAACACTTTGAATCTGAACTTGATTAGTTTCCCTTCTCATTTGCGTAATTGGGCTTCCACCTTAACCTAGGCCCACCCATTTCCAGTTTTCACCTCACCATGCTCATGTGCCCTCCTGATTCTAGCCAATAGAGCTGACGGGCCTTCCATATGGGCCCTGCGCCCTTTTCATTTTTGCACTCATTCTCAACTTTTACCCCCTCCATGTTTTAGTTTTCTTTTCATCTTTTTTTTGTCATCTTTTTTCACATATTTTTTGCTATTTGTTTTGATACATTTTAACATGATTAGGAGTTAAAAGATAATTAGAATTAACATGTTTAATTAAATCTCTATTAGGTCTTAATTGAATCTTTTTTTGACATTGAGTTTTAATTACCTTTGAAATAACATGATTAATATGTGATTAACCTAGGTTCTTGATTAGGTTAAAAATTCATTGATTCATGTATAAATTCTATGATTCACCATGATAGCATTTCATGTTTTGCATGCTAATTTTCAATTGGTTCGGTGGTTAATTTTTCATTTTATCTCCCATAGAATTTAGTTCTCTTTGATTGAATATCATGTGGTCAGATGATTCCATTTATCTTTGTGTATTACATTTTAAGCATGTATAAATTTAGACCTGGCTCCTAATATGCATCCTCATTGTATCCATCTCATTTGCATTGTATTGTGTGATTATGTTTGAGGATTAGCATGACCACTTAATTGTTTTAGGCATGGTATTTGTTGTAACTGGTATGTTAACTTTTTCCATTTCATGTATTGATTTCTATCATCCCCCCATTATGGGTAAAGTGTCCCCAATTTCCATGAACATGTAATAGCTTAGGATTTCTCTTTTATTTATTGCTTCTCATTGCATGCTAACTATAAAGATAAAATCAAACGATAAAAGATATTTTTTTCAAGAGAATAAAACACACTTGATCCAACGTCAAGTGTTTTCCAAATCAAATTCACTTCAAAGTAACGCGAGTGCTTGATCCAACGTCAAGTGTTTTCCAAATCAAATTCAATTCAAAGCAACGCGAGTGCTTGATCCAACGTCAAGTATCTCATCATCCATTCCATTCTATTCTACCACTTCTATCAACATCTCTATCTCATTTCATAATAAAATTTCAAACACTTGATCCAACGTCAAGTGTCTTTTCAAAACAATTTCTCAATAAATTGGAAGACAAAAGTAGGGTGTACATACTTGTGCATAACACTCAAGTACTTGGATTGTCGACCGTACCTAGCTTGTGGCCTTATACTTGACTTCCCTTCAAAACACATAACAATAAAATGAGCTTAATCTGGTGCTCTGAGAGTGAAAAGAGTGGTTAGGATGCCATTGTCCTCTCAACTCCTGAGTATTCTGATTGTTGGTCGTACTTAGCCAAGGGTTAGATACTTGTCTCTCTATAAGTACCAATGATTAAACTCGCCAAACAAAGCTCCTAAACAAAAAAACTCTTTGGATGAAAAGAGGGGTTTGGATACAATTGTCCTCTCAACTCCCAAGTACTCAAATTGTTGGTCATACCTAGCTTGTGGTCTGATACTTGTATCCATTCTAAAATCAACCACAACTCATCAAATCCAATTTTCCGCCTTAAGGCATCCAAAACATTTTTTAAAAAGACATGTTACTTCCGTTCTAACCTAGTACGAACAACGCTTAAGCCTCTCATGCGCGAGCATACAAGTCATGTTTAACTGCTAGAATATGATCCCAGCGCATCCATTTTATCGCAAACAAACAAAAACTTAAGTCTCCCACGGCGTGAGCATGCAAGCAAGGTTAACGTCTAGAACGCGAACGTTAACACTGTCTACTAAAAACAATCAACATATACTCTGTTTTATACTCAGAACTACGTAGCTCTGACTTTCTTATTGCACGATTAGGATACATAGGCACAAGGGTTAGAATCTTTGGCAACCAAACTAATTTAAAACTTATTTTCCTCCATTAACCAATAACAAGTAACCTTCAGATAATAACATTCATATGCACAAAGAATAAGCAAAGCGTTTTCCGTTGAGTACAACAGGTATGATGGCTGCTAATACTTTCCCCTTGCATTACCGACTTCCGAATTCGCTCTTGTTTGTGACGACCATTCTTTTGTGGTTTTATCGATATTTTCCCTTTCATTTGGAATAAATAAAACCTGGTGGCGACTCTGTATTTTTCGTGGCGCGACACACACGCACACACGCGTGCGCGCGCACACACACACACGCGTGCGCGCGCACACACACACACACATAAATGTTTTATAACCTCTTATGTTTTGATAAATCTTCTAAAAAACAATTCTAGCAAGTTCTTAATTGATTTAAACTTCATCCTCTACCTTAAACACTAAACACCATTGTCGAGTGTGAGTGTTTCTCAAATCTAGGAGAGAGTGTAAGTTCTTGTTGTGAGGAATTCATTAGAGGTGCTAATGATTTTGTGAATGTTTTCAAGATATAAAATCAAGTTTTGGATTTCTAGCAAGTGATTTCCATTAAAGAAAAAAAATATCCTTAAAGAGGATTTGGAGTTTCTAGCATTTGTCATTAGTTCAAAGACTCAAAGACTTAGAAAACGTAATCCTGATGAAATCAAGTGAAAATTGATGTTGAAAAGGAGCTTGGAGTGCTTGTGATCTATTAAGGAGATCCGACTCAAGATCGTGGATCTTGGAGATTTTAGAAGCCTTACGGATTGTGTAAAACTGAAGAAGAATCAAGAATTATAATTTGATAGCTTAGTGATTAATCCTAAGCATTTCAAAATTTTGTCTTTAATTATCATCTATACTAAAGGACTTGGTAAAATTTCCTAGTGGGAGACTACAACTAAATTTATGATGGTATACCATCAGAGTTAGGTGTCATGTGAAGATCGGGTTGAACCATTATAAATTTGATGTATTATCTCTCTAACCCTTCCTCTTTATTTTCCGATTAGTTCTTGCATGTGGTATTTATTATTTTAAGTAGTTTATATGCATTGAGTTCTTTTTTGTTTATAGAAACTTATTTTCTAAGTGTAGGTCTATTTAGATCTGTGCTTCCAAACCCATCTTTTTGTTGATTATACTTTAAAATTGTAATGTTAGATTAACTCTTTCATTATTATTAGTTGATTAATCATTGTTTTGCATATTTCAGGGTACATTTATTCAATTGTGTAATTTATAAAAATAGTTTTTCAAATTATTATTCTCACTCTTAACACTTGTCATACGGTGAACTGACTTGGGGTATTTTGCTTTTTATCGCAATGTCGCGGATAGCAAGAGTCGCCACCGACTTTTCTTTTATCCAATAAGGAAAGGTGGAAAAGAACAGAAAAGACCTCAATAGATTTTGGGTTCGGGAGGTACATTATACAAAGGGAAGGTATTAGCACCCTTTGTATCCATGGTTATCCATGGGCTCTTAATTGCTGGATCACTTATTTTGTCTGAAAAGTGTTCGTGAATTGTTTAAAAAATGTTTCGAAAAGAGAGTTTAACTTTGTAATGATTCTCGTATGAATGTATACAAAGTATTTATCTCGTTTGATTTTGAAAAACAGTTTAGAAAAGTATAACTTGGTAATGATTCTGGTATGAATGTATACCAAGTGGTGATTTTCTAGGACTTGCAAAGTGTGAGGGGTGGAAAATGTTTTAGGTTATGATCCAGTAATTGAGAGTTATACCTTCCTAAGGTCGTTATGAACGTTTCCTATCCTTATGAGGGTAAAACTGTCCTTACTATTGAGAAGTAAGTAGTTTTATCCTTTGGATGTAAAAGGGTCATCGTAGGGTCATCGTAGGGTCATCGATAGGTCATTGAAGGCAACAGTTGTAAGGATACCTTAGCATTCGAAGGGACGATCATCATTTAACCGTAGGCTACACCGAAGGGTCATCGAGGGACAAAATCGTATTTTCGAAGGCAACATCCGAGGGACCATGATTTATTTTATGATGATTTAACCGAAGGGCCGTTGCTAAGTGCATCCCTACATTCGCGGGACATGACCATTATACCGTAATACCGTAGGGCAACAAAGAGAGGTCCAAGGTCACATATTCAAGGCCATGTTTTACAAGTAAGTATTTAAGATGAATTTCCACATTAAAATTAAATAGGCAATTAGGATGAATCTCCCCATTAAAATTAATTAGTTCGGAATCCATCTCCATAAGGGTATCCCTCAAATAAAGTGGAATACCTAGCAAGCCACCTTCTTCGGGAGTATGTGAGCCCTTACAAAATTCCGCAAACAGGTCAGAATACCAAGTGGGGTGCAATCAAGAGTTGCACCAAAGCAGTAATAGTATCAGGTAAACAAAGCATGGTTATAATAAAACAGATCAGATGGGCAAAGATCAAAACAGAGCGAAAAACAGCGGCATCCATTACAACAATTCAAGATATCCAGGCATACTTAAGTCCACATGCAAAACCTCAAATATATTTATGAATTCAATTATGGTATCACACGTGAATTCGGAACATAAAGTGGCGATAGTAACGCAAACCTGTTTGTAATTGAATTGCAACCTTGAATTGGCCGATCGGATCGAATTGAGCGGTGCCGCCGACTTTTCCTTCTGGGTTTCCTTTAGGGTTACTCGGAATAAGTTAAACAGTAGTCCTGAACACTCCACCACAAGCCGGTAGGATTTGTTCTTGGATTCTTCAACTAAACAACAAATTAAAACAAAGGAAATAAACTAGGTCCTAACGTAAGGTTAGATCCGGTAAAAAGGTACACAATAGTTTCCGTTGTAGGAACTATTGTGCGAAAAGAATTAATTAAATGCTAAAAAGGAAATAGGAAATTGCAAGGGAAATAGTGTAGAACTCGTAGGAAAAACAATGCCTAAGCTGCTGGAAAAGAAAATATGTAAAAGCGAAAACGGCAAAGGAACAAAAATGTGGAAAAACCTCCCCTCTTTTAGGTTTTCTTGTGGCTATTTATATTGGTACCATTAAGTAACTACTTGCTGCCAAGAGGTCTTCAACGTGGCTAATTTCATGGCGTGGATATAGGGCCCAACACTCCTCAACGTCTCTTCAAGTCTCTGGGGCGTTACTTGCGCCCAAAAAGTAGGGGAGGGGTGTGACGCTCGTCACACCATGTGTGACGTCCGTCACAAGGCTGTTTTGCGTGACGCTCGTCACGCCCTCTGTGACGTCCGTCACAAGCACAGCATTTGTGTCTTGCGCTTTGGGCTGGGCTTTGCTATTTGGTTCGCTTTCTCTCCTTTTTGCACCTCTTTTCCTCCATTTTCACTTGTGCTTCCAAATAAGCCACCTGAGACAAATAGGAAGAAAATACCGCGTAATATCTAACAACATAAAGTGAACTGAAATAAATAATGATAAAATTTAATTGAATCAAGTCCTAAAATATGATATAATTTCATGTTATCACTAGGCGAGCGTGTAGCGAACAGGCCAGTTTGGGTCATCCGTGAGCTGGGCCTTCGTTCCTTTAAGATCAGTGTCATAAAAATGAGTCGGAGTGCCCTGAAAAACGTCTTGAAATATTAATGGGAAAATTTTGGGGTATGACAGCTGCCCCTGTTCAATATTCTTGAACCGAGAGAGTCAGAATGGTATGTACGCCATTCGTGGTCTGGAGGTGGAAGATTATTGAACACTTAGAACGCCCCAAAATTTGCACTTGTCAATTAGTTAGTCTTGATGGAGATGGGCTTAAAGATGCCATCTAGGAAGTTTGATGATGAGAGCTTCAGAGTGCGTCGTACGTTAGAAGATATCTGAGGTCACGGGTGTCACTGGGTCATACGCTAGACCGTATAGTGGTCATTCATTAGGCCGTCGACTTCCCTGGGGATTTAGAATGGGTCATACACCGCTGGGGATAACAGATCAGAATGGATCATACGCTAGATCGTATCTGAGTTGCAGAATGGGCCGTCTGTTAGGCTGTATCAGACGAAAGGTAGTCGTACGCTGGACTACACCTCGGGATGTACCGTCCGCTAGGTAGTATCTGAGGAATGAAGATCCGAATGGGTCGTACGCTAGACCGTGTCGGACTTGTTAGGGGAGTAATATGTTGTGCCGAATCAAAATGAGATAAGAATCTGAATGAGTCATACACTGCTGGGGATAAAGGATCAGAATGGATCGTACGCTAGATCGTATCTGAGTTGCAGAACGAGCCGTCCGTTAGGCTGTATCGTTACTGGGGGTGAAGGATCAGAATGGATCGTATGCTCGATCGTATCTGAGTTGTAGACTGAGCCGTCCGTTAGGCTGTACCTGATAATGAAGGGGGTAGTCATACGCCAGACTACACTTCAGACTGTACCGTACGCTAGGTAGCATCTGAGGAGATGAAGGTCTAACTTGGTCGTACATTAGACTGTATCTGAGCGGAATGAAGGTCTAACTTGGTCGTACATTAGACTGTATTTGAGCCGCGTTTGAAGGTCTGACTTGGTCGTACATTAGACTGTATTTGAGCCGCATCTGGTCTACCTTGGTCGTACATTAGACTGTATTTGAGCCGAATCTGAGGACTTGAAGGTCTAACTTGGTCGTACATTAGACTGTCACTGAGCAGAATCTGAGGACTTGAAGGTCTAACTTGGTCGTACATTAGACTGTCACTGAGCAGAATCTGAGGACTTGAAGGTCTAACTTGGTCGTGCATTAGACTGTCACTGAGCAGAATCTGAGGGCTTGAAGGTCTAACTTGGTCGCACATTAGACTGTCACTGAGCTATTGAAGGTCAGAATGGACCGTGCGCTAGATCGTATCTGAGTTGAAGGAGTCATATGTTGAGATGAATCAGAATGAACCGTACGCTAGGCTACATCTGATAGTATTTGTATATGTTATATTTGCAATAAATGTCTGGGATGGGCTTATAGATGCCATCGTTAGGAGGATGTCAGAATGAATGTTGACATGGAGTATATCTGAAAGATGTAGTTGAATCCTGAATGTAATTGATAAGGATGTCCGTCTGAATGGACCTTTGTTTTGATTGTATCAAGAGGATAATTAACCTGAAAAATAAAGTTAGCTTCATGCCATGTCATGATGCATGAGATGTTTTATGCTTCTGAAACTAAATGCGAGCAATGTATGCATGCGTATGTTGTGAAATGATGTAATGAATGAATTATGCATCTAAAAAGTTCTTCCAGGGGACTCTACTGGGAAAATAAATCTCATTCTTCTGGTTGGAGATATTTGTATTGATGACCCTTTCTTAGCTGAGGGTACTTGATTTCTGTCTGATGGTAGGAACATTTAACAGAGCCTGGCTGGGGGTGGAAGAGATGACCAGTCTGTCTGGCGATGCCAACCTCTTCTGGGAAATAGCTGGTTTTTGTTGGAGAATGAGATTAGCAACGGATTCATTGGAAAGCATGATTAGACCTTCTCCTCGATCCTGAAGCCTCGTAGTAATCGCTATTTCTATTTTAGGCACGCATTTTTGGTAAACATCGATCATATCCAAATGCATATATTAATTCGAATTAAATCAATGGACGTTTATGCAAACAAAACAGAGAAAGTAAAACAAAAGCATTTTTTTTTGAAACTAAAATTATATTGATTTCGAAAGAGGGCCTATAAACAGGCAATTTGTGTACAAGGAGACAAAAACCCTAGTAAGAGGAAATTGTCAAGAAAACAAAGAGAAAGCTATGCCGAAAACGTCCTATTGACTTTAATTCCACTACTGCCATTATGTCTTCAAGCCTCTCATCTCCTGCTGTCGGATAGAAGTGATTAGCTTGTTCAGTCCTTTGAACTTGGATGAAGCTGTCTGAGAATGGGACATAGTCATACGCTTTAATCCCTAATTTTTGCCTGGACCGCCTTTTCAGGTTTTCAATCCACCAGGATACCCCTTTTTGCCCAAGCCGCCTTTTCAGGTTTTCGACTTGCCGGGTGCACATTTTTTTTTATGTTTATCCCTAATTTTTGCCCGAACCTTTTTGGTTCGCCGGGATGCCCTTACTTTTGCCTAGGTACGTCGACCTAGCAGGTCTCTTTTATGCGTAGTATTTTTTGACTATGTCTGCGTTCACGGGATGTGGGAAGTCTTCGCCGTCCATTGTGGCTAGTATCATGGCTCCACCAGAGAATACTTTCTTAACCACAAATGGCCCTTCGTATGTGGGAGTCCACTTGCCTCTGGGATCACCTTGTGGTAGAATGATCCGCTTGACCACCAAGTCACCAACTTGATACACCTGTCTCTTGACTTTTTTGTTAAATGCCTGGGTCATGCGCTTCTGATATATCTGTCCATGACACACAGCCGCAAGTCTCTTCTCATCGATCAAGTTTATCTGGTCGAGTCGAGTCTGAATCCATTCATCTTTATCTAAACCCGCCTCTTTCATGATTCGTAGAGAGGGAATCTGAACTTCCACTGGTAAAACGGCTTCCATTCCGTAGACTAAAGAGAAAGGAGTTGCTCCTGTCGAAGTGCGTACTGAAGTGCGATAACCGTGAAGAGCAAACGGTAACATCTCATGCCAGTCTTTGTACGTCACCGTCATCTTTTGTATGATCTTCTTGATATTCTTATTAGCAGCTTCTACGGCGCCATTCATCTTTGGCCGGTACGGAGAAGAGTTATGGTGTTTTATTTTGAACTGCGTGCAGAGTTCAGTAATCATCTTATTGTTCAAATTAGTACCATTGTCAGTGATAATTCTTTCAGGGATGCCATACCGACAAATGAGATTATTCCTGATGAATCGTGCCACCACATTCTTGGTGACAGAAGCAAATGAGGCGGCCTCTACCCACTTTGTAAAGTAATCAATAGCGACAAGGATGAAGCGATGCCCATTAGAAGCAGTAGGTTTAATCTCTCCAATCATATCAATGCCCCACATTGCAAAGGGCCAAGGTGCTGTCAACACGTTCAATGGAGCAGGAGGCACATGTACTTTATCCGCATATATCTGGCGCTTGTGACAGGTTCTGGAGTGATGATGGCAATCAGCTTCCATGGTAGACCAATAATACCCTGATCTCAGAATCTTCTTGGCCATCGTATGTCCACTAGAATGAGTCCCAAAAATCCCATCATGTATGTCTTCCATAATCTTTTCTGCTTCCTTTTTATCCACACAGCGAAGCAAAGTCGAATCGTGGTTACGTTTGTATAATACTCCATTACTCAGAAAGAACTTAGCGGAGAACTTCCTCAGGAATTTTCTATCATTGATGGATGCCCCTTCAGGGTATTCCTGAGCTTCTAAATATCTTTTTACTTCGTGGAACCAAGGTTTTTCCCGTACTCCCTCGGTGTTAAGTTCATAACAGTATGCCGGTTCATCTAGTCGCTCAATGGTGATCCTGGGAGCTTCATGGTCCCATCTGACTCTGAACATAGATGACATGGTAGCTAATGCGTCTGCCAACTGATTCTCTTCTCGTGGGATATGTTCGAATGTAATCTCTTCAAAGTATGGGATTAATGTCATCACCCGTTCTCGGTAAGGGATGAGATTCGGATGCTTAGTGTCCCATTCTCCTCTGATCTGACTGATTACTAATGTTGAGTCTCCGTACACACTCAAAAACTTGACCCGCCGGTCTATAGCAGCCTTGAGTCCCAAAATACATGCTTCATACTCAGCCATATTATTGGTACAATGAAAACATAGTCTAGCAGTGAAAGGCGTATGGTAACCCTCGGGAGAAATGATTACCACACCAATACCATGGCCCAATGCGTTAGAAGATCCATCAAAAACCATAGTCCATCGGGATCCCCATTCGGGTCCTTCATCCGGTCTAGGTTTTTCATAATCAGTGACAAGCATGACTTCCTCATCTGGAAACTCAAAATTCATAGATTGGTAATCGTCCACTGCTTGATGAGCCAAATGATCAGCTAGCACGCTTCCTTTGATTGCTTTCTGGGTAGTATACTGGATATCGTACTCTGTTAAGATCATCTGCCATCTCACTATTCTTCCGGAGAGGGCAGGTTTCTCGAATATGTATTTGATGGGATCCATCTTAGAAATCAACAAAGTGGTATGATTCAACATATACTGTCTTAGTCGGCGAGCAGCCCAGGCCAAAGCACAGCAAGTTCTCTCGAGCAGTGAGTATCTTGTTTCACAGTCGGTAAACTTTTTGCTAAGGTAGTATATGGCATGCTCCTTTCGACCAGACTCGTCATGTTGCCCCAATACACACCCCATTGAATTTTCTAACATGGTCAAATACATGATTAAAGGTCTTCCTTCAACGGGCGGTACCAGAATTGGAGGTTCTTGGAGATATTTCTTGATTTTGTCAAAAGCTTCTTGGCATTCATCATTCCATATCATCTCTTGATTTTTCCTCAGTAATTTGAAGATGGGTTTGCAAGTAGCGGTCAAATGGGAGATAAATCGGGCAATGTAGTTCAACCGTCCCAAGAAACCTCTGACCTCTTTATCTGTACGGGGAACTGGCATTTCTTGAATAGCCCTCACCTTAGCCGGGTCAACCTCAATCCCTTTACCACTGACAATAAATCCCAGGAGTTTACCGGATCTTACTCCAAAGGTGCATTTGTTCGGGTTCAATCTTAGCTTGTATTTCTTCAACCTCTCAAACAATTTGTACAAATGATCGAGATGTTCCTCCTCAGTATGAGATCTGGCTATCATGTCATCCACATATACTTCTATTTCATGATGGATCATATCATGGAACAAAACCACCATAGCACGCTGGTACGTGGCCCCTGCATTCTTCAAACCAAATGGCATTACTTTATAACAGAACGTGCCCCATTGCGTCACAAACGTAGTTTTCTCCATGTCTTCAGGCGCCATCTTAATCTGGTTGTAACCTGAGAATCCATCCATGAATGAGAATACCTTGTGTTGAGCGGTGTTATCTACCAGAACATCAATGTGCGGAAGTGGAAAGTCATCCTTGGGACTCGCTTTATTCAGGTCTCGGTAATCTACACACATTCGCACCTTACCATCCTTCTTTGGCACTGGTACCACATTAGCAACCCATTGAGGATAAGAAGTAACAGCCAGAAAACCTGCATCAAATTGTTTCATCACCTCGGCTTTGATTTTCTCAGACATTTCAGGACGCATGCGACGAACCTTTTGCTTAACCGGACGACATTCTTCCCTCGTTGGCAGTCGATGCACTACTATATCGGTATCCAGTCCTGGCATGTCTTCATAAGACCAAGCAAAAATCTCTACATAGTCATGCAACATCTGAATCAACCTTCTCTTGACACTGTTTTCCAAGCCTGCTCCTATTTTGACTTCTTTCTTGTTTACTTCAGTACCCAGATTTACAGTCTCAACTGACTCCTCGTGTGGCTGTATAGTCCTTTCTTCCTGCAGTAACAGTCTGGCAAGTTCTCCAGGTACTTCACAATCTTCCTCACTTCCATCCTCGGCTTGGTAGATCGGATTTTCAAAGTCATAATGAACAGTAGTAGAACTATTGTCAACAGGATCCAGAGTGGGTATGGATCTGCAATTCGTTACGTGAATGTGTGTAAGAAAACATAGCTCGTTTGGAAGATGACAGAAAAGATAAAGAGCGCAATATTTGAATGCAAAAAGTCCATTGATTTATTGAATATGAATATGCTTATGAAAATGACAAAACCCTTAACAAATTAGCTATCGTGCCCCGGGCATAGACACAACGCTTGGAGAAGTTCAATTGTAAAAAAAAAACAATAATTTGCCACACCAAAATAGACAATAACAATTACTCCTGACTAAAGGAAATCGGGATAGTGTCTTCAGCCTTCCAATTATTGAGTCCGTCACCAATTGTTGGGAAAATCCAGCTATCCAGTTCGCAATCGCTGTCAGCATCTTCTACAGCATTAATTTGACTCTTGTCAGAGCTGAACCCCAGGCCAAATTTGTCAGACTTGTACGGTACGTCGATCAATTGACCCCAGCCAGTACGACCACCATCTTCAACCACGGCTTGAGCGTCCTTCAGAGAAATCATAGCAGGAGGAGCACGAATAACCTTGGGTACACAGGAAGTTGGCTTAAGGACAGGATTGGTCGGAGGAACTACTTCAAATGACTGACAAGGAGTCTCAATGAATTCACCATCCATCTCGACGTATCTGAAGGTATGCACACTACTGACAATGTACTCTTCTTCTCCACACACGGTGACAATTTTGCCCTTTGTGGGATACCTCAACTTTTGATGGAGAGACGAGGCTACAGCACCTGACCCATGAATCCAAGGGCGTCCCAGTAAGCAGGAATAGGCAGGACGAATGTTCATTACATGGAAGGTAGTATTGAAGACTTGAGGTCCTATCTTGATAGGAAGGACTACTTCGCCATGGACAACACTCCTCGCACCATCGTAAGCACGTACTACAATGTCACTAGGTTTCAGTTCGATGCTTTTACAGTCCAGCTTATCTAGCACAGTTGTTGGCAGCACATTCAAGGAAGAGCCATTATCGATCAACACATGAGACAAAGTGATTCCCCTACACTCAATGGATATATGCAGGGCTTTATTGTGATTCTTTCCTGCTGGTGTCAGATCAGCGTCGGAAAAGCCCAGGCCATTGTCAACAGCCAAATGAGCAACATAATGTTCGAACTGATCGACAGATGCCTCCCGAGGTACATGAGCGGTCTTCAAGAATTTTATCAATGCACTGGCATGAGGTTCAGAAGATAACAGCAAGGATAACATCGAGATCTTAGACGGGGTATGCCCCAACTGTTCTACCACATCGAAATCACTCTTGCGGATGATTTTCAGCACTTCTTCCATTTCTTGTTTGGCAACATCCTCGGGAGTAACTTCGACCGGTGTCTCTGACTGAGAAGGATTGACTGGTTCCTTTCCTCGAGTTTCAAGGACAGGAGGTGAGATTTCTGGGGAGAAGATCCTTCCGCTTCGAGTAATTTTACTAGTCCCGACAATGCCACTAGTATTAGTAGAATTGTCAATTTGCTTTACGCCATGGACGAAAACATCACCGCCATAATTCCACGGAATAGCTTTGCTTGAGGAATACGGGATCGGGCCAGGTGTAGTAATGATTAGGGGAGCTACCCTGGGCTTGGCAATAATCTTCACAGGCGCTTTAGTAGCGGTAATCTTCACTGGAACTTTGGATCTAACAATCACAGATATTTCTTCAATGGGATTTTCCGCCTTAGGCATCCTTTCGAAGAGAACTGTACGATCATCCATCAGCCGTTGAATACCACTCTTCAACTCCCAACAATCATCTGGTTGGAGTATGCAGAGATTGCAATCTTCAGCACAACCTGGAAATAAACCAGCTTGCAACAAATTCCTCTTTATGATCTGGAGAGGAGATGTTAAGTCAGCCACATTAGAAATGTGAGAATCGCCATCCACGGCATTACCCGTCTTGTCATGATTAGGCATAGGAGCAGTGATGACATTAGGAGTCTCTGGAGGCTCAAACTCAATTTCTCCAGCTTCGATCATATCCTGAATCTTATTCTTCAGTGACCAGCAATCGTTTGTATCATGCCCGGGGCTATCGGAGTGATAAGCACACCTGGCATTGGGATTATAACGAGAAGAAGTGGTGTTGGGATTCGCAGGAGGATCTCTGAGTGTAATCAAATTTGCTTTTAGCATCCCCTGCAGTGCCTGTGCCAAGGTCATATTGATCCTGGTAAACTGCCTTCTTGGCCTGTCTTGTTTGGGCTGGAAGTTTTGAGATGGTGGTGCTGCAATCGTAACTGCTCCAATGTCGTGGTCACGGTTTTTCTTGTTACGACCCTTTTGACCGTACACAGCATTCGATTCGTTCCTCCCCTGATAGGACCTTTTGGTGCTTGCAGAGGCAGCCGCCTGTATCTTTCCACTTCGGATGCCGCTTTCAACACGTTCACCTGTCAATATAAGTTCAGTGAAACCTGATGAAGAATTTCCCAGTAGATAGCTGTAGAATGGGCCGGTCAGTGTGCCCATGAACATATCCACCAATTCTCTGTCAGTCATAGGGGGTTTGACTCTGCCAGCCAAATCTCTCCACTTTTGAGCATATTCTTTAAAGCTTTCTTTAGATCCCATAGTCATATTCTGCAGCTGTAGCCGGGTAGGCGCTAGTTCAGAGTTATACTGGTATTGTTTATAGAAAGCTGTTGCTAAATCAGTCCAGGTGCGGATGTCAGAGCTCTTGAGCTGATAATACCATTCCAACTGTGTGCCAGACAGGCTCTCTTGGAAGAAATGGATCCATAGCTTCCTGTCAGTGGTATGCGGCTGAATCTTTCTCACATAAGCTCTCAGATGCATCTGAGGACAGGACGCACCATCGTACTTAGTGAAAGTGGGGATTTTGAATTTGCGAGGAATAGTCACATCGGAGACCAGACCCAAACTTTCGAAATCCAGACCGGGCGCCTTCTGACCCTCCATAGCTAGCATACGTTCTTCCAGCAACTTGTACTTATCATCTCTTGGAGAGTACTGTTCATTTTCATAATCTTCATCGTCATCCTCAGGGTTGGAGAAATCAGCATTCTCTTCCTCTGAATCATTCTCCGCCCCCTCTTCTGGACCATTCGGGATTCCAAACTTGACTCCTGTGGCCTGTCCTTTACGCCTTCTTCCCGGGTTAATGAAACTCACAACTTTCTTGTCTTTCTTCTTTTCGAGCAAAAGAGCCTTCAGTTCCTCCTGCCCCTTGGATAAGCTTAGCATCATCTCCTGGAATTGAGCATTCTGAGTCTGGAGATCTTTGACAGTTTGTTCGAGATCCATTTTTCTGTTTGTAATGAAGACCGTGAGAACATTGAACTTGTAGAATACCTGTTATGCAGTGTTATGTTATATTATGCAATGCATGAAATGTTTTCAAGGACTTTTGGAATTTAACTTTGCGTAAATCACCAATAAGAGAGAAATGTTTATTGCTAATTTCTTTGATCAATGCTCATTACAAAAGGAATAATAATAAAAATACAATGAAAGATCAAGTCTCCCAGGGGCGGCTTCTTTTTGGGCGAAGATACGCATTGAGTCTTCGTTCCTCATTAAGCTGACTGGTAAGTTCTAACACTTTCTTCCTTTCTGCGACGAACTGAGTTTCGAAAGTATCCCTTTCTTCTCTCAACTGGATCCAGGATCTCTTTAGTTCCTCAACATTGATAGGCATATCTGGATAAGGAGTGATCTGAGGAGCACCTCCTTCAGCTTCAGGTTCGACAATCTGAGGTCCGATTGCAAGATATGGCATGACAAGTTCACGAGCTCTGGCGCGTACCCATCTGAGATAAGGTTCCATAGGAATAAAAATTTTCTGTCCTAACGTACCTCTCTTCACCATGCCCCAAGCTCGTACAAATCTTTGACGGAGGCCTTGGGAATCGTTGTCATAGTCGAACACAATGCCTTCGATGATCATTTCATGTGGACCATCTCTTCGAGCACAACCAAATTGTCGCAGAGCTAAAGCAGGATTATAAGTAATACCTCCTCTTATTCCTAGGAGTGGTACATTAGGGAACTCGCCACAACGGTCAATGATGGTAACATTTTCCTTGAACTGAGGACACCAACAGATGTCTGGGTGGGAGAGCGACATTATCCTTTGAGACCATTTCAAATTCTGCTCGTTCTTCAAGACTGATTGAGGAAGGTGCGAAATAAACCACCTAGACAACAAAGGCATGCAGCACATGAGAGTCCCTTGCTTCTTCATGGTACGAGTGTGGAGGGAATGCAAAATGTCTCCCAGCAAGGTAGGTACAGGGTTATGAGTGAGAAATATCTTAATAGCATTCATGTCTATGAATTGGTCTGGATTAGGGAATAACACCAAGCCATAGATTAGCAATGCCAGGATGTCTTCGAAAGCACGGACATTCATAACTTTTAAGAATTCTCGGGCCTTATTTGTCAGGAATTTGGCAGGTAAACCCTTAACTCCACTCCTTGTTACCCAATTAGCTTCAATGTCGGACTTCGTCATGTGTAAAGTTGCGGCAACTTCTTCAGCCTTCGGAACCTTTTCTAAACCACTGAAAGGTATTTGATCAAGGATAGGTATCCCAAGCAGTCTGGAGAATTCTTCCAGTGTAGGTACCAACTGATAATCTGGGAATGTGAAGCAATGATGTTTAGGGTCGAAGAACTGGAATAAAACTCTCATCATATCTTCTTTGAAACCAGTGGTAACCAAATTGAGGAGAGAACCGTGTTTCTTGATGAACTGGGCATGATCGGAAAGTTCTGACATTAAGTTCTTGAGTTGAGGAGAGATTGCTACAAGATTAATCCGGATGGTCTTCCTGGGAGCCATAGCTTTACAAAACAGAGCAAAGTTAAATCCCTAAGTCCTTGAAATGGTTAGTACAATGTTATGATGTCATGATGTTATGATGTTATGAGGTTAAATAACAAGCACAAGCAAATCACACAACCATCATTCCTAGGTTTTAAGGCTTGCATGAGTTCCATAGGTAAGTACCCTCCCCACTGAAGTTTAGTTGGTTCAACCTGTCCTAGAATAGTAACTGGGTTCTAAAAGGATCTCCAATCATTGACCTTCCCTCAAGTCCACTTCAGTGCAACACCAAGCGGTTGACCGAAGCTTCCCTAAAGTCCAATCTCAAGGAGTGTAGTATCGAGTCTCAACCAACCCCAGTCGGAACCGAAGTCAGTTATCTCACTACTTTCTAATGGCCAGGATGAGTCAATTAGGGTTCTAAAAGTCTGGTTAATGCTTTAATGACACCACGCAGATGCCAAATTTTTCCTCAAGTAAACATGAGGAACATCAGGACATCCAAAGTGTCACATTAACCGTAGCCATCATTTTAACCATTCCAGTATACGCCGGATAGTCGCGATGATCTATTGCTACTTACCTAAGGTACACTAGATCCGGGTGTAGGATCTTTCACTCAAAAATACCCAAGCAATCCCTTAAAAGTAAATCAGACAATTTGGAATAAGTGATCTTGTTTTTAAGGTAACCTCTCTTTTTAAAGTATCCCCAGCGGAGTCGCCAGTTCTGTCATACGGTGAACTGACTTGGGGTATTTTGCTTTTTATCGCAATGTCGCGGATAGCAAGAGTCGCCACCGACTTTTCTTTTATCCAATAAGGAAAGGTGGAAAAGAACAGGAAAGACCTCAATAGATTTTGGGTTCGGGAGGTACATTATACAAAGGGAAGGTATTAGCACCCTTTGTATCCATGGTTATCCATGGGCTCTTAATTGCTGGATCACTTATTTTGTCTGAAAAGTGTTCGTGAATTGTTTAAAAAATGTTTCGAAAAGAGAGTTTAACTTTGTAATGATTCTCGTATGAATGTATACAAAGTATTTATCTCGTTTGATTTTGAAAAACAGTTTAGAAAAGTATAACTTGGTAATGATTCTAGTATGAATGTATACCAAGTGGTGATTTTCTAGGACTTGCAAAGTGTGAGGGGTGGAAAATGTTTTAGGTTATGATCCAGTAATTGAGAGTTATACCTTCCTAAGGTCGTTATGAACGTTTCCTATCCTTATGAGGGTAAAACTGTCCTTACTATTGAGAAGTAAGTAGTTTTATCCTTTGGATGTAAAAGGGTCATCGTAGGGTCATCGATAGGTCATTGAAGGCAACAGTTGTAAGGATACCTTAGCATTCGAAGGGACGATCATCATTTAACCGTAGGCTACACCGAAGGGTCATCGAGGGACAAAATCGTATTTTCGAAGGCAACATCCGAGGGACCATGATTTATTTTATGATGATTTAACCGAAGGGCCGTTGCTAAGTGCATCCCTACATTCGCGGGACATGACCATTATACCGTAATACCGTAGGGCAACAAAGAGAGGTCCAAGGTCACATATTCAAAGGCCATGTTTTACAAGTAAGTATTTAAGATGAATTTCCACATTAAAATTAATTAGGCAATTAGGATGAATCTCCCCATTAAAATTAATTAGTTCGGAATCCATCTCCATAAGGGTATCCCTCAAATAAAGTGGAATACCTAGCAAGCCACCTTCTTCGGGAGTATGTGAGCCCTTACAAAATTCCGCAAACAGGTCAGAATACCAAGTGGGGTGCAATCAAGAGTTGCACCAAAGCAGTAATAGTATCAGGTAAACAAAGCATGGTTATAATAAAACAGATCAGATGGGCAAAGATCAAAACAGAGCGAAAAACAGCGGCATCCATTACAACAATTCAAGATATCCAGGCATACTTAAGTCCACATGCAAAACCTCAAATATATTTATGAATTCAATTATGGTATCACACGTGAATTCGGAACATAAAGCGGCGATAGTAACGCAAACCTGTTTGTAATTGAATTGCAACCTTGAATTGGCCGATCGGATCGAATTGAACGGTGCCGCCGACTTTTCCTTCTGGGTTTCCTTTAGGGTTACTCGGAATAAGTTAAACAGTAGTCCTGAACACTCCACCACAAGCCGGTAGGATTTGTTCTTGGATTCTTCAACTAAACAACAAATTAAAACAAAGGAAATAAACTAGGTCCTAACGTAAGGTTAGATCCGGTAAAAAGGTACACAATAGTTTCCGTTGTAGGAACTATTGTGCGAAAAGAATTAATTAAATGTTAAAAAGGAAATAGGAAATTGCAAGGGAAATAGTGTAGAACTCGTAGGAAAAACAATGCCTAAGCTGCTGGAAAAGAAAATATGTAAAAGCGAAAACGGCAAAGGAACAAAAATGTGGAAAAACCTCCCCTCTTTTAGGTTTTCTTGTGGCTATTTATATTGGTACCATTAAGTAACTACTTGTTGCCAAGAGGTCTTCAACGTGGCTAATTTCATGGCGTGGATATAGGGCCCAACACTCCTCAACGTCTCTTCAAGTCTCTGAGGCGTTACTTGCGCCCAAAAAGTAGGGGAGGGGTGTGACGCTCGTCACACCATGTGTGACGTCCGTCACAAGGCTGTTTTGCGTGACGCTCGTCACGCCCTCTGTGACGTCCGTCACAAGCACAGCATTTGTGTCTTGCGCTTTGGGCTGGGCTTTGCTATTTGGTTCGCTTTCTCTCCTTTTTGCACCTCTTTTCCTCCATTTTCACTTGTGCTTCCAAATAAGCCACCTGAGACAAATAGGAAGAAAATACCGCGTAATATCTAACAACATAAAGTGAACTGAAATAAATAATGATAAAATTTAATTGAATCAAGTCCTAAAATATGATATAATTTCATGTTATCACTAGGCGAGCGTGTAGCGAACAGGCCAGTTTGGGTCATCCGTGAGCTGGGCCTTCGTTCCTTTAAGATCAGTGTCATAAAAATGAGTCGGAGTGCCCTGAAAAACGTCTTGAAATATTAATGGGCAAATTTTGGGGTATAACAACACTATTTTAAAAAATGTTTTTAAAAGGAAAATGTTTATTCAACTTGCTTTTTAGGTCATTCTAGAATTATATTCATATACAGAAATATCCTCTTTAGGTCCAATATGTTTGTCTCCGATCATAATGTATTAATCATATTTATCTTTAAAATGACTTTTAGCAAAAATAAATAGAGATTCCTTTGTATTATAAATATTGTATATTTAAACTAGAGTGTTAGGTTAAAGTTTAGCAAAGGTAAAAAGCGATTAGTTTGTATTATAATAAAGGTTTAAATAGTCTTTTGTTCTCACTAAGTTAGCGAATTTTTGATTTTGGTTCGTGTGATTTATATTTTTTTGTCTGAGTCCCTATATCTCACTTTTGTATTGCTTCTAATCCCTAAAAGTAAAATCCGCAAGAAAATCTGAAGAAAAATCTACAAGAAACCTGCGGATTTTGACTTTAGGGACTAAAGCCAATACAAAAAGTGAGATATAGGGACTCAGACAAAAAAAAATTACCGGGACCAAAATCAAAAACTCGCTAACTTATAGGGACCAATAAACTATTTAAGCATATAATAAATAATATGTGTTTCCATTAGAGAGGGTGCTTGGTTAGGATGTAGTTGATCATTTGAAGAGATTTTATGTATCGATTAAAAAACAAAAATGTGTGTACTTATAAGATAAAATAACATATTTAATAATAATAATAATAATAATCATTATTATTATTATTATTATTATTATTATTTGTTAGAAAAATCGATAAAGTTGAGTGGATTCAGAACTGAATCGTTTAAAAGTATTTCAATCACTTTCTTTATGTCTTAGAGTTGGAAGCATGAATATCCATGATAATTCAGTCTTATATCAAATTTTTGTAAGACCAACGAAAACTCGATTTATAACGAAGTTTGAAATTTATTCAAGAGGATATTCAGTTTTGTGATATTTTTCTGAATTTGGAGTAAAATATTTATAGGTCATACATGTATTATTATTATTATTATTATTATTATTATTATTATTATTATTATTATTATTATTATTATTATTATTATTATTAAATAATAAAATTTTGATGAACGAAGCATCCTCACGGCAGCCAAGCCACCAACTTGTATGTGAGAGTGAGACGTAGCCGAGCTTTGTAAACAATTGGGATGGAATTATTGTAAAGAGTCATATACTCATTTTGTCAACTTAATAATTCAGACAACGTTTACCAGATTCTAACTATCACATCCTACTACATTAATGCTCCCTTTAGTTTATTCAACCTTATTCATTGGCTGGCCATCGTCATACTAATACTAAATTGGGTGTTTTTTGTTGAAAAGCTAACCTTGCATTAATCTTAAAACGACATTCTGACGTGCGTTCAAATTTTTATTATTTTGTAATAAGTAGATGTTTGAAATCCGATACTTGTGATCAAAAGTATACTAACTATTAGTGTAAAATTTTAGCTGCTTAAAATTAAATCAATAACCATCAATCCAACATACATGTTCAGCAAACAATAATATATAATTTATTAGATAAACCAAATACACCCGTATAGAAAATTAAAGGTGTGTTTGGGAGACAATTGAAGTGGTCAATATATCAGAATATTTTTTATTTTTGAGATTTTTTTCTTTTATGAATAACATATATTTATAAAAGAGATATATCACATATTTATCTCAAATTTTAAGGTGATAGGTGTGTGGATTCTCTCATTTATAAATGTTCCAAGTCTCTATTTTTTTAATCAATGTAAAATTTTTCCATTTTATTCACATTTGTTATTCTCAACAAAAGGATGTACAAATTGATTTAAGAAATATATGGATCCATTAAAAAAATTCATTTACACTAATCTTGAAATACAAAGATTAAGAGACAAACAATGAACACTTAACGGCTTATGAGATTCTTTATCAACTAATACTCTTAATGTCTTGAATACTCTTTAGATTGAGAGAAAAGATAATATATTTGTGTAAAGTATATTGGAGATCATAGTTTATATATAGGACAATTGCCAATTAAGATTCTCATTATTTCGAAATGGATCATCCTAACATTCATTCATATTTGAGCTCATATATACCTAACTAATTAATTAGTTAATTAACTAATTTCAATGGAAATCTAATTAGTCTTTTACCTTAATTTCATTATATAATCAATTAAGACACTTAATTTGATAAAATAGCTAATATATATATATATATATATATATATATATATATATATATATATATATATATATATATATATATATATATATATATATATATATATATATATATATATGTTCATATAATAATTACTGGAATGTATTTCGTTCTAGAATAAGAATTGGTGTATGTTGATGGTGAGAAATCCTGAATCGATGATTTTGGTCTCTAATACAACGACGCAGGATGGACCTACAAGGTTAATACTATAATGCTAAGTCAGTTCAGAATTTAAGAAGAATGTAGTCACTATTAGAATTATATATATATATATATATATATATATATATATATATATATATATATATATATATATATATATATATATACCTGCAGATTTTTCAAATGAACAACAGTTTTCTGCGGATTGTTGCTTGGCAGATAATTTCATAGGAATACCTTCAGTTTTTACATCAAAAAACAAATTTTCACATAACTAACAAATCCTAGGGAAAATCCGCAGGAATAGCTACAGTTTTTGTTGCGAGAATATAAACGGATGGTTGTTTACTGGTATATTTAGTTAACAATCATGAGTTCTAATTCACTGAACGGATTAAACTCGAAAAAATCCTAAAGATAATTTATGCATAAAAGTGCAACGAAAAGTGTTTGTGATTGCATCTTAAATGTTTGATTGTTGACAAACTGAACATAAACTTTAAATAGGACCATGTAAAATTGCTTTGGAAGAAGAAAATAGACAAAAAGCATAATAAGTCTCATTAGAGTAAATTCTTTAATTGAAAATACTTAAAGAATGTAAAGGAAGGAGGCAAACATACATTTTCTCACAAAATATTTCTCTAAGTGATTTGGATACTTTAGCTCTATAGAAAATAAATCAATTAAGACACTTATATACTAATACAATGGTAACCGTCGACAACGGTTATTTCCACATAATTTGACATGTATCCTTTTACGTGGGCTTCAGCTTCCTAATTTGCTTCCACGCGTCTTCAATGTTTAAAATGTTGCAAACCACTCATCGTGTTGATAATTTCCTTTGAACCCTATAATTGCCTCTATCGATATTCTTTGATCGACTCCTATGAAACATCCCTAGTTTGGTTGACTTATAGACTAAGAATACACTAAATCCCCAACATTTAATGGACGTGTCGAACTCGACCCTTGTCGAAGTGTTGATTTGTGCAAACCTCTTCGAGATTCTAGACATGTTTTGAAGCGATAGTTATCCTAATTGTATGGATCTGTTTCTGAGACTCTTTGAAACCAGACTTCATAGGCATTAAAATACACTATATCCCAGATCATCTGACAATGTGGTCGAACCATCTTTAGTCGACATGGTTAATATGTCAAAATTATGTTTGAGACTCTTGACACTTAATATTTCCAAACGTGGTTATTACCATTCTTTAGCAAATTCTGTCAACAAAACTTTACAGGCTAACAGCGGTATGATCCTTATGGTTGTCAGTTTGTATGAAAGAGATCTAGTCAATCAAGATTATTGGAGGAAATGCAACTGAATCAGATGAAACATTGTTTATTAGCTTGCTTTACAATAGCTTTTGCTCATCATTAAGTAATTATTTAACAAATTAATTTATATTTTTTATTTTTTAAATTATATTACATGCAGATTTATCTGCGATTTTTAATATCCTGCAGATTTATCTGCGGTTTTACCTACAGGTATCTTTTGCGAGTTAACATGTCGTTTTTCAATAGGAACCACCTGCCAAAATTATTATCCATGAAGGTTTTAGCTAGGGACGAATATTAACAAAAAAAATGCAGGTAACGTGTTTCCTGTGGATTTTTCATCAAAAGCCACAGGAAAATAGAGCATTTCTAGTAGTGAGTAAAAAATGGAGATAATAAAGTGTACCTTGAATATCATGCGTGAAGGTTTTTATATGTTAGGTCATTTTTAGTGGATTGGTATTGGATTGGGCCTTGGCTTTTGGGGCCTTTGACCGGTTTAGAACAATTTCCCTCAAAGCTTGTCGGGCAGTTATTAGTTGGAGAATTCTAAGAAGTCGTGGTTGACCTCTGAGGAAGTTGTTCACTCTTGGTCAAAAGTGGAAACGCCTTAGGTCAGTTGCAAAATTAGTGGGGAACATGCGCATTAAATTTCTTCTCATCCTTGAAACGTTTCATTGTTCTTTCGTGACGCGTGATTTAAGATAACAAGTTAGGGTGTGGCGCTTCTTATAGTGAACTTGAGTTTGTTTACGTTCCATATGAGGTATCCAACTGTAAATCTTGTAACCAATTTAGTCTCATATCTTAACCTTAAGGTTCATTGTGCTCCCTTAACTTAAAATATGTCCATATTGGTCCCTTAACTCTTGAAATGATACCATGTTACTCCTTTTCATATAATTAGTAACGAATTTAGCGACCAATTTTTAAGTTTTTTCGTTGCTAATTAGATAAAAAGGACTAAATTGATATGTTTTGTAGAATTAAGGGCCAATAGAAAAAAATTTAAGTTAAGAGACTAAAATGAACCCTCAAGGTTAACTTACAGAACCAAAAGGGATATTAATCATATATGTATTTAAGGTTTTTTTAGCTTTGAGAGAATTTTTTGTAATCTTTGAGAATTAGTTTCTAATTGAGAGTGTATTTCTCTCTTCCTTTCCAGGAGTATTTACCAGAGCGATTGTTGTCCTTTGGACAAAGCTTTCCTTCTTCCCCATTAAAATATGCTTTCTTGTCAACTTCTACCAAGTACCCTCATTACCTCTAACTTTTCATATCTTCAACATTTCCTTTATCTTAGGCAATATGAGTGATAGTCTTGTTAGTTTTCCTATCCATTTGAAGAGCAATGAATCTCTTGTAGTTAGGGCGAGAGTATCCTCTGGCTCGAATTCTTCCCCCTTTGTCAACGATCACCTAGCTCATGAGATCATATTTATAATCGATGATTCTAATTCATAGAGACTCTCTAGGATTTATTCGAAGGAGGGAGCTTCCTCTAGGGATTCTTTTTTCGATGTTATCTTGTCTAATGACAAAGTTTAAGGTGATCATGTGGCTGCTTACATGCCTTTTTCTTCTCATGTCGCAAGAGCTTCGGTTTCACCTACTTTGATGACCCCTGAGATGGAGGATGTTCTCTTGAATAGAATGGGTTGCAAAGACTATTCTAAGGCCTATCGGAAAGCCTACAATCGAGAAAAGGATATGCCCATAAAAATCCTTAAGTGTCAAAACTTCAGTTAGTGGATCAACTAGCATTAAATTTACCCCTATATGTTCTATCAAAATGTGTTTCTCTTGAACTCTTTCTTTCACAACAAGATACTTGATATCAACAAATTTTGACTTTGTTGAACCCATGTTATTGTTGGAGTATGGCACAAATGCACTATTGTTACAATAAACCTTCAAGGGCCTTTCAATTCTCCCAAGGATTTGTAGGCCTGTGACAAAGCTCCGTAGCCAAATTGCATGATTTCAATGCCTCAAAGCAAGCCACAAAATCTTCTTCCATGGTGGAGGGATCCATTAAAGTCTATTTCAAAGACTTCTAGGAGACGACCCTTTCAGCCAAGAGAAAGATGTAACCAGATGTGGAATGTTTGCTATCAGGGCATCCTACAAAATCAGAGTCAAAATACCCAATGATATCAAAGTTATATGACTTCTTATAAGTGAGCATGAAGTCTTTATGCTTTACTGCTATCTAGTGTTGCATACCATGGCTGCTTAGATATCTACCAAGATCTCCTACAATGAATGTTAAGTCAAGACGAGTGCAAACTTTACCATACATATGATTCCCTATAACTGAAGCATATGAAACCTTATGCATCTCTTCCTTTTCAAGATCTTTAATGGGGCACTATTTGATACTAAACTTATCTCTTATAGCAGCGGGTATGTCTCCTAGTTTGCTATGTTTCATGGAGAATTTATCCAAAACTGTATCAATATAGCTCCTCTACGACAATCTCTAAGTATTTAAATTCCTAAGACAAATGAGGGGTCACTAAGATCTTTCATCTCAAAATTCTTTGTGATAAATCTCTGGTTTCATGCAATAAGCTTATATTATTGCTTGCTAAAAGAATATCATCTACATATAGTACCAAGAAAGCAAATTTACTCCCACTGGACTTTTACTATACACAATTATCAACTAGATTAGCCTCAAAATCAAATGAGGACATGACTTGATGAAATTTGTAATACCATTGACGGAAAGCCTATTTAAGTCCATAAATGGATTTATTGAATTTGCAACCCATAGACTTTGGGTCTCCTAACACAGTTTTCTGGTTGCACCATATATATTGTCTCTTCAATGTTTCCATTTAAAAAGGTAGTCTCTAAATCCATCTCATGCAACGCTAAAGTAATGTCATCCTCGTGTTCCTAAAGAAATACAACATAATCATCTGAAATTGCACTCTTCCTCTCTCTAGGGGATCTTATTAATGGAGGAGCTTGAGGTTGTTTAATTTAAAGTATAGGTGGTGCTTGAGGAAGAAACTCATTATTGTATTCTTCTTTCGGGATGTTAGAAATAACATCATTGTTTATTTTAGTACCTGTTTTTGGAACAAAGATAGGTACAAAGACTTGATCATTGTAAAAAATGGTTTGTTCATCAAAGACAGCACTCATTATGCTTCTTTCCCCTCAAAACTCTACATCCTCAAGGAATGTAGCATGTCCGTTTCAAAATTACTCTTCTTTTCACACCATATGGCATACTTGGAACATTTCTTTTACACGTGCCCATCCTTCTTGCAAAAGAAGCAAGTGGACTCTTTAGGTTGTTTCTTTGCCTTCTTATTTTGAAAAAAAAAAGCATGCAACCTTCTTCCTTTTATTTTGAGAGCTAGTAGCCAAGTGAGCATTTTAGTCTTCTCTCCCTATAGCATTTCTTCCTTCTACACACAGTGATATATAAGCTCATTGTGAGACCATTTGTCCTTATGAGTATTATAACTCACTTTGAATTGCCCAAAGTATGTCGAAAGTGAGATCAAAACCAAGTGCATAATCAAATTCTTATAAGGTTCTAATTTTAGTGTCTTGAGTTTCGTTGCAAGATTAGACATCTCCATGATATACTCCCTTATGTTCCATTTACCTTTATAACCCATTGAAATGTGTTTGGACAAGGTACTACTTGTCTCAACCTTATCATTTTTATAAAATCATTATTTCATATTTTCGAGGAACCTCTTGGGGCTTTCTCTCTCAACAATCGAATCCCTAAGCATTTCAGATATGGATCTTTTGATCATCATGAGGCACATCTAGCTAGATCGGTCCCATTTTTATATTTTAGTTTCATTTGTGTTTTTAGTAGTGGCGGTGAGACGTTATTCCCTTATGTATAAGTCTAAACATGTGCATCCAAGAACGATCTCCCTTTACAAGATTTAAAATTCATCCCACTCAGCATATGTATAAAGTTAATCTAAGCAATAAAATTTGGAGTGGTAACAACAAAAACTGGATTCATTGAAAAAAACAACAAACATACAATAATATTAGTATGCATTTCAAATAACCTACCATATTGACATACATAACATTCTTTATATGCAAATTAAAGAAGGCTTAGACAAGATACCAAAATCATCATCAATTCTCACTCTTTGATTGCAATAATTAACTGTAAGTGATACTCTCACGCAATGATCAAATATTAATAATAAGTCATGTCATTTAATGGACGTCTTTGACATAAATCATTAGCCACATGGATAAATTTAATAATTACTACATATTTACCATTACAGGTATGCATTATTTGGTCAAACTATTCCTTTTGGTCGACCATAACAGTTTGCATGAACAATTACACTATATTTTTTGTAATTCTAGTTTAATCAAATTTACACATGTTACTTTTGCAACTTGTTGATTAAACCAACTCAACCAAAATTACTAGACATTATTAATTGACTTAAATAGTCTTTTGATCCTTGTAAGTTTGCGTGTTTTTGTTTTAGGTCCCTATTTTTTTTTCTGATTAAAGTTTTTAAATGTTGAATTTCATTTGATTTTAGTCCCTAAAGTTAAAATCCGCAGGTTTTCTGCATATTTTCCTTTGAAATTTACTGCGAGTTTTAACTTTAGGGATTAAAATCAAACGGATTTTAACATTCAAGGATTATTTCCATAAAAACGGATACTAGGACGAAAATCAAAAATACGCTAACTTACTGGGACAAAAAGATTACTTAAACATTTTTTTAATTTAATAAATTAAATAGAAATGACTTAAAATTAACATATACATTAACTGCAAATGTAATGTCAAAATTGTATGTTTATCTGATCGCTTAATAGTTAAATAACTATTAATTTATTTTAATTGTGTAAAAAAATACTTGCATAATTTAATTTAAAAAATTAAACACATAATTATATTTATATCATATACAAAAACAAACTATATTTACACACAAAATATTTTTAAAAACTATTTAATAAAATAAAATAATCACGTTTAACTGTGCTCAAATATATATGGTTATGATATAGAGATTAATTGAAATACACTGTCAGTGTAAAAGGATTTTACACCATCAGTTAATTACAGACGTTGGATATTAAAAAAAGTTTGACTTTTATTTTAAAAATCTATAAAGTAATACAAACGGGTGATGGTGATGAACCGACGGTGTAAAACTTTTTACACTGACGATGTATAATAATTAATCTCTATGATATAACACAAAATAAATGGAATTCTGAAATAATTTACCAACAAAAAATCGGAATCATGATGGTAAACAAACACACGTTATTTATAATCAACTTTTTTTTTATTCTATGTAGAATAGCTACCACCAAAAGAAAAAAACTTTAATTTAAATCCTTAAAGGTAAAGTGAAAAAATTAAGAATGACTATTGTTTTAACACATGTATACAAAACAAACACAAGTGATGTGGAGAGAATTTAACTCAAAATCTAAATGAAAGGCAAAACTGTGTGATACTATGCATCGGTTATTATTAAAATAAATATGAATAATGTTAAGATAACATTTTAAGAATTTTTTATTCAAATAATTCTTTTTTTTTTTTTAAATCTCAACATAATTTATTTTTCAGATTATTTTTCAAATTACCCCACTTTGAAGAGGTGACACCATATAAATTGGCGTATGCTCTCTAAGTTAAAGAGGTGGTGCCAATTGGATTGACTTATCCACCTAGTGTTGTCAATCAAATTGGCGTATGTGTGTTAGGTTTTAAAGGAGACGCCAATTGGTCTGACACCTATGTGTGTTTCGTAATTTTTTTTTGAAAAATAATGTACATTTTAAATAAAAGTCGAACTCGGACCAATTGATATAAATATTAATATGCGTTTATATGCGATAACTAAAAAGACTAATGTCGTTGACCGGGATGACTTAACCGACCTCCGGTCTCACATCCTCTAACTACCCGAACGCGTGGCCCTAACCCACGTTGATGATTCACCCCAGGTGTTTGAGTATTTGAGGGCCCAGGAACATCACCACCACCTGTAGGAGATTGCCTAAGATATTCAGACAAATTCACGTAGTTCTGTGTATGCAATAAAGTGCTACTACCATAGCTAAGTTTGTGACCCATGTCAGAGTACTTGGATTGTGTTTGAGTTATTGGAGGGCGACCAGGACAATTGAATGACGACATTGGTGTGAATGATGTGTCGAGGAAAGGTTGAAATGATTGTTGTGGTGGTTGGTAGCCATATGGTTGTTGCATGTTTTGGTTTTGTGATGTTTGGGCTTCTTGGCTATAGTTGGAGGAGGGGCGGTTGATGTTAAATGATCGTTGAGTATTTGACTAAGACGGCTATGGTAGGGTGATGTGTTGGGTGTATAACAATGTTGGGTGTCTTGATGATGATCTACTTGTTGGTAGTAGTACAAGGTATGCTCTTTGTATTGTGGTTTGGTGTTTGGCATGTTAGGTTTGTAGGTTTGTGTGTTTGTGCACCGGAAATTTTGATGGATAGGGGGTTGTGAGTAATCGGTCGGACAATGTTGTTGGGGTTAGATGTTGAACCTTCTTGTGTGTAAGTTACCTAGTGTGGGTCGTATAGATACATATCCTCTACGAGGAACTCAAATCCAACCGATCTGTACCAAGCCATATAATTACGAGTTGGTTTTTCTTTGGTTGGCATCACAACGTCAGTTAAGACATGGTCTCGTCGGTGCTTCCATTTTCATCACTCAGATCTAGTGAAGCTTTGCCAAGGTTTAAAGTTCTATTGGTCGTTAACTTTTCGTATATGCCATTCTCCGAGGTTTGTCGGGGGATCTGGGATGTGTTGAAGCATGCCGAACTGCAATTTAACACAATCACTATGGTGCATCTCCACGGTGGTGAATCTTATGATCGGTGTGCATGCGGTCCAAACAGTTGCGTCGTGTTCGTTGATTTCATGGTCATGATCCAAGTTTAGATATGGACGCCAAATGAACTGAAATGTGAACATATATTAGATTGTAAATTTGTTAGAAGAAGTTAACAAATTATTACGAATTAATTAGGTTAATGACAATACATATGTTGGTCGAAGGTGATCCAAGAGATTGCGATACTAGGTAATACAGTGTCTAGGATATATGTTGTAACTCATACCACGTGCCGACCATCTACACCATAAAAGTAAATATATTATTTAGAGATAATAATCGGTAAAGTAAGTAAATATAGTTCATTGTTAAGAACTTACTTTTGTACGTACGGGAATGTGAACGGGTTGTGGTTGACGGGCGCTAGGGACAGTAGTTTGTACCAATCCCATGCTTGGAGCAAAACAGCACATCCAGAAAATGTAGATGTGTCTTTGTGTGCATTTTTACACAAAGAGCTATAAAGATAAGTCAAACAAGCGGATCCCAAACTGTTGTAAGAACAAAAATTGTTCTACAACAGACTCTATGATTTTGATGATAACAAAGGATGAAACCAAAAATGGCACCCTAACGAAAAGTTTCTAAGTGTGCAGGGTTCTAAAGAAAGAAGAAATAAATCTGATGATGTCATCAGATGCAAAACAAGATCAGATGCAAAATCTCAAGTATCAGAAGCATCTAAAGAGGAATCTCGTTTCAAGAAGCTCTGACTCTGGACAAAACTGCAAAGTATCAGAAGCATCTGAACATAAAGTAAAGTCTAGAAGCTCTGACTCTGAACAAATGCCTTCTGTAAATTCTGAAGTTATCAGCGCCATCTGAACTTTCAAGAGATAACATCAGAAGCCAGATTTCTCCAGATACACAAAGACTCTAATCAGAATTGTTAATCATGATGAAGTAACGTTTAAGCCAAGTTAAAGTTCTGCAAATGGATTTCCTCAATTAGAAAGAGACGTTAATCTCCACTTCCAAGAGAGAAGATACTAATTGTGGTAAGTAGTCACTTCTAAGAGAAAAAGTCTACTGCAGAAGCTATTAATGGAATGGCGTAACTACATCTCAATATCCAACAGATTCAACGCTACTTCAACTCTACTTCAACTCCTATAAATAAGAGAAGAAATCAACATTCAGTAAGCAAGAAATCACTAGCCAAAACTATACTGAAATTATATCACGCTCAAGAAAAACATCTTTGTTCTTCAAAGAATTTCACTAAGCTTTTGCTTATCAAGTGAAAAATTGTTCTTAAGTTTGTAATATTTGCTTTCTTAGAAGCACTCTAGATTACACATCTTGTATCTAATTTTTATTTGATTTCCTCAAGTGACTCTTTGTAGTCTGTAGACTTGAGAGGACTAAGAGATTTTCTTCTCTCTTAGGGGTTGTTTGTAATCTTTCAAGATTAGTGGATTAAGTCCTTGTTGAAGGCGAAATCACCTTGGCCGGGTGGACTGGAGTAGCTTTGTGTTATAAGCGAACCAGTATAAAATCATTGTGTGATTTCATTTTGCAAAAGCGCTTATTTTTCAAACAATTCAAACCCCCCCTTTCTTGTTTTTCTCACCTTCAATTGGTATCAGAGCTCCGGCTCTGTTATTGATTTTCAAATCAAACACTTAACCGTGTAGAGAGATCCAGTGCGAGAAAAACAAATGGCCCACTCAAATGAGAAAGATTCTTACAATGCCAAGCCTCCTGTTTTTGATGGAGAAAAGTTTGATTACTGGAAAGATAGAATCGAAAGTTTCTTTCTGGGTTATGATGCTGACCTCTGGGATATTGTCACAGATGGATACAAACCTCCAACCTTAAATGGAGCTGAAGTTCCCAGAAGCAAAATGTCAGAAGATCAGAAACGTGAGTTCAAAAATCATCACAAGGCCAGAACAATACTTCTAAATGCTATATCATACAACGAATACGAAAAGATCACCAACAGAGAGACGGCTAAAGATATACTTGACTCTCTGAAGATGACCCATGAAGGAAACTCTCAAGTCAAGGAGACGAAGGCTCTGGCGTTGATCCAGAAATATGAAGCCTTCAAGATGGAAGATGACGAAGCTATAGAAGCTATGTTTTCCAGATTTCAAACTCTTATTGCAGGTCTTAAAGTGCTAGACAAGGGATATACGACTGCAGATCATGTTAAGAAGATTGTCAGAAGTCTGCCAAAGAAATGGAGACCAATGGTTACTGCTCTGAAGTTATCAAAGGATCTGAACAATATCAGCCTTGAAGAACTTGTTAGTTCTCTCAGAAGCCATGAGATAGAACTGGAGGAGGATGAGCCTCAGAAAAGGAACAAGTCAGTGGCGCTGAAGTCCAGACCTGAAAGACGGAAGTCAGACAGAACCAAAGCTCTCCAGGCAGAAACTGCAGATACTGACGACTCTGAACCTGAAGACTCTGATGATGAAGAAGAACTGTCCTTACTAACCAGAAGAGTTAAGCAACTCTGGAAAAGAAGGAATAACAACAACTTCAGAAGATCAAGACCCAGAGGGGATAGATCAGAGTCAACTTCAAAAGGTAAACCTAATAAAGATATTACCTGTTTTGAATGTAAAGAAACAGGTCATTATAGAAATGAATGCCCCAAGCTGAAGAAAGATAACTCTAAGAAAGAAAGCTTCAAGAAAAATGCCTTCAGAACAAAGAAGGGATTAATGGCCACCTGGGACGATAGTGAATCAGGATCATCAGAATCTGACTCTGATGAACAAGCCAACGTAGCATTTATGGCTACCACATCCAGCAGCTCAGATGAAGAATCTGAAGAGGTATTTTCTGAACTTTCTAGATCTGACTTAGAATCATGTTTATCAGAAACTCTTACCTCTCTTCAGAAATTAAAACAAAAAGTTAAAAGCATTAAAGGCCTTCTTAAAGCAAAATCTGAAGAATGTAGTGAACTTGAGACAACAATTCTAGCACATGAAGATACAATCAAATCTTTAACGTTAGAAAAAGATGGAGCTAAAACAAAAAGCTTAAAATTAGAAGAAGCGTTGTCTCAAGCACCACAAACTTCAAATGAAATTATTTATAAATATGAAGAAGCCTTTCAGAAGTTTCTGAAGAGTGGAATAGATAGGAGTATTATGGCATCCATGATTTATGGAGTAAGTCAGAATAATAAAAGGGGAATTGGGTATGATTCTGATTCTGATAAAACTTCTACCAGTAACCAAATTAAATCACCTTTTTCTTACCACTATACACACACACAAGAACACAAATTTAAAAATGCTAGAAGATCCAAAGTTGTAAGAAACTCTGGGAAAACTAATCTGAAAGGACCCAAGAGATTCTGGGTACCGAAAGATAAGATTATCTATGTTGCAGATATCCTATGCAGCAAAGTTCAGACACCAGTCATGGTACCTGGACTCTGGATGCTCGCGACATATGACGGGAAGAAAGTCTATGTTCCAAAGCCTGGAACTTAAAGACGCTGGCTTTGTAGGCTTCGGAGGAGATCAGAAAGGAAGGATCAGAGGCTCCGGAACTATTGGTAATGGTACTCTTCCCTCTATATCTGATGTTCTTTATGTAGAAGGATTAATGCATAACTTGTTATCCATAAGTCAATTAAGTGATAACGGTTATGATGTAATCTTTAATCAAAAAACGTGTAAAGCCATTAGTCAGAACGATGGCTCTGTCCTTTTCACAGGCAAGAGGAAAAACAACATTTATAAAATAAATCTTTCTGATTTAAAAGATCAAAATGTTAAATGTTTAATGTCAGTTCACGAAGAGCAATGGGTATGGCATAGACGCTTAGGCCACATTAGCATGAGGAAACTTTCTCAGCTAACTAAACTTGAGTTAGTCAAAGGCTTACCTAAACTGAAGTTTTCTTCAGATGCTCTGTGTGAAGCTTGTCAGAAAGGAAAGTTTTCAAAAACATCTTTTAAAAAGAAAAATGTTGTTTCTACCTCCAAGCCTCTGGAGCTTCTTCACATTGACTTATTTGGTCCTGTGAAAACAGCATCAGTCAATGGAAAGAAGTATGGACTTGTAATCGTTGATGATTACAGCCGCTGGACATGGGTAAAATTCCTAAGGCACAAGAGTGAGTCTCACTCTGTATTCACCAGTTTCTGTTCTAAAGTGCAAAAAGAATTTGACTCTAAAATTGTTAGAGTCAGAAGTGATCATGGTGGAGAATTTGAAAATAAAGATTTTGAAGAATTATTTGATTCTAATGGAATATCCCATGATTTCTCCTGCCCTAGAACTCCACAACAAAATGGAGTTGTAGAGAGGAAGAATAGGACACTCCAAGAAATGGCCAGAACCATGATCAATGAAACAAATGTAGCAAAGCACTTTTGGGCAGAAGCTGTAAATACAGCGTGTTACATTCAGAATAGAATCTCTATTAGACCTATTCTGGATAAGACTCCCTATGAACTGTGTAAGGGAAGAAAACCCAACATTTCATATTTTCATCCTTTTGGATGCATTTGCTTTATATTAAATACTAAAGAACATCTGAATAAGTTTGATTCCAAAGCACAGAAAGGTATTATGTTAGGATACTCAGAACGCTCTAAAGGCTACAGAGTATACAACACAGAAACCAAAATTGTGGAGGAATCAATTCATGTTAGATTTGATGATAAGCTTGACCCTGAAAAGTCAAAGCTAGTTGAAAAGTTTGCAGATTTAGAGATCACTCTGGTAGAATCTGAGAAAACTCCAGAAGCAACTGTCACTCCAGACTCTGAAGAAATTAAATCTCCAGAAATTCCAAGGAAAGTCAAGAGTCGTAGCAACGTATCTGAAGATTTGATTTTGGGAAACAAAGATGAACCTGTTAGAACCAGATCTACCTTCAGAACTTCTGAAGATATTCCTCTGGGACTAGTGTCTCTGATTGAGCCTACGTCCTGTGATGAAGCTCTTCAAGATAACGATTGGGTGGCAGCTATGCAAGAAGAGTTAGATCAATTCTCTAAGAATGATGTCTGGGATCTCGTTCCTAAACCCAGAGGCACTCATGTCATTGGAACCAGATGGGTGTTCAGAAACAAACTGAACGAGAAAGGAGAAGTTGTCAGAAACAAAGCTCGACTGGTAGCTCAAGGTTATAGTCAACAAGAAGGTATTGATTATAATGAAACTTTTGCTCCAGTCGCGAGGTTAGAATCTATTCGTCTCCTTGTATCTTTTGCTATTAATCATTCTATCAAATTATACCAAATGGATGTCAAGAGTGCATTTCTTAATGGTTATATTTCAGAAGAAGTGTATGTTAATCAACCTCCAGGCTTTGAAAACTCAAACTTTCCAGAACATGTTTTCAAACTTAAGAAATCCTTATATGGACTTAAACAAGCTCCCAGAGCTTGGTATGAACGTCTGAGCAATTTTCTTCTAGAACAAAATTTTATCAGAGGGAAAGTTGATTCTACACTCTTCTGTAAAAATCATGAAAATGATCTCATGATATGCCAAATTTATGTTGATGACATTATTTTTGGTTCTGCTAATATCTCTGTTTGCCAAGAATTTTCTAAGTTAATGCAGGCAGAATTTGAAATGAGTCTAATGCAAGAACTAAAGTTCTTTCTGGGAATTCAAATCAATCAAACTCCAGAAGTCACGTACATTCATCAAAGCAAGTACATTAAAGATGTTCTGAAGAAGTTTGATATGTCTGAATGCAACTCTGCAAAGACTCCTATGCACCCAACTTGCATTCTGGAGAAGGAAGAGGTAAGCAACAAGGTTTGTCAGAAGCTCTATCGAGGTATGATAGGCTCTCTTCTCTATCTGACTGCTACTCGTCCTGATATTCTCTTTAGCGTTTGTCTTTGTGCCAGATTCCAATCAGATCCTAGAGAATCTCATTTAACAGCTGTTAAGAGAATTCTTAAGTATCTGAAAGGAACTCCTAACCTGGGCCTGATGTATGAGAAAACATCAGAGTATAGGCTTTCTGGTTATTGTGATGCAGATTATGCAGGAGATAGAATAGAACGAAAAAGCACATCTGGAAATTGCCAGCTTCTGGGAAACAATCTAATCTCCTGGGCTAGCAAAAGACAGTCAACAATTGCTCTATCAACTGCAGAAGCAGAATATATCTCAGCGTCACTGTGCACAACTCAGATGCTCTGGATGAAACATCAGCTAGAAGATCTACAAATCTTTGAGAGTAACATTCCTATCTTTTGTGATAATACTGCTGCTATTTGTTTAAGTAAGAATCCTATTCTACATTCCAGAGCCAAACACATAGAAATAAAACATCATTTTATTAGAGACTATGTTCAGAAAGGGATAGTAACGCTGAAGTTCATTGATACAGAACATCAATGGGCAGATATCTTTACTAAGCCTCTAGCTGAAGATAGATTTCTTTTTATCTTAGAAAATCTGAACATTAAAAATTGTCCTGAGTAAAATTTGGCTCTGAACATGTAAAATGAGACTCTGATAAAAACAAATACACTTCTGCCTCTGACTCTGATACTTCTACCAAGTTAAGAAGATATCTGAGTTAGAAATCTTCAGAAATCCTTTGGTATTCCTGAAGATCAGATACATCAACACGTGGGGAACATGCGTCTAACCCTAGAACTTCTAGACAGCTGTCAAAAGAAATCAAAGGTCAGAACGCTTGAAATCTCCTCGAGCAGTGTGCTTACTGTTGGGATTAGACATTCATTTATTAGCTATAATCATTTTTTCCCCCTAGCGTGCAAATCTTGTGTTCTGTTCCAACGCAATTAAATGTGTCGTTTTGCATGTGTTTTTACCCTTAGGTATATAAACACTTTTCTCACATTTCACACACTTATCACTCTCACTCACTCTTAAACCCTAAACCCTCTCTCGAAGTTTTCTCTGCAACTTTCTCAGTTCTTCATCTTCTTCATCAATCTTAGTCATGAATCCTCAAGAGCAAGAAGTTTTTAACTTCTCCCAACAAATGGAAGCCGCTTCTAATCCCCAAACCTCAAACACTCAAACACCCATGGTTGTAGACGTTACCACAACCCCAGTCTACAAAGAACCTCACATTCTTGAACGTGAACAACACATAAACCTTTCAACTCCCTTTGAAGGTTTGGATGTACTGTGTGAATCACTGGTGGATTTTGAGAATTTAAGAAGAAATGGTGTTGATCTTACTGAAGATCTTCACAAGCAAGGTTGGGAAACCTACTTCAACAGATTGTATGGTCCAATCTATCCTCTTCTGGTGAAAGAATTCTGGAGATGTGCAGATGCTGATGACCAGTTCATTGTTTCCTTTGTTCTGGGTGTGAAGATTGTCATCACTGAAGCATCAATTGCTTCCTTGCTAAACATGGAGAAAGCTGGAGGTAAAAGGATTTACAACATTCCTCCAAGGTCCAAGCGCATCACAGAAGTCATTAACCCTACAATCTTCAAAGCAAATGTTGAAGGAAACCCATCTAAGAACAAGGAGCTTCATCAGAACCTCCGAGTTTGGCTGAAGATTATTCTGGGAACAATCCATCATCGTCCAGCCTCCAACTCTTCAGATTACATAAATGCTGATCAGAAATGCATCCTCTACTGTATTCAGAAGGGTATCCCGATCAACCTCCCTGTTCTCCTCTTCAGATATCTGAGGGATTCAGTCAGAGAAACCAGGAATAACATGAAGCCCAGATCCTACATTCCTCTGGGTAGATTGCTCTCTGACATCTTCATTGAGCATGGGCTGGTAGATGCTCTGGAGAAGACCAGATGTATGGATGATCTGGCAATTGACGTTGGAAAGCCTCTGAATGCCAAAAATCTGAGGAGTATGGGAATCATCAAAGACATCAGAGTCAAGCCCACTATGGAAGTAACCTGGGAAGCTCTGAAGGATCAGAGGAAGATGCCTCATGGCCTTGAAAGGTTCTTCAAGAATGAACCCAGAGATGCCATTGCTATCTACCTTCAGGATCGTCTGGATGAAGGCATTGATATTTCTGATTTCCGCCTTGAAGACTGTCTGGACTCTATAGAAGATCTGGTCAGATACAAAAGAGGTCTTTCTGAGAAGAAGATAGCTGAGGAAGCAAGGAAGGCAAAGAAAGCCAGACTTGGAGAAACCTCTGGCACCAAAGCTTCAGCACCTCTGAATGTCTCTTCTGGTAAGTCTATTCCTCCTGTCTCTTCTGAATCTATAATGGCTTCCTCTAACCCTCTCTCCTCTCAACCAATATATACCACCTCTGAAATACCACCCTCAATCACCAGAACCTCTCAACCTCCACCTGTTCTAAAAATTGCTCGTAATTTCACAACAACCTCTGACCCTAATCAACTATATCACCACAGCTCTTCCTCATCCTCTGAATATGAATCACCCCCTTACCTTTCCCCTTCCTCTGACCAAGAGTTCTCTGATCAAGAACACTCTGACCCAAACTCCCCAACAATAGCTGAAATTTATGCTAAAAATTTCGCTCCACAACCCTCAAGACAATCTGAAGTAACCTCTCCCCTCCAAACTTCACTTCCACCACAACAAACAACAACCTTACCCTCTGAAACTCAACCATCTGATCCCTTCACCTCTAATATCACTCCACCATTTATTCCCGCTGTACCTGGACCAGACTCTGACCCTTTAGACCTAAATCCACTATATGCTTCATCCCCTAGTTTTCAACCAGACGCAGATTCTGAACTTCAAGCAGAATCTGAACCTCAACAATCTGAACCTCAACAAACTGAACCTCAACAAACTGAACCTCAACCTCTAAATCTCAGCCCTCAAAACTCTCCACCTCATTCACCTGAACCTGAACCTGAACTTACCATACCTACCCTTGAGGAGGCCATTATACAGGTTGCAGAAGCTTCAGTCCAGAAGATCAAGTCTCTGGCTAAAAACTCTGAAGTTAGTGATGATCCTAAATCTGTTAGGACACACTGGAACAGAGTCATTAGTTGGATGACCTCTGAGTCTTATAGGCTGAAGAGTATCTCTGAACAAGTCAGAAATGGCTACATCAGAGACTCTGAGGAAAGACTCCAAGAGAGACTGGCTAGAGAAGCTGAGGCTAAGAGATTAGAGGAAGAAAGGTTGGCCAGGGAAGCTGAAGAAGAAGCAAAGAGGTTGGAAGAAGAACGCCTGGCAAAGGAAGCAGAACTTCTAAGGATTCAGGAAGCTGAAGCCAAGGCTAAGGCAGATGCAGAAGCCCAAGCTGCTGCTGAAGCTGAAGCTCAGCAGGCTCTGATTCAGGGGGAGTCTTCCTCTGCGATCCCTCTGATTCTTAACACTCTGAAGGAGATCAAGCAAGATCAGCAAGAGATAAAGAAAGATCAGAATGAGCTTCGTGCCAGGATGGACAAGCAAGATGCTCTGAATGAAAACATCCAGAACATGTTTGCCATGTTGCTTCAGAGACTTCCTCAACCTCCAAACCCTTAGGCACTTAGGATTTATTTTGTTTGCTTGCCTAGTCTTTTTGCTTCTGTCTTTCTTTTTAGCTCTGATATTCTTCTTTGCTTCTAATGTTTTTGACTGTTGTTTGCCTTTGTGTTGTTTAATAAAATGTTTTTCTCTTTATTATTCTTTTTATACCTTTTTGATTATGCCAAAAAGGGGGAGAAATTATTAAATAGCTCTGATGAAAATTATGTCTAAAACCTTAAGCATTCTGAAACAATTATAAAAATAGTTCTGATATAAATAGCTCTGATTAGATAATAGCCCTGATTAAATAACTCTAACATTAAAATTAAGAAATTGCAGAAAGTTTTTCAGAAATCTTATTGCTTGGAAAGCTCTGGTAAGAACTTCTGAACTCCCTAGTACTAACTCAGGGGGAGCTTTTGTCTATCTGATCTAATATTTTTCATGTTTCATCTGATAATTTTATTTGTTTTGTCATCATCAAAAAGGGGGAGATTGTAAGAACAAAAATTGTTCTACAACAGACTCTATGATTTTGATGATAACAAAGGATGAAACCAAAAATGGCACCCTAACGAAAAGTTTCTAAGTGTGCAGGGTTCTAAAGAAAGAAGAAATAAATCTGATGATGTCATCAGATGCAAAACAAGATCAGATGCAAAATCTCAAGTATCAGAAGCATCTAAAGAGGAATCTCGTTTCAAGAAGCTCTGACTCTGGACAAAACTGCAAAGTATCAGAAGCATCTGAACATAAAGTAAAGTCTAGAAGCTCTGACTCTGAACAAATGCCTTCTGTAAATTCTGAAGTTATCAGCGCCATCTGAACTTTCAAGAGATAACATCAGAAGCCAGATTTCTCCAGATACACAAAGACTCTAATCAGAATTGTTAATCATGATGAAGTAACGTTTAAGCCAAGTTAAAGTTCTGCAAATGGATTTCCTCAATTAGAAAGAGACGTTAATCTCCACTTCCAAGAGAGAAGATACTAATTGTGGTAAGTAGTCACTTCTAAGAGAAAAAGTCTACTGCAGAAGCTATTAATGGAATGGCGTAACTACATCTCAATATCCAACAGATTCAACGCTACTTCAACTCTACTTCAACTCCTATAAATAAGAGAAGAAATCAACATTCAGTAAGCAAGAAATCACTAGCCAAAACTATACTGAAATTATATCACGCTCAAGAAAAACATCTTTGTTCTTCAAAGAATTTCACTAAGCTTTTGCTTATCAAGTGAAAAATTGTTCTTAAGTTTGTAATATTTGCTTTCTTAGAAGCACTCTAGATTACACATCTTGTATCTAATTTTTATTTGATTTCCTCAAGTGACTCTTTGTAGTCTGTAGACTTGAGAGGACTAAGAGATTTTCTTCTCTCTTAGGGGTTGTTTGTAATCTTTCAAGATTAGTGGATTAAGTCCTTGTTGAAGGCGAAATCACCTTGGCCGGGTGGACTGGAGTAGCTTTGTGTTATAAGCGAACCAGTATAAAATCATTGTGTGATTTCATTTTGCAAAAGCGCTTATTTTTCAAACAATTCAAACCCCCCCTTTCTTGTTTTTCTCACCTTCAACTGTAACTTCTTATTCTATCTACATGTCTTAATAAAGGTAAATACATAACATGCATATTAGAACCACTACCTTCGGGAAATAAAAATAAACCAATTAAAAGCATAATATAACACCTAGTTTTTATTATTCGAGCGTCTTTGGTAGAATTTTCATCTAACTATTAGCTGTTGTAATATGCCTTAAGGCGTGAAAGGAGTATACCTTGACCTCTCGAGTTATCATCTAACATGTCAGCATCCAAGAGGTCCATGCAACTTGAATTCACATAGTTGGTTCTACCATTTACCGTCTTACCCTTGATAGGAAGTCCTAATAACATGTAGATATCTTCTAACGTCACGGTACATTCACCGGTTGGAAACCAGAATATGTGTGTCTAATGCAGATGCAGGAAGGTGGATGGATAACATACCATTAGAGCAGTGGACAAGGGCCTTTGACAGAGGTTGTCGGTGGGGCCACATGACAACAAACCTTATGGAATGCATGAACGGCGTATTCAAAGGCATTAGAAATCTACCAATAACCGCATTAGTCAGAACAACCTATTTTAGGTTATCATCTACCTTCGCAATCAGAGGTGAAAGATGGAGTGCAATGTTAATGTCAGGTCAATTATCCAGTGAATGTTGTATGAAAGTGATGAAAGAGTAAACTATCAAAGCTAGCACACACGCGGTTATAATCTTTTACCGTCATAGGGAAAAATTCAGGGTACAGGAAACAATGAACCATAATGAGGGGAGGCCAAATTTATCCTATGATGTCAGACTAAACAGAAGTTTGTGCGACTGTGGAAAGTTCCTGGCCTTTCGTATTCCTTGCTCCCATGTCATTGCGGCATGCGCACATACTTGCCAGGACGCTTACAGTCATTCATCTGATGTTTACAAGACCATTACCGTCATGAATGTCTATAACGAAAGTTTCTCAGTGCTAGCAATGGAGGAATATTGGCCTCCATATCAAGGGGACATAGTTTGACACAATGATGAAATGCGAAGAAAGAAAAAAGGACGGACAAACAACACGTGTATTAGAACAGAAATGGATATGGCTGATAAAATGATAAGATTATGTAGTATATATCATCAACCCGGACACAATAAGAAAAAATGTCTCAATCTATGAGCAACCTCTGCATCATAATTTAGTATCTCCTTTCAATTTTTGTAACCTTTGATTTTGATATATTAATAACTTTTTGTTACAACAAGGTTAACAACAAACATCACTCCAACTTAAGCACACTTAAAATCGAACAGGTCTAAATAAACAACATAAACAACAAATATCAAAACAAATGAAAATAGTTAACCACAACATTTAAAAACAACATTTCTAACTAATTACAACAACCAAACTGATGTCATCTGGTCCAAACATCACTTCCCTAGCATCCTTATCAATTTTTACCCGCACTCAACCACGTAAGTCATTGAGTCTCTAAATACTTCTAATTTCCCCCCTCGGGTATGTTTCCATCTAACCAACGAAACAACTCCCTCTTTAGTTGCTCGAAACGACAGATGTTTCAAAACATCATCTTCATCGGAGACTTGTCTCTCGAATAAATCATTTTTCCATAGCGGCGACGAAGACGAAACATATTTGCAATATAATGAAAAGAGATGTGGAAAAATGAATCACATAACACATATATTTATACCAAAAAAATTACACAATACACAATACACGAAGGCGTCAGACCAATTGGATGACGCATCCTCTCACTTTATACACATGGGCACCAATTGGATTGGCAACACCATGTGCTGGAGCCAATTCAATTGGCACCACCTCTTTAAAATTAAGGGTAAGCGCCAATTGATTTTACACCTATGTCTTAATGTTTTTTTCTAAATTGAGGTAATTTGAGAAATAATTTAAAAAGTGGATTATTTTGGGATTTTTTTTTTAAATATAGACTATTTGACTAAAAAATTCACACTTTTATTAACAAACTCATTTACATAAAATTTATAGTAAAAATAAACAATTAAAAAATTAAATTTATATTTTATTATATAATATATAATTTTTAAAATAATATTTTTTTATTTGATTCTTAACTTATATCTTTAAGGTAGAATCACAACTTACCATTATCCAATAAATATATTAAGCACATTATTGAAAACAAAATATTTTCAGTTTCGGTTTCAGTGTTCGGTATTGTTTCGGAACACTTTTCTAAGGTGAAATCATGAATATTTATCACATATGAATAACACATATTCGTAAATTTTATGCATTAGATTATAATTGGATTTAATAATTCAAATAGAATTTAAGATTATGATATCAATTGTTAAAGTTAAATTAATAATGATCAACCCAGCGTAGATGTTTAATAGTATAATAGTATGTTTAATAAACATATAATTTATTTCGAAAATCAGATATATGAGAGAATCGAAATTTTTATTCAAACACCTCAGTTTTTTTAAAAAATTCTTAAAATAACTCAATTTTTAAATAATTCTCAAACAACTCCAGTTTCAAAAAAAAATATGTAGGGTATAAGCGTCAGATCAATTGGCGCATATCCTTAAACATTAAGTGAATGTGTCATTTGGATTGGCTACGGCACATGGTGTTGTCAATTCAATTAGGGCCCATGTGTTATTTGGAAGAGGAGACTCCAATTGGTCTGACGCCTCAGTGTAATGTTCAATTTTTTGTGTTATAAATAGAGGTGTTGTGTGGATCATTTTTCCACATCTCATTTCGTCATATTGCAAACATGTTTGATGTTCGTCGCCGCTATGGAAAAGTGATTTATTCGAGAGACAAACCTCTGATGTTGATGCTCTTCTAGAACATTTGTAGTTTCGATCAACTGAAGAGGGAGTTGGTTCGTTGGTTAGATGGGAAAATAGCAAAAGGGAAAAAATTAGAAGTATTGAGAGACTCGATAGTATATTTGATTTGGTGCGAGTCAAAACCGATAAGGATGCTAGGGAAATGATGTTTGGACGAGATGACATCAGTTTGATTGTGGTAATCAGTTAGAAATGTTCTGTTTTAAGTTTGCTTAGGTTGTAGTGATGTTTGTTGTTAACCTTGTTGTAACAAAAAGATAATGATATATAAAAATCCAAGGTTACAAAAATTAAAAGAAGATACTATCTTATGATGCAGATGTTGCTCCTAGATTGGATAGTTATTTTTATTGTGTCCTGGTTGATGACATATACTACATAGTCTTATCATTTTATCAATCGTATCCATTTATGTTCTAATACGCGTGTTGTTTGGCCGTCCTTTTTTCTTTCTTCGCATCTCATCGTTGTGCCAAACTATGTCACCTTCATATGGATGTCAGTATTCCTCCATTGGTAGCACTGAGAAGCTTTTGTTATACACATTCATGACGGTAATGGTCTTGTAAACATCAGATAGATGGTTGTAAGCGTACTGGCGAGTATGTGCGCATGTCGCAATAACATGGGAGCAAGGAATACGGAAGGCCTAGAACTTTCCACAATCACACCAACTTCTGTTTAGTTTGACATCATGGGATAAATTTGGTTTTCCCTCATTGTGGTCCATTGTTTGATGTACACTGAAATTTTGTCTATGACGGTCAAAGATTGTAACAGTGTGTGTGCTAGCTTTGATACTTTCCTCTTTCATCATTTTCATACAACATTCACTGAATATTTGACCCGACATTAACACTACACTCCATCTTTCACCTCTGGTTGCGAAGGTAGAAGCCAACCTATAATAGGTTGTTCTAACCAAAGCGGTTATTGGTAGATTTCTAATATCTTTGAATACGTCGTTCATGCATTCCACAAGGTTTGTTGTCATGTGGCCCCATCGACAGCCTCCGTCAAATGCCCTTATCCACTGCTCTACTAGTATGTTATCCACCCATCTTCCTGCATATGTATTAGACAATCTAATTTCATCACGGTAATATTGAAATGACGGTTGAGTTAGAGCATACCCAGCATTCACCATTTTTTGTGAAAGTTCTTATCTTTGATTGCACGCATGAAATTTTGTGTGATATGTCTAATGCAATAGACATGGGTAGAAGGAGGATCATGTCATCCATTATCATGATTATTGTAAGCACTCTCAATTGCAACATGTCCATCTGAAATCAAACAGAGATTAGATTGTGGAGCGACATGTGTTCTGAGATGTCGAAGAACGAAACCCTAACCATCAACGGTTTCACCTTCAACCAGAGCAAAGGCAATGGGAAAGACATTGTTGTTGTCGTCTTGTGCAACATCCATAAGCAAAGTACCCGATTTCGAATTTATCTATCATGTACAATGTTTTTTAAAAAAATTACAAAACACACATAGGTGTCAGATCAATTGACGTCTCCTTTAATGCTTAACACATAGGCACCAATTGAATTGGCAACACAAGGAGCACTAGTCAATCCAATAAGCGCTTCCTCTCTAAGTTTAAAGCAGACGCCAATTGGTCTGACGCCTCCTCTTCAAAGTGGAGTAGATTGAGATTTCTTTTGAAAACTGAGTTATTTTGGATTTTTTTTTAAAACAGTGGTATTTGGATAAAAAATCGAGATAATCATATATGCATGTATAAAATTAAAGGATTTACAAATTGATTTTAAAAATATTCTGATAAAAAAAACTCTTTGGCAGTAATCCTGAAACATAGAGATTAATAGAAGAACAACAAATATCTAATAACTTCTTCAATTGATATTTATAATGCCTTGAGTACTCTTTAAATTAAGAGAAAAGATAATATGTTTATGTAACGTATATTGCGGTATATATGGTGATGGTCAATTAAAATTCTGTTTATTCTGAAATAAATAAATATAATTGAGATCATATCTAATTAATTAATTTATTTATTTATTTATAAATAAAAATTTAGTTAGTTATCGTTTAATCAATTAAAACATTTAATTTGATAAAAAGAACTACTATAATTATATATATATATATATATATATATATATATATATATATATATATATATGTATGTATATTATAAATAATTTTTTGATATATTTAAAATTATATTTAATTATAAATATTCCAACATAATTAGCTTTTTGTATTGGCTATTAATACATGCAAAATTTAGATTTTTCGTAAAAAACTGAAGGCAACATTTTTTATAATGATTTAACAAATCGAAAAATCATTAATCTACTAAAATACAAAATGATTCGACGAAAATCACAAGTTCAAAGAAGATATGGGGACAGAAACAAAATTAATAGATATGCCAAACCATGACAATTTTTTTCAATAAACTCTAATATTGGAGAACATGGTAATAGAGCATGTGGTGTATTAAAACACCAATTTGATAGAATGTCGACTAATGAAGACAACTCTAAGGATGTGTCTCAATTTCAAGTGTGCGCTCAACTGAAAATAGTTTAACAAATTAAATGTTATTAAAAAAATGAGTTTAATAAAGATATTTACTATGTTATGTTATATGTTATAAAAAATGAGTTTAATAAAGATATATTACTATGTTATGTTATATCTTATGTTATATAAGTAATTTAAATTTTTAAATTTAATTTAATAGAATATATAGTCATCATTAATTAATAATATAAAATTATTTTATAAGAGTATCACCCTTTTCTCAAAAAGACATTTACTAGTTTTATTATCTGTAACTAATAGTTGAGAAATGTTTAATGGTACTAGCAAATACATGATGAATAATCTCTTCGTTTTTTTAAATTCTTTTTTAAGTGTTATTTTTTTATTTTTTTATATATATCAATAAAGCTAATATTATTATTATTTTTAAATAATTATTATCTTTTTTCCTATTTTATTATTAATTTTTTTTAATTTATTTAATTTTTTTCTTTCTTTGTAATAATTAACTATGAATATTTTTGACAAAAGAACAATCAATACTCCTTGAACTTTAGAATGACACTTAAAAAAGACACTTAAAAATAACCGAAGAAAATACTTCAAATAGTTAGGATCTCCATTAAGACATTGACCTTCCATATTCCACAAAATATTGAAATGGAAATGTATGTTGCTCTCTTTCTTTATAAATTACTTCCTTTATTTTTTATTATAATTTCTTTTTAATTTTTTTACACGTGTTAAAAAATATCATAATTATAATAAATATTTATGCATCGAAAAACAAATAGCGGTGCTCATAATATTTATCACAAGAGAACAAATAAGTTTGATATTTAATTTTCAATGTATACTTCTTATTATAATTTGATTTAAACTTTATAAAATATAAAAACATTTTTCAATTTATGTAAAATTTAAATTCAAACAAAATTTACTTTCTCGTGAATCTTTCCAATACATTGGTTTTACATTCTTTTTACTTGTAAATGTATTTTCTATGCCGTTTTGAATTTCACAATCCTTTTTAAATTTAATTCTTTTACATTTAAATTAATTAAATTTATTCATCTTTGCAATTAAAATAATTTATTTTTCAAAACAAATTAACCTTAAACATTTTTTTAACGAATCTCTGACTTGGTGATAGTTGTCAAAAATAAAATGATGTGCTTTAAACGTGTGTCGATTTTAGAGATTTAAATCAAACAACATCAAAATAAAAAATATATCAATGACAATGGTTGGCATGCTTATCAATATAACCTCACTACTACATATAATATATTCTAAGACAAAGTTTTAACCTCGATTAACAATTAAGCGAAGTATATTTCCTAAGAGTGTTATGATTAATTTTTTAAAATATATACAATATATTTTCTCGGTTTTGTGAAAATTTTGGGGAATAAATCTATCAAGAGCTTCACTTCGAATCCTAATTACTGTATTTTTTGTTTTTTATATATTTTTCAATTGGTTTTGGGAACAAACGTTACATTTTTTCAGTTGACGCATTTCCCTTTTCTCTTTATTTATTTATTTTAAATTATAAAATTAATATTTGTTGGATGAAAAAGAAATACTCATAATACAAGAAAATTAAATTAATTCTTTACAATCAAAAGTATTGATTTTGTTAAACTATTTACCTAAATGTCTCATTGTTTCTAATGCCCTTATTTTTCTATTAGTTTTTTTTTTAATTTGTCTTTTCCATCGGTTACTTTGCCCAACCGAGAGATAGAATTGCTTGCATGATTTTTTAGAATATGACGCTTTTCTTTTTTAAAATTTTAAATTAATATAATCTCTCGACTATCCCTTATACCCGACGTGAAAGTTCTTGTGTGTGAATATTTTATAGAACTAGACTCAAACTTTTCATTTACCTATCAACACTCTTCGTTTCATCGTCATTCTCTTAAAAAAAATCCTAGGCAATTTTCATCTTCATCAAAACACTCTAAACTCATATTTTATCATCTCTTCCAACAAAGCTCTTTCAACATCAATTTGAATATTTGTGAGTGCACTATCCTCTTAGATATATTTTGAATGATGTCAAAACTAGGACACTTCGTATTTGTGTACATTGGATCTTGTTGTCTATGTATAGATGTACATTATCATAATAGGACACTTAATATAAGATTAGATAGGCCATTACAAGTCAAATTTATGATTTTTCATGAAAAACAAGTCTATGGGTCGATACATTATGGCTATGTATCGATACATGCTAAATGAGTTTTAAAGAAAATGGTTCTGACCTAAAAGTATTGATACATAGAAGGTATGGGTCGATACACAATGTGAATGAGTTAACTAATTCGTGTTTGGAGTCGACTCCAACTAAAAGTTTTTTTAAGCAAATGGTTTTGCCTTCAATGTATTGATACATTGTTATTGTGGGTCGATACATAACAGGTATGAGGCGACTCTCCTGTGTTTGGAGTCGACTCCTACTGAAGAATTTTTTCAAGCAAACATTTATGCCTTCAATGTATCGACTGATTGAGTCTATGTATCAACTCCTAGACTTTATGTATTGACTCATTCAAATTTAGAATCAATACATTATGTTCTATTTTATAAAACTTGTAATTTTTTGCTAAAAGTATGTTCTGTCTGTTTTTTTCTACACACACACATACATATAAATATGCATTCATGCATCATTTCTCTACATTGAAACCAAGAACATACAAATGGTTTTCTCTTCATACATTCAACAATTACAAATAATCATTTTTGTTGAGTGTCATCTAGATTAGATTGATAAGATCCAATTTAGGATTGTTGTAATCATAATTGGGTTGAGTATTCTTTGGGGGTTTCTTTGATAAAATCGGTTAAGGTTTTTCCTCCAAGATCAAGGATTGATTTGGGGGTTTTTATACAAGATTTTGCAACGAGGATTTAGCCAAGTGAAAGCTTTGAAGAACGGGGTTCTGTCAAAGGAGTAACGGTAACCAAAGGATCGACTTGGAAGTCTTGGATCACTTGATCTTGCTTAAGACCAAGGGGAGAGAATAAGTTAGGATCAACATCAAACATAGGGTTTGGGGGCTTAGATTTCTACTTCTTCTCTTATAATTAACTCTTGCAAAGTTTAATTGCACATATCTCAATTCTATTTGGAATTGGGGGCAGACGTACTCATAGTGAGGATAATTGGGGAACTTCCTAAACAAATCTTGGTGTTCTCTCTCTCATACACACACATTTTCTTTACATTTTAATTATACACTAAGTGTACAATTTGGTAAACTGAATTTAATGGTTGTGTTAAAGTAATTTAAATTGTTTTGTGAAGATAATTGCAATTGGTTTTTTATATTTTCAACACATAGAAAAATTAGCTTGGTGTTTATTGCACACCAAGTGTTTGATAAATTGTTTGTGTCAATTTTTGTTTCCAAATTCATTGGAAATTTACTATAAAGTGTGATATTGGTCAAACGATTATTTTGTAAAACATATTGATTTACTTTCTCATCATTAGTATATATTTCATTATGGTTTAAATGCATATATGATTTTTCTGATAATGGTTCAGAATAGATGAGTGTCGATCTAGAATTGATTCCGCTTACATAGTAAATATTTTTCAAAACATAATTTTTAATCAAAGAAAATTTTATTGTGATATATTCATCCCCCCCCCCCCCCCCCCCCCCTCTAGATCGTTGCCTTCATCTAACAAGTGGTATCACGAGAGAAGGTTTATCTTATGTTTCAAATTTTCTTATTAGATTATAGATTCCGAACCTAAAGGGGCACATAATAAAGCGCCTATTTTCAATGGTGAAAACTATAGTTATTGGAAGGATTGTATGTGCGTCCATATCAGTTCTAGTGATAGCAATGTATGGAACGCCATCCAAAATGGTCCATTTGAAATTACCATGACCAATGTGGATGGTGTTGTTATACCTAAACCGAAAGCACAATGGAATGCGGATGATGAGAAAAAACGGTCTTATGATTGGAAAGCAAGTAATATTATAATCTCCACTTTAGGAGTTGATGAATATTATCGTGTTTGTCATTGCGAAACCACTAAAGCTATGTGGGACTCATTACTAGTTTCCCATGAGGGTATAAATGAGGTCAAACAAGCTAGAATCAATAATTTAAACCAAGAGTTTGAACTTTTTCATATGAAGCATGGTGAAACTATTGCCGATATGAAAAAGAGGTTCCCTCATCTTATAAATCGTTTGAATGCACTTGATAAGTCAGTTTCCAATGAAATTTCTACTAACAAAATTTTGAGATGCCTTAATAGGGAATGGCAACCTAAGATCACCTCTATCAAGGAATCTAATAACCTATTGACATTAGACATTACTACTTTGTTTGGAAGCTTGAAGAACATGAGCAAGAGCTTATTTTTTTGGAAAATCATGAGAAGAAGATAAAGAAAGAAAAGAATAAGGAAAAGGAGGTAGACAAGAAGTAAATCGCTCTTGTGGATTCTAGTTCTAAGTCCTCTACAAAAGAGCATGATGAAAGTGGAACTAGTGATAATGAGAAGTCAGATGATGAAGAAATGGGGGTGTTTATTAAACAGTACCATAAGTACATTAAGATAAATGGAGTAAAGCACTCCGACAATAATTTCATCAACTTTAGAATACAAGTAAACTCCTCAAATCAAGATGAGAATAAGAAAGGAAAGTCCAAACGTTCATGTTTTAATTGTGGAAAAGTCTATCATTATAAGTCGGATTGTCCATTACTTAAGAAGGATAAAGGAAAGGGTCAGTAGAAAAAGTCTAGCAAGACTAGAAGAGTATACATAGCTTGGGAAAGTGATAGTGAATTCGTAAGTGAAGGCAGCTCAAGTGAAAGTGATGAAGCATAAAATTTTTGCATCATGGCCCATCATCATAAGAAGAAAAAAGTAAGTTATTCTAAATACGAACCTATTGATGAAATGTCTTATTCTGAATTATAATTTTATTTTGAAAATCTATATGGTGAAGCCGTAGATTCTTTTAAAAGGTTGGCTTCAAATAAAATAATTTTTCATACTTAGAAGCAAAAGTTTTAGAAACTGAAAAAAAAATGGAAGCTCTTAAGGAAACCATGTTAGATGCTTCAAAAGTTGATGTTAAGGAAGAGAAATCTTCTTGGTTTGGTTGTGAAACTTGTCACATTTAGCAAAAAGAGGTTATTACTCTAAAATCTAAATTAAACAAGGCTTTAGAACCAAATGTCACCTTTTCTATTAATCCTACAAAATTCAAAAGATCTTTAAATGTGTCGTACAAGAAGTACAATTTTGTTGTAAGGGAATCTAATAGCGAAAGTCATTCACATCATCATTTGACTTGTCACTATTGTTGTAAGAAATGTTATACCATTGTTAAATGTAATTTTAGGAGATATTTGGTTCCTAAATATGTATTTTTGATGGTTGCCCAAATGCAATAATATTTCCACTCACTCTCAAGGACCAACAAAAATTGGTTACCTATCACTCTTGTTTGATCTTGTAGGTTAAATGTTTTGGCTCCATGGAAAGAATGTGGTTTCTTGATAGTGGTTGCTCAAGGCATATGGCGGGTGACACTTCCCTATTCATTGACTTCACGCCAAAGAAGAAGGGTTTTGTGGCCTACAGAGACGTCAACAAGGGTGCAATACTTGATAAAGGTAGTGTAGGTAATCCATCTTATACTATTATCTCTGATGTAATACTTATTGAAGGTCTTAAACATAATTTGCTTAGCATTAGTCAACTATGCGGAAAAGGCTATAAAATAACTTTTATAAATAGTTGTTGCATAATTGAACATAATGAAAATAAAGATTATTCTTTTAAGGGCTTAAGGGTTGACAACATCTATATGCTTAACTTTAATGACGTATCATTAACAAGTACTAAGTATTTAGTAACCATGAGTGAAGACTCTTGGTTATTGCATAGATGTTTAGCACATGTTAACTTTGATCTACTCAATAAAATTGTTTCAAAATATCTAGTGATCGGTCTAACAGAAATTAAATTTTCAAAAGACAACCCATGCGATGCATGCCAAATGAGAAAGCATACAAGGGTCTCTTTTAAATCCAAAAATATTGTTTCAACTTCTAAACCTCTTGAACTTCTCCATATAGATCTTTTTAGTCCTTCCAGGACAAAAAGCTTGGGTGGTAATTACTATGGTTTTGTTATAGTAGACGATTATTCTAGATTTTAATGGACTATCTTTTTGCATAATGAAGATGAGACTTTTTCAGCTTTCACATCTTTTGCAAAGTTATCCCAAAATAAACTAAGTTCAAACATAGTTTCTATTCGAAGCGATCATGGATATGAATTTTAAAACCACCACTTTGAGGATTATTGTGATAAACATGGCAATGAACATGGTTTTTCCGCTCCCAGAAATCCACAACAAAATGGTGTTATGGAGTGCGAAAGTAGAATTTTATAGGAGTTGGCAAGAACTATGATCAATGAGAGTAGTCTAGCAAAATATTTTTGGGTCGATGCTATTAGTACAGTGTGTTATATTTAAATAGGATACTTATTCGTCCTATTTTGAACAAAACACCTTATGAACTTTTAAAAGGTTGAAAGTCAAATTTATCACATATTTATGTTTTCAGATGCAAATGTTTTGCCTTAAGTAATGGTAAGGATAACCTTGGAAATTTTGATGCAAAAGCTGACGAAGGTATCTTTATTTGATACTCTCAATCAAGCGAAGCTTATAGAGTGTATAATAAGAGATTACTTACTATTGAAGAGTTTGTGCATGTCACTTTTAATGAATCTTATTCTAAGAATGTTGGAAAAGGTATTTATTTTCATGATGCAGGTGTATCTTTAGAATAAATACTCAAAGACACTGAAAAAGGAATTGACCAGCCTGAAGCGGTGAAACCTCAGGAGGAGGAGGAGTAGGAGGAGGAAGATGACAATTCTGAAAAGGAGAATGATGAGATTCCAACTAAAATGGATGAGCTTCCTTTTGCTTGGAGGTCTTCCAAGGACCATCCAATCGGCAACATTCTTGGATACATCACCAAAGGCATTGCAACACGCTCTAAGCTAAGTAGTTTATGTTATTACTCTACATTCGTTTCACAAGTTGAACCTAAAAACGCAAAAGAACCCTTGATTGATGAGCATTGGCTAATGGCCATGCAAGATGAGCTAAATCAGTTTAAAAGAAATTATATGTGGGACATTGTCCCACCTTTGCGAGATCATCAAATCATTGGCACTAAGTGAATTTTTAGAAATAAACTAGGCGAAAACAGAGTGATAACTAGGAATTAGGCTCGGCTAGTGGCTCAAGGATATAACCAAGAGGAAGGAATAGATTATAAGGAAACTTATTCTCTGGTTTCCTGCCTCGGGGCTAAAATTTTCCCCCATAATTTAAAATCCATGGCTCCGTCCCTGGTTAACTGATTTTATAATTGTCTTGTTATATACAATATTTGACGATACTAAAATGATCAATTCCTTATGTATGTATCATAGTGTTTTCAAGTAAAAATGTGATATACACCACTATCACTATGAAAATAACTTATGACACTTACATAATATATTATATATTATTCTTATGGTGGGTCAAGTCGGTATAAATATAAATTTTAATATTTATATCTAAATGGAAAAAATGATATCTCATATCCATAACTATGGTCCTCAATTTACTCGTATAATAGATTTTATGCACTAATATAGTCCTATTTTGCAGTAAAACTTGACTACATATACTTTTAGAATATAATCCTTATATTCAATGGTGTCTCACATTTAAGTCACACTAAAGGTTAATATGAAAGAAAATAAAAGGTTAATAAAACATTAGCTTGGTAACATTTTCGACGTATGTATTGAATCATTATAAGCAATAATAAAACGGTAAGACCGAATGTCAAACACAAGGATCATGTTACACTATTGATTCATAATTAAATTACTTAAGTGGACAAAAGGCTTCTCATTGATTATTTTATAGAAAGTTAAATACGAAAATAAAAAACATAAAACTTATAATATGAGCAGCGAGGGAGGGACGAGTTTCACTTTATTGAAATCTTAAACAACTAATTTTTTATTGGTTATGGAATTTCTTTATTGAGTTGTTATCAATTCTTCTATATTATTCTAATCCTTATTTCTTAGAGAAAAAACTTTTAACTTTCATTAAATCTTTAATTTCTTAGAAATTTAAAATCAAAGATAAACATTAGTAATAAAATAAATCTCAAATGATTTCAAGTATTTATATTTTGAGTTTTTACTAAAGGAATCCACACTTTCAAACTGATACTCAAATTAATCAACTTTTCGATCATATATGCAATATACCTCACTTTTAAATAAATAAATAATTCATAAAAAGGTTATATATTCCTATTGACGCACCCATTTGATTTTTCATAAGTCACGTTAAAATAATTGGCGAGTTAGTATAAACTATAATAGAAGTGTCAATGCAATTGGCACATCCTCTTTATTTTAAAATGAGATACCGATAACCTTGTACCACATATATTATTTTATATTATATTTTAAGAAGATGCGACAATTTATTTCACAATAAATAACATTGATGTGCCAATTGCTTTAACGCGGCCTATGAAAATCAAGAAGGTGCGCTTGTAGGAATGCAGCCCTTGTACGAAATTAGTTGTTTTAGTTTGAAATGGGTAGTTTGGAATTTAAATTGAAGAATAGAGTAAAATGAATCTTTTGTTGGAGAAATTGAGTAATAGGGTAAAATATTCTTTATATTTGTGCATAGAGTACAAACAAATACATGAATTCTTTCTTCCAAGTTTTTAAAGAATCATGAGCTTTCCTTCTAAAGATTTTTTTACAAAAATAACCCATTTTTTCAAGGTAATTTCCAAAATATCCCTGGTTTCAAAAAAAAATCTCAAACTACCCCACTTTTAGGAGGAGGCGTCAATTCAATTGGCGACTCCTCTTAAATAATTGAATGGAGGCGCCAATTGGATTGACTAGGGCATATGCCCTAGCCAATCCAATTGGCGCCCATGTGTATTACTTGAGAGGAGGCGCCAATTGGATTGGCACCTCAGTGTAAAATGCAATTTTTTTTGGTAAATGGTATACGTGATAGATAAATTTGAAATATAACCAATTGATATTAATAAAATTTCCCGTTTACACAAAAAAAACCTAATGGTGATGACCGGGATCACCTAACCGACCTCCGGTACCACATTCCCTAGCTACCCTAACCTGTGGCCCTAACCCACATTGTTGATTCATCACTGGTGTTTGAGCATCTGAGGGGCCAGGAGCGTCACTACCAACTACAAGAGATGGTCTGTTGAGGTAGTCAGACAAGTCGGCATAGTCTTCAGTATGCATCGATGGTGTACCGCTGTAGCTGAGCTCATGACCCATGCCAGAGAAGTTGGGTTGTGATTGACTCATTGATGGGCGACCGGGACGGTTGAATGGAGACATGGGTGTGAACGATGCATCGAAGAAAGGTTGGAAAGGTTGTTGGGGTGTTTGGTAGAGATAGGGTTGTTGGATGTTTAGGTTTTGTGAGGTTTGGGCTTCTTGGCTATGGTAGGAGGAGGGGCGGTTGGTGTTGAATGATCGTTAGGTGTTCTGGCTAAGGCGAATTTGGTAGGGTGATGGGGTGGGTGTGAAGCGATGTTGGGTCTCAGGTTGATGGTCAATTTGTTGGTGGTGGTATGGGGTATGCTCTTGGTATTGGGGTTGGGTGTATGACATGTTTTGGTTGTATGTTTGTGTGTTGGTTGAACGGAACGTTTGACGGACAGGGGGTTGTGTGTATCCGATTTGACACTATTGTTGGGGGTTTGATGTTGAGGTGTCAGGTGTGTAAGTCATCTGGCGTGGGTCGTACAAGTATATATCCTTAGCGATGAACTGAAAACCAATCGATCTGTACCAAGCCATATAAGTACGACTTGGTTTTTATTATTAGAGCATCTTCGATAGAATGCTCATTTAAGTATAAACTATTATAGTACGACTTAAGGCATGAAAGTAGTATACCTTGACCTCTTGCGCTATCATCTAACAAATCAGTCTCCAAGAGATCCGTGCAAATTGAATTTGCATAGTTGGTTTTACCATTAACAACCTTACCTTCAATGGTCAGTCCCAAAAGCATGTAGACGTCTTCTAACGTCACGGTACACTCACCGGTTGGGAACCAAAATGTATGTCTCTGGTCGCCATCTTTCGCATAAAGCTAGAATGAATTTGTTATCTACAGACCACGATAAAATCTTGCTTATATGACCAAAATCGGCGAGTTCAACATAAGGTTGAATCATCGGGTCCATATGGACATATTCTTGGACCCGAGTACGAAACCTTGATACATCCTATAAAAGAAAGAACAAAAAACTTGACTAAGTTGGTATGTTAAAATAAAAGTGGGTTGGTGAAGATGAAAGAAAAAAAGTTAACAAAAGAAAAAACTTACATATGTTGCGATGTTTGCAACCGTTCCTCTATGTGATTCGCCCATTGTGAGGATAGACATTTTGTCGGGGGGTTGGTGCAGATGAAACTATAAGAAGTTTTTGGAGATGAAATTGTAGAAGAAGTATTGTAGAAGAAGTAGTGAGAGTGATGGTGTGGAAGAAGTGTTGATGGAGTGGATGTATTTATAGGCAAATGGATGGGGCATGGAAAGTTGTGCTTGCATGGTGTCTCCAATTGAATTGGCGACCATGTACAACCTTTAAGAGGTGTCGCCATTTAAATTGGCGACTCCATAGGGACATGCATGCAAGACCTAGGTTTGATTGCTTGGTTTCGAGGTTTGCATGCATGCTTTGACAAGGTGTCGCCAAATGGATTGGCGCCCATGTGCAAGGAATGAATGGAGGCGACAGTTCATTTAGAGTGTGTGTATGCATGTCTGACATGTGGTTGTCCTCTCTCTTGCATGTTGAACATGTCACTTCTTAGTAGCTTGCATGGTTGACACATCATTTCTAAGTAGCTTGCATGTGCGACACGTCACTTCGAACTAGCTTGCATGTGCGACACATCACTCCGAACTAGCTAGCATGTGAGACACATCATTTCCATATTTAAGTGTCTTACTATCAACATCCAAGACACTTCGCTCACATTCATCTGCAACAAGAAAATAGTTTTCATCTGCACAATGTCATCTTCACCAAAATACAGTGTCAACATTCACTGCAACGGTGAAACATACGAGTCTGAGTTGTATGGTTTTTATTTTCGAAACACTGATACCATTAGACTCACGATCAAGAGAAATGCAACCTTCTTGCATTTTAAAAAAAGAATACAATCCTGTATAGGATCGGGTATTATGTCAAAGATCACGTATCAAAATCCAATATTTTTTTAGAATAGTCAATGCAAGTTTTTCCCCTTAACGTACGAGACGATGAAGATGTTGAATACATGTTTGTTAGTCATGAACATTCAGGTTGCAACTGTATTCAGTTGTACATTACTCTTCAACCCTGTATACCATCTCAGCAATCTCAAATAACCAGTCAGGATGAATCTGGTGAATTTGATCCACAATGGTCAGATGACGTCAACCCAGAAGCAGAAGGAGAAGTGGATGTCGTTGATGAAGAAGAAGAGGAAATCGAGATACACGTTGATCATATGCTGAACAACGACATTGAAGATGATGATCAACCACCACCAATACCTCCTAGTCATGTCTACAATTCGCCTCAACATATGACAAATATGGATCTGCAGGATGATGAAATATCCAACAGTGTTTTCTATAATCCGTATCTGAGATCAAAAGGAGAATTAAAGGTGGGAGACATGTTTCGTACCAAAGAAGAATGTGTTCTAGCTATAAAAAAAAATCCACATGAACAACTCTGTTGATTTTATAGTGAAACGCACTGATTCTAGAAGGTATGTTATCGAATGTCGTAACATGCTTTGTAAGTTTTGTTTGGCTACGTATTATAAAAAGAAAAATGACTCTTGGGAGATCACTTCAATAGACCCACCTCACAGTTGCATTTCAACTAACGTTGAACAAGATCACCGTAAACTAAGTGTTGCGTTGATATGTCAAGACATTCTAACGTTGGTTAATAAAGACCCATCAGTGAAGGTGAGTATAATTATATCCCATATCAGAACAACATATGATTATACTCCATCTTACAAGAAAGCCTGGATTGCGAGAACAAAGGCTGTTGAACAAGTATTCGACAACTGGGAGGATTCATACAAGGAATTGCCACGGTTTTTATGGGCACTAAAAACATATGTCCCAGGAACTGTGGCAATTATGGAGACATTGACAGCGATGATGCTAGACGGAACGTGTGCTACAGGTAATAGAATCTTTCACCGTCTCTTTTGGGCATTTGACCCGTGCATCAAAGGTTTCGCATTCTGCAAACCTATTATTCAAATTGATAGCACTTTGTTATACGGAAAATACAAGGGTACTTTGCTCATGGCGGTTGCATAAAACGGCAACGACAATGTCTTTCTTATTGCCTTTGCTCTGGTTGAAGGTGAAACGGATGGTGGATGGGGTTTCTTTCTTCGACATTTGAGAACGCATGTGGCTCCACAAGCCAATCTCTATTTGATTTCTGATAGACATGTTGCCATTAAGAGTGCCTACAACAACCATGACAACGGGTGGCATGATCCTCCTTCTACCCATGTCTATTGCATCAGACACATTGCACAAAACTTCATGCGTGCTATAAAAGATAAGAATCTTCGCAAGAAGGTGGTGAATGTTGGGTATACTCTAACTCAACCGTCATTTCAATATTATCGTGATGAAATTAGACTGTCTAATGAATACGCAGGGAGATGGATAAATAACATACCAGTAGAGCAGTGGACAAGGGAATTTGATAGAGGTTGTCGATAGGGCCACATGACAATAAACCTTGTGGAATGCATGAATGGGGTATTCAAAGGAATTAGAAATCTGCCGATAACCGCCTTGGTAAGATCGACCTACTATAGGTTGGCTTCTACGTTCGCAACCAGAGGTGAAAGATGGAGTACGATGTTAATGTCCGGGCAAGTATTCAGTGAGTGTTACATGAAGGTCATGAAAGAGGAGAGCATCAAAGCTAGCACACATGTTGTAACAGTCTTTGACCGTCATAGGAAAAATTTCAGCGTCCAGGAAACAATGGATCACAACAAGGGGAGACCAAATTTAGCCTATGTTGTTAGACTAAATAGAAGTTGGTGCGATTGTGGAAAATTTCAGGCCTTCTGCATTCCTTGCTCCCATGTCATTGCAACATACACTTATATTCGTCAAGACGCTTACAGGCATTTATCTGATGTGTACAAGGCCGTCACCGTCATGAATGTATATAATCAAAGCTTCTCTGTACTACCAATGGAGGAATACTGGCCTCCATATGAAGGTGATATAGTTTGGCACAACGACGAGATGCTTAGAAAGAAAAAAGGAAGGCCAAACAGCACACGTATCAGGACAGAAATGGATTCCACAGATAAAATGATAAGATTATGTAGTCTCTATTATCAACCAGGACATAACAAGAACAATTGTCCCAATCGAGGAGCATCATCTGGGTCTTAAGCTTTTTGTAACATTGTATTTCTGTAACCTTCAATCATTATATATCATTAAGTTTTTGTTACAACGAGGTTCACAACAAACATCAGTACAAAATAAGCTATCTGAAAATAGAAATATTTCTAACTGATTACAACAATCAAATTGATGTCATCTCAATCGAACATCATTTCCCTAGCATCCTTATCAGTCTTCATTCGCACCCAACCAAAGATACTGTTGAGTATCTCAATACTTCTAATTTTTCCCCTTCTAGTATTTTCCCATCTAACCAACGAACCAGCTCCCTCTTCAGTTGATTGAACATAGTGATGTTCCAGAACAGCATCAACATCTGAGGTTTGTCTCTCGCATAAATCACTTTTCCGTATCGGCGACGAACACCAAACATGATTGCCAAATGATTAATTGAGATGTGGAACAATGACTCGCACAACGCATCTATTTATAACACAAAAATTGCATTTTACATTGAGGCGTCAATCCAATTGGCGCCTCCTCTCAAGCTATACACAAGGGCGCCAATCCAATTGGCTAGGGCACCTTCCCTAGCCAATCCAATTAGCGCCTGCATTCAATTTTTAAGAGGAGTCGCCAATTGAATTGGCGCCTCCTCCTAAAAGTGGGGTAGTTTGGGAATTTTTTTTGAAATTATGGGTATTTTGGGAATTTCCTTGAAAAAGTGGATTATTTTTGTAAAAATTTCCCTCTAAACTAAGAACGATATATCATTCTAATGGCGACTAGTAGATTAAAAGCATTAAGTACGTAGATAAGAAAACAACTCATATAAACTCATTCAAATAAACAAAGATCAAATCACATGGTAAAAACTCTCATCAAGTTCGACTCTTCCATGAGGTTTTAGTTACTCATACCAAAGAAATAAGACAAAGAGATTAGAGAAGACTAAAAAGAATTATTCATGAGTGACTATAGAAAAAAAATCCCATCATAGATGGTACCTCCTCTATATATTCTATATTATGGCACAAGTTTCTAGCCTTCAAAATTACCCTCACCCCCCCCCCCCCTCCACCCACACACATACACATCAAAATTGTTAAAATAATTTATTCACAATGCATTTGCCACCATGTTTAAATAATCATGTCTCTATGCACATACTTCTTGTTAGAAGTTGTAACTTATTATTTTGTAGAATAAGTTGTACTCGACTGAGGTGTGTTTGATCTAGTCAAAGTAGGAGTCAGTTGTATTCGACGAAGTCGGATACATCATATAGCTTTTGTGTCAAAGTCAAAATATAACTTTGTATATTTTGAGCTTGGTTTGTATGTTTTGGCCTTAGGCCTTTATCGCCTATAAATAGGCATGACGTTATATAGTTTTATACAATTAACAGTTTAACAAGTTTTCAAATAGGGTTTCTAATTCTCTCTTATCTCTTTTCTCTTTCTTCTTCATTCTTCTTGAAACCATAGTTGTTCCATTTATTCTAACAAATTGGTATCAATGAGTCTGATTGCAATTCAAAGAGAATATATAATGACAAACGGAAACACAACATCAACATAATTTCAAGTGAATCTACCAGTTTTTAAAGGGAAGAACTACGAGAGGTGGGTTACGCAAATGAATGTCATCTTTATATTTCAATGTGTGGCTGAAATCGTGAGAGATGGAGTACCTGTATTAGAATAGAATGCGAACGATATTCAGCAAGTTACGCACAAGGAACAAAGAAATAAAGATGGAAAAATGTTATTCTTGATCCGTCAATGTGTGGATCATAACATGTTTGAGAAGAACATTGAAGAAGAAACATCAAAAGGATGGTGAGACAAGTTAAAGAACTTGTACAGTGGAGATGAAAAATTGAAGAGGGTGAAGTTGCATATGTTGAGAAAGTAATTTGAAATGAATCAAATGAAAGAAGATGAGTCAGTTTCAGAATTCTTTACGCGTGTGGTATCGCTTACAAACCATATGAAGGCTTATGGTGAATCAATCAATGATTTGCAAAAGATTGAGAAAGTGTTGAGATCTTTGATTATAAATTTTGATTACATTGTAGTATCTATTGAATAGTACAAGAAACTAGATGAGGTGAAGTTAGAAGAACTTCAAGCTTCATTAGAGGCTCGTAAGATGAGGCTGAAGTAGAGGAACTTAGAAAGGGAAAAGGTGGATGAACAAGCACTGCAAGTAAAATTCATCAACAAATATAGGAAAGAAAAGGTGAAACAGAGAAAGAGTCTTGCTAATAATGAGAAGTCAAGAAAGAATTCAAAGAATCACTATGATTCAATCAAGAAAGTCATGGGCAACAAGTATTAGAGGAAGAAAGTTGACATAAAGGAGGTGCAGTGTTACAAGGATTTGGTCATTATGCTCGAGATTGTAGAAGAAAGAAGGAATCTAGAGAAAAAGTTGATGACGAAGTGAAATATGCACATGCTGGAGAAAGGGACTATGGTGATATGTTACTCATGGAAAATACTCATCCGAATAATGAACAAACCAATATGCGGTATATGGATTCAGGATGGAGCAACCACATGACTGGAAATAAAAAAGGGTTTACCAAGTTAGGTGAATAAGTCAAGAAGGTGATCAAGTTTGCAGATGGAAAGCATGTTACATCAGAGGGAAAAGGAAATATATCTATGATGATAAGGAATGGTCGAAGAGCCACCATTACTGACGTATTGTATGTACCTTCAATGACAAGTAACTTGATAAGAATATGTTAATTACTTTCTAGAGGGTATAACATGAAATTGGAAGAAAATCTGATGAAGGTGTATAATGGTGAAGGAAGGATGATCTTGAAGGCACCATTGGAAGATAACAAAACCTTCAAGGCTGAGATCAACATGGTTGATCATCAGTGTCTTGCTTCAACTGTTGTCGAAGACAAGAACTGGCTATCTCATCATAGGTATGGACACTTAAACTTCAAAGGTCTAGATGGTATATGACTCACCACAAGTGAAAGAACCAAGTCAAGTATGTGAGGAATGTTGCAAAGCAAATCAGGCTATGAAGGCATTCAAACATGACTTGTCCATGAAGTCGAGAGAAAAGTTGGAGCTTGTTCACTCTGACGTGTGTTGACCTTTTGATGTAAGGTCGAATGGAGGTAACTATTATTTCCTAACCTTCATAGATGAAGTCAATATATGTATATATATATATATATATATATATATATATATATATATATATATATATATATATATATATATATATATATATATATATATATATATATATGTATATATATTTTAAAGTGAGAGTGAGGCATTCACACAGTTCAAGAAGTTTAAATTGCATGTCAAGAAACAAAGTGGATACAAGTTAAAGAAATTGAGAATTGATGGTGGAGGTGAACACACCTCTAGATAATTTTCAAGATTTTGCACTGATGAAAGTATAGAGCATGAGGTCATTGCACTCCATACACCTTAGCATAATGGTATAGCTGAGAGGAGAAATAGAAATATACTGAACATGACTATGAGTATGTTGAAAGCTAAAGAAGTACTAAAGAGATTTTAGGGTGAAGCAGCTTCGACGATAATATACATTCTAAACAGATGTCCAAAAAGAAGGTAGTCGATAAGACACCTTATGAGGCTTGAACAGTACATAAGCCAAATTTTGGTCATCTTAGAGTCTTTGGATTAATGTATTTAAAGCATGTACCTGAATAATTGAGGAAGAAACTAGATGATCGAAGTCAGACTATAGTGCTCATAGGTTATCATTCGACTAGTGCATACAAACTATATCACCAAATGATGATAAACTTGTGATCATTCGAGATGTTATAGTGGATGAAATAAAAGGGTGAGATTTGAGTCAAGGGTCAGTTCGACGGGAGTAAGAAACAATCACAATTGTGCTTGATGAAGACCAACAGACTAAAGTCACAACCAATTGAAACGAATAACCACCTAAGCAGAATGTTAGGAGATCGACTAGAGCAAGAAGTGAGTCGACAAGGCTAGTTAGATATGAGAGATTTACATATCAATCAGTTGATGCAGACGGTGACTTAATATAAGAAGTAGTGTTGGTTGAATCAGAACCAATCGATTTGGATCAAGCCATGAATGATTAGAATTGGTTAGTAGCCATGCAAGAAGAACTCGGGGAAATCGAGAAGAACAAGACCTTGGAACTTGTCGAAAAAGCAATCAAGAAGCCAATTCATGTGAAGTGGGTCTATAAGTTGAAGCTAAGTCCAAATGGTGAGATTGCTAAGCACAAAGCAAGACTGGTGGCAAGAGATTTTCTGCAAAAACTTAGTATTGATTTTGACAAAGTTTATGCACTTGTGGCAAGGCTGCAAACCATCAGAATTATTATATCGACTGCAACATACAAAGGATGGAAGATACATCAACTAAATTTAAAGCCAGCAATTCTGAATGGACCTTTGGAAGAAGAAGTCTATCTCAGTCAACCACCAGGATTCGAAATCAAAGGGCATGAGTCGAAGGTAATAGATTAAGGAAGGCTCTCTATGATTTGAAGCAAGCCATAATGGCTTGGAATAAGAAAATAGATAGCTTCTTGATCAAATCAGGTTTCTCAAAATGTCTCGGAACATGGAGAGTATGTCAACAATGCAAGCAGGCTTTGTTGAGTCATCATATGCTTGTATGTGGGTGATTTGCTAATTACAAGTGTAGATAAAGCATAAATAAAAGAAGTCAAGTCGAAAGTGATGCAGGAGTTTGAAATGTTCAACCTAAAGAACTTGTCATATTTTTTAGAGATGGAGTTTGAAGACACAAGTGAATGAGTGTTTCTGCGCCAAACAAAGTATGTTCGAGACATCTTGAAGAAAGTCAGGTTCGATGAGTTGAAGAGGGGCATCGGGATGAGAAGTCTCGAAAATATGAATTAGGTGGTGTGTTAGAAGTTGTAAGTCATTGCTTTGTAGAATAAATTGTATTCGATTGAGGTGTGTCTGATCTAGTTGAAGTAGGAGTCAGCCGTAAGCATATAGCTGTTGTGTTGAATCAAAAATATAACTTTGTATAATTTGGGTTTGGGTTGTATATTTTGGTATTGGGTCTTGATCGCCTATAAATAAGCATGACGTTGTATAGTTTTACACAATTAATCCTTTAACACCTTTATAAGTTTTCAAATAGATTTTCTAATTCTCTCCTATTTCTTTTCTCCTTCTTCTCATTCTCCTTAAAACCCTTAATTGTTGCCTGTGTTCCAAGACTTCTGAGTTTACCTTATTCTTCCACACTATAGTTTAATAATCAAATAATGCAACAAGCATGTAACAGCACTTATTTCAGAATAAAATACCACACAATGCAAACCAAGAAAACATCACATTGTAAAATAAGTCGGCTTTATTTTATCATTGATTCATATAATTTCATTTTGACAACTAAGTACTCAGAACATCTAACTATATATATTAAAAAAATCCACAGAGAATTTTCTATTCTTGCGTGTATATATAATATAATCAATAATGGCCACATTAGTAATCAATTGGAATATGGAATCAATTTGTTAGATAGAAGAAAGAATGCATGATTTTCAATAGTCAACTCAAATATAGAAGAAAAGAAAATGGAGAGCATTCAAATAGACCAATTCCACTCTTTTCTATCTTCCATTCTTACATGTCACAGTTTTGTTTTTCATCAAACTATCACACCATGAAACATTTCTTAAGTTTTTCTTTCATTGTCCTTTTGTTTGCTACTTCTGTATCTGCTTACACTTTTTCGGATCATATTTCCCCGAATTTCACTGCTTCGTATCTTCAATTCATCAGTAACACCGGCACATTCTTGTTATCTAGAAACAAAACATTCAAGGCTGCTATATACAATCCTGGCAATCAACAAACAAGTTTCTATCTATGCATCATTCATTCTGCGTCGAACGCGATCATTTGGTCTGCTAACCGCGACGCTCCCATCTCAGATTCTGATAAAATGAAGCTAACTGTCAAAGGGATAACAATTTATGGCGAAAACGGAAACTCCAAATGGTCGACGCCATCGCTTAAATCACAAGTACAAAAGCTTCAACTCACTGAGATGGGAAACCTTGTGTTACTTGATCAATCCAATGAATCTCTTTGGGAGAGTTTCGACCATCCAACCGATACTATCGTTATCGGACAACGTTTATCGGCCGGATCATCATTGTCTAGTGCTTCTTCCAGTTCAAATTTGTCAACAGGAAATTATGTCTTGACAGTAACTTCTTCTGATGCGATTCTTCAATGGTATGGACAAACATATTGGAAACTTTCAAGGGATTCAAAGGCTTACAAGAATTCAAACGATGATGTTGAATACATGGCAGTAAACACAACAGGTTTTTATCTCTTTGGACATAATGAAACAGTTCATGTTTATGAAGTTGGTTTATCAGTAACTAATACCCGTTTCGCGAAATTGGCTTTCAATGGCCAGTTTACAGTTAGTAGCTTTTCAGGAACAAATTTGAAGCAGGAATTTGTTGGACCAGATGATGGTTGTCAAATTCCATTAGCTTGTGGAAGGATAGGTTTATGTAATGATCACACTTTATCATCATCATCTTCATCTTCACCTGTTTGTTCTTGTCCTTCAAATTTCCATGGTGTCTCAGGTAATCTCGGTGGTTGTGTCCCGAACGATGGATCTCGTTCTATGCCATTAGCTTGTAGTAATTCTTCTACCAATAATCATAACCAATCAAATTCTTCGGTTGTTTCATTTTTGAGCATAGGCTATGGTGTGAGGTATTTTGCAAATCTTTATTCTGATCCATTTATGTATGGAGTGAATTTATCTGTTTGTGAAGGTCTTTGTTCAAGAAACTGTTCTTGCTTGGGAATTTTTTATGGAAATTCATCTGGTTCTTGTTACATGATTGAAAATGAGTTGGGATCCATTAGTAATGGAGGTGAAGTAGACATGTTAGGATTGATTAAAGCTAATAAGGTTTGGGTTGATATTGATGATGATGATGATGATGAACAAAATTCTCAAAAAGATGGATTTCCTGTTTTTGCTGCAGTGCTATTACCGTGTGGTGGAATGATTCTTTTGCTGGTTTTTGGTTTTTTTCTTCTATGGAGAAAATTCATAAAATCAAAGAGACAAGAGGTGATATTAGGGAAACAAATCTCGATGTCACGTTCTTCGGGGGACTTGGATTCGGATCCCTTCTGCATTCCTGGTTTACCGATGAGGTTTGATTACGAAGAGCTTGAGGTTGCTACTGATAATTTCAAGACTTTGGTAGGATCTGGTGCATTCGGAGTAGTGTACAAAGGTGTGCTACCTGATAAGACTATTGTAGCAGTGAAGAAAATAATCAACATTGGAATTCAAGGGAAGAAAGATTTCTTTGCCGAGATTGCTGTTATTGGAAACATTCACCATCTTAATTTGGTTAGACTCAAAGGCTTCTGTGCTCAACGAGGACACCGAATGTTGGTCTACGAGTACATGAACCGCGGTTCACTCGACAGGAACCTCTTCGGCGGTGGTGGACAACCGGTTTTGGAATGGCAAGAGAGACTAGACGTTGCGCTTGGAACAGCGCGAGGACTCGCTTATCTTCATAGCGGATGTGAGAAAAAGATAATTCACTGTGATATCAAACCAGAGAATATTCTTCTGCATGATCAATTTCAAGCTAAGATATCTGATTTCGGGCTTTCGAAGCTTCTTAGTCCTGAACAATCTGGTTTATTCACAACAATGCGAGGAACTCGCGGTTATCTTGCTCCGGAATGGCTAACAAATTCAGCAATATCTGAAAAAACTGATGTATATAGTTACGGAATGGTGCTTCTTGAACTGATCAGTGGTAGGAAAAACTGTTCATTCAGATCCAGGACTCACAGCATGGATGATGAACACAACAACAGCAGTGGCAACAATGGAAATTCATCAAACTCATCAACGACAGAACTTGTTTATTTTCCACTATTTGCATTAGAGATGCATGAACAAAAGAGCTACATGGATTTAGCTGATCCAAGGTTAGAAGGACGTGTTACATTTGATGAAGTTGAGAAACTTGTTCGTATTGCATTGTGTTGTGTTCATGAAGATCCAGCACTTAGACCAAACATGGTTACTGTCGTTGGAATGTTGGAAGGTGGGACACCGTTGCCACAACCTAGGATGGAGTGTTTGAATTTCTTGAGATTCTATGGTCGGAGGTTTTCTGAGGCTTCTGTTGTAGCTGAAGAAAATGAACATGGTTCTATGAGGGTTCAACAGCCACGTGACTCAACTCGGTTGGTTAGTGGGTTTTCTTACATATCTTCACAACAAATCTCAGGGCCAAGATAGTGATTTTCTGTTAATTGTGAGTTGTTTCTTCTTGTGTTAATTTTGTGTTGATACATGTATAGGAATGCATCTGTATGTAAGGTGAAGTTGTACTTTGAAAATGAAATGTGACTTTTTTTAATTTTCAATTATACTAATACAATAATACAAGGTCTTTAATTTTTAAAACATCTAAAACACATAAAATATAAAAGTTTGATTTTTTTTATCGAAGTCAAATGCAAAGCACTTCAGTTTGTTTCTAATCACCTAACAATAAGGTATGCTTAATTTTACTAAATATTTGTCATTTATATAATTTTATGGCATTTTAGAAATTTTATATTCGTTTTTATGGAGGCTTGTCATTTCTAAAATGATTCTAAATGGATCCTTTTAAACTCTATTTTGATCACCATTGAAAAGGTGTTTTTGAAATTATTTATTTGAAGGATGATCCCTCTATTTTATTTTTCATCCAATGGATTATGTAATTTCGTCCATTGGTAGATAAATAACTTTATTTTAGGGTTACAAACTCCTATCAAATATTGACAAATTGGTAGATAATTTATCTGGTTTCAAACTTTTATTATTTAAGGAAGGTTATTTAAGTTACAAACAGGGCTCAAAGGATTGTGCGAAAATGACCTTCTTGGCCGAAAACGAGAACGTATGCTACAAAGTAATGCCTTTTAGATTCAAAAATGTTGCACAACGATATGGTAAAAGCATGCATGAAAGACATGATAGTCAAGTTGTTAGGAGGTCCAATTCCAAGCCCAAAAGAAAGAGAAAAATCTGAGTTTTATTCTTTTAGTTTATGTGGCTTTTTTCAAAAGTGGTTCATGGCCCAGTTTTGTTTAGTAAACTCTGACTATTTATATTGGAATGTTAAAGTTGTCTTCATTAATGAAAAATTTTAAGTTTATTTTATCTTTTCTTCCATTAGATCTAAACTTTAGCCCTAACATTAATTTATCACATTGTCTTATCAATATTTCTTTCCTTCATTCTCGTTCATGTGCCTCGAGAGAGTTTTGCAACTCCTTTTTGCTCATAATCGTCGATTCCTCAATCGTTACGACTATGTTATTGAATATTTATGTCAATGAACACAAGATTTTCATGACAACATATTGATCTGTGATCGTTTCTCCATGTACTTTTATTTGGTTCACCAACCGAATAATTCTCGTCGTTTATGAGTTTTTAACCTCACCACTTTCACCTTGTCAGCCCCTGCGTATTTTTTCTCCAAGATTTCTCACGCTTACTTCGATGATTCGCAATCGCCAATTTTCTCAAAATTATTTATATCAACGCATTGATGGATTAAAAATAACGCCTTGAAATATTTCTTCTTCTCTTCCTTATATGCAGCTCGTGATTCTGTTGCACATTCGACAAGAGGATTCACATTGTTCTTGATCACTTCAAGAACATCTTGGTAGCCAAACAACACCTTCGTTTTCTTACATTGTTTGTCATAATTTTTCGCATCAAGGATGGGCAAGTTTGCATGAATTCTTTCATTGGAGACTGGATTCTTTCATTGATGAGTTGAACCAAACTATTCATGCCAAATGTTAGAACTTAAAACTACAAGATTGATGAAAAATAATTGAGTAATTGGAGGGGGATAGGGAGAGAGGGAGAGAGAGAGTGATTAGGGTGAAAAAAATAGGGACTTTTCATTAATTTTCTCATAAGATATTCCAGAGATATTTATACAACAATACAAAATATGAGATACACAATTAACTAATAATAAAACTAAAACTCTCATATGTAACCTTAGTGCAATCACTTGTACTACTTTGGTTTCGATTTTAATTAAAAAGACCTTAGATGTAATCGGTTGCACTATTAATGCAACGGATTATAATTTATTTATGTTTAACATTTTTCAAAGAAGTAAAACCTATTTACATAAAACTGCAACATGTTGTCCTGAGTATTTTAACAACATTTGCTAGAATGACATATAAGTTTGAAAGATGTTGAATTGTGAGTTGTGTAAGTAATATTAATTACACTAGAAAAATATTTATATCATAAACCATCTAATATTATCTTTCGATTTTATGGTTTATTATAAAAAATATTAGCAAGAATAAAAGGAAATGTAAAAGTGACACGAACAAATTTAATTACACCCCAAATAATAAAATATATTTAAATTAAAATTAAATTTTCAATTATAATTTTGTTTATATAAAAACCTTTTTCTAAGTTTATGTTGGATTCTCAATTCCCAAATGTAATTTATCATTCTTATCGATTTTTTTTGTTAATTTTGTATTCAATTTGAAGTAAATTTAACGTAGTTGTTAGGTTGTCTTTTTTAGGTGGGAGGATAGGGTTTAGAAAGGGTTTTTTTACTGGTTCATCAAGAGATGAAGAATAAAGTATTTTCTTGGTTTGGATTTGATTTCTTAATATGTTAGTAGTGATCTCTTCCTCCTATCAACTTAGTCAATAGTGGTCAAATGGTCCTTATGCTCCAACAATGCCGGTGATTTTGGTGTAGGCCAGCAGTCCTTCTATCCTTCTAATCTGTTGATAGGTTTGCCGATCAGAGCAGCTTGTTTTACATGATTACACTTCCTCCATTTTATAAAAAATATCTCATTTTTATTTTTTCTATATCTCAAAATAAATATTATTTTAATCAAAATAAATATTATTTTAAAATATCAATATAATATTTATTTATTTTCATTATTATACTCTTATTTATTAACTTTCATTTTTTCAACACATTCAATAACCATAATAAACAAATTTATTTTGATAAATAATACAAACTTTATCATTAATATCAACATATTTAATCATTTTCTTAAGAATCTGGAACTCAAATAAAATATTTATTTATTATAAAACAGAGGGAGTATTTTGCTTGCCTTGTGGGATTTTTGTGTTGTGTGCCTTGTGACTTTTGCCTTTGTATTATGGAAATTTCCCTCTTTTCTATTTTTATATACTTATTTGCCTTTAAAAGAATTGAACCAAGACAATTTTAATATACCATTAAATTTGAGTGTAACCTGTTATTTTTTAGATATGACAATAACAATCCAAATAAGATTACATTTTATAAAAGTAATATTTATAAATCTTTAGTAAACATGGTGACAAATCTCTTTACCTCTACTTCCCTATACCTTTCTTCTTTTTTGAGGGGGAAAAGCTTCTAGAGTATCAATCAACAAATTATCATAGCATAGTGAACCACGAATAATTAGATAATATGCTTTCATTCCATTTTAATAAGAAAAATAATAAAGCGCAAGAGGAAAGTAAACCGGTGAATTCTGTATTCAAATTCCAAATGCTATTCTCTGTACAAAATCTGGACGTCTCTTGCTAGGCATTCTAACTAGCCCAGTGATCTGCAGCTCTGTAACTCCCCTGCAAAATCGTGCTCTATGACAAACCAAAGTTAAGGATTGTGACAAAGATAAACAAAATGGTTCACTGTAACTTACGAGATGGAAATGAGAAACATGAAAAATACAAAATACAATAGACATGCTAGATTCTGCAATGAAAAATATAAAGGATACTGAATTGACGCATCATTTTGATCTTCGGATCCACTCATGTCTTTTCTCTTCTTGGGTAGGGGAGTCTGCTTCGGTTTTTGTTTCCGTTTATTTGTATGTTGAAGAACAATTGTTCTAAAAGACTGGAACCAGTCATGAAGATTGATAAGATCTCCATGTTCTTGAGCCAGCGAATACCTGCAAACAAAATGTCAACTCAAATCGCATGTGCTGTTTTAACATGTCAGAGGAGATAATACTAGAAAGCTTCATGAGATGCAATGGTTCAAAGTTATCTAATAAAATTAACCTCTTACGTATTTATAGTACAGGTACCCAAGAGCTAAGGGGAAAATTTAGCAGAATAACATCACAATCATCAGTACTACCATGTATTCTCTCTTGCCCACCTTTAACCTCTCCAAATATCTCTTGATTTGAGTTTTGTGACATTAAATGATATTAGTTTGGCTCCCCTTATATGTATTTATGCTAATAAATTTAGGACATCTTAAAGCTGTGACTGAAAACATGAAATATTCCAGAAGATTAATTCCATGTAATCCCGGAGCAAATGCTCCTAAGAGAGGAGATGATACTCTCTCTGCCTAACTCCTAAGGTCCTAACAACATAGATACTAAACAAATTCCCCCTTGTAATGCGCCCTTCTTATATCTATGGTTCCTCTATTAACAAACTGGTCACGTCGACAGTTGTAACAAATTATCCACAACTCAACACATTTGTTGGGCTCCGGCCTAAACCCGTGCCTAAACAGTCTAGTACAACTAATACAAGTCCAATTAAAAACAGAAATGTTATGTCTATCTGAGCAAAGACAGTAACATTATTTAAAAGTTGAAAATTTGTTATGTCTACAAGCATTATACAATATACTTACATAATTGAGGAATCATGCATGGATGGTAATAGGGCTTTGCCACTCTTGTTACAGCAACTACAATGTAAAATATTATGGAACTCCAACAGATCAACTTGAATCCTTCTCCTTGGATCTCCAATCAAAACCTATACAAGCAAGAAGTTAATTAAAACAACAGAAGACCAAAAAAGACATCAAGAATGAAAAGAAAGACCAACCAAGAAAACTACTTCTATTGAACAGAGTGGACCCCTAGCTCAATGTGAGCTTGAAGAGAAAAAAAGCTTTAGGAAAATAAGAGCCCCAAGTCTCTCCCAGTCTACAGTATGCTCCTCTCTAATCCTTTCTATGCCCTCTAGTATACATTCTGTTCTGTGCTACCCCACTTACTATCTTCTATTGATTCAGTTATTCTAATACAATACAACTCCCACCTGACACATCACTTATCCCACCTCTTTCAAAAGTACACCTTAAGTATAAGGTGCTTATCGGAATGGCTATTAATGAGTATGAAAATGGTTTTATTATTTAGTTACTTAAATTTGCGAATTAAACTCTTCAGAAAGCAAAATCTCAGTTACTTATATATCTGAAAATATCCCGTACAGTAACACTGTTTCCCATAATCAAGCAGATTGTCAAAAAAAAATCCTGAAGCAAATACATTCGTTCAAGTAATCTTGCAAAAACATACATTTACTCTGGTTTTATTTTCTAATTTTGCCAAAGCTATTGCTAAGTATAACTAAGCTACATTCTCGAACAAACTAATTAAGCATTAATACCCTTCCTAGTTGCAAGGATAAGATCTATCAATTGGAGTTTGTAATACAAGAGGGAAGATGTGATGGACTGTAGCCAATCATAAGTTAATCAGAGTTATGATTGTCATCTGGTAGTGTCTAAATGTAATTATCAGGTTCCAAGATAAATCCCAACTGTACTTCAGTGACTGATATGAATGGCATGTCCGTACAATGGAGAAGAACATCTTTTGATGTCTTACCAGTTGAAGCTTTTCAACATTCTTGAAGCAGAAAATTTCATGGAACGGTATTCCTTCAATGGGCCTCAAATAATTCCTGTTGCATGAAAAAGAATGACCAGTAACAGTAGTTAATAACCAGCATTGAGAAAAATGGAAGATTAACTTAGATACATAACAGTAAAGAGTAATTTTTTATATTCTTGAATGCAAAGCCATACAAAAAAGAAGGCAACAAGCCAAGCTCTGTTGGAAAGGATAAGGGGGTTTAGAAAATTTATGGGTTGGGGAAGAGAAGATATTTGAGAGAAGACTAACACTTTTTATTGGGGGAATGCTTTGCTTTTTTTGGCTGGATTTACATATGAAGGCATTTCCCCCATAAAGGATGTCAACAAAAATAAATAAGTCAGTTTGGCTGTATGAGTTAGCAAGTTTATTCTTGGGCATAACACAATACAATACATGATTGTGAGACATTTCCATAAACTGCACTGCCCGATTAAAATTCTAAGTCATATAGATTGTATCACCAAAATCCATATCAATCGAATAGGCAATAATTTGTCAATATTACTTTTGACAGTGTAGTTTTTAAATGGTATGAAAAGAAATAGTACACACAATGATCAAAACAAATATTGGCGTACGAAATCAACATTAACAGTGCTTGAAGAGCAAGAACTCCACTGATGTAAAACACAATCTACTAGAAGTTATATGATTGTGTTGGATTCTTAACTTTCCATGTTAATACAATTACCAAAGGCCAATGATAATAAATATCTCCAAGTTGAGATGCACACATCAAATTTTGAAATTTAAATATAAAGGCCAATGAACTTTGCCAGACTGATGGCAAAACTGAGCACACGTCAACAGCTCTGTGACAAGAATAAGAAATTTATGAAACTACGATTCTGTATTAATTACTCCCTCAGTTTCAAAATGACTGTCGTTTAAGGTTCTTGCACACAAATTAAGGAATAATATTGTCATAAAATATTGCATTTTTACTAAATTAATCTTATAAATGCATTGGAAGTAGTGTACAGAATAATAATTAAAAGACACAATTGGAAAAATAGCAATCATTTCTACATTGAAAAGTGAAAATGACATTCATTTTGAAACAAAATTTATTTGCTAAAACGATAGTCATTTTAAAACGGAGGAAGTAAATTGTTTAAGGAAAACAAAGAAAAAGGGTTATATGATTGTGTTGGATTCTTTATTTTCCATGCTAATAAAGGCTGGGTGATTATAAATATCTCCAATTTGAGATACATACATCAAATTTTGAAATGCAAATATACAGGGTTGCAAGATTGATGGGAAAGCTGAGCACAGCACACATCATCAGCTCTCTGACCAGAATAAGAAATTCATGAAACTGCTGTCCTGTATTAATTAAATTGTTTAAGGAAAACAAAGAAAAAGGATGTGAAAAATGCAGTGCAGGTAAACCAACAAATTGAGCCAATTGCTTTTTCTTTTCCATTTACTTACTCATGATCAAAACCAAAGTCTTCCTCTTTAAGCCAGGTATTTGGAATATATATATATATATGTACATATATATATATATGTACATATATATATATATATATGTACATATATATATATATGTACATATATATATATATGTACATATATATATATATATATATATATATATATATATATATATATATATATATATATATATATATATATACACACACACATACATATTGATATTGATACAATATAGAAGACTGGAAACATAAAAAATGAAACATGATGGCAATATTAATCATTACCTGACTAAATCATCAAGAAATGCGATAGCATGCAAGTTTGACATTCTTGAGTCCTTGTCATTGTGTATAGAACCTTTGGACACACCTCTCCTAAAAATATAAACAATTAAACAATAAAAATAAGAAAACCGATCATTTAAATACTAAAAAATACTTTATTGGTTTAAATGAAATTGTATGCGTTGGTCAGACAAGAAATCTTTCTTGGCAAGTGACAACCAAAGCAAAGAAGACAATACAACATCTCATACGAACTTTCTAGTCTTAGGATTATATTAATCCCAAGCAGAAGAGCAGAGCAGCCAGACATAAAACACTGCAGTAAGATTTTGCTAGTCAAAGGAAACTGTAATTTATATGCCATTTCTCCTATTATGTCCGGAATTTTAAATGAACCATAACATTTAGAGGCCAGTTTTTCATTTTGCCTTTAGACAAACGACTTCAACTTGATTTGCTGGGCTGTACATCTAATCTCTCGCCTCAAAGTAATTCTCTGCATTTCTTGTATGTTTATTGCTTCATCATGTGTTGTGCCCTCATCAAATTATTGCTCAATTCATCCAGGATGCAATATCTTCTCAAAAGACACATTCATTGCTTCTACTTTTGATGGAAAAAACTGGCGCAAATGATAAAGGGAGGCTTCCTTCCATTTACAGCCTTTATAGGGAGTCATTCCAGTGCCCTCCTGTGATAAAACGGACCAAACTCCTTTGCTAGATGGGACTGATCTTACTATATTAGTTTTTTACATTGTCATTACTATAGTTGTTTTATTATGATTTGTTTCCTAATTTTCATATATTAATCAGATGATTGGTTTGTTCATTTCAGATCCTAACTATACACTCATTTCTTATTATGTTGTATTATAATTCAACTACTACTGTTACCGGAAGAAAAAAAATCATTTTAGAGAATAATATAATTTATTTCAAATTATGCCAATTTAATTATTTCTTTTCAGACTTTATTCTTATCTTTTGAGGAATCCATCTCCTAGACCAAGGAAACACTTCATTTGAATGACTTATTTTTGTCACCCTTAACAAAGAAGAAAGTACCTCAATCCCATGACCAACTAATATCTACAACTAAACTAAGATCTATCAGGAAATAACTACGAATTGGAGAATTAGAATGTTACTTGGAAATGTCCTTGGAATTTCTGCGGGAACTCTTTCCATCTTTACATCTCACTGAAGATTGCAAGATTTTCAGTTTCTCATGAATCTGCAAGAAATCATTATTTGGTAATGATTAGCTTTGATTGGGAATAAATTCCAGTTGCACAATATTTAAAATATATTTTTGTATAGGATTATTGTAATGGCATATCACAATATATCATAGAAATAGGAATAATATCTCGTATGTTTATTTGGTACTTATTCTCTTAAGGTCTTATAAAACTGACTTTGTTGTATAGTTGAAACACATGTCACAATATTATGCCTCTATTCTCTCCCATCCAATGAGTAGCTGTGCTCATTGGGCTAGCATCACCCATTCTGTTTAGAACAACACACTCTAGAAAATCATATGCCAATAACATATTGCCAACTTCTTGTAGAAAACTCTATCCATTTATCGATCATGGAGCTCATTCTTTTCATGCACGTAGAAATCTTTCAAGATATTAGGAGATAATTTCTATTCCCCAAATCATCACTAACAACAAAAGATGCAGATTAACCAAAAAGTAAGCTCTCATTAAGTTTAATTCCAATAGAAAAAGCTGGTAAGCTCTCATTAAGTTTAACTCCAATAGAAAAAGCTTGTAAGATCTCATTAAGTTTAATTCCAATAGAAAAAGCTGGTAAGCTCTCATTAAGTTTAATTCCAATTGAAGAGGGGGTGAGGGTAAACTCTACATAAACTCTTTTATGTTGTTTTTTGTATAAGTTATCCAGATGAGCTTATGAAAATAAGTTGAAACACTTTATGCGCATTTTTTATAAGTTATTTTAACAAGTTCTTCTGAACACTTACATAAACCATAAGTTGTTATGTCATAAGATAAATGCCTCTTATAGATGGTTTATCTGACACTACCAAATGTACCACTTCAAGTTTATAAGCTTGCAGAAGAATAAGACCAATGGGCACAACAAGTTTGCTGACCTTCTTGTGTTGGCAGGCACTAAAAAGAGAACACAAGTGACTTCATCATCTAAGATACCAATATTCAACAATGGGATCTAAAGTACTCCAAAACATGATAGCGACAATAAAATAAAATTAAAATTCCTAGCAAACAAATATTCAAGTGTAAACATACCTCTGAAATATCTACTGTAAGTTCTTCCCAACTCTCAATCAATTGATCTAGCTTTCCTGAAGGGAGATCCCTGTATAATTTCCAATCAGAAGTCTATAGATATTTGAACTAAACAAAATGGGTGAAGTGTCTAAATCAACAACGTCTAAACATATCTATAACATTCATACTTAGAAAGTGATGTTAAAGTTCACCAGGAAAGGTTTAGATGGACAAATAAATAAAAAAGAAATGAAAATTGCAATTTGATTTCGATGATTATCATTAGGGCTTTAATTAAGACTAAAGACATTATCATTTTTAGTTTGTCGTTATTTGGAACCCCACTTTTCTTTTAGGATGTTACAGTTATTCAATTTCTTTTCAACTATTAGATACAGGCACGGGAATACTCTCACAGTAAAATAAGGAGGTAGCTAAAAACTGTATGCTTTCGATGCAATTTTTTGACATCTATCTATCCTCCCTCCTTTTTCTGTTTAAGCGCTTAATGCAAATACTAAACTTTAATATATTTTTATACTTCAATTATAATGCAAATATTAAACTTTAATATATTTTTATACTTCAATTATAATGCGAATATTAAACTTTAACATACAAATATTAAACTTATATGAAAATAATGCTAATACTAAACTGTTGGTCTTTTTACTATGCCCATTTTCTCAGCTCTTCAATATAAATAATCTTTTAGATGATTAATAGTATTATCCCTCAATAGTAAATACTTCATATCTCATGAAAATACTTATTTTATGTATTAAGACTTAAATGTGCATCAAACGGATTTCCTAACTAGTTTTCTCTTAAGAGCAGATATTGCTCCGCATCAGCAAGATTCTTATGGTAAATAAAAGGAATCAAGTGTGATTCTCCTAGTTACCTCACTTTGCGTACTATCTGGCAAATAGAACCTCCACTTTGCATGATGGAATATTGCTGACAGGGATCATTTGTTGAAGACAAGCCATGGTCTTTTTCATCCCTCTTACTACAGACAGAATCTCTTGATGGGTACAAAACTTGATTGAGTGCTTCACAAAACAAATCCAGCAGCCGCACTCCGCTATATTTTCCAGCCTCGTATAGGCACTGGAGAAAAGGATAGTTCAATATCGTGAACTCCAACTCATCCACATTAACAACTAAATACCAAACAATTTCATTAGGAAAAGATAATTTTTTGAGTGAGATGAAACTCACTAGTAACACAGATAATAATATGAGGATAAACAGGTCAGGGACAGGGAACCTTAAACATACAAAAATGAAGTTCAAGATCGGCACACTCGTAGTAAAAGATATCTATTTCAAAACATGATTAAATAACTATGAAAGATTTATAAATACATGGCATCAATACTTCCTTAACAAGAAAACAAAGTCTTCTCCACATTTTGGTTTTGTTTTTATTCTGGGATACTTCACTCTTGGATAACCAGCTGTTATAATGTTCTGATACTGGACCAGACTTCACCCCCAACCCCGCGCCTAAACCCTTGTTGGTTCTTCCTTCAATTGGTCCTAACCAACTAGAAAACATAGCCTAAACTGTAAGTAATTCTTTCGTCAAATTGTGCTAACACATCAAATCCCACAAGTCAGGGCACCCAAACAGCCATCAATCAAACCTATAACAGTTTGTACTATTGCTCCATGCGCCATACACAAACCCGATGAACCTTCAATCTTCCATTATCTATAGAAAACCTAAAACTCTAATGTAATCAAAATGAAGGGTACAAATAGCTGGGGTTGCATATTCACTAGCAATAAGCACTCTTAATACAAATGAGCATTAGTTTGAAACTTTATTAGCATCTTCGCAAACTCAATAGTTTCCAAGAGGCCTAGGAAAACTATGTTATTCCACATGTAAGATCAATCCCTAGGTTTATATTAAGGTCGACTACATGAATTCATTTTATCAATTTTAATACCCAAATTTAAATAGAGTTTAATTGTCATACATTTATGGTGTAAGAAGTTTTACACTATCAACAAATCACAATCAATTATATGTGTCATTTTATAAGTAGTTATGTGAAAATCCAAATGTTTTTAATGATGTGACGGTTGATTGAATTAAATATATGAATTAAAAATTTACATATATGAATTAAATACTATTATAAAATATACTGAAAAGTTATTTTGTATTATTTGAACTGTCATCAATTGATTAAAAAAAGTGGAATTTTGACCAATAAGAACAGAATATGAGTGATAAAGTCTTTAAAAGATTCCTAAATCTTACGAGAACCACAGTGCTCCATAGTTTCTGCACTGTCAGCAATTCTGACAAACCCTCAGCCATGCTCTTCTTAGTCTGATCAACCTCTTCATTCCTAGACAAATTATAACCAAATGGTGAAATCATTGTTATTTCCATTCAAATATCAAAATTAGAACCTGAAAATATGTAAAGTGTAATACCTTGCATATGATGGAAGTTCCTCCAAGTATTTCAACATTGTCTCAGGTGATAATCCAGAATTTCTCACCTGAGAAACCATTATTATCCAACTATTAAAATAATAAAATAAAAAAGGAATAAGATGATAAGAATTTATTAAAATATTAAGCAAGAAAAAGTTCAAGGCAAGTTTGTATTTTTTATCAACTAAATTATACCCACGTGTAATAGCTCATCCAACTATTAAAATAATAAAATAAAAAAGAAATAAGATGATAAAAATTTATTATGAGCCCGAAGAGTGAACAATGCGGGAAGCCCGACAAAGGATCTAGGATAGGCTCTGATACCATCTTAGAATTTGGGTTGGGCCTAACTCATCCCTACAAAACAGACTTGTAGGGTGAGGATTGCTCTCACTTATAAACACAACATAGGTCATATCTCTAAGCAATGTGGGACTAAATTCACCCCCTTCAAATGCAACACAACGAAGATGTTGGAGGCTGCAATTTAGCAAAGCCAAATGCCGCAATTTAGGGGACTAGGGGTAGACTGTAATGAAGGCGGAAATTCCAATAAAAATATTAAGCAAGAGAAATTTCAAGGCAAGTTTGTCTTTTTTATCAACTAAACTATACCCACGAGTAATAGCATTGGTTGAAGCCGATGGAATAATGGATATGCATAAACTGTGCAACTTAATCTGTTTCTTATGGCTTATGGTTGCTGAAGTGCGGCTTTATCGTGCAGTCATAATAACCCCTTTTAGTACTAACACTTACTAGGGTCCAGACGGGCACGTCTGTCCGCTTTCTCAAATACTGATGCGCATAAAATATAAATCGTATCATATTTTTATTTATTTTTATTTTTATTTTTAATTATTTATAAAATATTTAAAGATAATAATGTGAAAAATAATAAACCGTTGTATAACCGTCGTTTGTGGGAAAGAGAAGTTAAGATTTAAAATAAAATTGAAAAGGGTATATTTGGAAGAAAAAAAAACTACACCAAATTCATGTTTTCCCTTTATATATTAGTATAGATATCGCTCCCCTTAACAATTAATGAAAATATTAAGTACATGTTTCCATATTGTGAAATGTTTAAATTTTAGTAACAAGAGCACAGATCAAACACTAAACCAACTGAAGAAAACAAAACTAGCTTGGGCTATATGATACTAGGATCATATTTGAAGAGCAAACTAAGAAAAGTGAGTCAAATATCAGAGGAGTTTAAGACAGACCTCATCTTCAACGATAACTCTCCCTTGTATGAGACTCAAAGGTTCCGTAGAGAAGTGTAATAAGCATGCCACCTGAAAGATAAATAAAAAAATGTGACATGTAAAGACTAGGTCATATATCCTGTCATTGTCTATGTAATTCATAAAATGGCAATACAGAGAACTGTCAGCAACCAAAAATTTGCACCATTAACCTTCAAAGCTCTTATAAAAGATGTTATTGTCCCATCCTGGTTGATGAAGTAGTTTCTCAATAACTGCGCCACTTTATGACCAATATTAAATGTGGTGCAATGTTTTATAAAAACAGCTTCAACAATTGCATCCATTCTCTCAGCTGGTGTTACAAGCATAAACATAGAAGGGCACAAACATTCAAGAGCATGTGATGGAAAAATGTTTCTTGGGGCATCCACTGTTGTTGCAACTCCAAATATTAAGATGATTGGCACCTTGACAACCCATTCACTATTATAAAAAAAAATGTTAAAAGATGAGAGCCAATTCATATCATTACCATTATATTATACATAAAAAGAAATAAATAAATGCCAATCTCCAAATGTCAGAAATATACAATAATACATCGTAAGAGGAAGTGTTTTTGACCTAACACAATAATGCAATAGAATTTATGTAATGACCACACTATAGAAATACAACTTTGGTTGCTACTTGTTAGCAAAGTACACGGTGAAACATCCACCATAGTTGACCGAAACTTTAACATAACCAAAAATATTCAAGATGCACATATACAAACAAGGTTACAAATATGCATGCATACACACTTACAAAAGATGCTAAAAGCCTAAAACATACCTCAACATCAGGATAAACTCGGTTAAGACTGATCCGCAGCACCTTTCCAAATCATTAATCATCAGCACTAGTGGTTTATTGTAGTTGTCTTGTTCTCTATACCATGACGCTAAGGTTTGTATATCAGATGGCTGCTTAACAAGAGGATAACGAAAATTAAAAGTAAAGGAGTCAGTGGCAGTAGATAGAATTAATTTAATTATACATATTAAGTTCATAGAAACACCCACGTCGAAAGAACTCCCTAGAAACTCTCGCAATAAAGCTTTCAAGCAACCAGCAATTCCATTTTTTAATGAAAACTCCATTGATGAAAGCATAGCCACGTGACATCCATGGGATTTCAAGAAAAGGCCAAGCTCTTCAAATGTCATTATGTCATCAACAAACTCTATGTTTCCTGCCAATCATAGTTCAATCTCAGGATTCTATATATAGATATAAATGGTTTTTCTTTTTCATTCTTCATACTAGAGTTCATGGCCAAAAAATATCGGGCTGCATCTTTTGTAGAATTGGTTGACTATCAAAGCATTCATAGTATTTATCAAAAATGTGAAAACACTTACTGGTAATAACTAACGCACTGTACACCTTCAAAGGAGTAGTATTATTTAGAACAGGAAAAGACCGAGTTGCTTCAGCAATGCTAGGTTCTCCAACCAATCTAGTAGTATTGAAGCACTCCATAACCCATTGTTGTATATTGTTGAATACACTAGCATTGAGGTCTCTCAAGACATCCTGCAATAGAAAGAAAACTACTCAATAATTATCTTACCGGATCACTCAGGGTTAAAGACTGAAAATAAATTATACTTCTTATACTAACGTAGAACAAAATCAATGTAAGTTCAAGAATTGAGGGAAGATATTTAGATGACCTTAATGGTAGATTCAATTTTTGCCCAAACAATATCAAAAGCTTCAATCTGTGTTTTCTGACACAAATGGGGGTCACATTCTTCGGCTGAACTTCCTTCCGGATTATTTGCACTCTGTGGCGATCTAAGAGAAAGCTTATTTCTCTTGCGAGGTTTTCCTTGTCCTGCTGATGTTCTATCCTTCCCGTGATGTGAAGCTTTATGTAGAACAAAGAACGGCTATCAAAACAAACAAAAGAAATAATGATTTGAATCACCATTCTGCCTGTAGTTAAATCATGTCTTTTTCCCCAATTTCAGACAGTGTTGTCCATGGCGAAAGGCTAAAAATCCGCAATATGAACACATCACGAAACAAATAATTTGCATTTGATGACATTGGCATGCATTTGAAATTAGTAAGATTACTGAAACAAATACTTGGAATAAAACAACATTTAAACTTGAGAAGAAAACCTAGAAAGCAATGGAGCATGATAATCTACAGTATTGTCAGAGAGAGATTTATGGGGGAAAAAAACCTGGAGATCATTCTCTGCGGTTGAAAGAGGTTGCAAACTACTGTTGCTCGGAGAAGAAGCGGCCATCGGAGAGAACTGTTTGCGGCGTTCGCAGCGGTTCGGAGCGAGCAGTCGCTGACCCGTGCTTGAATTAGATTGGCGGGTGCTAGGTTAAACGAGGGTCCGGATTTTCTGATTTTCACGCGGGAAACTTCACTCAACCTTTACACTATGAGTGTTTTGACAAGAGAGAAATGAAATAGAGAAGAAACTACGTAGAAATGCACTACCATTTCTTTTGCCTAATAACTTTCGGATATGAATATAGAGAATCTATTATTTTTTCATAAAATTGTCTTTCGTCTTACTAAAATTTAATTAAAATTTAATTTAAAAATACATGTCCATAAGTATTTGAGTATTTGTTCACGGATATATCCTTGAATTAATCTTTATTTTTAATTTCAGATATTTTTTTAGAGATATATCTGCGAAGACATTTAATTATTATATAACCCGCAATAGACAATTTGTTCTTCTCTTTTTTCACTTTTTAAAATAGGTGATGATGATGTGGTTTACGTATGAGGACATAAAGTCGGGACTATTTGAGAGAGGTGGTGATGACGCGGTTACCCTCGCACGTATCATTCTTACCGAGTTACATAATGTCTTGGGATTCCTGACGGCAGAGGAGGAGATAGGAAGTTAGAATTAGACATTCGTATTAGGTTTTTTTTTATATTTTAGTATTATTTTTCATACTTTGAGAATAATGTTTGTGATGTTATAGATTTTTTTTAATTAATGTATTTCTTTGTTCTATAATATGTATTTATTAATGTTTGAATCACTCTTAGTAGATTAAAATGACTTTGTCTTCAAAAAAATACAAACTTGAGACATTGTGTTCTACCCAAAATGCATGCAAGGAAGTTTTCGAATATCCATATCTGAAATAATATTGTTTAAATAGTTTAAAACATATTCAATGGTACTTTCGAAGATGCATCACCGAATACACTTTAGAAAGTTTTACAAATGCATCTTTGAATTAATTTTTAACAAAATTGAGATGCCTGGTTTATTTACGAAAAATGAGAATCTAAAATACATCCAAAGATATATCTCTAAATATACATCAGAACAATTTAGGATTTTCAGATGGTGACATAAGAAATTGATTTACCTATGAAAACCTTGTTTTATTTATTTCAAGTATTTGAATTTATTGTGTTGCCTAAAAGTTGTAACTTCCTTTGAAAAGATTGTTTTGAAAAGTGTTATTAGAAGATACTATCTCCGTTATTTATTATAAATCATTTTGGGAAAATATTTTGTACCACAATATAAGTCGTCTTATAATATCAATGAATCATTAATGTTATTTTTTCTATTATACCCTTAAAGGCTATATCCATAAAGTCTTCCATATTCAGGGATATCACAATCCCATATATGACCAGAGTAAAAACAACGTTGAAAGCACTCCAACTCCCAACTTCAGCAAAGGTAACAACCTTGTCTACCAGAAACTTCAGAGTAAAACCATAAGTCCCACCCTTAGGTTTAAGGTTAAGTTCCACTTCCTTCTTTTCCGTGTGAAAGACTTCAGCTAGACGGTGAGACTTAGGAAGATCCTTTATACGGACAAATGGAACCTGATCCTGAATCTCAATCCCCAAAATGTGTGAATATTCCTCCAGGGTTGGAGCCAACTCATAATCTTGGAACGTAAAACATCTCAATAGATAATCATAGAATTGTACAAGAGTATGGACAACCATCGTATTGACTTATGTGTTGAGAATACCCAAGAGATTACTGTAGGTCTTCTAGAAATCCTCTTTGTTATCAAGAACCAAACGAGCTCTCAGTCCTCTTAGGATCTTAAATAGAGTCTCCACGAACTTGTAACTATAAATACTTCTTCTGACAGAATCCATTATATACTAACCACTTAAACAAAGACTGATCTCTCAAGTTACCTGGAAATGTACATGCACAAATTAATTTCAATATGATGAAACGGTCTGCAAACATCGTATACTCAAAAGTTCAGCATAATTTGGAAATTTTGGATAATCTGGTCATATAACTTAGTATAGGACCAAAGGTCAAGTATGATCTGGAAAAATATGGATAACCTGTCCATGTAACTCAGTATATGATCAAAGGTTTGACGTATATAAGATATCAATGTTATAAATGGTCATGGTTTCCTGCAGAAAAAACCCAATATCCCCTCTCGCAGGCGTGTACTACTCCTCAAAGGTGGTCCCTAAAAGGTCTCCCAGAGTGATGAATTCAAGTGAAAATACCTTGTCGTAGCAAATTCTCACAGGACAAAAGTACTCCCAAGTGAGTCTAGTTTGAGTGTGGTTCTCATGCCAACCCAACGTGCAAAATGCAGGTCGACGCAACTATCTATGAGTCTATCATATGTGTATACTCAGGCTCGGGTGTATATCTTCTCTCATATAGTATCATCCCATTCCAACAAATAATATAACAAATAATATCCAGAATAAAGCATCATATGAATATTTAAAGCAATAAAGTAATACAATAAATAACATAAATAAAGTGAGTAAAGCGATAAAGATAAACACCCAAAGCATGCAAAAAAGCAAACAAAATTAGGCTTGACTTGCTTAAGAATGGTCCCCAGCAAAGTCGCTAGCTGTTGCACCGTTAAAATACAAAGTCGCCACCAGATTTTATTTATTCCAAAGGAAATGGAAAATAGCGATAAAACCCCAAAGAGAATGGTCTTCACAACCAAGAGTAGATTCGGAAGTCGATTATGCAAGGGGGAGGTATTAGCACCCCTCACATCCATCATACTAGCGAAATAATAAGGGAAAAAAGATAATAATTAATGTGCTCTCCGAGGATTCGATCCCTTGTGCCTACGTATCCTCTTTCATACAATAAGGAAATCAGAGATTCGTAGTTCGTGGAACTAATATAGATGCCTTAGTTGTTTTTAATGGATAGTACTAACGTCCGCGTTCTACTGTTAACTTGCTTGTATGCTCGGGCATGGGAGACTTAAGTGTCTATTTGTTTGCGATAGAATGGATGTACTCGGATCGCACTTTAGCAGTTAGACATTGCTTGTATGCTCACACATTGAGGCTTAAGCTTCGTTCACGGTAGAATGGAAGTAACACATCCTTTCTGAAAATGTTTTAAACAGAAAATGAAACCCAAAGGCAAAAACTGAGTTTGATGAGGTGAGTTTGCTTTTATTCTGAAAAAAATTTATGATTTGAATCACACTAAAGTCTATTAATAGAGGTGAATACGATGAGCAACTAAGTCATTCATCCCATACCCAAAGATATTCAAAATGAGGATATGAACTCTCCACTCGCACCCCTTCTCCAACACTTAAGGCTTGTAGCGTACAATCCTAACCGTATTGTTAATTGTTTTTGAGTTTATTCACAAAATAATTTTAGTTTTACTAAGAAAGAAACAAAAGGAAGAGAGAGAGAGAGAGAGAGAGAGAGAGAGAGAGAGAGAGAGAGAGAGAGAGAGAGAGAGAGAGACCCTGGAAGGTTGAAGTCTGATCTTCAGTCTGCATTCCACATCTGTGTAAAAAGAGTTATCAATTATTCAATGTATATTGCACTAAAGTATATGAATAAAGGTGAATACGATGAGCAACCGGGTCATCTATCTCACATCCAAAGATATTAAGAATGAGGATAAGAATTCTCCACTTTCACTCCTTCTATATTACTTAAGGCTCATGACGTGCGATTTACATCATAACTGATGAGTGTTGAAGTTGAATTTCCTTGCAGCTTCCTGTGATGAAGGGTTGCTTTTGAAGAAAGAAGAAACTTGACAATCAATTGGAATCAAATTGTGCTAAAGTCTATGAATAGAGGTGAATACGATTAGCAACTGGGTCATTCATCCCGTACCCAAAGATATACAGAATGAGGATAGAGATTTTCCACTCTCACTCCTTCTTTATTGCTTAAGGCTCATGGCACACAAATTGACTCATGATTGACAACTGTTGAGTTCACCTTTGTTGTGCTTGAATAGTAGTCCAGTTTATCTTGTACTGATTTGAGTTGAATGAAGTCTTGAATCTTGAGGTATTGTACAACTCTTGAGATCCAATATATCTAGTACAATTTGAACACAAGGAACTTGTCCTATCAAGTGAATCAAACAGACAACCAACATGGCACTCAAACACCAACTATCCCTGATTAGGGTTTCAAACAAAGCACACAGCTCCACAAGAAACATCTCAAACCACGAGCCCACAATTAGGGTTTAGAAGTTAAGTCAATTACACAGAAGGTCAAAGGATCAAGAATTATGATCCGGATGCACATATGAATACCGTGGTGTATGCTTCATGAATCAAGGTCCCAAAGGATCAAGAAATTAGGGTTTTACCCCATATGATGAGAAATACCACAATCTTCAAGCAAAACCCTGATTTTTGTCAACCATAAACCTTGAATCTATGGTTCTTGTTAGAAAGTATTAATCATAAATGAATGATGCACATGAACGAAGCATGAATGGATACAAATGAATCTCAAACCAAAAGGTTAGGTGAAAAATAAAACGGGGTGACAAGTTTTGGAGTATGATACAAATGTATTATAATAAGTAGTTATAAATACGAGTTAAAGCTCTATATATGCATTAACTAGCTTACTAACTAACTATTAACCTTCTAACAAACTTGTTTAACTACTTAATTGACATAACTTCTAGCTTTGATATATATTGTCATATTTTGAAAAAGTTATTTTATTTTCTAGTTAGTAAATCTCTTATTCCTACTCTAGATCAATAATACAACTCTAGTTCACTAACACATAACTTTGAACATTGTGATATCAATAAAACAATTAAAATTTATGAATCTTTATAACCGGGAAGAAATGCATAAAATTTATTAGAGTTTATGTCTTATAAGATAAGATTATGAAAGAAATCAAACAATTACAATATATAAACCTTATTGAAAGACAATTATCAATACAAAGATCCTATGAGAATGATGTTTTTATTACGCGACACAACCTTGATGTGCAAGAAAATTGATGTTGCGAATTATCATAATCCCATTACAATTATTTTAGCTACTTGACATTGTGAGAAGAAATTGATAACTAATACAAAGTCTACGATATAATGATATTTTATTACATGATACAATTGTGTAGTTACGACAATCATCAAATTTTATTATTGTCTTTTTTAAATACTATGATATAAAACATACTACTTGTCTATGGTGAAGGTAATTTTGAGCTAAAACTATATTAATTATCATTTAATTTAAAACTAGTTTAGTTATAAAACTATACTAGTACTACTAATTATCATTTATTTAAGACTAGTCTGTATAGAAAGGAGGAATATGATAAAGCGTTAATAAGAAAGTATAAGAAGAATAAAAAAAACGTTAAGTTGATGTGTCTAACAAAGGAGGGTAAAACGCAAGATGTCATTTTTAGAAGAAAAAGAAAAGAGAGGCCTGAGTTTGGAATACCTATCTATTATTAGAGAAATGTTTGAATCCTTTTGAATGAAGAGGAAGGCGACGAGAAGGAGATAAGGCCGACACGACTTCTCTGAGGAATAGACAAGTGAGATTTAAAGGGGAGAGAATTTGAATCATAAGGTCAAGGATTACAGCTAAGTATTCACATGGAGAAGTGTACATTATGATAATTAACTGCATTGATGCCCCTTGTCACCTGTCAAGCCTACGTAAATTAATATTAAAGGAGTGTATACGAACGGTCAAAAGACCCAGTCATGCCCACTTTGTGAAGATGACATTCACCATGAAGGGGGTGGCGTTCACCATCATTTTTTATGCGTTGCAGTTGAAAATGGACCTTACTTGATTTCCCACTCACCCCATGCATTCCTATATTCTCTCCCATGAATTAAGAAACTTTCTCATGACAAATTTAGGATTTTGAAACATTATAAATAATGGTTTTATTTCACTTTTTGAATCATCAAAGCTTAGCAAAAACATAAGCCATAAAGTTTAGTATCATTAGAGCTTTAACTGTTTACATCAAAGAGTTATCGCATTTTGTTTGTGTATCAAGTTTGGAGCACCTTTATTTTGAAGTTATTTATCTTCTGCATTTACATTCCGTCGAAGTTTGTTTTTGTCTACTTGCCTTGTACCAGATTCAAGTCTCCGATTGGAGCAGATTCTTATTTTATTTAGCTTTATTTATGTTTTTAATCGCCTTGTCTATTTAGTTTCCTCGCTTTAATTTCCTTGCATTTTATTTCCCGCAATTTATTTTCCATAAATAATTCCCTCGCTTTTGTTTTTAAAACTGTTTTTATTAAATTCGTCATTCTGTTTAATTCAAAATCCAAACCAATTGCCCATTTGTTTATTGTAATTATGTCCGGCTAATTTATTGATACTGGGATGTGAGGACCGTCATTTGGCGGTACTCTAACTGTTGTTTCTTTAAGATTACAATTGTGGGTTGTTTTGGTTTTACCATAATTTTTTTGAACTTAATCTAATTTGTTACTACGAAGTAGGATAATGATAATGTCAGGTGAGATCGAAAGTCGTATGACACTAAATATTAAAATTGGCTTATTTTTGGTTAGTAAATACCATGAAAGCACTTTATTAATTACTTAGGAAATTTAATATTTCTAGAAGGTGGTTTTAAAACTATTTGCAAATGCGCACGCTTATAGGATTAGGATCCGGTCATCTGAGCGGAAGCTGGGGTCTCTTTTTTATTTAAACTTACCAATCAAAATCACTTTACAACTGAGTAAAGAGTCTAATTTCTTAAAATAAGATTTACTACTTTAGCGCAATAAGCGCCGATCACATGTGATAGTGGACGGTATAAATTAAGGAGTAAAATTTGATTCTGAATACGCGAAAGCGACATTTCCTGTTTAATTGAATTCTTTTCAAGATAGAAAATATTGCCCCGAACAGTAATTTTATTTAGAAATAATAAGAGCACCGTTAATTGATGTGAATCACATTCTAGTATTATTTGTCCGAATTTATTAAAGTTTATTATTTCATCTTTTCCCATTCTTAATCTAATTGTCTCAGAAAACACCGTGGCAATTAGAAACAATAGATTTGACTATTGGTCTCTGTGGGATCCATATCTTTTAAAACTACGTGATAGTATATACACTTGCAGTTAGGTAATCCGATAGACTCATAAAGTCGCAATCAGAGAATCTTATCACCAAGGCTCAATATAATGGCACTGCGGGCTTTGTCGATCATCGTCGTCTTCTCCTTCTCTGTTAGGGCAACATCCATCTTCTTTGATCCTTTCAACGCTTCTAACAAACCTTACGAAACTAGTAGAGCCTGCATCTTCAAGCACCACAAACCGAAATCATTCACACCAGTGAATTTTTCAATCTCATACTTTGTTGACGACATCTTGTCCATGCTCACCGCACTAGTTTTTTGTGACAAACGTTGCACCAGAAGCGAATAAAAACCACGAGAAATATTGAGTTTATTGAACAAACACAAGAAACTCTTTTAGTTTTACCAAAGAGAGAGAATAGGGAAGAAGAAGAACAATAATTGATTAAACCGTTTTTCTATTCACTTTTCCAATCAGGACAAAAGGTTACAAGTGTATAACAACAACCAACACTTAGCCCTCTCTCAACAACCTGAGAGAGCAGCCTATTTATAGACTACAAGCGAACTTAACCAACAAGCTAACTTAAGCACTAAGCTAACTTAACCACTAAGCTAACTTGTACAACTGCATGTTTGAATAAACTTCGACTACAAAATGTACAACTTCGACTACAAATTGCACAACTTCTGTCGAAACATGAAACTATCCCTATCGAGACTAGAGTTTGATCCAGACTACCACAAAAGCCTATATTTTTTCTTTGCACCAAGAGCGATGAGCATTGCATGATGTCACTACAAATAGTTGTCTTCTGTTAAAAGATGTGAAACGAGCAAGAGTCCAGGATGATCAAAATGACGAATGTATAAAGAATTTTGAAATTGTGCTTCCATGACCTCCATAAAAAAATTAAGGGGCATAGCTAGAAGAAGATGAAGAAATGAGGAGAGAAATAGATGTTCCTCTATATTCAAGTGCAAATGTATTATAATAAGTAGTTATAAAGATAAGTTAAAGCTCATGAACTAGCTTACTAACCAACTAGTAACCACCTAACAAACTTCTTTAATCGTGTGATATGTATTATTGTCATATTTTGAAAAAGTTATTTTATTTTATAGTTAGTAAATGACTTCTTCCTACTTTAGATTTTAGATCAATAATACATCTCTATCTCTAGCTCCCTAACACATAATTTTTAACATCGTGATATCAATAGAACAATTAAAATTTACGAATTTTTATAAACAGAAAGAGATGCATAAAATTTATTAGAATGCATGTCTTATAAGATAAGATCATGAAAGTAATCAAGCAAATACAATTTACAAACCTTATTAAAAGACAATTATTAATACAAAGTTCCTATAAAAATGATATTTGTATTACGCGACAGAACTTTAATGTGCAGGAGTACCATTATGATAAGTTCTGTCACGATAATATTATCATTCTTAATATTATCATTCTTGGAAAGAGGTTACATTAGCTGATGTAATTTTGAAAAGTTTAATTATGGTAGTTTAGGAAAATTGATGATGTTGCAAGTTGTAATAATTTCATTACAATTATTTTAGTTAATTGACATAGTGAGAAGAAGTTGATAACTAATACAAAGTCTACGATAGAGTATATTTTATTACACGATACAACTTAGTAATCACGACAACCATAAAGTATTATTGTCTTTTTCTTATTGTGGAATTTTGTTGAATTTGCGATAGCGATACTCGGCATAGGTTTTTGTTGAATATTTGGACGGATTTTGATCATTGACGAGTAGAGGAAGAGGCCCAACCATAACTTCGTGCGGAGGAACAACAAATACAGCCCACGACATGCGCTTGCGTTCCTTGTTCACCAAGCTTCTATGCAATACACTCTTGTACCTCCCATTGCTCAACACCTACATGTCAAAGAAAGCATTTATTAGATATAACATTGAGTAATATGATATAAATCATTAAAATGTGTCCTTCTATTACCTCAAGTTGGTCACCGATGTGCACAAAGAGTGCATCTTGCAAGTAGTTGACAGCCACCCAACTATTTTCCTTCCAAACTTGAAGGCCGGGAACATCATTCGAGACAAGTAGGGTAAGAGCAGACATATCAGTGTGAGGCTCAACTCCTAATGCCAGTTCAGGTTGTGGACAAGGTGGATACATATTTATCTTCATTTCTAATTCTACTTCATCACCTCCCAAACAAGACTTCAAAACACTATTCTCTAATGTTAACCCTTCAGACAAAAGCTCCAAGATATTGTTTGTCACCCTTAAAATCTCTTTATTGTATTCTTCAGTTACTTTCCTATCACACAAAAATAATACATTTATAGTTTCTTCATTCAATATGCTTTTATTATTTTTATAAACTCCAAAAATTACCTGTAGGAAGGAGGATTTTTGGGCCACATCTCATAATTGGCCTGAGAAGGAGGGGACATGAGGTGAAAATAATAATCCAACCATTCAACTTTTTCTTCTAAGTTCTTGGTCATCTTAGTCCCATACCCATCAAACTTACCACTAGATGGATCATTTGCATACACCTCTTTCTCCTTTTGAGGTAGAGAAAAGAACTCTTGACCAACATCTTGCAAATTTTTGATGAGTTTCGCCGATATATCATGATCGGTGACGACAAAGAAACCCCAATCAGAAGCAGCTTCAGTGATTTTCGTCACCAAAACATTATGTGGTTGAGACAATGAGATGACAGGCACATTAACACCCTCCAATGCTTTGGTGTTCTCTGGTCTTTCATTATCTGGACGAACAAATTGTGGTGGAAGCTCGTTCAGCTGGTTAAGAGCCAAGGTTTGTACTCTCTTAACTTCCATCACCTTTATTGTGTGAATGTTTGATCAATCTAACATCACAATATATAAGGAACCATAATTATTCTCATGTGTATGTTAGATACAACTTACATTCAACTCTCTATGTTATTGCATACTTGGATTCTATACAACCCACAATTCAACAAAAGATATTCAAGAAATCACGTGCATCTTCAATATCTCTATCAACCACTTTACAATAAATATTTATGCCTTCAACTTATTTTGCCTTTAATATAGACATGCCGTTACGTTTAAAAGCAAGATATATTTAATATCACTATCAACCACTTTAATCGTATTTGCCATTTAAAATAAGTTAGATATCTCAATTGAAACTCTTATTTTTAAAAACGCGTTTAAGTTATCACACACACGTTGTAAAACATACGTATTCAATTCAACTGTTTGGGGAAAAATAAGAAAAGCATGATAATACGTCAAATGTAAGTTACAATAACAACCATTCAATACTTTAATAGTATTTACTATTTTTATAAAATAAAAGATGTTATTTAAACCGAGAAACTTTATAATCTTTTACATTAACGTTATAAATTTTTAAATAAAAAGAACATCTTATTATATATTTATAGTATTTTTATAAAAACAAAAGGTGTTATTTAAATAGAGAAGATTTATAATTTTTAAATTAATGTTATAAATTTTTAAATAAAAAGAATATCTTATTATATATTTAGAGTATTTTTATAAAAAAATTATAAGTTTATAATAAAACATGAATATTTTTTTTTATAAATATGATATTCTATACGCGCAACTGTAGAGACCAATCTTCAAGGTGAGAAAGACCATAATAGATAGAAAAGAAGGACCATAATAGACAGCAAAATTCTTTAAAAAATTTAGAGACTCCTATCATCTCAATCAAATACAAATTAATAAATTTAAATATCTATTAATCATACTTATTCGAAACGGTTATAAAAAGTAAATAAAAAGTTAAATATCATAAAAAAAAATAGATAACTAAATATCATTACTTAACGTTAACTATACTTATTTTAAAGGACATTTTATTTAATATAAATAAATTTTCAGTTTTGTATTTATTATATTTTTAAAACGATCTTTAAATTTAGTAGAGCAAGATATTGCGTCAGGTCTAAGCTACAATAGCATCCATGCAATTTTTTACTTCAAAATAATCATATTTTCCAATTTTTTTAAATAACCATAATTTAAAAAAAAACTAAAAATATTTTAAACAAAAACAATTCGTTGACAAGAGAAATAGTCAAACTTAATGGCGCATGAACACATATTTTATACATAGACGTCATCATGCATGTCACATGCTTATATGACATGATACTGTATGTGTCGCATGCATGCATAGGAGCATGTGACTCAGACAATGCCTACTATATATATATATATAATGCATCCCCTCCCCATCATTTTTTATCCATTTTCTAAGTCTCTCCTTCAATTTTTCTTCAAAATATCGTCTTATATGTCGTCTTATATACATAAGAGAAATGTCAATTTGATTTATTTGGCGGTAAAGCCTCCGATGAAAATCCAACTCTGAAACACGAAGACGTTCGAGCATCTTTAGAGGAGCTTGATCCGTTGGTGAGATGAAGACATTGCAAAAAGTGAAAAGATAAGAAGAATTCAAAGGCTTGTTACAGTGTACAACGACAATGGAGAAAGTCGTTTTCGGGACTCAGTTAACATTGTCAGGGATTGTCGTATTATGATGCATAACAGTGAGGAAATTGTCCTGATGGTTGTAATCGCATATATATGTTGTTTAGTCATTGCATTTGTTTGTCTTGTTGTTTAACTGTTGTTTAAATTATTGTTTAGTTGTTGTTTAAATTGTAACTGAATGTTGTGATATTTATGAAATGAACCTTGTTTTCATTATCAAATAAAATGGTTACATATAAAATTATGTTGTGGTGTTTGCTCCAACATTGAGACAGTTTATACGACTGTGTCTGGGCTGACGACATGAACTAGATAATCTCACCATTTTATTTTCCGTATCCATTTCAGTTCGAATACACATGCTGTTAGGATAATCCTTTTTTTTCTTGGCATATTTCATTGTACCAAACTATCTCTCCTTGATATGCAGGCCAATAATCCTCTTTTACTACCTTCGAAAAGCTATTGTTGTACACATTTCATAGGTTTATGTGTTTGTAAACTGCAGATGGTAAGTTGGAAGGGTCATGCCGAGCCTTTGTACATGCCGCTATGACATGAGAACAAGGCATACAGAAGGCTTGGAACTTTCTACAATTGCACCAACTTCTATCTTGTTCGACTTTATGTATCTCCTTGGCCTCCCCTCATCTTGGTCCATTGCCTCGTCAACACTGAACCAACCTTTACGAGGATCAAAAATTGTGACCACATGTGTGTTAGCTTTAACAACTTCCTCCTTAATGAATTTAATTAAAATTTCATTGAACAACTGCCCTGATTGTAAATTGAATTCCATTTTTAACATTTAATCTCAAATAGTGACCCTAACCTAACATAGATTGCTCTCACCAAAGCGGTTATCGGTAAGTTTCAAATGCCTTTGAAGATAGAGTTCATTGATTTCACGAGATTTGTTGTCATGTAGCCCTATCATTGACCATTGTTGAATCTCCTGGTCCACTTCTCCAATGGAATATTGACAATCTACCTTACTACATTTGCATTTGTCCATTTGATCCAATGTTTTAAAAACCAAACCGAACCAGACGGTTCAACTGGTTGGACCGAGAACCGGAGATAAATCTGGTTGGATCAACATTTTAAAACCGCTAGTGGGTCAAAACTGGAACAAAACCGGAAAAATCGGATTGAACCGTCCAAAACCATTCAGAGTCGGTTTTGTAAAACCATCTGGTTCAAAAAAATGCATCAAACTGGCTATTTTAATTTTTTTTAAATTTAATATATTAATATTAAAACTTAACATTCTCAATCACAAAAAAAAAATCTCGTATTTTTTTTACAATCATACAAAGTTTTAAGTTTTGTCACTCTATTATAATTTTTCTTTCAACCACATTCCATCATCATCACGCCGTCCTTTTCAAACATAGTCACGATATCCAACTCAATATTGATTATCGTTCAAGTCAATATTATTTGTTGTTGTCAATTAAGATTTATTTGTCGTAGTTCAATTCAAATTCATTTTTTTTGTTTAATGAAGTATATTATATTATTTATTTTTGATATTTTATCTTATTTAATTTAGGTATTCTTAATTATTTAAACTTTATTTTAATTATTATATTCTATTATTTTAATTTTGATTTGAATTAGTTTAACTTAATTTATTGTAATTATTTAATTTGGTCAAATTATTCTTAAATGAATGTTGAAATGAAGTGTAGAACTATGTTATGTTATTATATGTATTATCGATATTATTGTATTAAATTTATAATGATTTTTTTTAAATATTTATTTTATTAAGTTGTGAACATATGATTATGTGTGACATATTTATGAAATTTAGCTTTATATTATTAGTTTATTTAATAAACGGCTCGACCGTAGGTTTAACCAGTTGAACCAATGAAATATTAAACCGCAAGTTTCACCGGTTCAATCTTCGATCTGATTTTTAAAACATTGATCTGATCACTTCGCGGTAGTATTTGAAGGAAGGTTTTGTTAATGCATACCATGCATTCACAACCTTATTTCGTAGCTGTCGCATCTCGAAAAAACGCGATCCTTCACGAGGCGCTCGCACGCTCACGGAAAAGATGTTCGAACAGAGTTGCCCCGAACTTTATTTATTCCAATGAAGGAAATGAAAAATATTGATAAAACCCATGAAAAAGAATAAAAAGAAAATGGTCGTCGCAACCAAATTCGGGTTCAGGAGTCGGTTATGCAAGGGGAAGGTATTAGCACCCCTCACATCTGCTGTACTCAACGGGAACCACTTAGTTAAATTTGTGATAGAGTGTTAGCTAATGTTAATTGCTATCTTCTACTTACTGAGCGAGAAAAATAAAGGAAGAAAAGAAAGACTTATGGTTTTTTCATATTAATGTGCCTGACAAAATTTCCCAATCCTGCTCCTACGTATCTTCAGGTGCTATGAAGAACTCAAGGCATACGTAATTCTGCTCAAAGAGAACTACTGGGTGGATTGCTTTTAAAGAGAGTGATGCTTGAATCACATTTGAGCGATTAAACCTTTACTTGTTACTCGCTCTTGGAGGCTGAAGTCTTTGTTTGTTTCACATCAACATGGATGTTGCATACTCTTTTCTGAAAATGTTTTCGGGGTCGCACAAGGGCGGAAAATAGATTTAATTAGTTGAGTGTTTTGTTGGATGACAATTACTCGAATGTCCGAGTAAGGCTACTCGTATCCAAGTACTCGAGAAGAGGAATAGAAGGCTCTATACCATCTCCCTTTTCATCCTTAATTTCAAAAGGATTTAAATAAGCTTAATGTATTTTGGATGGACGGCAAATACTCGAATAACCGAGTAAGGCTACTCGTATCCAAGTACTTGAGGAAGGGAATGGAACACTCCAGACCACCTCCTTTTTCGTCCAAGTTTGTAACGAAAATGAGTTTTGACTTAAAGTTTTAATTATGAAAATAGTTTGGATATGGCAGGGGTTAATGGTATTTTAACAGATGACAATTGCTTGAATGGCCGAGTTGTAAGACCCTAATTTTGACCCTAAGATCCCTCATGGCATCATATCATTTGCTCAATGCATTGCCTCAAGGATCATAGCATGTTTGGCTCCTTAACCCTAGGGTTGGGACTTGTGTGAGTGGTTTGAGACCACCAAGCATGCTTTTATTGTATATTATTGCTTTTCTTATTTTGATTTCTAACCAAAAGCACAAAAATATGTCACTAACTCTTTTTGTTTTGAAGCTCAAGTGATCATGTGCTCCCATGCTCCTAGGAGGCTCCTAAGCTCAATGAAATGGCTAGATGAAGATGAGAAAAGGCATGAAAATGGTCCACAAAGCTCCTAATCATCATATATGTCTCCCAAGTATCTCAATTTGCCAATTTGATCAAGATAACCCAAAGGGCTTGAGGATTGTTTCCCAAGGAAACCCTAATTTCATTGTGCTTCAACTGTGCCTTACTCATGAAGCAACCTCGTCATATGATCAAATTTAATCAAGGTAAGTTCTTTCATCCATTATTTTATGCATATATGAGCCTATGTGAGGCCCCTCAATCATTCATTCATCAAGATTGGAAGTTTGGCCTTGAGAAGTTGATCAGTCAAGTCATCTAACTAAGCTGAACACCAATGAGATACAACTTTTAATGTTTTTGTCAAATGAATATGACCCAAAGAGAGAACATTTTCTTAAGAACCATATTAACAACTTTCATGTTCATCAAAAATCCATTTGAAACTTAGAAGGTCATCATTCATTTCAAAACATTATAGGTCATTTTGACTGAAACCCTAATTTTGGGTCAACTTCCCAAGGACCTAACCTCCTTAATTTTTATTATTTTGAGGTGAGACCAAATGCATTGGAAAGCTTAAGATGTCGAATTCAAATGTTATGTTGGACAAAATTTCATAATCTTAAAAGAAATACATGTGATAATATAAAACATTATAGGTCACTTTGGACCTAAGTCATTGAATTTGAAAAATTCCCAACTTCAAGTGCCCATAACGTCTTCATGAAAAATCCAAATGATGCAAAATATGAGTCTAAATTGATCATCTTGAAAATATCTACAACTTTGATGTTGGAGGTTTTTCCGTTTGAGGCTTTCATCATTTAAATGGAAGGGCTTGAAGAGGCTTGCTTTCATTGAAAATTTTCAAAGGGTGACCTAGACATGTTTTGTACCCAAAACTTCACAGCCAGTTTTCATAAATTTCCAATTGCCAAATGAATTTTTTCCCAACATGAATTCTGTTCCTCATTTCAAGGGATTTCCAACCGTTACTCACATTACTCTTTTGGACTTTCCATGTGTGAGTTTCGAAGAGCTTTCTATTTAGGTCCATTTTTGCATTTCATGTTATAACTTCATGTACAAGCAAATGCCAATCCAATTGCACGTCCAATTCAATTCCATTTGAGTTCAGCATGGCTTATCACACATCACTGGGCCTTACATACGCCTGTACAGGCCCATGCAAGGAGGATTCAAATTTCATGCACACGAGGGAACCATGCTTTGCATAATATTTCAATTATAAATAAGTGTGCATTCTCATTCCAATGGCAACTAAGTGGAGATCTAAATTGCTGCTGAATTGAAATCCAAACCCTCACTAAAGGAATTTTCAGTTTTCTTTCTCTTTTTCAAGCTTGAATTTCAACATCATTAGTTGATTTTCAAAGCTCAATTCCTTAACCTAGCATCATCATCACACTTCTAGAGCAAAAGTAGATCAAGAGCTTGAAGGATTCAGGCTGTTTGAAGCTTCATTTCAGAGGTAGAACTTCAAACTTTTTTGATTTAGATCTTGCAATACAATGTGAATTCCTTTGGTTTATGCTGTTTTCTGAAGTCCTCTCACATGAGGCAGGCCAGTGGTGGTCTTAATTGTGCAAATCGTGCCATTTCAGTTCATACACCATGATTTTCAAGCTCACGTTTCTCTCTAAATAGGAACTGTGAGGATGATCCATGGTTACAGGGGTGATGTACATCACCTCAGCTTCATTTTGATGTCCTCATTTTTCAATTTCATTACAACTTTTTTTCCTGCGCGTGGTGGCCGGATTCTGATACTTCACCGGAGAAGAAGGTGTTTTCCACCGTCTGTACCACATGTGCATCTCCCAGCCTTTGGATCGTGCATAAACATTTTAATCTTGGCCATTCCATGTGTTGACTTGTTTTAATACCATGTGTTGCGCGCTTGACTTGAGTCACCGTGTATCCGCGCCTTAGAGCCATGTGATCATTGCCACGTCAATTAATGAATTAATCTGATGGCGTTGGATTTTTCTATTTTCCTTATTTTCTTTTAATTTCATTTAATTCATTTTATTTTCAAAAATTCATAAATATTTTACTTGAAGTCACAAAAATATGAGACCAATGCCAAAATTTCTTGTGAAAAATCTAGTTTCATATTTTGATTTTTAATTATTTTTGTGACTTCATTTACTATTTTTTGTGAATTATTTGATTTTTAATAGTTTTAATTCATTTTAAAATACTTTCTGATATTTGAAAAATCCAAAAATATTTTCCTAACACCTATGGATCATGATAAGTCAATGAAAAATAGTCTCATCAATTTCTTATTTGATTTGAGATTTATTTGAGATTTTAATTCATATTGTGTTATTTTTCATTATTTTTAATTGTTTTTAAATAGTTTCTGATTTCCAAAATTGTTAAAAAAAATTGTCAAAGTTTGTTTGACCATGTTAGATCTATGAGAATTTAATTGGACTTGTTGAAGTTGATTTGAATTAAATTTGAGGTTTGCCCATATATTGTTCATTTTATTTTGCATTTATTTTTAATTCAAAAAATACCAAAAAAATATGGTTGACTTGTAATCTTCATTTCTCTTCTGTTTGACATTGATTGGTGATGACTTGGTTCACATTTGATCAATTGAGTTTGATACTTGAATTCTCTTTCCATCCATTTCATCTTCATCCCTTTCTTTTCATAATTTGGCCAATGAGTTAATGTCTTATGGTTGATCTTGACAAATGAGAGGTTTAACCTTCTTTGATCCAAACCAAACTCAACTTGATCCAAGATCAAGTGAGTTGTTTTGTGTCCAAGATAGGTTGATTCTTGGTCAAGCAAAAAACCTAAAGTCCATACAAGGCCCATCCCTTTTGTTTTGGCATGGAAAGTTTTAGGATCATGACTTACTAGTCATGATCTCTAACTTGTGTTTATTTGCCTATAGTTTTATTGACCGGCCTCAGATAGGTGTGACTACTATATTAGTCCACTTACGATTGCTTAACATAGCGCTACATTGTCTTATGACAAACTAACATAACCATACTAATTACTAACATTAATTTGAGCATTTAATTTCTTGCAATTTACTTTAATGTCATTTTTTTATTGCTTATTTATTCATATTTCTTTTCACTTTGCTCACTTGAGCACATACTTTATATTTATGTCATTCTTCTTTTTGCTCATTTGAGCTCATTATTGTATATAAATATATTGTTATCTTGTGTTTGTCTTGTGTGAACCTAATGCAAAAAGGAGAAAGGACTTAGAATTAGGACATACCCATGCTCAAAGGAGTTCAAGAACAACTAGGTCTCATGCCTTTAGAATGCTAAACTTGTTGAAGAGCAACTAGGTCCCATGCCTTTAGAATGCTAAATCTCAAAGTTGACTTCAAAGGACTTCCTTTCCAAACTTATTCTTTGTCCATTCCTCTTATTGTGTTGTGAACGTTTTGATGTTTGCTCTTGTGTGATAGGGATTCCATCTTGAGATAGTAAAGAGGACCATTGTTATGAATAGCCAAGTTAAGAGAGACAAGCCAAATGGAGATCCTAGGAGCTTGAATCTAAATTGTGTGATTGCTTGTTGTTTGCTAAGTCCAAAGGAAAGGAGCATCTTGAATCATCTCTATGATTTCAAGAAAAGGAACTCCAAGGGTTTTATCTTCTCCCTCTTATCTTTATATGCTTTAGGACTAGCCCTTCTCTTCTTCTCCTCACTCTAACCCAAGCCAAAATCTTTTCTTGCAAACTTTGACATTGTTTCAAATTAGAAACCTAGGCCTTATGCCTTTGACTTTTCAAAATCTTTTCATCAATACTCATTGTGAATAAATCTTAATCCAACTTTAACTTCATTTTTTAAATAAATCTAACTTGAAAATATAACTCACTTCGGGTTGTTTTGTGGTTCCAATGGCCACCCTTGTTAAAAACTTTCAAAAACATTAGTCATAGGTTTGAGTTATCATAGTGGTTGATGTAAATCTCACCTTATCCTTAGTGATTGGATTATAAGTCTTCCATACTTATTATAGGGTTAACCCCTCACTAGTATGTTGAAGCTCTCCTCACATGATGGATTGTTGGTTTAGGTTGAGTTTTCTCCCTTTGATAACAAAAGACCTTAAGGCTTTTGATCAAATTAATTCACCAATCTTTGTGATTTTTACCCCGAACTACGAGGTTTTGATCCTACCTTTGTGATGATACGTAGGCAATTGATTCATCCATTCAAACAACAAATTTGTAAATATAATATATTCTTTTCTCATCTCTCCAATCTTTTGTACAAATCTTTTCACAAATACCAACCTACAACACATATTTGCAAAAAGGGTTCCCTTAGAGTACTAAGGATGTTTTGGGTGCATAAAACCTTCCCATTTCATAACCAACCCCCTTACCCAGATCTCTGACATTTTTATTAGTTTTTGATTTGATAAAACTTCTTACTTTGCTTTTGTTCGCTTTTTAGCCTTTCCTTTGGACAAATAAAAGTGCGGTGGCGACTCGAATTGTATGTTTACTTTTGGTTTAGTCAATAAACCTAAAGGTAACAAAAACCCCGCTACAGAAAAGTGACGACTATGCTGGGGACTTCATTCCTAGTGGGTTCAGCCTACTTTTGGCTTCTGTGTGATTATATTTATTGGTGACATATTTTTGTGCAAATTTGGGATGATTGTATTGTTTGTAATGTATGAATTGCTTGATATATTAATTGCTTGTATGCGTGGTGGTTTCTTGTGAGATGAGCTCTATACCCGAACTCGAGTGCACTTATGATAGGAGAATGGCATAGTCTTGTTGACTTGTGTGGAGTTATTCCTTAGCAAGTTGACTTGAAAGCCCATTCACTTGGTGGAGGTCTTGTTGGGATCAATAATGTCACACGAGTAGTCGTGGTTAGGCATTACTCTTTCCAATATAAACCTTAGAAGCCAAGGACCTTAGACACCTAGCCCATCTTGGCCTATTTTAGGACGTAGTGCGAAGGTCGTTCAAGTGTAAGATTTGATACGATTGTTACGCGATACTACACTCATAAGAGTCTCTCTTGAGAATATTTTTGGAATACGAGTAGTCATTTTATCCGATAATATCCGAAAGATGAGATGATGACTATGGGGACCCTTTTAGAACATGATTGTCAGGTTTAACCATAGTACACTCCCATTGGGTGGTTCTTAACCGAGACTCCATGCTCGTGACTTACAACAAACCCGTGATTCGCGGTTGATCCGTTCTCGTATATTCTCAATAATAATGGAACTTGGGTGTTGATAAGGTGTAAACCATAATCCACCAAAATGGATGATTGATATTGATAATGACTTGAGCCATCCCGTGACCTTTGTGTGTGTGACTTGCTTGATCCTTGAGTGTGGTTGTTGCACCCATGCATTCATGCATTCATTTGTATCCATATCATTGACAATGAAAGTTTTCCAGGAACTTAAGAAGTCTATTTGCAAATTTTCAGACATGGATAAGCAAAGAAGGAATACGAAGAAGTACAGTTTCAGACAACCCGACTTGAAAGAGTTAAGGAGTTTGGCATCTTATGTATTAGAGCCTTTGGAGTTCAAAGCTCTCCATGGAAAGCTTCTGTCTATTCTTTCTACCAAGGTGGATGAAGGTCTGATGAGTGTGTTGGTGCAGTTCTGCGACCCTCTATATCGGTGCTTCACTTTTCTGGATTTCCAACTTTTGCCTACGCTTGAGGAGTATGCCTATCATATGGGTATACCTATCCTTGACCAGTTGTCGTTCAGTGGTTTGGAGAAGATTCCGTCTTCTCAAGAGATTGCTGACATGCTTCACATAGATGTATCTGACATTGTTGCTCATATGACTACCAAAGGTCGAATTCAAGGTCTCCCATATGATTTTCTCATCACCCAAGCTACTTGGTTTGGGAAGGCCATGAGTGAGGACGCTTTTGAATCCATATTTGTGCTACTCATCTATGGGCTAGTGTTATTTCCCAACATCGACAATTTTGAGGATGTGAACGCTATTAGGATTTTCTCTTCTCTTAATCCCGTTCTGACAATGTTGGGTGACACTTATTTCTCTTTGCATATAAGGAATGCAAAGGGTGGTGGTTCCATTGTGTGCTGTCTGCCTCTGTTGTACAAGTGGTTTATTTCGCACTTGCCTCAGACGCTTGCCTTTAAGGAGAACAAGGTATGTCTACGGTGGTCCGCGAGACTTATGTCTCTCACTAATGATGATATCTCTTGGTATAACCGTGTTTATGATGGCATTCAGATTATTGATTCTTGTGGTGAATTCTCCAATGCGCCTCTTCTTGGTACACGTGGTGGAATTAACTACAACCCTGCTTTGGCTCGCCGTCAGCTTGGGTTCCCCTTAAAGGATAAACCTAACAATGTTTTGTTGGAAGGCTTGTTTTTTCAAGAGGGTAAATATCCCCAAAACTTTAAGGATAGGATGGTTCGCGCCTGGCGCAAGGTTCATAGGAAAGGGAGGAATGAGCTTGGTCCGAAGAATTGTATTGCTTTGGAACCTTACACCACTTGGGTGAGGAAGAGAGCTCTTGAGTACCGCATGCCATACGATTATCCGAGACCTACCCCTATGGTTATGGTTGGGCCTTCAACCCTCCCTAATCAAGGAGTAGAGGAGTTGAGAGATGAAGACCGGTCGCATGCATGGGTTCGTGAGCGCGAGGAACTACTTCACCAGCTCAAAGATAAGGATGCAGTGATAGAGTTTCTAGAGCATCAAGTTATTGATGAGCCTGATGATGTGGTTACTTCTCTTCTCCCTCACTCATCTAGGTTTTGGAAGAGGAAGTATGATCAGCTTGCCAAGGAGAAGGCCGATATGGAAGCAGCTTATGAGAGAGAGGTGAAAAGGCTTCGTGCAACTTATCTTCCGATCTCGGAGGCTTTGGATGATTGTTTCTAGGGCTCCATAGGATGTTCATTATCCCTTTCTCTTGTATTGTATTTGGTTACCAAAACTGTACTACTTCATTGGTGTAAAAAGTTTCCAAATATTATTGCTATGATTATTCCATGTATGTCTTAAAAGATAAATATTTTCAAATATTTGCAAATAGATCTCTATAAAGTTCCTCTAATAAAAAACAAATAATATGTACAAACATTGCATGCATCATATGCATAAGCAGATTTTGTTCTGAGCTTTTGATCAGTGGTCTAACTTTGTGCTCTTCATTTATTTTGAAGACAAGCTGACGCACCGGTATAATACCAGAGCCAATCACCTGAAGATAATGGAGCATCTAGAGCAAGAGAACAGGGACTTAAAGGAAGAGATTGCTAGGCTGACTGCCATGATGGAGTCAGTTCTGGCCGCTCAGAGCCAAGCTTCACCAACTTCTGCAACTCCTCCCATAAGGACTGTCATATCTGAGGTAGCAACGTCAACTGTGCTTGCTGCAACAGCCCACTTTGCTCCGTCTATGCCAGCTGGGTTCCCTTGGGGAATGCCATCAAATTTCATGCCAGAGGGTTTCGCTCCAACTCTCGCTTTTATGCTGGCATCTAGCCCGATCCTGTCTGTGCCACCTCCCGTTGTGCACACCCTTCCCCGTGTTGAAGACACCATCTATCATTCTGAGCCGTCTGAGGGTCCGGATGTTTATGAAAAGATGGATGAGATGAAAGATCAATTCCTTGAGCTGCACAAGGAACTGAAGACTTTGAGGGGCAAGGACCTCTTTGGTAAAAGTGTTGTTGAGTTGTGCCTAGTGCCCAACGTGAAGATCCCTGTTAAATTCAAAGTACCTGACTTTGAGAAGTATAAGGGAAACACATGCCCGCTCAACTATCTTGTGATGTATGCTCGCAAGATGTCAACACAGACTGGTAATGACCAACTGCTGATCCACTACTTTCAGGATAGCCTGACAGGTGCTACGCTCCGGTGGTATATGGGGCCGGAGAGTGCAAGCATCCGCTCTTTCAACGATCTAGGCGAGTCCTTCGTTAAGAAGTATAAATATAATATGGATATGGCTCCAGACAGGGACCAATTGAGGGCGATGTCGCAGAAGGACAAGGAGACCTTTAAAGAGTACGCCCAGAGATGGCGAGAACTGGCAGCTCAGATAGTGCCACCCCTAGAAGAGAAGGAGATGACAAAGATCTTCTTGAAGACTTTGAGCTCTTTCTATTATGAAAGAATGATTGCCAGCGCTCCCTCAGACTTCACCGAAATGGTGAATATGGGGATGAGATTGGAAGAGGGGGTCCGTGAAGGACGATTATCTAGAGATGACAGTTCCTCAGCAAAGAAGTATGGAGGCTTTTCTAGGAAGAAGGAGGGAGAGACTCATGCCGTGTCCTTTCACATTAAAAGAAGGCCCTCTGTAAGGAGGAAGGATGTGCGTCTTGCCGTCAACCAACACCAGGTGGCTCATATAGCACCTGCTTTCAGAGAAGTTCAACAACAACAACAACATCGTCAACAATAACATGCCTACCAGCCTCGTAACAATAATAACACCAGCACCAACAACTACGAGAGGAAGAGGGTAACTTTTGACCCGATTCCGATGACATATGTTGAGCTTTATCCTTCCTTGATTGATAGGAAGCTGATAACTCCAAGAGATCCTCCCGTTGTACCAACCAACCCCCAGTGGTGGTATAAGCCCGAACTTCATTGTATGTATCATTCCGGTGCCCCCGGACATGACGTGGAGAACTGTTACCCGTTGAAGACCAAGGTGAAAGACCTTGTAAGAAGTGGGATTTTGTTTTTTGAGGACGTAGGTCCAAATGTTAAGAAGAACCCATTGCCCGAGCATGGGAAGGCAGCTGTTAACATGGTCCAGGGATGCCCTGGAAAGTACAAAGTCCTTTATGTGAATGACATAAGGCAGTCCTTGGTAGAGATGCATAAGCTGTTGTGTGAACACAACCACTATGAGCATGACCGTAATAGGTGCCAGGTGTGCACTATCAATGAGAGAGGATGCCGTCAAGTGAGAAAGGACATCCAAGAGATGATTGATTAAGGGATGATTGAGATACTTTAGAATTGTAATGAGGATGAAGTTGATGTTATCACCCCAGTGTTTAAAATTCCTGAGCCTGTTGTCATCAAGTATGATGGCAGCAAGAAGAAGGTATCGCTCACTCTTGTGATTAAGCCAGCGGGTCCTGTCCCGTATGTGTCGGATAAAGCTGTTCCCTACCGATATAACGCAGTTATGCTAGAAGATGGGAATGAGGTACGGTTGCCCTCAACCTCTGTTGTAAGCATTTCAGATATCAGTGGTGTGACCCGTAGTGGTCGTGTTTTCTCGGCTCAGCCGAAATCCCATGAGGACATTGTGAAGAGAACTGCTGTTAATCCTGCCGGTCCCGTGGGGACTTCTTCTCAAAATATTTTTGTTCTTGTTATTGATCCTGTTGTTGTTAAGAATAATAATACTCCTATCCTGGTTGGCCAGTCTGGCATTGTGAAAGAGGATGGTGATGAGATGCTGAGGCTCATCAAAAGGAGTGAATATAATGTTGTTGATCAGCTGCTACAAACTCCGTCAAAGATATCTGTCTTATCTTTGTTGATGAATTCTGAGCCACACCACGAAGCTTTGGAGAGGGTGTTGGATATGGCATACGTGGACCATGATGTCACAATAGAGCAGTTTGATAGCATTGTTGCAAATATAACCGCTTGCAACAGTTTGAGCTTTTGTGATGCTGATCTTCCCGGGGAGGGAAAAGACCACAATTTGGCTTTACACATCTCCATGAACTGTAAGGATGATGCCTTGTCCAATGTGTTGGTGGACACAGGATCATCATTTAATGTGTTGCCAAAATCCACTCTTGCTAAACTTTCATACCAGGGGCCTCCCATGAGGCAAAGTGGAGTGGTTGTGAAGGCGTTTGATGGATCACGCAAAACTGTGATCGGTGAATTAGAACTCCCGATCAAGATTGGACCTAGTGATTTCCATATCACTTTCTAGGTCATGGATATTCATCCATCTTACAGCTGTTTGCTTCGCAGACCATGGATTCACGAGGCAGGCGCCGTGACATCCACCCTACACAAAAAGTTGAAGTTCGTGAAGAACAAAAAGTTGGTGGTGATAGGGGGAGAAAAGGCTCTCTTGGTCAGTCACTTATCTTCCTTCTCCTATATCGATGCTGAGGATGAGGTTGGGACTCCGTTCCAAGCCTTGTCTATTGCTGAGCCTTCGAGGAAAAGAATTTCTTCATTTGTATCCTAGAACGATGCAAAATTGGCCATTGAGCATGGTGCAACTACTGGTTTGGGGAAAATGATCAAGTTGGAAGATAATAAGTCCCGAGCTGGCATAGGGTATTCTTCTGGTGTTTCCAATGAGCGTGGGTTGTTCCAGAGTGGAGGTTTTATCCATACCGTTGAAGATTAGGAAGCTGCTGCCATTGTTGAAGATGATGAAGAGGAAGACCTTGACAACTTTGTCATACCTGGAGGAATCTGCAATAATTGGGTCACTGTTGATGTTCCAACAGTTATCCATAAGTCAACGTAATGTGTTCATTTTGTTTGAAAACCCTTCTCCCATGCCAAAAGGAGAAGTGAAGACATTGTTGGCATATTTTGATTAATACAATGATATTCATTCAATAATCACATGTTAAATGTTTGTTTTTTTCAAATTATTTTTCCTTTTTGCCTTTTGCATGAAATTGGTGATCACCATAAAACCCTAAAAAAGAGAATAAAATCAATCTTTTCATCTGCATAATGATTTGTCTTGTTTGAATTCTGAAATCTCTTTTATACTCAAAATCATTATGCAGGTTGATCAAACCCATTGAACATAATGATCCAACACCATCTCCCAACTTTGAATTCCCTGTATTTGAGGCAGAAGAAGATGATGTTGAAGAGATTCCTGATGAGATTACCCGTCTGCTTGAGCACGAGGAGAAGATCATTCAGCCGCATCTTGAGAATCTGGAGACAGTCAACTTGGGGTCTGAAGATTGCATTCGTGAAGTTAAGATTGGGGCACTCCTTGAAGAGTCTGTTAAGAAGGGGTTGATTGAGTTGCTACAAGAATATGTCGACGTCTTTTCCTGGTCGTATGAAGACATGCCTGGTCTGGATACTGATATTGTGCAACATTTCTTGTCGTTGAAGCCTGAGTGTGTGCCTGTAAAGCAGAAGCTTAGAAGAACTCATCCTGATATGGCAGTGAAGATTAAAGAAGAAGTTCATAAGCAAATTGATGCGGGGTTTCTGGTGACTTCTACATATCCTCATTGGGTGGCCAATATTGTGCCTGTGCCTAAGAAAGATGGCAAAGTCCGAATGTGTGTGGATTACCGTGACTTGAACAAAGCTAGTCCAAAGATGATTTTCCTCTACCACACATTGATATGTTGGTAGACAACACAACTAAATTCAATGTCTTCTCATTTATGGACGGATTTTACGGTTATAACCAGATTAAAATGGCACCCGAGGATATGGAGAAGACAACATTCATCACACCTTGGGGAACATTCTGTTATCGAGTGATGCCCTCCGGTTTGAAGAACGTCGGAGCCACGTATCAACGTGCTATGACTACCTTGTTTCACGATATGATGCACAAGGCGATCGAGGTGTATGTTGATGATATGATTGCAAAGTCGAAAACGGAAATTGAACATGTAGAACACTTGTTGAAGCTTTTCCAGCGTTTGAGGAAGTACAAACTCCACCTGAATCCGAATAAGTGTATATTTGGAGTCCGTTCCGGAAAGTTATTGGGCTTTATTGTCAGCGAAAGAGGTATTGAAGTTGATCCTGCCAAAGTCAAAGCAATACAAGAGATACCTGCGCCCAAAACTGAGAAGCAAGTCTGAGGTTTTCTTGGCCGCTTGAATTACATTTCGAGATTTATATCCCACATGACTGCCACATGTGCACCTATATTCAAGCTCCTCCGGAAAGATCAGCATCATGTTTGGACCAAGGATTTCCAAAAAGCCTTTGACAGTATTAAAGAGTATTTGTCTGAGCCTCCGATTTTGTCTCCGCCTGTTGAAGGGAGACCGTTGATTATGTACTTGACTGTGCTGGATGATTCCATGGGTTGTGTATTGGGTCAGCAAGATGAATCGGGGAAGAAAGAGTATGCGATATACTACTTGAGTAAGAAGTTCACCGATTGTGAGTCTCGGTACTCAATGCTTGAGAAGACATGTTGTGCTTTGGCTTGGGCTGCTAAGCGCTTACGCCAGTATATGTTGAATCATACGACTTGGTTGATATCCAAAATGGATCCAATCAAGTATATCTTTGAGAAGTCTGCTTTAACTGGGAGGATTTCTCGTTGGCAGATGTTGTTATCCGAGTATGATATTGAGTATCGAGCTCAAAAAGCTATTAAAGGTAGTATCTTGACTGACCATCTGGCGCATCAACCAATTGAAGACTATCAGTCTGTTCAGTATGACTTCCCTGATGAGGAGATTCTGTATTTGAAGATGAAAGATTGTGATGAGCCTACGCTCGATGAAGGGCCAGAGCCTGGTTCCCGATGGGGTATGGTGTTCGATGGTGCTGTTAATCAGTATGGAAATGGTATTGGGGCAGTGATTATTACTCCTTAAGGCACACATTTTCCTTTTACAACAAGGCTAACTTTCAAATGCACGAATAATATGGCGGAGTATGAGGCTTGTATTATGGGTTTGGAAGAGTGTAATGATCTTAGGATCAAACATCTTGATGTTTATGGCGATTTGGCCCTTGTTGTTAACTAGATTAAGGGTGAATGGGAGACGAATCAGCCTGGCCTCATCCCATACAGAGATTATGTGAGGAGGATTTCAACTTTCTTTATTGAGGTTGATTTCCATCATATTCCTCGAGACGAGAATCAGATGACGGATGCTCTTGCTACGCTTGCTTCAATGATTATAGTGAAATATTGGAATGAAGTCCCCAATATCACCGTCATGCGCTTGGATAGACCAGATCACGTGTTTGCAGTTGAGGAAGTGAAAGATGATAAGCCATGGTATTATGATATCAAGTGCTTTCTCCAAAGTCAGACTTACCCGCCTGGGGCATCTGCTAAAGATAAGAAGACTTTGAGAAGATTATCTGGCAGTTTCTACCTTAATGGTGATGTGCTTTACAAGAGAAATTTTGACATGGTTCTGCTCAGATGCGTGGATAGACACGAAGCAGACCTGTTGATGACTGAAGTCCATGAGGGTTCATTTGGAACTCATTCCAATGGACATGCTATGGCAAAGAAGATGTTGAGAGCAGGCTACTATTGGCTGACAATGGAGTATGACTGCTGCAAATACGTGAAGAAATGCCACAAGTGTCAGATTTATGCGGATAAGATTCATATTCCCCCGACACTTTTGAATGTTATTTCCTAACCATGGCCTTTCTCCATGTGGGGAATTGACATGATTGGCATGATTGAACCAAAGGCGTCAAACGGTCACCATTTTATTCTCGTAGCTATTGATTACTTCACCAAGTAGGTTGAAGCGACATCATACGCGAATGTGACCAGGCAGGTGGTCGTAAAGTTTATCAAGAACCAACTTATATGCCGATATGGTGTACCAGACAAGATCATTACTGATAATGGATCTAACTTGAACAACAAGATGATGAAATAGCTATGTAGCGAGTTCAAGATTGCACATCATAATTCTTCTCCCTATAGACCCAAGATGAATGAGGCTGTTGAAGCTGCTAACAAGAACATCAAGAAAATTATCCAGAAGATGGTTGTTACGTACAAAGATTGGCATGAGATGCTGCCATTTGCTTTGCATGGCTATCGTACATCTGTCCGCACTTCAACAGGGGCAACCCCTTTATCTCTTGTATATGGCATGGAGGATGTGCTCCCCGTAGAGGTTGAGATCCCATCAATGAGAGTCTTGATGGAAGCCAAGTTGACTGAGGCTGAATGGGTTCAGAGTCGTTATGACTAACTGAATTTAATTGAAGTGAAGAGATTAACTGCCATGTGCCATGTCCAGTTATATCAGCTAAGGATGAAGAAGGCCTTTGATAAAAAGGTCAAGCCTCGTGTGTTCCGAGAAGGTGACCTCGTGCTCAAGAAAGTCTTGTCTTTCGCGCCCGATTCCAGGGGCAAGTGGACTCCAAACTATGAAGGTTCATATGTTGTTAAGAGAGCCTTTTCAGGCGGTGCTTTGTTGCTTACAACTATGGATGGGGAGGATTCCACTCGTCCTGTGAATTCAGATGCAGTCAAGAAATACTTCGCCTAAAAAATAAAAACAGAATAGCTCGCTAAGTTGAAAACCTGAAAGGGCGGCTTAGGCAAAAATGAGCGTCTCGGTGGATTGAAAACCCAAAAGGGCGGTCCAGGCAAAAGTTAGAGACATGAAAAAAAATGAATATATGTATCCCGCTAGATTGAGTACCTCACCCTGGGGCAATCTATGCAAAAATTAGGGATTTGGCAAGTAACTGCATCCTGACAAGACTTTGTTCTATAGCTGTCTTCCGTCAAAGATTCTCGCTCAGTCATCGTCAACTGAAGTTTCAAATACATTGGATTCAGAGTTGGGGGAGAAACGGTCATTATGTTCAATGTAGCCCTTTTTCCATGAATATCACCAATTTCAAATTTGTAAAAGATCTATGGAGTCTCGCCCTTTGCGGACTACCATTTTATTAAATAAATTTGAGACTTTATCCAATTCTTGGCACCCTTATTTGTTTCTGTTTAACAAATGTTTGCATGTTTTTAATTGATAAATATCATTGTTTTAAACGAATAAAGTTTTTATAAACTGTTTTATATAAAGTGAACATTCACAATGACTAAAAGGATAATTGAAACGTCTTTAGTGCTCTCCCAAGGATAGTACGATTTCCAAAAGGGTAAGACATTTGTTCATATTTTGGCATGCTTATATCCTCTTCATCAGCTTTCAGTTGTTCCCTTAGTAAGAAGTTGTCTAGAGCAGTGGGTGAAGGCCTTGTTTCCCTTTTCATCCCCAGCATGGTACGTGTTGACGAAGGATTCGTTTTCGATCCCCTCAGCCTAGGCAGTTTCCTTCAAGCGTCGCCTACAGTCCATCCCCAGTAGGGTTGCCTAATTCGAGCTTGATAATTTGTATCCCCTCCGAGTCTAAATATTTCTTCCAATATTGGACGATGATGAGGAGGATGTGTTGTATTCTTCCCCAGCAGAGCAAATTGTTATTTCTCCCCTTAGTAGAGATGTCTCTCCAGCAGTTAGAAGGGAATGTTTTGATTGATGGGTATCTGTTTGGCAGTTGTTCCCCATGGAGTTTCACCTCATTCCTTGATAAGTTCCCCAGTAGAGTTTCTTCTACGAAGGATCTTATTGATATCCAGTCACCTGTCCCCAAGAATTGTTGGAAAATCCCTGGCAGTCGGAAGCTGTGACTTTGCATGTCCCCCAGCTGTGATTGGTGTCTTCCAGTATTTGATGCATCCTCACCAGAGCTGACTTCTCTTGTAGGCCTTGCCCTACTTTTTGAGATGTTGCGCCGGATGCCCGTTCATGGCTCTTGGGCCTGATTGTGTTAGATATGTCTGTCTGTCAGCATTAATCATATACAAATCATGCATATACATGCATAATCATAGCATTCAGATATTCACGATGCATTCTTTACCATATATCTTTGCTTGTTATCTCCTGCTATTGGTGAAATTTTCTTCCCCAAGCAGTTTGCTAGTGACTAATCTCTCCATATAGAGTCATCCCCCATAGGCATAAAGTGTTTATCTTTCCTTCTTCCTTCCCCACTGAGTTATGACCTCGTGGATGATTATTGTTTCAGTTTCCTCCCCAGTTGTGTATTGGGATGGAACTACTCCCCTGAGTTATATCCTCATCAGTTGAGTCTTGTTTGATTGTGTCTTTCTAGTTTGTTCCTAGATTGACTCCCTTTCTTGTTATCCCCTGCAGTTCCCTATGGTTCAGCTGTTCAATTGCTCAATAACCAGTAATTGTCCATCCCTTCCCCAGTTGATCTTGTGGCCTTCTACCCAGTAACCGGTAGTTGTAAGTCCTATTTCTGTGGTTTTCTACCCAATAACCGGTAGATGTAATCCCCTATTTGTTGGTTATCTTTACCCAGTAACCGATATTGATATTCCTTCGTTCGTGAGTATTTCACCCAGTAATCGGTGATATATCTCTTGGATATTTGCTTTTGTTAGGCAATTTATCCCTTGCGAATCATCTTTCATTTACCCTTTGTCTGGTAATCATTGTTTCTCCTTCTGATTGGTCATCATTTTTATACCCAGTAACCGGTATCCCGATGTCCTTTCTTTTCGGTTGATTTTTCCTTTATTAACCCAGTAACCGGTTATGGATAATCTTCCATCCGAGTATGTTATCTACGTTATGAAGGTAATAGATAACATACCTCATGCACTCTTCAGTCGAAGCCTTTTTCTTCCCCAGTTGAGTAAGATTCGTATTTCCTTGTGGAATTGAATGTCCATCATGTAAGTTGAGTTTGCTTTTTTAGCCCTCCTTTCGGATGATGAGTGTCTTGGACATGTTCCCAATTCACGCCTGGTTGGTCACCTATTATATGCCCAGTAACCGGTATCCCTGGTGTTCCTTCCTTCTGCTCCCTATTATGACTTTTTGTCCCCTGTGGAGTCAGATTTTCCTGAGTCGAGATGTGCCTTTTGGGTCCTCCTCAGATGTTTCGGATGATTGATATCTCTCACCTTTATACCGGTCTTAGATATTCTTTCTCCCTGAGCGTGTTGTTCTCTCACCCAGTAATCGGTGTTTCGATAACATGTCTCTCTTTGAGTTTATTACCCGGTAGCCGATAGTATCTCATTGTTTCTTCCTCAGTTGGGTCCTTTGTGGACGTCCCCGTCTGAGTCCAGATTTTTATCCGATGTATCCTTTGTGGATAGTTTTGCTGTATTGGCATATTCCCCAATATATGCATCTTTACGTCAGCTCGAGTCTTTCCATCGATTTATTTTCGAGGAATCCCTTCGTGTCTCCCAGCAAGTTTTCAAGTTGTGGCCTGCTCACGCATTTTTACCCTATTTTCCCCCAGAGTCTCTGTCTCCCTAGTGAGTGTGTTACTCCTATGGATTTTTCAGTTTCTCCTGATTCCTTTTCCTTCGTGGCAACCACTCACCATGAAGATTTTATTTTGCATGCATACATTTGCATCATGAGGTCTCTTAGGGACCAAAATTCGTCTCTTTGTTATTATTTAAGCCCATTCTACCTCGTCGAGACGAAGATTTTAACCTTCATATCTCCGGCTAGAATGACCTTAAATAGGGGCATCTATAAGACCCTAATTTTGACCCTATGATCCCTCATGGCATCATATCGTTTTCTCAATGCATTGCCTCAAGGATCATAGCATGTTTGGCAACTTAACCCTAGGGTTGGGACTTGTATGAGTGGTTTGAGACCACCAAGCATGCTTGTATTGTATATTATTGCTTTTCTTATTTTGATTCCTAACCAAAAGCACAAAAATATGTTCCTAACTCTTTTTGTTTTGAAGCTCAAGTGATCATGTGCTCCCATGCTCCTAGGAGGCTTCTAAGCTCAATGAAATGGCTAGATGAAGATGAGAAAAGGCATGAAAATGGTCCACAAAGCTCCTAATCATCATATATGTCTCCCAAGTATCTCAATTTTCCAATTTGATCAAGATAACCCAAAGGGCTTGAGGATTGTTTCCCAAGGAAACCCTAATTTCATTGTGCTTCAACTGTGTCTTGCTCATGAAGCAACCTCAGCCTATGATCAAATTTAATCAAGGGAATTTATTTCATTCATTATTTTATGTATATATGAGCCTATGTGAGGCCCCTCAATCATTCATTCATCAAGATTGGAAGTTTGGCCTTGAGAAGTTGACCAGTCAAGTCATCTGACTAAGCTGAACACCAATGAGATACAACTTTTAATGTGTTTGTCAAATGAAGATGACCCTAAGATAAATATTGTTCTTAAAAACCATATGAACAACTTTCATGTTCATAAAAAATCCATTTGAAACTTTTAAGGTCATCATTCCTTTCAAAACATTATAGGTCATTTTGACTGAAACCCTAATTTTGGGTCAACTTCCCAAGGACCTAACCTCCTTAATTTTTATGATTTTGAGGTGACAACAAATGCATTGGAAATCTTAAGATGTCTACTTAAAATTTTATGTTGGACTAAATTTCATAATCCTAAAATAAATACATGTGATAATACAAAACATTATAGGTCACTTTGGACCTAAGTCATTGAATTTGAAAAATGCCCAACTTCAAGTGCCAATAACGTCTTCATGAAAAATCCAAATGATGCAAAATTTGAGTCTAAATTGATCATCTTGAAAAGATATACAACTTTTATGTTGGAGGTTTTTCCATTTGAGGTTTGCATCATTGAAACAGAAGGGCTTGAAAAGGCTTGCTTTCATTGAAAATTTTCAAAAGGTGACCTAGACATGTTTTGTACCCAAACCTTCACAGCCAGTTTTCATAAATTTCCAATTTCCAAATGAATTTTTGCCCAACATGACTTTTGTTCCTCATTTAAAGGGCTTTCCAACCATTACTTACATTACTCTTTTGGACTTTCCATGTGTGAGTTTCGAAGAGCTTTCTATTTAGGTCCATTTTTGCATTTCATGTTATAACTTCATGTGCAAGCAAATGCCAATCCAATTGCACGTCCAATTCAATTCCATTTGAGTTCAGCATGGCTTATCACACATCATTGGGCCTTACATGCGCCTGTACAGGCCCATGCAAGGAGGATTCAAATTTCATGCACACGACGGAACCATGCCTTGCATCACATTTCAGCTATAAATAAGTGTGCATTCTCATTCAAATGGCAACCAAGTGGAGATCTGAATTGCTGCTGAATTGAAATCCAAACCCTCACTAAAGGAATTTTCAGTTTTCTTTCTCTTTTTCAAGCTTGAATTTCAACATCATTAGTTGATTTTCAAAGCTCAATTCCTTAACCTAGCATCATCATCACACTTCCAGAGTAAAAGTAGATCAAGAGCTTGAAGGATTCATGCTGTTTGAAGCTTCATTTCAGGGGTAGAACCTCAAACTTTTTTGATTTAGATCTTGCAATACAATGTGAATGCCTTTGGTTTATGCTGTTTTCTCAAGTCCTCTCACATGAGACAGGCAAGTGGTGGTCTTAATTGTGCAAATCGTGCCATTTCAGTTCACACACCATGATTTTCAAGCTCACGTTTCTCTCTAAATAGGAACTGTGAGGATGATCCATGGTTACAGGGGTGATGTACATCACCTCAGCTTCATTTTGATGTCCTCATTTTTCATTTTCATTACAACTTTTTTTCCTGCGCGTGGTGGCCGGATTCTGGTACTTCACCGGAGAAGAAGGTGTTTTCCACCGCATGTACCACGTGTGCATCTCCCAGCCTTTGGATCGTGCATAAACGTTTTAATCTTGCCCATTCCATGTGTTGACTTGTTTTAATACCATGTGATGCGCGCTTGACTTGAGATCACCGTGTATTCGCGCCTTAGAGCCATGTGATCATTGCCACGTCAATTAATGAATTGATCTGATGGCGCTGGATTTTTCTATTTTCCTTATTTTCTTTTAATTTTAGTTAATTCCTTTTATTTTCAAAAATTCATAAATATTTTATTTGAAGTCACAAAAATATGAGACAAATGCCAAAATTTCTCTTGAAAAATCTAGTTTCATATTTTGATTTTTAATTATTTTTGTGACTTCATTTACTATATTTTGTGAATTATTTGATTTTTAATAGTTTTAATTCATTTTAAAATACTTTCTGATATTTGAAAAATCCAAAAATAGTTTCCTAACACCTATGGATCATGATAAGTCAATGAAAAATAGTCTCATCAATTTCTTATTTGATTTGAGATTTATTTGAGATTTTAATTCATATTGTGTTATTTTTCATTATTTTTAATTGTTTTTAAATAGTTTCTGATTTCCAAAATTGTTAAAAAAGTTGTCAAAGTTTGTTTGACCATGTTAGACCTATGAGAATTTAATTGGACTTGTTGAAGTTGATTTGAATTAAATTTGAGGTTTGACCATATATTGTTCATTTTATTTTGCATTTACTTTTAATTCAAAAAATACCAAAAAAATATGGTTGACTTGTTTACTTGTAATCCTCATTTCTCTTCTGTTTGACATTGATTGGTGACGACTTGGTTCATATTTGATCAATTGAGTTTGATACTTGAATTCTCTTTCCATCCATTTCATCTTCATCCCCTTCTTTTCATAATTTGGCCAATGAGTTAATGTCTTATGGTTGGTCTTGACAAATGAGAGGTTTAACCTTCTTTAATCCAAACCAAACTCAACTTGATCCAATATCAAGTGAGTTGTTTTGTGTCCAAGATAGGTTGCTTCTTGGTCAAGCAAAAAACCTAAAGTCCATACAAGGCCCATCCCATTTTGTTTTGGCATGGAAAGTTTTAGGAGGTTGGCTTACTAGTCATGATCTCTAACTTGTGTTTATTTGCCTATAATTTTATTGACCGGCCTCTGATAGGTGTGACTACTACATTAGTCCTCTTACGATTGCTTAACATAGCGCTACATTGTCTTATGACAAACTAACATAACCATACTAATTACTAATTTTAATTTGAGCATTTAATTTCTTGTAATTTACTTTAATGTCATTTATTTCTTGCTCATTTATTCATATTGCTTTTCACTTTGCTCACTTGAGCATATACTTTATGTTTATGTCATTTTTCTTTTTGTTCATTTGAGCTCATTATTGTATATAAATATATTGTTATCTTGTGTTTGTCTTGTGTGAACCTAATGCAAAAAGGAGAAAGGACTTAGAATTAAGACATATCCATGCTCAAATGAGTTCAAGAGCAACTAGGTCTCATGCCTTTAGAATGCTAAACTTGTTGAAGAGCAACTAAGCCCCATGCCTTTAGAATGCTAAATCTCAAAGTTGACTTCAAAGGACTTCCTTTCCAAACTTATTCTTTGTCCATTCCTCTTATTGTGTTGTGAACGTTTTGATGTTTGCTCTTGTGTGATAGGGATTCCATCTTGAGATAGTAAAAAGGACCATTGTTATGAATAGCCAAGTTAAGAGAGACAAGCCAAATGGAGATCCTAGGAGCTTGAATCTAAATTGTGTGATTGCTTGTTGTTTGCTAAGTCCAAAGGAAAGGAGCATCTTGAATCATCTCTATGATTTCAAGAAAAGGAACTCCAAGGGTTTTATCTTCTCCCTCTTATCTTTATATGCTTTAGGACTAGCCCTTCTCTTCTTCTCCTCACTCTAACCCAAGCCAAAATCTTTTCTTGCAAACTTTGACATTGTTTCAAATTAGAAACCTAGGCCTTATGCCTTTGACTTTTCAAAATCTTTTCATCAATACTCATTGTGAATAAATCTTAATCCAACTTTAACTTCATTTTTTAAATAAATCTAACTTGAAAATATAACTCACTTCAGGTTGTTTTGTGGTTCCAATGGCCACCCTTGTTAAAAACTTTCAAAAACATTAGTCATAGGTTTGAGTTATCATAGTGGTTGATGTAAATCTCACCTTATCCTTAGTGATTGGATTATAAGTCTTTCATACTTATTATAGGGTTAACCCCTCACTAGTATGTTGAAGCTCTCCTCACATGATGGATTGTTGGTTTAGGTTGAGTTTTCTCCCTTTGATAACAAAAGACCTTAAGGCTTTTGATCAAATTAATTCACCAATCTTTGTGATTTTTACCCCGAACTACGAGGTTTTGATCCTACCTTTGTGATGATACGTAGGCAATGGATTCATCCATTCAAACAACAAATTTGTAAATATAATATATTCTTTTCTCATCTCTCCAATCTTTTGTACAAATCTTTTCACAAATACCAACCTACAACACATATTTGCAAAAAGGGTTCCCTTAGAGTACTAAGGATGTTTTGGGTGCATAAAACCTTCCCATTTCATAACCAACCCCCTTACCCAGATCTCTGACATTTTTATTAGTTTTTGATTTGATAAAACTTCTTACTTTGCTTTTGTTCGCTTTTTAGCCTTTCCTTTGGACAAATAAAAGTGCGGTGGCGACTCGAATTGTATGTTTACTTTTGGTTTAGTCAATAAACCTAAAGGTAACAAAAACCCCACTATACGAGTAAGGCTACTCGTATCCAAGTAATTGAGGGGAGGAATTGAAGGCTCGAGATCATCTACCTTTTCATCCTTTTCAGAACAATGTTTAAGTATGATTAGGTATTTTGGATTTGATTAGGGAAAAGACACTCGATGTTGGATCGAGGTTTTTATTCGCAGTGCGGACGAATTGAATTATGAAAATGGTTTGAATGATACAGAGAAAATATACTTGACGTTGGATCAAGTGTTGATTTGATTTGATTAAAATTGTTTGAAAATGCTTTAAGTTTATTGTGAAACATAATTTGATATTATTAAAAAAAAGAGTTGTTTTTAAATAAAATATACATGATTCGTTATTCCAAAAATAAATAAATAAATAAATAAATAAGGAACAATAAAAATAATATGTAAACCAATAATAATTGATGTTGAAAAAATACGCATTGATAAAACAAACTAGCTAACACCAATGTAGTATGGTAAGAGAAATTATTAACTGTAAGCTTCTAAAATACACACATTGACAAAATCATGAGGTTCTATGTGTCGTTACGCATTCATAATATAAAAATTACTAACTTTAACAATTAAAATAATAATAATTCACCATGCTGATCCACATTTTTTAACAAGGTTTGTATAGTCTATATGAATAGAAAAGAAAGGGGATTGAGTAGGACAAGAAAATAAAAATGAAAACAGTAAGGTGATTGTAGCGGTAAATTCATGATCATCAAGTTATGGATAAGCTAGAGATTAAATAACAAGAGTTGTCACCGCGCTTTTATTGTTTCCAAGAGAAAAGGGAAAAAGTACGAACAAAACCCAAGAGTAAGAAGTTTTCAAATCAAAACTAATAAAGTGTCAGAGATTACAGGTAAGGGGGTTGCTTATACAAAGGGAAGGTGTTAGAACCCAAAGTGTCATAGGTACTCCTAGGGGGCCCTTTTTGTGTGCATATGTACTTGGTATAAAGTGATGTTTACAAACAAATAGAATGGGGGATGAGAAAAGAATTCATTAATTATATTTTTTGTGTTTGATAAAACCTTCGGTCTTGTGCCTACGTACCAACATAAAAATGAGGGATCAAAACCTCGTAGTTCGTGATACAAATTTCAAAGTGGATGCATTGCTTTTAACAAAAATTAAGTTTGAAAGGCACAAAGGCCTAAAAATGGTTTGAATGAGTTAGTTTTTTTTTTGGCTTTCTGAAATTTTAAGTCAAGTATAGTTAAGTTTATTTACAAGTTTGATTTAAGAAAATAAGTTTGAAAATGCAATGACATAAGGCCAAAGTTTCTATCTTTTTGCAAAATGGTCAAAGTTTAGAACTAAATAAGTTCAATCAAAGAAGGTTATGAAAAAAGGAGGGAGAAAATTTTGAAATTAAAGAAATGGGGAGAAGATGAAAAGACTATCCTATGTACAAAATTAAAAGTTTAGAGTTGAAGAGATATGACCAAATGGGTAGCAATCCAATAGACAAGAATGTCAACAGAATTCCCTTGGACATTTAGAATCAAGCAACACACAAATGCACAATTATATTATCTTGAAGAGCAAGGCATCAAATAAAGATGGCCCCATCCAAGCTTTTCCGTTCCATGATCTTCTTCAAAGTAGCCCATGTAACAGATGAATTCCACAAGTCACAGGTCCAAAATAACAGCTTCACAATGATCATGTTGCAGATGAACTTAGAGAGATCTTGAATGATGTATCAGATGAAGTTTCAAATTGCAAGCACTTGGTTTCTCAATAAGTTGGCATTGGCCAAGTCCTTTAGCATAGGAAGGTTGCCTAGATTCTAAGTCCATTTGTCGAAGATCAAGCCAACAGTCCACACAAAAGTTTTTTAGGGTTTTTGTTGTTATTATGTACTTTAATAGTCAAAGACCACACAAACAAACAAAGTATACACAAACAAAATATATCACACAATATGGTCCAAATGGACAAAGTGAAAATTGCATTAACATAAACAATTAGAATGATATGAACAATAAAGCTAGAATTAAATGACATTAAAGTAAATGGCTTGAAATTAAAAGTTAGTAGTTAATAGGTTAGAAGTTAGTATTGTTTTTCTTTTGCTTTCTTAGACATTCTTTGGAGAACACTCAACCCACTTATCACAAGCATGAATCTTTGAACCAAAACATCTTCCAAAGGAAGGAAAGAAGACCAAGTTTCCACACAATACCATGAAAGAGGGGAGACTTACAATCTCACTAACTAGAATGCTATGCCTTTTTATGTCACAAATTTAGCGCTATGTTAAGCAATCGTACTTTGACTTATGTAGAAGTCACAACTATTTGAGGCCGGACAATAGAATTTTGGTGTTAATGCATGTTAGAGACATAGTATTATGAACTATGCTCATGAAACATACCACACACAAAAAGAGTATGCAAAAGGTGTGGCCTAATCTCATTCATACTCATGTTAATTTTTCAATCAACTAGCCTTAGGACTTTGAGATATCATAGGCCAAATGAGATGAATGCATAAAGAATGGGAATGAGATGAAGAGGGAGGGGAATGGATAAAAACTCAAATAGATCAAAGAAGGACTTTTATCAATTTAATATCATTCATTCATTTTGGGAGATGGAATGTACATTCCATCAATCCCCTAAATCCAACGATATTAAGTTGACAAAGTCAAATCAACCTTGACCAAGGCCCAACAACAATAGTCAAATTCAAACAAGTCATCACAATTGGTCCACAAAATTATTTGGCATTTAATCAAATTAAAAATACTAAAATAAGACATTTAAATTAAATATGGTGTCGCACCTCGAAAAATGGGGATACGACTTTAAGCGAAGCGCGATCGCACGCTCGCAATGATTGACTGAACAGAGTCGCCACCGAACTTTATTTATTCCTAAAAAGGAAAGGGAAAATATCGATAAAACCCAAGAAAAAAACGAAAATGATTATTGGTCATCGCAACCAAATCAGGGGTCGGGAGTCGGTTACGCAAGGGGAAGGTATTAGCACCCCTCACGTCCGTTGTATTCAACGGGAACCGTTTAGTTATTTTCGTTTTGAATGTTAGCTTATGTTAGTCTTCTCAAGTTATAATGAGGGAGAGAATAAAATAGAAGAGAGCAGAAACGTTTTTGGATTTTTTGACGAAGGACTAAACCTAAGTTTTTTATTAGTGGGCCTGACAAGATTTACAAACCTGCTCCTACCTATCTCAAAAGAGAAATCAAGGCTTACGTAGTTCTAGGTAGAAGAATGTTTGTTTGTTGGTCGATTTTAGCGAAAGCTATACTGTATTAATCGACGAAAACATTGTTTTACCCAAAATAGATGAGGAGTGGACGCATACCACACATCGAACGAATTTATAAATCTACATTCGGAAAAGCGTCACTTATCTCGACTCAACAATCGTGGCCGAAACATTGTTTTGCATCACCTTAAGACAATATATCTTTCATTTATGAAAAAGGTTCTTTGATTAGTCGCACGGCGGCGAGAAAGAGTTTGATTGGTTGGATATATTTCAAGTAATGGCGAGAACTTGGATGAGTGAGATATCCATCTCGAATCCTAGTCTCAGGAGTGCACGGTATACACCATGGTCCATTTCCATCTTTATTGGCAAAAGTGTTTAATAAAGATTAACTATTTTTAGGTTTGATTGAGAAAAGGTTTGGAGAAACCGCATTGACAAATTTAGTCGATGACGAGAGCTAAGATAGGCAAGGCATCCACCTTGAATCTTAATCTCAGGAGTGCACGGTATACACCATGTTCCATTTCCATCTTTATTGAAAAAGTGTTAAGGTAGGAATTAAGTATTTTTTTTTGAGTTTGAAGGACGGATATTCGAGAATGAGGCATAAGCCCTAAGATCAAAATTTCAGGGTTCCACTGGAATGCTAAATTCCAATGGTCCTTTTTATTCGAATTATTTCAGAAAAATTATTTAATGGACAATGAACACTTGATGAGAATCAAATGCTCAAAGGGTTACGCCAGAATGCTTGATCCCAACGGCCTTTATTTTGTCCAAGTTAATTATCAAGTATTTTAAGAATGAAAAAAAGAATGAACGGTTAGTCCAAAACGTGAGGCTCAGGACGAATTATTCGAGGATTCCCACCGGAATGCAAGATTCGAATGGTCCTCTGCTTTCGTGTTTTAAAAAAAGGAAATTAGTCGGGTTGTAAAGATAGTTTAAAAATAAAATTATATTATAGGGATACAATTAATTTTATAATTATTATATGTATATCAGATTAATTATATATATATAATCGAGTTCCCACCAGAATGCTAGATTCTAATGGGAGGAAATGGAATTAAATGTCGAAACTATGGAAAGTTAGTGAAATTTAAAATCGAAAGTTTAGTGAATTGAATATAATTATTTATATGGGTAAAGGTATGAACATGGGTACCAATAACCTAACTAAATTAACTAACACACAAAAAATCGACTAATCGAATAAAAAACAATACCAGAAATTCAACCATTAATTAAATCTAAAAGGTAAACAGTTAAAAATATAAACAACTAAATAACGATTAAATTAAATTAATAAAAATATAAAAGTAAAATAAATAGCAAGAAACTATAAAAATTTAACTGATATAGTAAGCATAAAAATAAAAATATGGAGATATGCAACTCCCAAGTATCGAACTCATCCCACTCATCCCACTAAAGCAAGTGAAACTACTCTCTCTCCACTAAACCACTTATGGTCATTTGTTATCTTAATAATAATTTGAATATGTAAACCAGAATAGATTAAAATAAAAAACTAAAATGAGGTGGTCTGTTAATGGACAACCAATTAACGATGGAGGAATCCAAAAAATAAACCCTAGCCGCCTGGCTGTTGGGTTTCCAAATGAGAGATTAATGGGTGGGGAACACAACACAATATACTAACAGACTCTTATTAATAAAAAAGGTGCAATGGAAGACTAAATAGTATTAAGTTTTAAAGTGGCTTAAATGCTTCTTTTTTTTTTAAATAAATAAAGGAGGAGTACTGGGAACGTGAGAGAAATACATAGCGAAACCCATAAACCCAAAGATCTTCCTCACGAAGAATCTCAGGCACCCTCACTCTCACTCGTCATCTCTCCATCTCTCCATCTCTCGATCGTCCTCACTTCTCAAACTCGCGTCTCTCAACCTCGTTTTCCCTACTCTGAATTTAATCCTCAAACACTCATCACTCTCAATCGCTCACACTAACCTCACGATACACTACTCCCAATCTCACTCTAAACGCGAAAACCATGGTTTCAAAAGAAGATCCAGTAAGAAAGCTCATCTTTGGCGGTGATTCGACGGCGGTGGTGAGCTTGTATCTTCCTCTCCTCGCTAGGTTCTTTCACGCCGTCACCAAAATCAGGTTTTGTTTGGAAAATTAGGGTTGTTTCGTGGCCGCCCAGATTTAGGGTTTTTTCTCTCTGTTTTGAAAATTAGGGTTTTCGTCCTCTCCTCTCACCTTTCCGCTTTGCTCCTTTTATACCCAGCTTGCTAGGGTTTCAGGTGGCTTATGGAGATCCAGAAGAGTATCTCTGCGAAATCCCTTTAGAGTGCTCAGATTTTGATTGCCCTATTTGGTGTTAATTCGGAAACGGTAATATGAACCTATGCTTTCTCGCTTTTAATTTTGTTTTAATTCTTTTGGGGGTATTTGCTGAGTTCGTATGTTTTTACTGCAGTGAATTTGGTGAAAATTCATGAGTAGCTTCGGTTTTCACATGGCCTTGGTGAAATTGGTGTTTTCTAGCCTATTGGTTTTGCTGCAACATGTGAGCAATTTGGAACACCCCTCTTTGTAGGTTTCTGTCATGGAATTTTTTAGCTAATTATTCTGAGTTATAATATAGGAACACTTGTGAGCTTATTGGAAGGATTATGAAATTGATTTTTGAATTCCTATCCTTTATATCTACAGGTACGGTTTGGTATGATTAAGGTTTTGGAGTGTTACAAACTGGATTTGCAATTGGTCTACACAAGACGCGATGCCAAGGTTAATTATCGACGCATTGCAGCTTGGATCTTTTGCATTGCCGACATATTGCTGTTGCTGCAAGTTGTGATGGTGTTATCAGTTAGGATTGTTATTTGGAAGTTAATGAAGTTGGTTGGTTCTCTTCTGATGTAGGTATCTTGTCTATGTCGGTAACATCAAATCCACTATGAAACATGTCCTTCTGTTGCCAAGTAGATGTAATAAGATGAATTGCTTAATTTACTCCATGGTTTCCTAGGACTTGTTGGTTTGATTGTTAGTGTTAAATGAATGTAGTTGTTTAGAAAATGAAATTATATGTTTTGTGGTTGTCAAATGAGTTCTGCTATCCTTTGAATGATATCATGTGATGCTTCTAACTTCCTTTCCCATGATTCTTTTGAATTAACAGTGTGTTTCCCATTTTTCTATAGGTTCTGCTATTGACCCAAACTAGGGAGAGAAACAAACAATTCCTAAATTTTGTTACTCAAAGAACCAATACCTTCCGTATCAAATTTGGTTAATGTATGGCTGCGATTAGAAAGTTGATTATTCATGAATCAAAATCTTAGCGCAACTTTGAGGTATCTGGCTTATGATGAATCTCGCAATGCTAAATTGACTTGGGAATACAGAAGAAACTAAATGGATTATGGTGTTGAACCGCACAACTCATTAATATGATGTTTCTTTTGTAGGTATCTCTATGGAACGGAAAGCAATTTGGGATAGAAAGAGATGATGACATGAAGCATGGTGGCGGTGGAAGTTAATGCGTAGGAATTATATGCTAGAACTTTAGGTCATAAATTTGTACCTTTGGAATTTGATTCTTGTGTAAGGTATTGACATGATTATGTACTTGAGCCTTGAATTTGAATGGAATGTTTGGATTTGTATATGGAAATGGGTTGTTGGTTTATGAAATTGTAAATATTATGTAAGTTTGGAATTCTTATAGTTTTGGATTGGAATTGTAAAATGCATGTGAATAGTTGAATGTAACTTTGAGGTTTTTGATGAAATAACATGTTGGAATCGAATCCAAAGGTTGAATTGAAAAGCAATTTGATGACTTGAATGCATGGGGTTATGGTTAGGAATTTGTATAATTGGTTTATGGTTAAATTTGTAACTTTGAATGAAGATGTATGTATTTGTATGGTTTATATATGAAATGGAAGGTTGAAGCTTGGTATTGGCATGCTTGGAAAGAGGAATTAGAAATTATGATAATGTTTTGAGCATGTAACCTATGGTTGGAATTGGTTTCTAACTTTTAATTTTTGTGATTTGGATGGAATCGTATTATAAAGTTAGTGAATTGTATTGAATGGTTGAATGTGATGAATGATATAATTTGAAATTATTATGGAAAGTTTATTTATGAATGTTTGAATATTAAGATTTAGAATTTGAATGAAATTGAAATTGAATAGTTATGGAAAATTTCTATTGAGATTTGCATTATGATTGGAATTACTGGTTTGAACCAAAATTGAGAACTAACTATGATTGAAAAATTATTGGACATTATTGTTAAATATGAATTTAAACATGAATGTGGATTGATGAAAAGTTAAGATTTTGAAGGTCATACATTGACTTAAAGTCTAGAAATGGTGTAGTGGATTTTGATGGACATGGTTGTTAAAAGGGTTAATGGATAAATGGATATTTGGTTATAAAAATGGATATGGATTTTAGAAATAATCCAAGACTAATCTAAATGTCAATTTAAAATAAAAAAAACCAATAAAACCAATTAAAATCAAATTAATCTATAATTTGTTAAAATTAATTTGATATCAATTCTAACATTTATTTGAAAATTAAAATCAATTAGAGTTTGAATCATTAGTAAAAAAAACAATTAAGATTAAATTGAAATTTGAAATTAGACTTAATTTGAAATTAAAATCAAATTGAAAATTAAAAAGTCAAATAACTTAAATTAGAATCCATTTTGTAATTAAAAGCACCATGATCGAAAAGGCCTAGATAATGACCAATGTTTATCAAAATCGAGACAATATGGATTTGGGAATGGACTGTTGACTTTGGTCAACTAATTGACCAGAAAGTCAATGATTGACCTCAGACGTGAATTAGGGTTTATATTAAAATGAATGCATGACGCATAATGGATGAATGCATATGGATCTAAAATTGGGGTATGACAGTTGCCCCTATTTAAGTATCTTCAATTAGAGAATATGAAGCAGGACACTCTTCATATGATCATAGTGGGAGATAATTAAATACTAAGAAGACCTGGATTTTGATCCTGAATCCCTATGACATGATATGATATGATATGCGCTGATGCAAGATTCTCTTTTTTGTAATTTTTATCTGCTAGGGATATGGTGAACCCTTAACAGGAGATGCTACTAGACAGACCAACCTGTGGGGAATGCTGATGGTCCACAGGGAGACAAACAAATGGTAAAAAACAACTTGCCGGGGAAAACAATCCTGCTGGAGAATCAGACACACACTAGGGAGTAATCGAAGTGAAAGTTGATAAACAATACTTAGAATACAAGAGATTTCAGTAGTAAGTTCACATATGACTTACTAAACCCGAATATGAAAAATTTCTACAATAGGTTCATACATGACCTGACAACACCGAAACAATCATAGAGAAAGATTCTTCAAAACAGGTTCATACATGACCTGGTAATACTGGAATAAAGCTCAATAACAGGTTCATATATGACCTGACAATGCTGGGGGAATATCAAGAACCTGGTAATACTGGAATAAAGCTCAACAATAGGTTCATATATGACCTGACAATGCTGAAACAATCATAGAGAAAGACTCTTCAAAACAGGTTCATACATGACCTGACACTTTATAATGCATCTGATAGTTCTGGAGATTTCTCATAAGAAATTCATCCGATCAAAGATTTTGGAGATTCCTAATAGGGAATTTATGCGAAACAAAGATAAACAGGAGTCTTCTTATAAGTAGATCATCCGTGCAAAAAGGCTATGATGATTCTTTATAAAGAAATCAAACAAACCAACATCATTGGAGTTTTCTAATACGAAAAACCTCAAAGCTTCTGGGAATTCCTCAAGATGATAAGTCATACATGACTTTCATGGAACCATCAGGAAAGACAGGGTAATTAAACTCTCTGTACGTGCCAACAACAATTGGACTTTTAATCGTAAGTAATGGATTACAACCAACTTTTAACGGATTTTGCCAACAACAATTGGACTTTGACTGTAAGCAATGGATTACAACCAGCTTTTAACAGATTTTTCCAATAACAATTGGACTTGAAATGATGTTGGTGACAACCAAAATTCAGATACCAATTACAATTGTACTTTCAAACAGACGGACAGTGATGCCAACGACGATTTGAACTTCTGAAACGAAACTAGTGACAACTGGTCTACGGGTCAAGGGATAACAATCAACAACGGGACCGAAGGGGCTACACATGAGTATAGAGTATACTTTGAACCATGCGTGATTTGTTTTGTTGTTTTATGCATGATATATGAATGATCATGATATGCAATGCTGACAATAGGCAGACTGTGAGTTTGTAGGGACTATTTTACAGGGATTCTGATTCCTCAACACCAATAACTCAACCCGTACAATTAACAGGCGCATCCAAAGGAGAATCTATTATGATTGACAGTTATAAATAACCAAGGTCCATCTTTCCAAAGGATTAATAAGTTGTGTTCCATGGAGATTTTTGTTGGTAATTTAGGAATATTTATGCAACCTTGAGACTTTAGGGAAAACAAAAGATTTTCCTTTGATTTTCACACATATCAAAGTAATTTTGTTCTTTTTACTAAATTTCAAAATTTTCAAGTTTCAAAATTTCATTATTAACAAATAAATGACACTTTGCATAACAAAGAAAAGCGTAGACGAACACAACTAACAATGATTGGGAAAACTTGTATTTTATTCAAGACGGTAGCACACAAATGGCGTAGCTCCATAGAGTGTTACAATTTTTGGAAAATGGCAATAAGGAAAGGTTTACGTTGAACTCAGTGACCAATAACATCCCTACTAGATATGATTCCCCAAAACCTTGCTTCTAAGGGGAGTAATTGGATTGATCTTCCGCCTCAAATTCTTCGGTGTTAATCAGTAACAACTGATGCAGTTTATGCCTTGTGCCCCTAACTTTTGCCTGGATTGCCCTTTCGGGTTTTCAATCCACCGGGACGCTCCTTTTTGCCTAAGTCGCCTTTTCAGGTTTTCAACTTAGCGAGCTACCATTTTTTTATTCATCCCTAACTTTTGCCTGGACCGCCCTTTCGGGTTTTTAGTCCACCGGGATACCCTTTTTTTTGTGTGCCTAAATCGCCCTTTCAGGTTTTCGATTTAGCGGGTTTTTATTAGGCATAGTATTTTTTAAATGCATCAGAATTCACGGGGTGTGAGAGCTCTTCATCATCCATAGTTGTGAGAATCAAGGCACCTCCGGAGAAAGCTTTCTTCACAACATATGGGCCTTCATAATTAGGAGTCCACTTCCCACGTGCGTCCTTGTGTATTGGCAAGATCTTCTTAAGCACGAGGTCTCCTTCTCTGAATTCCCGAACACGTACTTTCTTGTCAAAAGCCCTTTTGAGCCGTTTCTGGTATAATTGTCCATGGCACAAAGAAGTCATTCGCTTCTCATCTATGAGGTTTAACTGATCAAATCTATTTTGAATCAACTCAGCCTCTTCTAGCTTGGTCTCCATCAAGATTCTCATTGAAGGTATCTCCACTTTAATTGGGAGAACTGCTTCCATCCCATATACCAAATAGAATGGGGTTGCCCCTGTTGAAGTGCGGACGGAAGTCCGGTATCCATGCAGTGCAAATGGTAGCATTTCGTGCCAATCTTTATAGGTTTTTACCATTTTCTGCAGGATGTTCTTGATGTTTTTATTAGCGACTTCAACAGCGCCATTCATCTTTGGACGATATGGTGAAGAGTTATGGTGCTCAATCTTGAAGCTCTCGCATAACTCTTTCATGGTCTTATTGTTCAGATTCGTCCCATTATCTGTGATGATCCGGCTTGGAATTCCATATCGGCAAATGATCTCTTTCTTGAGGAACCGTGCAACCACTTGTTTTGTCACATTAGCGTAAGAGGCGGCTTTTACCCATTTGGTAAAGTAATCAATAGCAACCAGGATGAAGTGGTGACCATTGGAAGCTTTAGGCTCGATGGCGCCAATCATGTCGATGCCCCACATTGAGAAAGGCCAAGGTGACGTCAGAACATTTAGTAGGGTCGGAGGCACGTGTACCTTGTCGGCATAGATTTGGCATTTATGACATTTTTTAGCATAATTGAAGCAGTCGGATTCCATGGTCAACCAGTAATAACCAGCTCTCAAAATCTTCTTAGCCATGGCATGCCCATTGGCATGAGTTCCAAAGGGTCCTTCATGAATCTCCTTGATCAATAGGTCCGCTTCACGTCCATCCACGCATCTGAGCAGAATCATGTCGTGGTTTCTCTTGTATAACACACCATTGCTTAAGAAGAATTTGGATGCTAACTTCCTCAATGTTTTCTTGTCAAGGGCTGTTGCATCTGTTGGATATTCTTGATTTTGCAAAAAGTATTTGATGTCGTGAAACCAGGGTTTACCATCGGCTTCCTCTTCAACCGACTGGTAGTAGGCAGGCTCAACTTTCCGCTCGATCTGAATGAGAGGTGCTTCATTATGGAATCTGACTTGGTACATTGAAGCCAACATAGCCAAAGCATCAACAATTTGATTCTCAGTTCTTGGGATATGACGGAAAGTGATTTCATCAAAGTATTTTATTAGTTCCATGACATAGGCACGATATGGGATCAACTTGGTATCACGGGTTTCCCATTCGCCTTTGACTTGGTATATCACCAAGGCTGAGTCTCCACATACTTCAAGAATTTTAATTCGGAGGTCAATTGCTGCTTCAATGCCTAGGATGCACGCCTCATATTCTGCTATATTGTTTGTGCAATCAAAACATAACCTTGCTGTGAAAGGAGTGTATCCACCATTCGGATTCAACATAACAACTTCTACACCATGCCCCATGTAATTGGAGGAACCATCGAACATGAGTTTCCACCGAGATCCGGGTTCAGGTCTTTCATCAAGTCCTGGGGTTTCACAATCTTTTACTACCATAATGTCCTCATCCGAGAAGTCAAACTTCAACGGCTGGTAGTCTTCAACGGGTTGGTTTGCCAGGTAATCAGACAACACGCTTCCTTTGGTGGCTTTCTGAGATACATATTGGATGTCATACTCAGATAATAACATCTGCCAACGGGCAAGTCTTCCAGTCAAAGCAGGCTTTTCGAAGATATACTTTATTGGATCCATTTTTGAGATCAACAAGGTAGTATGGCAAATCATGTATTGTCGTAGACGACGAGCAGGCCATGCTAAAGCACAACAAGTTTTCTCCAAGCACACATCGGTAAATCTCTTACTTAGATAGTAGATGGCATGCTCCTTTCGACCGGTTTCGTCATGTTGTCCCAGCACACATCCCATTGCCTTTCAATCACAGTTAAGTACATAAAGAGTGGTTTCCCCTGAACAGGTGGAATTAGAATAGGGGGCTCTTGCAGGTATTGTCCGATCTTCTCAAAAGCCATTTGACAGTCAGAGTTCCATTCCACTGCTTGATCTTTTCTAAGCAACTTGAATATAGGTTCACACGTAGCAGTCATATGAGATATAAACCTAGAGATGTAGTTCAAACGTCCCAGGAATCCTCTAACTTCTTTCTCTGTACGTGGAGCAGGCATTTCTTGTATTTCCCTAACCTTGTCTGGATCTACCTCAATTCTCGTTGACTAACAATGAAATAAGCAACTTTCCAGATCGGACACCGAAGGTGCATTTAGCAGGATTCAGCCGTAGTCAAAATTTCCGAAGACGCTCGAATAGCTTTTGCAAGTGGTCTATATGATCCTCTTCACTTTGGGATTTTGCAATCATATCATCCACATAAACCTCAATTTCCTTATGCATCTTATCATGGAAAAGAGTGACCATTGCTCTTTGGTAAGTTGCCCCAGCATTTTTGAGACCGAATGACATTACCTTGTAGCAAAATGTTCCCCAAGGGGTGATGAATGTGGTCTTTTCCATGTCTTCGGGATCCATCTTAATTTGATTATAACCCGAGAATCCTTCCATAAAGGAGAAGACCGCGAACTTAGCAGTGTTGTCTACCAGAGTGTCAATATGTGGCAGGGGGAAATCGTCTTTTGGACTAGCTTTGTTTAGATCCCTGTAATCAACACATATCCTGACCTTTCCATCCTTCTTGGGTACAGGTACAATATTAGCTACCCATTGAGGGTACTTCGCAACTGCTAGAAAACCGACATCAAATTGACGTTTCACCTCATCACAAATCTTTAGAGCCATGCCGGGTCTTGCTCTTCGGAGCTTCTGCTTCACTGGCGGGCAATCTGGTTGTAGTGGTAGCTTGTGGACAACAATATCAGTATCTAAACCTGGCATATCCTGATACGACCAAGCAAATACATCTACATACTCTTGTAGCAACTTGATCAATCTTTCTTTGATGCTTGCCCCAAGTGTAGTCCCAACTTTGACCTCTTTCTTGTCTTCCTCGGTGCCAAGGTTGATTGTTTCCACTGGTTCTTGATGTGGCTGAAGGGCCTTTGACTCGTGCTCGAGCATCCTTTCCAATTCTTCAGGGAAATCACAATCTTCCTCACTCTCCTCTTCCGCTTGGTAGATGGGGAGTTCAAAGTTATAGGAAGTAGTGGGGTCACCGAATTTAACTGGTTTATTGATTATTCTGCATGTTTTTTAATGATGGTTTTTTTTAGAAAAATGGAAATAAAATGCAAAAGAAATAAAAATATTTTTGTAGTTGTTGAAAGGATTGCCATTTTAAGGAAAGAAAAACGAATGAATGAACGCTAAGAATTTGAACAAAATGCTCTTTATTTGTCATAATGATTTTTTGAAATTTAAAAGGGCCCTACAAATGATCCATTAGCCTTGGGAAGAGCTAAGGATTTCCAAAAACACAAAGGAAAACACAATTACTTTGACACAGGAAAAACTTCTGGAATCTCAACTGCTTCCCAATTTGTTAGGGCTGCTTCACACCGGTATATCAGGTTTGATGTTTCTCCATCTTCAGTGTCATCTTCCACTGCACCAACTTGATCTCCATGGATAAATCCTGTGCTCAGGAAAACTTCTTGTATGCTCCGCACACGGTCCTTTGCAGGGACCAGGGCTCCTCCATTAGCAGAAGGCTTGTACCCCAAACCAAAACGATCATTTTTCTCACTAACATTGATGACTTGCCCCTAACCTGCAGAGCCTCCACTTTCAACTGTTGATCTTGCACTATTCAAATAGGCGAACGACAAACTGGTTTTCTCAATAGGATCCTTAACCTCTTCAAGTGTGGCATTGGATATTTCAAGTGATTGGAAAGAGGTTTCTAAGGCATCCTCATCAGCCTCGATATAACGGAAAGAGGAGAGTTGGCTGATGATAAAATCTTCTTCACCCGAGACAATGACGAGCTTGTCATCGACAACAAACTTCATCTTTTGATGTAGAGTAGAAGTTACTTCCCCAGCAGCATGTATCCATGGTCGTCCCAAAAGGCAGCTGTAAGCGGGATTTATGTCCATGACTTGGAAATTGATGGGGAATACATGCGGTCCGATCTGTATTGGTAGCTCTACCTCCCCAACTACTGTCCTTCGAGAACCATCAAATGCTTTTACCACAAGTGCACTAGGTTTCAATTCCGAACCTTGGTAAGACAATTTAGCAAGTGCCCTCTTTGGTAGAACATTGAGGGATGATCCAGTGTCAACTAAAACTCTAGCCAGAGCATCTTGGCACTTTATGGATACATGTAAAACGCGGTTGTGATTCTTCCCCTACTTGGGTAGCTCTTCATTGCTGAAACTTAAAGTGTTGCAGGCTGTGATATTGGCGACCACCCCATCGAATTGGCCAACTGTTATATCTTGGGTAACATGAGCTTGAGCAAGCACTTTCAATAGAGCCTCCCTATGAGCTTCAGAATTCATAAGCAAAGACAAGATATATATTTTTGATGGTGTTTGATGTAACTGATCAACTATCTTGTAGTCAGATTTCTTTATTATCCTTAGAAACTCACTCGCTTCATCTGCTTGCACAGCCGGCTGTGCCCCTCTATGTTCTGGGGTAGGATTTGCATTTGCAGCTTCCCTTGTTGGTTCTTGAGGGTTTACATTAATATTGGGAGTATAAATCCGACCGTTGCGGGTCATCCTGCTCGTCCCTGCAATGTTAGTGATGTCGGTGTCAACATTCTCCAAACCTTTCTCACTTTCAGCAGCTTTGAGTTTTTCATCTACCACTCCATCTACCACGGTTATATCATACTTCCAGGGTACCGCTTTGGTGCTTTCAAAAGGAAAGGGGGTAGGCATACAAATTACCACGGGTGATGGATGAACAACATCTTTTCTATGATAAGTTATCTCAAACGGTTCTGGTAAATTGAAAACGGGTTCAATAACTGAAACTTCCTCGTTTGTTGTAGGACCACAAATTTGTAAAACACCTTGATCCATCAAGTTCTGAATGTCATTTCGTACCACTTTACATCCCATTGGATGAATGAGACATTCTTCACAATTGTCGTGGCGTGTATTAATCAAACTAGCTCCCACCAATCTGGCATGAAGTGCTATCAACGGGGTCTTAACATCTTCAACATTTTTGATTATACAAACATCAGAAGCATCCTCGATGGCATTAACATCACCATGCGCCGGCAGAGGGTTATTTTTTACGTTGGGTCCAACATCTCGGAATGAAAGAATCTTCTTCTCAACCAGGTCTCGCACAATATGCTTCAAAGCATAACATCCCTCTAAATCATGTCCCGGGGCACCTTCATGGAAAGGACAATGGGCATCTGGATTGTACCATGGAGGTAAAGGATTTGGTGGAGGACCCAAAGGTCTGGGAGTCACCAACCCTTTTCGTAGTAACGATGGGTACAATTTAGTGTATGTCATAGGGATTGAAGCAAACGGAAGTCTACCTCTTTGTACCCTATTTGGATTTGGAGGATTCTATGGACGGGGAGCCTGTACCCTTGGCTGTTGATAAGCAGGTGGCGCGGGCGCTTGCTGGTATACTGGTGCTTGTTGAATAGGTTGATAGACAGGAGCTTGTGACTAGTTGAAATTTGGTGTGACATCTGCCACATACGGTTGTTGAACATACTGCACTAGATAAGTTGGTTGTTGTTGAGCAAATTGATGTTGTTTCTTCCATGAACGACTCCTCCTTTGACTGGTTGACACTGCATTTGTCTCACCTTCTTTCTTTCTTTGAAAACTTTCGGGAAATATTTTGGCATTATTACCAGATGTTTAAGGGGTGGTTATCATTTTTCCATTCTTCAATCCAAGCTCGACCTTTATGCCCACGGCAACCAAGTCAGAGAAGCTTGCAGATACACTACTCACCATCCTTTCATAGAACATAGGTTTTACTGTATCCATGAACCAATCTGCTAACTCCTTCTCAGCAAGGGGTGGTTCGACTTGCGAGGCCACTTCCCTCCATCGTTATGCATATTCCTTAAAAGACTCATTATCTTTCTGGGACATGCTGAGCAATTGCCTCCTATCTGGGGCCATATCCATGTTATACTTATAATGCTGGATGAAAGCATTAGATAAGTCTTGTAAACAATGAATCCTACTTTGATCAAGGCTTAAGTACCACTTAGAGGGAGCACCCCTCAAGCTGTCTTGGAAGCAGTGTATCATAAGTTTATCATCCTCTACGTGCGCTGCCATTTTTCGATAGTACATAATAAGGTGACTTTTAGGACACGAGTGGCCCTCATACCTATCGAAATCTGGGGTCTTGAACTTTGCAGGAATCACAAGACCTGACACTAAGCACATCTCCTTAGCAGTAGCACCAAAAACTTGGTCACCTTCCATAGCCCTTAACCTTTTTTCAAGAATCTGGAATTTTCTTTCATCCCTCTTATGTCTTCCTGCCTTTCATCATCTTCGTCTGAAAAGTCTGGAGCATGCTGTTGATCCTCAAAGTAAGGTTGCACATGTGCACGAACGAGAGGTGGTGCGAACGTGTGGACCACTGGATGAGTTTCATTGATAGTTGGTAGAGGAGCCGTCTGCTGAGTAGATTGTGCAAAACTAGGGGCGCCTTCAACTGGAGGTGTGAAACCGGGAGGTAAACCATAGGCTGGCCAAGTGGTTGGTATTGTCCTTGCAGGTTGGGGTTCAATCGTGGGACCGACGATTTCTGAAACGACCGTCGTTTGGGTGTCCAACTTTGCCCTGATGACCTGTAGTATCTCCATGACTTGACCCATGTTTCCTCGTAGGTCTTCGAGTTCTGAGCTTACTAGCTCCAATTCTTGCTCTTGGTCCGCCATTCTTCGACGAGCGCTGGCTCTGGTGTTATAGTGGTGTTGAGGACTCAGTGTGTAACAACTGATAGAGAAAACGGAATGAGTTTTTATTTATTTATGTGGAGAATGCATGAATGTATGTATGAATGCATTTTATGTTTATTTATTTTTAGGGATTCTTATAAACTTCGCAGTTGTTGAGCACGCACTTTAAAAGTAATGTGAACAGAAACAGAAAACAATAGTCAGAAGCCGGTTCAAAAATTCAATACCCATTCATTCAATGAAGCCAAAAAGTACGAAGTACACAGTCAAAGTGGGTACAAAACATTAAGCCAAATACAAAAATTGGAAATAACACGAAGTAAACAACTTAAAGAGTCCTCTTAGCAACTCGCTCTTTGTGCGCCTTCAATTCTTCTTTGAACCTTCGCATCATCCTTTCGCAAAGCAAAACAAGGTCACGAGCCGAAGGATGAGTGTTATTTTCATCCATGTCCTCTAGAGCATTTTCTAATTTCCATGGTAAGTCTATGGCCACGACATTACAAAACTCTATGAGGTTAGCCAACTTCGTGTGGTATGCATCAAGACTTGGCTGCAGAAGGTTGATGGTGCATTCATACTCATCCAATATCTCATTCAAATGCTTCCTATGATTTAGCCAATCCATGCTTTGGCTCTTCAGAGACTCATATTGTTCCTTCCAATAACTAGCTAGCTCCTTGTTAGTATTCACCTCATCACACTTCTCTTCCCAGGCTTTAGGACATATTTGAGAGGTTCTTTGGACTTGTTCCTTAAGACGTCTTTCACGTACCACTTCAGCTTCGGAGCTTTGAAGTTTCTCCTTCAGTTCTTGTATTTGGGCTTCAAGCTCCTCCCTTACCTCCTTCTTTTGCTTAGTGGCTAGGTCCCACCAACGCTTCCACTCTTGTCCATCTCTTTTAGCCTTAGGTAACTCATCACGGAGTGAACCTAATCCACTATCAGCCTGATCTAGGCACTCCAAGACTCTTTCCTTGAGATCTTGCTCAATTCTGTTCTTCTTACGACTCTCCTCCAAAAGTTCCTTCCTTTGGTTACTCTTCCTTTTGAGAATCATATTTTTCCCAGTTTCTTTGTAGAGTTCAGATTTCAGATCATCTTTCTCCTTTCCAAGTTTAGCTACCATGGCTCGAAGTTCTTCCACCTCTTCAAGAGAAACAGGGACTGGTTCTGGTGAGGTAGACCTTAGAGGAATCTCTATAGAAAAAGGGAGCTTCACAACTTTGATCCTCTCCGAGATCCATTGCTGATAAGAAACCCTTGCTACATCATTCTTCTTAGCTAATTCTGTTCCTTTGGTATGCATCTTTTCCCAGGATCGAATGATCTTACGGAGGAGAAAAGGATCATTGGTTCCCATATCATTCAAAACCATCTCTTCTAACTCTTTATCATCGGGCTTCCCTCGCATAGGGTATCCAAATTGTCGCAAAGCTAACATGGGGTTGTAGCTGATGCAACCTTTAGATCCTATTAGTGGTACATTTGGGAAACTACCACAACTGATAATGATTTCTTCAACATTCAACTTGTATCGGTACCAAATGATATCCTTACTAGACAAAGACACCAGAGTTCTTTCCCACTCCCCACTGGACATCTCACTGATATGAGCATCAGGCTTGAACACATATGAGATAAGCCAATTATAGAGCAATGGAAGGCAACATATCAGCATTCCATTCTTCCTTTGATGTCGAGTATGCAAAGTATGGAAAGTGTCAGCTAGTAGTGGAGGAACCAAACTTTGTTTATCCTTCCAAACGGCCCAAAAGATACTTATGGCAGCTGAATCTATAAAACCTTCTTGGGTTGGGAACAATACTAGCCCATATATGAGAAGAGCTAGCATATTTGCCAATGCGTCCCAATGATGTATCTCAAACAACCTGTTTGCTTCTTCTTCTAGGTAAGCCCTCCAAAAACCAAAGAGATTCTCCCTTTTCTTCCAATTAGCCAATGCATCAGATATGAGGATGTGGAGTGCAAGAGCTAGCATCTCTACCTCAGGTACCTGACCAATCCTATTATAAGGTGTCTTTCCTTTCATAGAAAATCCCAAGAGCCGATCGAATTCCTCCAAGGTTGGAGTCAACTGAAAGTCTTGGAATAAGAAACTTCGAAGCGGAGGATCATAGAACTGAGCTAAAGCGGTGATGGCTGGTGTTTGAACATCCACTGAGAGAAGATCCAAAATGTGGCCAAACTTTCCTTGCAAAGTAACCCTGAAGCAAGCGGGAAGTTCATTCAGAAGTCTTGATATGTTGGCAGTATTTGGCATTTTGGCTTTGAATGGTAATGCTTTCCTTCTTTCTGAACCCATTACAAACTTTTTGTGCTAACAACTGCGTGTTTAAAAATTCCCTGAAAACAAAATTTTGTATGAGTGTCATGATGTTATGCAAATGATCATGAACGCATGGTATTTGGTTTTGGGATAAAGTAACTCAAAACACCCTATTTGGTAGGCTTCTTAATAGATAGTTCTAAGTTGGTTACCCATAGACCCACTCACAGGATAGCTTCTACGTTTCTGATAAGGTTCCCAGAGTCATGGACCATAATCGTATCAACATCATGCAATAGGCTAGCCGCTTTATGACAAGAGTGACGAAAGGTCTCTTCTGAGCGGGGTGTTCATGCTGGGTGCAACAAGGAGAGGCCCTTGGAGTCCAACATTACGCAACCACCAAAGCAGGAACTGGTTCTAAGAGGGGCTCCTAGAGTCATGGACCCTTCATGAATCAACGTTATGCGACATGCTAGCTGTCTTATAACGAGATCTACAAACAGGTCTACTCTAGGGGAGTCTTCATGCTAGGCACGCAAGGAGTGGCCCTTGGGGACTAACACTACACAACTTCCAATTCTAAACTTATGTGTTCTCTCTTCTTTTTCCAAAGCTCGGGTGTAGAGCTTTATTCATGATATCTCCCAACACCCACACATAGATATATATATATATATATATATATATATATATATATATATATATATATATATATATATATATATATATATATATATATATATATATATATATATATATATATATATATATATATATATATATATATATATATATATATATATATATATATATACTTATATAAAAATGCGATAAAACAGAGATAAAGAAAGCATATAACAAAGGAAAAATAAACAAACCAAGCTAACACACATACGAAAACTTTACTGAACTAGGGTTGACTCACTTAGGGATGTTCCTGTCCCCAGCAGAGTCGCCAACTGTCGCACCTCGAAAAATGGGGATACGACTTTAAGCGAAGCATGATCGCACGCTCGCAATGATGGACTGAACAGAGTCGCCACCGAACTTTATTTATTCCTAAAAAGGAAAGGGAAAATATCGATAAAACCCAAGAAAAAAACGACAATGATTATTGGTCGTCGCAACCAAATCAGGGTTCGGGAGTCAGTTACGCAAGGGGAAGGTATTAGCACCCCTCACGTCCGTTGTATTCAATGGGAACCGTTTAGTTAGTTTCGTTTTGAATGTTAGCTTATGTTAGTCTTCTCAAGTTATAATGAGGGAGAGAATAAAATAGAAGAAAGCAGAAATGTTTTTGGATTTTTTGACGAAGGACTAAACCTAAGTTTTTTATTAGTGGGTCTGACAAGATTTACAAACCTGCTCCTACGTATCTCAAAAGAGAAATCAAGGCTTACGTAGTTCTGGGTAGAAGAATGTTTGTTTGTTGGTCGATTTTAGCGAAAGCTATACTGTATTAATCGACGAAAACATTGTTTTACCCAAAACAGACGAGGAGTGGACGCATACCATACATCGAACGGATTTATAAATCTACATTCGGAAAAGCGTCACTTATCTCGACTCAACAATCGTGGCCGAAACATTGTTTTGCATCACCTTAAGACAATATATCTTTCATTTATGAAAAAGGTTCTTTGATTAGTCGCACGGCGGCGAGAAAGAGTTTGATTGATTGGATATATTTCAAGTAATGGCGAGAACTTGGATGAGCGAGATATCCATCTCGAATCCTAGTCTCAGGAGTGCACGGTATACACCATGGTCCATTTCCATCTTTATTGGCAAAAGTGTTTAATAAAGATTAACTATTTTTAGGTTTTATTGAGAAAAGGTTTGGAGAAACCGCATTGACAAATTTAGTCGATGACGAGAGCTAAGATAGGCAAGGCATCCACCTTGAATCTTAATCTCAGGAGTGCACGGTATACACCATGTTCCATTTCCATCTTTATTGAAAAAGTGTTAAGGTAGGAATTAAGTATTTTTTTTTGAGTTTGAAGGACGGATATTCGAGAATGAGGCATAAGCCCTAAGATCAAAATTTCAGGGTTCCAATGGAATGCTAAATTCAATGGTCCTTTTTATTCGAATTATTTCAGAAAAATTATTTAATGGACAACGAACACTTGATGAGAATCAAATGCTCAAAGGGTTACGCCAGAATGCTTGATCCCAACGGCCTTTATTTTGTCCAAGTTAATTATCAAATATTTTAAGAATGAAAAAAAGAATGAACGGTTAGTCCAAAACGTGAGGCTCAGGACGAATTATTCGAGGATTCCCACCGGAATGCAAGATTCGAATGGTCCTCTTCTTTCGTGTTTTAAAAAAAGGAAATTAGTCGGGTTGTAAAGATAGTTTAAAAATAAAATTATATTATAGGGATAAAATTAATTTTATAATTTTATATGTATATCGGATTAATTTTATATATATAATCGAGTTCCCACCAGAATGCTAGATTCTAATGGGAGGAAATGGAATTAAATGTCGAAACTATGGAAAGTTAGTGAAATTTAAAATCGAAAGTTTAGTGAATTGAATATAATTATTTATATGGGTAAAGGTATGAACATGGGTACCAATAACCTAACTAAATTAAATAACACACAAAAAAATCGACTAATCGAATAAAAAACAATATCGGAAATTCAACCATTAATTAAATCTAAAAGGTAAACAGTTAAAAATATAAACAACTAAATAACGATTAAATTAAATTAATAAAAATATAAAAGTAAAATAAATAGCAAGAAACTATAAAAATTTAAATGATATAGTAAGCATAAAAATAAAAATATGGAGATATGCAACTCCCAAGTATTGAACCCATCCCACTAAAGCAAGTGAAACTACTCACTCTCCACTAGGCCACTTATGGTCAATTGTTATCTTAATAATAATTTGAATATGTAAACCAGAATAGATTAAAATAAAAATTAAAATAAAAAACTAAAATGAGGTGGTCTGTTAATGGACAACCAATTAACGATGGAGGAATCCAAAAAATAAACCCTAGCCGCCTGGCTGTTGGGTTTCCAAAGGAGAGATTAATGGGTGGGGAACACAACACAATATACTAACAGACTCTTATTAATAAAAAAGGTGCAATGGAAGACTAAATAGTATTAAGTTTTAAAATGGCTTAAATGCTTGTTTTTTTAAAATAAGTAAATAAAGGAGGAGTACTGGGAACGTGAGAGAAATACATAGCGAAACCCAGAAACCCAAAGATCTTCCTCACGAAGAATCTCAGGCACCCTCACTCTCACTCGTCATCTCTCCATCTCTCCATCTCTCGATCGCCCTCACTTCTCAAACTCGCGTCTCTCAACCTCGTTTTCCCTACTCTGAATCTAATCCTCAAACACTCGTCACTCTCAATCGCTCACACTAACCTCACGATACACTACTCCCAATCTCACTCTAAACGCGAAAACCATGGTTTCAAAAGAAGATCCAGTAAGAAAGCTCACCTTTGGCGGTGATTCAGCGGCGGTGGTGAGCTTGTATCTTCCTCTCCTCGCTAGGTTCTTTCACACCGTCACCAAAATCAGGTTTTGTTTGGAAAATTAGGGTTGTTTCGTGGCCGCCCAGATTTTGGGTTTTTTCTCTCTATTTTGAAAATTAGGGTTTTCGTCCTCTCCTCTCACCTTTCCGCTTTACTCTTTTTATACCCAGCTAGCTAGGGTTTCAGGTGGCTTATGGAGATCCAGAAGAGTATCTCTGCGAAATCCCTTTAGGGTGCTCAGATTTTGATTGCCCTATTTGGTGTTAATTCGGAAACGGTAATATGAACCTATGCTTTCTCGTTTTTAATTTTGTTTTAATTCTTTTGGGGGTATTTGCTGAGTTCGTATGTTTTTACTGCAGTGAATTTGGTGAAAATTCATGAGTAGCTTCGGTTTTCACATGGCCTTGGTGAAATTGGCGTTTTCTAGCCTATTGGTTTTGCTGTAATATGTGAGCAATTGGGAACACCCCTCTTTGCAGGTTTCTGTCATGGAATTTTTTAGCTAATTATTCTGAGTTATAATATAGGAACACTTGTGAGCTTATTGGAAGGATTATGGAATTGATTTTTGAATTCCTATCCTTTATATCTACAGGTACAGTTTGGTATGATTAAGGTTTTGGAGTGTTACAAACTGGATTTGCAATTGGTCTACACAGGACGCGATGCCAAGGTTAATTATCGATGCATTGCAGCTTGGATCTTTTGCATTGCCGACATATTGCTGTTGCTGCAAGTTGTGATGGTGTTATCAGTTAGGATTGTTATTTGGAAGTTAATGAAGTTGGTTGGTTCTCTTCTGATGCAGGTATATTGTCTATGTCGGTAACATCAAATCCACTATGAAACATGTCCTTCTGTTGCCAAGTAGATGTAATAAGATGAATTGCTTAATTTACTCCATGGTTTCCTAGGACTTGTTGGTTTGTTTGTTAGTGTTAAATGAATGTAGTTGTTTAGAAAATGAAATTATATGTTTTGTGGTTGTCAAATGAGTTCTGCTATCCTTTGAATGATATCATGTGATACTTCTAACTTCCTTTCCCATGATTCTTTTGAATTAACAGTGTGTTTCCCATTTTTCTATAGGTTCTGCTATTGACCCAAACTAAGGAGAGAAACAAACAATTCCTAAATTTTGTTACTCAAAGAACCAATACCTTCCGTATCAAATTTGGTTAATGTATGGCTGCGATTAGGAAGTTGATTATTCATGAATCAAAATCTTAGCGCAACTTTGAGGTATCTGGCTTATGATGAATCCCGCAATGCTAAATTGACTTGGGAATACAGAAGAAACTAAATGGATTATGGTGTTGAACCGCACAACTCATTAATATGCTGTTTCTTTTGTAGGTATCTCTATGGAACGGAAAGCAATTTGGGATAGAAAGAGATGATGACATGAAGCATGGTGGCGGTGGAAGTTAATGCGTAGGAATTATATGCTAGAACTTTAGGTCATAAATTTGTACCTTTGGAATTTGATTCTTGTGTAAGGTATTAACATGATTATGTACTTGAGCCTTGAATTTGAATGGAATGTTTGGATTTGTATATGGAAATGGGTTGTTGGTTTATGAAATTGTAAATATTATGTAAGTTTGGAATTCTTATAGTTTTGGATTGGAATTGTAAAATGCATGTGAATAGGTGAATGTAACTTTGAGGTTTTTGATGAAATAACATGTTGGAATCGATCCAAAGGTTGAATTGAAAAGCAATTTGATGACTTGAATGCATGGGATCATGGTTAGGAATTTGTATAATTGGTTTATGGTTAAATTTGTAACTTTGAATGAAGATGTATGTATTTGTATGGTTTATATATGAAATGGAAGGTTGAAGCTTGGTATTGGCATGCCTGGAAAGAGGAATTAGAAATTATGACAATGTATTGAGCATGTAACCTATGGTTGGAATTGGTTTCTAACTTTTAATTTTTGTGATTTGGATGGAATCGTATTATAAAGTCAGTGAATTGTATTGAATGGTTGAATGTGATGAATGATATAATTTGAAATTATTATGGAAAGTTTATTTATGAATGTTTGAATATTAAGATTTAGAATTTGAATGAAATTGAAATTGAATAGTTATGGAAAATTTCTATTGAGATTTGCATTATGATTGGAATTACTGGTTTGAACCAAAATTGGGAACTAACTATGATTGAAAAATTATTGGACATTATTGTTAAATATGAATTTAAACATGAATGTGGATTGATGAAAAGTTAAGATTTTGAAGGTCATACATTGACTTAAAGTCTAGAAATGGTGTAGTGGATTTTGATGGACATGGTTGTTAAAAGGGTTAATGGATAAATGGATATTTGGTTATAAAAATGGATATGGATTTTAGAAATAATCCAAGACTAATCTAAATGTCAATTTAAAATAAAAAAAAAAACCAATAAAACCAATTAAAATCAAATTAATCTATAATTTGTTAAAATTAATTTGATATCAATTCTAACATTTATTTGAAAATTAAAATCAATTAGAGTTTGAATCATTAGTAAAAAAAAACAATTAAGATTAAATTGAAATTTGAAATTAGACTTAATTTGAAATTAAAATCAAATTGAAAATTAAAAAGTCAAATAACTTAAATTAGAATCCATTTTGTAATTAAAAGCACCATGATCGAAAAGACCTAGATAATGACCAATGTTTATCAGAATCGAGACAACATGGATTTGGGAATGGACGGTTGACTTTGGTAAACTAATTGACCAGAAAGTCAATGATTGACCTCAGACGTGAATTAGGGTTTATATTAAAATGAATGCATGACTCATAGTAGATGAATGCAGATGGATCTAAAATCGGGGTATGACATATGGTTTGTCCAAATCCTAAAACCTCATCAAAACACCAAAGAAATGGTCATGAGTTTTATCATAGATCAAACAAGGTCAAAGGACCTTGGAGAAAAAATTTCATAATTTTTGGACATTTAAAAATATTTTTAAACCATTAAAAAAATGCAAAATCAATTAAATCATGAAAAATATTAATAATGATCCAAAAAATGATTTTAATTCAGAATATGAAAGAGGAAAATATTTGAATTTTTTTGGTGAAACTCTCATATTTTTTGGATCAATATTAAATTTAATATGAATTAATGAAAATCAAAGGAATTAAAATAAAAAAATAAAAAATAAAAAATAAAATGTGGACCACTTGATCTGCCTCATTAATTGAGGTGGCAGATCAAGTGGTTGAGCACTCGCAGTTCACCATACACTTGAGTCAATTGTCCACACGCGTGGTAATCAACATGTACGCTCGTGATTAAAACATTTCAGCTAGATCCTATGGTTGTGAGAGATGCCAACACATTGTCGGAGCTGTAGCTCCGGTCTTCTTCTCCGGTGGACCTCACCGGACTGGTCCACCTTCAACCATCACCAAAATTAAAAAGAAGGACATGATTTCAAAGTAAAAATGGCACTGAGTTCGAATCTAGCCTCAATTCACTCTAACTCCAAGTATATTGAGAGATACATGGAGTTGAAATTTAAGGTACATGAACTGAGTTGCTTCGATTTAGCCTCAAAGCAACTCAATCTTCTTGCCTACATTGGTAGGACTTCAGACAACCAAAGAATCAATAGAATTGAGCAAGAATTAGAGAGAATCGAAGAGATCAAAATTTCTAGAAAATATCTTCAATGGAGGTCTGGATTCAACTGATCTTGCTCTTGCTCGTGCTTGATCTTACTCCAAATGCTTGCAGAAGAAGGATTGAATGCTCAAAAGGTTGTGGATCCCTGGAGTTTGGAATTTCAAAACAGTGGAAATTCAAACTCAAACTCAAGTGATTTTTTCAGGATTATCCTTTGGAATGTGAGGGCTAGAGGTTGGGGATCAAAGCTGGCGCGAATGTTTGTGAAATGCTGAGCATATGGAGCTCTATTTATAGCTGAAACCATTGATATTTGCACACTTGAAATCACTTTCCAAATTTGGTCATTGATGATGCATGGGTGCATGGGCGCGCATAGGCCCATAAAATCATTGCCTTAGGTCCATAAATGAGTGTGAGAGAGTCTAAAACCAACTTGGATTGAAAGGCAAGTGTGTGTGAAGATTTGAAGTTTGATCCTTGCCAAATGATGACACCATGTTCATGCCATGTGCAGCCTATGCATTCCTTATCCAAAATGGATGAATCTGAGCTCTTTGGAAAGGTGAGATCAAGAGGAACAACTTTCATGCTCAACACTTTTCCATTTGGAGCTTGGAACTTGAAGAATTTTGAGGTTAAAGTTTGGAAATTTTAACATATTGAAATTTTTTCTAAGTGTCAAGCCATATGTCTCAATATTCCACCTTGCTTAACTTTTTATGGGAGCTTCAAATGAGAAACGTGTCTTCATCAAAGTTGTATCTCTCTCAAATAACTTAAAAATGGTCACCAATTGCATGTAATTTGGATTTGAACACATTGAATTTAATTGTGTAACTTATAAATCTTTCATCTCATAAAAATTGAGCAAGTTATGGCCTTGGGAAGTTGACTTTCAAATTAGGGTTTATACAAAATGACCTATAATGTTTTAACATAGAAAATGATTTTCAAAGCAAAACTAGCTCTAGGTATCAATATGAAAGTTGTTTGGAATGTCATTTATAGTAAGTTTTCTCTTGGAATAATTTTCATATGGTGAAAATTGTAGGAGATAGAGTCTAGGGAGACCCAATTTTGATCAGATGAATTCATCTAGCCAACCACCATCAACCAACTTGCTAATCTTCAATTCTCTTGACTTTATAAGCTCATGGTAGATCATATATGCATAAGATGATGAATTCTGAAGTGTCCCTTGAGAAATTTGATCAATTGGTGAGATAGCTTGTTGGAGAAATTACTCAAGATACCCAGTCAAACTAGGGTTTCCAATGCAAATCACCCTCAAACTCTTGAAGAAAACTTGATCAATATAACATGTAGAGGACAATGGGACTCATATATGATGTTCATAACCATTCTTGGATCAATTCATGGTTGTGCTCTTTGTCATGAGGGTCTCAAACCCTAGATATGAACTTGATAGATCAATGGAGATCATGCCCTACCTACAAAAGAGTTAGGCAAATCCAAAGACATATTTTTGGTATTTTGGTTAGTGAAATGATAAAATACAAGTATGATACAATCACAAAGTGCTTGGTCATCTCTCCAAAAACAAACCCAATGAAAGAGGGGTAAGGAGGACGCCAAGGTGTGATCCCAATGTTAATGCTTATGATGAATTTGCATGAGGGGTCTTAGGGTCAAAATTGGGGTCTTACAGCTGCCCCTATTTAAGGATATTCTAATTGAGGAGGCGAAGGTTAAAATCTTCATGTCGACTCAGTAGAATGGGCTTAAATAACAACATATAGAAACAAATTTTGGTCCCTAAGAGACCTCATGATGCATATGACCTGCATGTAAAAGTTAATTCTTTGTCGGGAAATATTGCCACAAAGGAAAAGAAATCGGAGAGACCAAAAGTCCGTAGGAGTAAAATGCATTCCATAAGGAAAACTCATTGGGGAGACAGAGACTCTGGGGGAAAAAGGAGTTATGCGTAGGCCAGACTACGACTTAAAACTACTGGGGAACTCGAGGGATTCCATACAAAAAATGGAAAGACTCAGCCAGGGAAACAACAACATCCGCAGGGGATACGAGTAAGTCAGGATAAAACTGAAATACTTGAATCATGCAGGGAAAAGAGATTTCACTAAGGAAATGCGCACTCAACTCAACTGGGGAAGCAATAAACTTCAACACAGGAGGAGCAAAAATCTATTCCACTACCTGTTACTGGGTAAGGATATAATAAAAATCTGACAGAGAGAACACCCGTCATCAGTTAGTGAAATTCTAGTTATCAGACTTTGGATGTCACACTGGTTGTTATGACATCCAATTCTGCACAGACAGGGATTATGCAGAACTTAACAGTAAGTGCAGTAAATAACACAAGTAATTGTTCACCCAGTTCAGTCCAACATGACCTACATCTGGGGGCTACCAAGCCAGGGAGGAAATCCACTATTAGTAGTATCAATTCAAAGCTAAACTCACCCGTTTACAACTTATCACTTAATCCCTACCCAATGCAATTTCAATCTTAACCTAAGATCAGAGTTCCTACTCACTCCCCCTCAATCACCTCAGTGATATTAAAGACACTTTGAAGTCACACTTCAAAAACAACTCTTGATTATGCTTCACAGCTTAAATCAAGATACACAGCACTCACGCTTAAAAGCTTTGAGTGACACAACACTTACAACTCAATGAACACCCTATGCCAAAGCTATCATCTACTTGATAATGGCTTGGCTTACAAGATACGTCTAATACTAGACTCACAAAAATACAGCAGTGAAGTATGATGGACACACAAAATCTTCACGCCTCAAAATCCCCGAAACTGAACGAAGGAACGCCTTCCTTTTTATATTGCAGCACCTGGGCTTTTGCACCTGTATTCTCCTGAATTTAAGGTCACTCAAGTTCCCATAAATTCAACATTTAGGTTACTAACAAATAGGCTATTTGTTAGGTTCATTGAATGTAGCTTGGTTGTTGATTTCCTGGATTTTCTCTTAGCTGTTGAATCCCTAAAGAATAGCCTGAGAAAAAGCTGAAACAGAAAACTGAACAACCTACAATATAGCATATGCTGTCAGGCATGAATGTCACGACATTCAGCTTGACATCAAGGTCCATATGCTGAGTCTGTTTTTCCAGAAAACAGACTGTACAATTTTGCTAACCTGTACATGATCAAAATGACCATACTACAGTAACAGCTTACATTAATAAATGTCAAAGTGTCCAACTTAACATTTACACATTTGGCCTTAAGTTAGTTCTGTTATTCTCTTGAAGAACAAACTAAGTTACATGCTGAAGTATAACCGAACACCACTCTGTCTAATCTTCAGCAGCTGCTTTCAATGATGAATGTCATAACATTCAGTTTGACATTAAGTCAGTAGGCCTTATGCCAGGTCTGGTTCTTCCTTGATAACCAGACTGCACTTAAATACTAAGTTCTAATAGATCTCCTGCTGTTCTATTCCTTAGTATCTGTTGACAGGTATGAATGTCACAGCATCCAGTTTGACATTCAATAAATCCTGTGTTAGCTAGTCATGCAGTAACTACAATGTAGTTACACGTACATGTCATGACATCAGTCAAGACATTAATACCCGTCTAGTGTTTTACCATATAATGCAGCCAATTAAACACCTACAAACTCCCCCTTTGGCAAATTTTTGGCTAAAACACTTTGATCCCCAGAGTTCATGGCAGCGGAATCACACACCTAGCAGGAAATAATACTAGCTAATACACTCAAAGTGGCAGCACACTCACACACATGGAAGTTAATTAACAACTTCACACAGCAGCACACACACAGTTGCTGCAGGGGAGGGAATCTTCAGATCTGTCATGAGAGTCTGTTGTAGAGACCCACTCTGTTTGTCAGGGGTAGTGGTGGTGTGGTGGTTATTACTCCCCCTTTTTGTCAAAAATGTTGCCAAAGCCAACAACATAGCCAGAGCACAATGACAGAGTTCCAGACTTGGTTTTACTTCACAGTTTCAACCAAGTTAACATCCCCTTGATCTTGCTTCACAGCTTCGATCAAGTAATCACCCACTTTTGCTTTACAGTAGGTACCACCATATCAGATGCCCTGATTTTGTTTCTGACATCCAGAACCACTCCTGCATGAACAGCATCCTTGAACTCCTGCAGGTACATTGGCCTTCTCACAGTAGGGTGTCTCCTTACCCTCTTGTATCCACCCTTGTTACAAGTAGCATAGCTATGATCTGGTGACCAATCATAACTTAGCACAAATTGTTTAATAGACAGAGATATTAAACAATTTAGTCCCAACATCAGTGGTTGCTATAAGGTCTCAGAGAGACATATTCCCAGTTTGCTCCTTAAGTTTTCAAACTGAGTAGCATCCAGAGCCTTTGTAAATATGTCAGCCAGTTGAAGATCCGTGGCTACATGTTCCAAAGTGATCACCTTGTCTTCCACCAGATCTCTGATGAAGTGGTGCCTAATGTCAATATGTTTGGTCCTGCTGTGTTGGATGGGATTCTTGGAGATATTGATGGCACTGAGATTATCACAGAACAATGTCATGACATTTTGAGAGACATTGTACTCAGTGAGCATCTGTTTCATCCAAACCAGTTGGGAGCAACTGCTTCCAGCAGCTATGTATTCAGCCTCTGCAGTGGACAGAGAGACACAATTCTGCTTCTTGCTGAACCACGATATGAGGTTTTCTCCTAAGAAGAAACATCCACCTGATGTGCTTTTTCTGTCATCAGCACTTCCAGCCCAATCAGCATTACAGTACCCAGATAGGACAGGTTCAGACCCATGTGAATACAGCATCCCATAGTCACACGTCCCATTGATGTACTTGAGAATCCTTTTGACTTGATTCAAGTGGCTCACCTTGGGCTTTGTTTGGCATCTGGCACACACTCCAACTGCATAAGAGATGTCAGGTCTACTTGCAGTCAGATACAGCAGACTACCTATCATGCTTCTGTACAGGCATTGATCAACACTAGGCCCTCCATCATCTTTGGTTAACTTCAGATGAGTGGGAGCAGGAGTCCTCTTGTGCCTGGCATTATCCATACCAAACTTCTTAACTATGTTCTTGGCATACTTGCTTTGGGAGAGAAACATAGAGTCGTCCATTTGGTTTACTTGCATTCCAAGGAAATAGGTCAGTTCTCCCACTAGACTCATTTCAAACTCAGACTGCATCTGGTGAACAAATTTTTTAACCATTTGTTCTGACATTCCACCAAAGACAATATCATCAACATAGATTTGAGCTATCATGATTTTGCCTTCTTCATCCTTCACAAACAAGGTTTTATCTATGCCACCCTTTCTGTATCCATTTGAGGTCAGAAATTCGGTTAACCTTTCATACCAAGCTCTGGGTGCTTGCTTCAACCCATACAAGGCTTTCTTCAACTTGTATACATGCTCAGGTTGGTTAGGATCACAGAACCCTTTGGGTTGTTCCACATAGACTTCTTCATTCAGGTAGCCATTCAAGAATGCACTCTTCACATCCATTTGGAATAGCTTAAACTTCAGGATGCAGGCTACCCCCAACAGCAATCTGATGGACTCAAGTCTAGCCACAGGAGCAAATGTCTCATCAAAGTCTACTCCTTCAACTTGAGTGTATCCTTGAGCTACTAGTCTTGCTTTATTTCTAGTAATTACTCCTTTCTCATCAGATTTGTTTTTGTAGATCCACTTGGTACCAATGATGTTGGACCCTTCAGGTCTTGGAACCAGCTCCCATACTTCATGCCTGGTGAACTGCTCGAGTTCCTCTTGCATGGCAATGATCTAGTATTCATCAGTCAGGGCTTCTTTCACATTCTTTGGTTCAACCTTGGAAACAAAGCAGGAATTTGAGTTTATTCCTCTTGACCTGGTAGTTACACCACTGGTGGGATCCCCTATGATAAGATCTTTAGGGTGGTCTTTCTGAATTCTGATAGATGGCACTTTGGTGGGTGCCTCTACTTCACATTCAGGAGGAGGTTCCTGTACTTCATCAGACTTGACTGGACTGTCAGTTGGACTGTCATCCTCCATGACATCGGTTCCTTCCTCTTTATCATCCACAATGACATTTATGGATTCCATCAGGACATTGGTCCTGTAGTTGAACACTCTGTAGGCTCTGCTGTTAGTGGAGTATCCCAGAAATACGCCTTCATCACTTTTGGGATCTAGCTTCCTTCTCTGTTCACGATCTTTTCTCAAGGTGACTCTGTTGTGAACATAGCACGCGGTGTTCATTGCTTCAGCCCAAAAGTGCATAGGGAGCTTCTTTGCATGAATCATTGCTCTGGCAGATTCTTGAATAGTTCTATTTTTTCTTTCAACTATTCCATTCTGCTGAGGAGTTATAGGAGAGGAGAACTCATGGCTTATTCCTTCAGACGAGCAAAACTCATCAAACTTGGAATTCTTGAACTCCGTACCATGATCACTTCTAATCCGGACCACACAACTGTCCTTTTCCCTTTGAAGTCTTGTGCACAGATCCTTGAAGACATCAAATGTGTCTGACTTCTCTCTGATGAAGCTTATCCACGTGTATCTGGAATGGTCATCAACCACCACGTAAGCATACTTCTTCCCACCAAGACTTTCAACCTGCATAGGTCCCATTAGGTCCATGTGCAACAGTTCCAGAACTCTGGAGGTTGTGGAATGTCCCAGCTTCGGGTGTGACATCTTGGTTTGCTTGCCCACCTGGCATTCTCCACAGACTCTTCCTTCATCAATCAGAAGCTTTGGAATTCCTCTGACTGCTTCCTTGGATATGATCTTCTTCATTCCCCGTAAGTGGAGATGTCCAAGTCTTCTATGCCACAGCTTCACCTCCTGTTCTTCCTTGGCTGAGGAGCATGTTGTGGAAAAGTTAGAGAGTTCAGGTTCCCACAGGTAGCAGTTGTCTTTGGACCTGGTTCCTCTCATAACTTCCTGATTGTCACCATTTGTCACAATGCACAGCTCCTTAGTAAACTGAACATGAAAACCTTGATCACACAGCTGACTTATGCTGATGAGGTTTGCAGTTAGTCCTCTTACTAACAACACATTGTTCAGTTTTGGCACTCCAGAACAGTCCAGTTTGCCCACACCTCTTATTTTTCCTTTGGCACCATCACCAAAAGTCACATAGCTGGTAGTGTGAGGTTGAATATCCACCAGTAGATTTTCCATACCAGTCATATGTCTTGAGCATCCACTGTCAAAGTACCAGTCTTCTCTGGAAGAAGCCCTTAGGGCAGTGTGTGCTATCCTAGCATGCCATAGTTGCTTCTTAATGGGAACACATCGCTTATGTGTTTTATGCTTAGGTCTGACATGTGAGGCTCTGTTAGGGAAACCATGAATCCAGTAACAGAAGGCTTTTATATGTCCAAGCCTACCACAGTGGTGACACCTCCAACCCTGGTATTTCCTCTTCTGATGATCATTCATCCTAGTTCCTCGATGTTGTGACATTGGAGTTGACTTCCGCTGGTACTTCTGAACTTTAGCCTTTGGGCGTTTGTGTTCAGTTGAGGATCTTTTCCCAAATCCTAGGCCAGATTTGGTTCCAGACTGCTGTCCCACCTTTAGGATCTCTTCCAAGGTGTCAGTTCCCTTATTCATCATTCTGATGGATTTTGTCATCTGGTTCAGCTTGGAGGTCAGCAGTGCTATTTCACTATTTAGACCCTCTATGACAGACAGTTGCTTTTGTCTCTCATCTTCCAGTTCCTTGATGAGTTTCTTCTGCTTTTCTCCTTGTGCACGCACTTCAGCACTGGTGGAGCACAACTTCTTATAGGCTGCAGCAAGTTCATCAAAGGACAGTTCATCTGCACTTGAGTCATCATCAGAGGCACAAACACTGGTTAGTGCAGTGACATGTTTGGCAGATTCTCCTTCAGATTCACTTTCAGAATCTCCTTCAGACCATGTGATAGCTAGCCCCTTATTTTGCAATTTGAGGTAAGTAGGGCATTCAGCTCTGACGTGTCCATACCCTTCACAACCATGACACTGGATCCCCTTGCCATGGTTGAACTTCTCATCAGAAGTTGATCTTTTCTTAATGTCAGACGGGATGTTCTTGACATTAGGTTTACCTCTTTGATCAATCTTCTTCACGAACTTGTTGAACTGCCTCCCAAGCATGGCTAAGGCTTCTGATATACTTTCATCACCTCCAGTATATTCTGTTTCTGACTCCTCTTCAGCATTAGATACAAAAGCTATGCTTTTGTTCTTCTTCTCAGCATACTCACCCAAGCCCATTTCAAAGGTTTGGAGGGAACCAATGAGCTCATCCACCTTCATGTTGCATATGTCCTGCGCCTCCTCTATGGCTGTGACCTTCATAGCAAATCTCTTAGGCAAGGACCTGAGAATCTTTCTTACAAGTTTCTCTTCAGCCATTTTCTCACCTAGTCCACCAGAGGTGTTTGCAATTTCAAGAATATTCATGTGAAAGTCATGAATAGTCTCATCCTCTTTCATCCTCAGATTTTCAAACTTGGTGGTCAGCATCTGAAGTTTGGACATCTTCACCTTGGAAGTACCTTCATGAGTTACCTTGAGGGTATCCCAAACTTCCTTAGCTAGTTCACAGTGGTGTACCAGCCTGAAGATGTTCTTGCTGATTCCATTGAACAATGCATTCAAGGCCTTGGAATTTCCAAGAGCTAACGCCTCTTGCTCCTTGTCCCACTCTTCTTCAGGAATCTGCACACCGACTCCATCTTCACCTGTCCTCATTGGATGTTCCCATCCTTTGTTGACAGCTCTCCAGACTTTGCTGTCTAGAGACCTTAAGAAGGCTATCATACGAGGCTTCCAGTCATCATAATTAGATCCATCCAACATGGGTGGTCTGTTTGAGTGTCCTAAGTCCTTGTCCATGGTACTAGAAAGTAACTTCCCTAGATCTCACCCAGAAATTCACAGGCAGGGTGCCTGCTCTGATGCCAATTGAAATTCTAGTTATCAGACTTTGGATGTCACACTGGTTGTTATGACATCCAATTCTGCACAGACAGGGATTATGCAGAACTTAACAGTAAGTGCAGTAAATAACACAAGTAATTGTTCACCCAGTTCAGTCCAACATGACCTACATCTGGGGGCTACCAAGCCAGGGAGGAAATCCACTATTAGTAGTATCAATTCAAAGCTAAACTCACCCGTTTACAACTTATCACTTAATCCCTACCCAATGCAATTTCAATCTTAACCTAAGATCAGAGTTCCTACTCACTCCCCCTCAATCACCTCAGTGATATTAAAGACACTTTGAAGTCACACTTCAAAAACAACTCTTGATTATGCTTCACAGCTTAAATCAAGATACACAGCACTCACGCTTAAAAGCTTTGAGTGACACAACACTTACAACTCAATGAACACCCTATGCCAAAGCTATCATCTACTTGATAATGGCTTGGCTTACAAGATACGTCTAATACTAGACTCACAAAAATACAGCAGTGAAGTATGATGGACACACAAAATCTTCACGCCTCAAAATCCCCGAAACTGAACGAAGGAACGCCTTCCTTTTTATATTGCAGCACCTGGGCTTTTGCACCTGTATTCTCCTGAATTTAAGGTCACTCAAGTTCCCATAAATTCAACATTTAGGTTACTAACAAATAGGCTATTTGTTAGGTTCATTGAATGTAGCTTGGTTGTTGATTTCCTGGATTTTCTCTTAGCTGTTGAATCCCTAAAGAATAGCCTGAGAAAAAGCTAAAACAGAAAACTGAACAACCTACAATATAGCATATGCTGTCAGGCATGAATGTCACGACATTCAGCTTGACATCAAGGTCCATATGCTGAGTCTGTTTTTCCAGAAAACAGACTGTACAATTTTGCTGACCTGTACATGATCAAAATGACCATACTACAGTAACAGCTTACATTAATAAATGTCAAAGTGTCCAACTTAACATTTACACATTTGGCCTTAAGTTAGTTCTGTTATTCTCTTGAAGAACAAACTAAGTTACATGCTGAAGTATAACCGAACACCACTCTGTCTAATCTTCAGCAGTTGCTTTCAATGATGAATGTCATAACATCCAGTTTGACATTCAGTCAGTAGGCCTTATGCCAGGTCTGGTTCTTCCTTGATAACCAGACTGCACTTAAATACTAAGTTCTAACAGATCTCCTGCTGTTCTATTCCTTAGTATCTGTTGACAGGTATGAATGTCACAGCATCCAGTTTGACATTCAATAAATCCTGTGTTAGCTAGTCCTGCAGTAACTACAATGTAGTTACACGTACATGTCATGACATCAGTCAAGACATTAGTACCCGTCTAGTGTTTTACCATATAATGCAGCCAATTAAACACCTACAGTTAGGATGAACATATCAAGGATGACTCGTTGGGAACCAACAGAAGGGAATATTCATTATCGGTTACTGGGTAAGAATGGCCTTGCTGGGGAAAACTGCAGAAAAATATGATTTACAACTACCAGTTACTGGGCAAAAGACCAAGGGTGAGAGTATCCGTCATCGGTTAGGATGAACATATCAAGCATAAACTCGACAGGGAAGAAAATCCGTCATCGGTTAGGATGAACATATCAAGGATAAACTTGCCTGGGATTGTCAAGGAGGATACCCGCCATCGGTTAAGATGAACATATCAAGGGTAAACCAACTGAACAAAAAGTAGGAATTACATCTATCGAATGCTGGATAGAATACCGTAAAAGAGAAAATTCGTCACCGGTTAGGATGAACATATCAAGGATAGACTCTGTGAGGAAATAAAATAGGAATTACATCTATCAGTTACTGGATAGAATACCAAGAGAGAGAATCCGTCACTGGTTAAAGTGAACATATCAAGGATCAACTCTGCGGAGGGAACAAAAGCAGGATTTGCAACTACAAGTTGCTGGATAGAAGACCGCAAAGAGAAGGAAATCCGTCATCGGTTAGGATGAACATATCAAGGATTAACTCTATGGGGAACACAAATAGGGATTACAACTACCTTTTTACTGGGTAGAATACCACAAAGAGAATATCCGTCATCGGTTAGGATGAACATATCAAGGATAGACTCAAGCAGGGGAGAGAAAGATATCTGTCACCGGTTAGGATGAACATATCAAGGATATACTTCCTAGGGGAAACAAAAATGAATCCACTAAGGACTCCACTGCTGGGAAAACAAGAGTACTTCTGTCGGGTATTAGGCAAAAAGTAACAAACTGCAATCTAAGAAGAATATTACCAGTTACTGGGCAATAGACTCTTAGGGGACTCAAAGTATATATCTAGGTAAGAACTAGAAAGAAACGGTCAATCAAGACTCAAACCATTGATGACATAACCCAAGGGGAGTGATTCCATCCAGATAATCAAATGGGGAGGAAACTGAAATAATAATCATCCACGAGGAAACAAACTCAGTGGGGAAGAGGAGAAAGGTTAAAGTCTTTCTGCCTAAGGGGCTGACGCTCTACAATTGAGGGAGGACAGACACCAAAATTTGTATGGGGATCAAGTACCGCCATAACAAAGAGTAATAATCTCGAATGAATCATGCAAATCATGAAATTATATGAATGTATATGTATATATGATGATTATGCGGACAAAACGATCACAAAGGATACAAAGGTGTCGCGAAGAAATTGAATCATCGGTACAATCCTCGGTCAATCCACAAAATATGGAGACAACTGTTGGAGAACAGAGAGATCATCACCCTAAAGGCACAAACCTAGCTGAGGAAGGAGAAGATCTGCTGAGGAAAGAACATCAAATCTGTGGGGAATTTTAGGTCAACACCATAAAAATGGGAGACAACCCTACAAAGAACAATCATAACAAAAGCTGCTCAAAAACCAGGAGAAAACTATGACTCGGAGAAAGTCGATTAGCGATCGGCAGGGAAACCAATGCAATCTACTGGGGAAAATCAACTGTATCTGCTGAAAATCAACCACTGCTGAGGAAACACACACTTCGTTGGGGAAGGCAGGAACTCTGTCGGGGACAACAATACACCGCGGGGTATCTGAATCAACCAACTTGGATGAGGACAAGGAATAAAGCTCCACTAGGGATCAAATACTCCGTCAAGGAACTGAATCAACATTAATGTCTAGGGATACCCGAAGGGTTAACTGCTTGGGGAACCTTCAATGTTTCTCACTTAAGGACTTGCTATCCATCAGAATGCTGTTGATATTTCTTTTAATTGCTTTGAAAAATTCTTGCTTTTATATATTTAAGAAAAATTGATTTTGATTAAAAATTTAATTTTCAAAATGATCATAGTAAAATTTAAAATTATTGGCTGAAGTAAATAAGAGTAGAAACAATTGGATAAAAGCTCAACTTTATTTGATAGGATGGTAGTCTGTAAATGACAAGACTCCATAGATTTTTACAAAGTTGAAAATGGTAATTTACAATGGAAAAGGGTTACATTGAATACAAATGATCCTTAATCCTTCTACCAACTCTTGATATCCATTGTGCTTTTGACCACTACTGGGGTGATGAATTGATGTCAACCCTTGTGCTCAAAAAAACCTTGAAGATCAGCAGAATGCAGTTACTTGCCATGATCCCTAATTTTTGCATAAGTTGCCCCAAGGTGGGGTACTCAAGTTATCGGGAATTTTTTCTGTTTTTATGTCTCTAATTTTTGCCTGGATCGCCCTTTCGGGTTTTCAATCCACAGAGATGCTCATTTTTGCCTAAGCCGCCCTTTCGGGTTTTCAACTTAGCGAGCTGTTCTTTTCTTTTTTAGGCGAAGTATTTCTTGACTGCATCTGCGTTCACAGGACGAGTGAACTCTTCACCATTCATAGTTGTAGGAATCAATGCGCCGCCTGAAAAGGCTCTCTTAACAACATATGGGCCTTTATAATTAGGAGTCCATTTTCCTCTAGAATCTGGATTAAACTTCAAAATCTTCTTGAGCACAAGGTCACCTTCTCTGAACACACGAGGTCTGACCTTCTTATCAAAAGCTTTCTTCATCCTCTGTTGATATAACTGAACACATGGCAGTCAATCTCTTCTCTTCTATCAAATTCAGCTGATCAAACCTGGTCTAACACCATTCAGCCTTAGCCAACTTGGCTTCCATGAGCACACGCAATGAAGGAATCTCAACCTCTACGGGGAGTAATGCTTCCATACCATATACAAGAGAGAAAGGGGTTGCCCCTGTTGAAGTGTGGACAAATGTACGATACCCATGCAAAGCAAATGGGAGCATCTCATGCCAATCCTTGTATGTGACAACCATCTTCTGAATAATCTTCTTGATGTTCTTGTTCGCAGCTTCAACAACCCCATTTATCTTGGGTCTGTAGGGAGAAGAATTATGATATGTAATCTTGAAGTCTTTGCAAAGAGCTTCCATCATATTATTATTCAAGTTCGATCCATTTTCAGTAATGATCTTGCTTGGCACACCATAACGGCATATGATCTGATTCTTGATAAACCTGACAACAACTTGCTTGGTTACATTTGCATACGATGTCGCTTCAACCCATTTTGTGAAGTAGTCAATTGCCACCAAAATGAAACGATGTCCATTCGAAGCTTTGGGTTCAATCATCCCAATCATATCAATTCCCCACATGTATAAGGGCCATGGGGAAGAAATAACATTCAATAGTGTCGGAGGAACATGAATCTTATCAGCATATATTTGACACTTGTGGCATTTCTTCACAAATTTGCAACAGTCAGATTCCATTGTCAGCCAATAGTAACCTGCTCGCAACATCTTCTTCCCCATTGCATGTCCATTAGAATGAGTACCAAAGGAACCTTCATGCACTTCGGTCATCAACAAGTCTTCCTCGTGTATATCCATGCATCTGAGCAAAACCATGTCGAAGTTTCTCTTGTATAGTATATCACCATTCAAGTAGAAATTACCGGCTAATCTTCTCAAAGTCTTCTTATCTTTCAAAGATGCCCCTGGCGGATAAATCTGACTTTGGAGGAAACATTTGATGTCATAATACCACGGCTTCTCATCTTTAATCTCTTCAACAACAAACACATGAGCTGGCCTATCAAGACGCATCACAGACAAATTAGGAACTTCATTCCAATACTTCACTACAATCATTGACGCCAATGTTGCAAGAGCATCTGCCATCCGGTTCTCATCTCGAGGGATATGATGAAACTCCACCTTTGTAAAGAAATTTGAAATTCTCCTCGCATAATCTCTATATGGTATTAAATCGGGTTATTTGTCTCCCATTCTCCTTTGATTTGATTCACAACCAAAGCCGAATCACCGAAGACATCTAAATACTTGATTCTGAGATTCATAGCCTCTTCAAGCCCCATAATGCAAGCTTCATATTCTGCCATGTTGTTTGTACACTTGAAAGTTAATCTAGCTGTAAATGGTAGATGCATTCCTTGAGGAGTAATAATCACTGCCCCAATTCCATTTCCATATTGATTAACAGCTCCATCAAATACCATGCCCTAACGGGAACCAGGTTTTGGACCTTCTTCAAGCAATGGTTCATCACAATCTTTCATTTTCAAGTACAAAATCTCTTCATCAGGAAAGTCATACCGCTCTGACTGATAATCTTCAATTGGTTGGTGAGCCAAATGGTCAGCCAAGATACTACTTTTGATCGCTTTCTGAGATCGGTATTCAATATCATACTCTGATAACAACATCTGCCAACGGGCAATCCTCCCAGTTAAAGCAGGCTTCTCAAATATATACTTGATTGGATCCATTTTGGATATCAACTAAGTGGTATGATTCAACATATACTAACGCAGGCGCTTAGCAGCCCAAGCCAATGCACAAGTCTTCTCAAGCATATAATACTGAGTCTCACAGTTGGTGAACTTCTTACTGAGGTAGTAGATTGCAAATTCTTTCTTTCCAGTCTCATCTTGCTGACCAAGAACACAACCCATACTATCTTCTAGCACAATCAAATACATGATCAACGGTCTTCCTTCAACAGGTGGAGACAAAATATAAGGTTCAAGCAAATATTCTTTGATACTGTCAAAAGCTTTCTGGCAGTCTTCGGTCCAATCACAAGACTGATCTTTCTGAAGAAGCTTGAATATAGGCACACATGTGGCAGTCATGTGTGAAATGAATCTGGAAATATAATTCAAGCGGCCGAGAAAACCTTTGACTTGCTTCTCAGTTTTAGGCGCATGCATCTCTTGTATTGCTTTGACCTTGGCAGGATCAACTTCAATACCCTTCTCGCTGACAATAAAGCCCAACAACTTACCAGAACAAACACCAAAAGTACACTTATTGGGATTCAACCGGAGTTTATACTTCCTCAAACGCTGGAATAGCTTCAACAAATGCTCAACATGTTCCTCTTCATCAATTGATTTAGCAATCATGTCATCAACATAAACTTAACCTCTTTATGCATCATATCATGAAAAAGAGTAGTCATTGCTCTCTGGTAAGTTGCACCAGCATTCTTTAGACCGAAAGGCATCACTCTATAACAAAATGTTCCCCAAGCTGTAATGAATGTGGTCTTCTCCATATCTTCGGGTGCCATTTTGATCGGATTATATCCGGAAAATCCGTCCATAAACGAAAAGACTTTGAATTTAGCAGTATTGTCTACCAACATATCAATGTGTGGCAGAGGGAAATCATCTTTCGGACTGACTTTATTCAAATCTCTATAGTCAACACACATGCAGACTTTTCCATCTTTCTTCGGCACTGGCACAATATTGGCCACCCATTGCAGATACTCAGCAGTTACAAGGAAACCGGTATCAATCTGCTTCTGCACTTCCTCTTTGATCTTCACAGCCATATCAGGATGCGTTCTTCTCAATTTCTGCTTGACTGGCGGGCATTCTGGCTTCAACGGCAATCTATGCTCCACAATCTCAGAATCCAACCCATGCATGTCTTGATAGGACCAAGCAAACACATCTGAATACTCTCGAAGAAGATCAATCAACCCCTTCTTAGCATCTGGACACAGTCGAGACCCAATCTTGAATTCCTTCACATCATCCTCGGAACCCAAGTTGACTAGCTCAATCTGCTCTTCGAACGACTGAATGGTCTTTTCATCTTGCTCAAGAAGACGAGATAATTCATCACTCACTTCTACATCACTTTCCTCCTCGGCCTCAAACACAGGGAATTCAAAATTTGGAGAAGGAGAAGGATCATTGTATTCAACGGGGTTAGGAACCAACCTGCATAATGATTTGATATTTTGATTTTAGAGAAGTGAATTTGTGACCAAATATTATGCAGATGGATAATTATATTGTTTATTTAAGTTTTTTGTGATTACCATTTCAGAATAAAGCAAAAAGTAAAAACAAACATCATACATGTGGATGGATAGAATTAATTTTATTGATGATCAATTTTGAAAATGCCTAAATAATGTTCACTTCTCCCTTAGGCATAGGAGAAGGATTTTAAAACATATAAAAGCAATTACTTAGATCGATGCAAAATAACAGGAATATCAACAACAATCAAATTGTTGCAAGCCTTTCCATGCGTCACAAAATTAGTGCAGTATTCCTCTTCGTCATCCTCTAGCACAACAGCTAAGTGTTATTCATTGCCATGAATGAACCCTCCGCTACGGAAGCTGAGTTGCATATCTTCAGATCTAACAGTTGATGAGCCTTTCTGGAACCCCAAACCAGTTCTGCCTTTGTTGTCGGAGACCTCTACCACGCGCCCCCATTGATCAACGTTGCCGTCTTCCACAATCTTTTGAGCATCTTTTAATGAGGACATGGTTGCCCCAACTCTCTTCTCAGCAGCAATAGATAAGGATTGGAACGGAGTTTCAACCTCATCCCCAGCTTCAACATGATAGAAAGATGATAAATGGCTAACTAACAACACCTTCTCTCCTCCAACAATCACTAGCTTGCCATTCTTGACAAATTTAAGTTTCTGGTGCAAAGTGGAAGTAACAGCTCCCGCCTCATGAATCCATGGCCTTCCCAATAAACAACTATAGGTCGGGTGGATATCCATTACTTGAAAAGTAATCTAAAAATCACTCGGACCTATCTTGACTGGAAGGTCCACTTCACCAATTACTGTCTTGCGCGAACCATCGAACGCCTTGACAATTACCCCACTATACCTCATGGGTGCTCCTTGATAAGATAACTTTGACAAAGTTGACTTTGGAAGCACATTTAGTGATAAATCGGTGTCAACAAGCACGTTTGACAAAGCATCTTCTTTGCAATTCATCGAGATGTGCAAAGCCAGATTATGATTTCTTCCCTCCTCAGGGAGTTCTTCGTCGCAAAAGCTGAGATTGTTGCAAGAAGTGACGTTAGCCACAATATGATAAACTGATCCACAGTAACATCATGTTCTACGAACGCTTGTTCAAGAACTCTCTGTAGTGCTTCTCTGTGCGCTTCAGAATTCATCAGCAGAGACAACACTAAAATTTTTGAGGGGGTTTGGAGCAGCTGCTCTACCATATTGAACTTGCTCCTTTTGATTAGTCGGAGTACCTCATCATCATCGTTGGGTTTCAAGTTGCTGGATTCACCAGACTTATCTTTTGAAACACCAAACGTATCTACATTAGGGTCCTCCACTTTCTTACCAACAATTGTTTCCTCTTTATCCTTTGGGAACACCGACCCAAACACTCGACCATTGTGGGTCACTTTGTAACATCAGCAATGCTCACCACTAAACTAGTTGTAGGTAACGGGACCTCTTGACCATTCTTCATCATTGTAGCATTATACTGATACGGCACAACTTTATCAGATGAATACGGGACTGGGCCCATTAACCGTATTACCAACAGTAATACTGATCTTTGATTGTTGATGTTACTGGAGTCATACTGGATTACCAACCGCTCTTGTTGCTTGAAAACGGGCACTATGACATTTACGTCATCATCTACATGACGGGATTGAATAATTTGGATCATGCCTTCATCCATCAGACGTTGAGGATATGTAGAAGTCACCAGAAACCCCGCATCAATTTGCTTCTGAACTTCTTCTTTTTTCTTCACTGCCATATCAGGATGAGTTCTTCTGAGCTTCTGCTTCACAAGTACACACCTAGGCTTCAAAGGCAGGAAATGTTGCACAATATCAGTATCTAGACCAGGCATGTCTTCATATGACCAGGCAAAGACGTTAACGTATTCTCGTAGCAACTTAATCAACCCGTTCTTCACAGATTCTTCCAGGAGTGCCCCAATCTTCACTTCTTGCACACAATCCTCAGACCCCAAGTTGACTGTTTCCTGATTCTCAAGATGTGGCTGAATGATCTTCTCTTCATGCTCAAGTAGACGGGTAATCTCGTCAGGAATCTCTTCAACATCCTCCTCTTCGGTCTCAAATACAGGGAACTCAAAGTTGGGAGGTGGTGTTGGATCATTATGTTCAATGGGTTTGATCAACCTGCATAATGATTTCGGATATAAAGAGATTTTAGAATTCAAACAAGACAAATCATTATGCAGATGAAAAGATTGATTTTATTCTATTTTTAAGGTTTTATGTGATCACCAATTTCATGCAAAAAGCAAAAAGTGAAAACAATTGGAAAAACAAACATTTAACATGAATTTATTGAATGAAATATCATTGTATTTATGAGCCAACAATGTCATCACTCCTCCTTTTGGCATGGAAGAAGGGTTTTTAAACAAACAGGTGAACATTACGTTGACTTATGGACAACTGTTGGAACATCAACAGCGACCCAGTTATTGCAGACCCCTCTAGGGATGACAAAGTTACCAGAATCCTCCTCTGCATCCTCTTCCACAATAGCAGTAGCTTCCTCGTCTTGGACGGTGTGGATGAACCCACCACTCTGAAACAGACCACGCTTGTTGAAAGTGCCAGAAGAATACCCTATGCCAGCCCGAGATTTATTGTCTTCTATCTTGATCATTTGTCCTAAACCAGTAGTTGTGCCATGCTCAATGGTCAACTTAGCATCATTGTAGGATGCAAATGAAGAAGTTCCTTTCTTAGAAGGCTCAGCAATAGATAAAGCTTGGAACGGCGTCCCGACTTCATCCTCAGCGTCTATATAAGAAAAGGAAGACAGATGGCTAACCAGGAGAGCCTTCTCTCCCCTACCACCACCAGCTTTTTGTTCTTGACAAATTTAAATTTCTGGTGTAGGGTGGATGTCACGGCGCCTGCCTCGTGAATCCATGGTCTGCCTAGCAGACAGTTATATGATGGGTGGATATCCATGACCTGAAAAGTGATCTGGAAATCACTTGGTCCAATCTTGACTGGGAGTTCAACCTCACCAATCACTGTCTTACGGGATCCATCAAATCTTTTACCACCACTCCACTCTTCCTCATGGGAGGCCCCTGGTATGACAATCTAGCCATAATGGATTTTGGCAACATATTTAGTGATGATCCAGTGTCTACCAGCATATTTAGTGATGATCCAGTGTCTCCTCGCATAATCTCTTTATATCCGCATCAATTTGCTTCTGAACTTCTTCTTTTTTCTTCACAATCCATGGTCTGAAAATATTTGCAAATAACACCTCAGTTCCTTGAAATTTTTGTGTGATGAATGTTATGATGCGCATGAATGCAACAATCACAAATAAGGGATCACACACAAGGAAAATAAAGGTCAAGGGATGAATCAAGTCATCGTCAAGATCAATCATCCATTTTGGTGGATTATGGTTTACACCTTTATCAACACCCAAGTTCCATTGATATTGACAAGACTTGATTGGATCAACCAAGAATCAAGGGTTTGTTTCAAGTCACGAGCATGAAGTCTGGGTAAGAAACATCCTAAAGGAGTGAACTAAGGATAAAAACCTGTAGATCATGTTCTAAAAAGTTCCCAGAGTCTTAATTCCATCTATCGGATATTACAGGTTAAGATGACTGACTCATCGACCCATAATATTCTAAAGAGAAACTCGTCTGAGTGTAGTATCACGTAACAACTGTTATCAAGTCTACACTTGAACAGTTTCCGCACTACGTCCTAAATAGGCCAAGATGGGTTAAATGTTCTAAGGTCCTCAGCTTCTCAGACCCAATTAGAGAGAGCAATGCCTAACCATAAATACTTGTGTGACATTTCCAAATCCAAAAGAATCTCCACTGAGCGGATGGATCTCAAGCCAACTTGTTAAGGACTACTCCACACAAGTCGAACATGACTATACCATCCTCCTATCTTAATTGCACTCAAGTTTAGGTTAGAACTTATCTCACCACTCAGAGATCACCAAGCATAACAAGCAGATTATATCACACATACATATATACAAACATCACATATATACAAATATATTCACACAAAAAGATGGCTAAACCCACTGGAGACTACTCCCCAGCAGAGTCGCCACTTAATTTCTGTAGCGGTAAATTCATGATCATCAAGCTATGGATAAGCTAGAGATCAAATAACAAGAGTCGCCACCGCGCTTTTATTGTTTCCAAGGGAAAAGGGAAAAAGTACGAACAAAACCCAAGAGTAAGAAGTTTTCAAATCAAAACTAATAAAATGTCAGAGATTACAGGTAAGGGGGTTAGTTACACAGAGGGAAGGTGTTAGCACCCAAAGTGTCCTAGGTACTCCTAGGGAGCCCTTTTTGTGTGCATATGTACTTGGTATAAAGTGATGTTTACAAACAAATAGAATGGGGGGATGAGAAAAGAATTCATTAATTATATTTTTTGTGTTTGACAAAACCTTCAGTCTTGTGCCTACGTACCAACATAAAAATGAGGGATCAAAACCTCATAGTTCGTGATACAAATTTCAAAGTGGATGCATTGCTTTTAACAAAAATTAAGTTTGAAAGGCACAAAGGCCTAAAAATGGTTTGAATGAGTTAGCTTTTTTTTTTTGGCTTTCTGAAAGTTTAAGTCAAGTATAGTTAAGTTTATTTACAAGTTTGATTTAAGAAAATAAGTTTGAAAATGCAATGGCATAAGGCCAAAGTTTCTATCTTTTTGCAAAATGGTCAAAGTTTAGAACAAAATAAGTTCAATCAAAGAAGGTTTTGAAAAAAAGAGGGAGAGATTTTTGAAATTAAAGAAACGGGGAGAAGATGAAGAGACTATCCTATGTACAAAATTAAAAGTTTAGAGTTGAAGAGATCTGACCAAATGGGTAGCAATCCAATAGACAAGAATGTCAACAGAATCCCAGAATTCCCTTGGACTTTTAGAATCAAGCAACACACAAATGCACAATTATATTATCTTGAAGAGCAAGGCATCAAATAAAGATGGCCCCATCCAAGCTTTTCCATTCCATGATCTTCTTCAAAGTAGCCCATGTAACAGATGAATTCCACAAGTCACAGGTTCAAAATAACAACTTCACAATGATCATGTTGCAGATGAACTTAGAGAGATCTTGAATGATGTATCAGATGAAGTTTCAAATTGCAAGCACTTGGTTTCTCAATAAGTTGGCATTGGCCAAGTCCTTTAGCATAGGAAGCTTTCCTAGATTCTAAGCCCATTTGTCCAAGATCAAGCCAACAGTCCACACAAAAGTTTTTTAGGGTTTTTGTTGTTATTATGTACTTTAATGGTCAAAGACCACACAAACAAATAAAGTATACACAAACAAAATATATCACACAATATGGTCCAAATGGACAAAGTGAAAATTGCATTAAACAATTAGAATGATATGAACAATAAAGCTAGAATTAAATGACATTAAAGTAAATGGCTTGAAATTAAAAGTTAGTAGTTAATAGGTTAGAAGTTAGCATTGTTTTGCTTTTGCTTTCTTAGACATTCTTTGGAGAACACTCAACCCACTTATCACAAGCATGAATCCTTGAACCAAAACATCTTCCAAAGGAAGGAAAGAAGGCCAAGTTTGCACATAATACCATGAAAGAGGGGAGACTAACAATCTCACTAACTAGAATGCTATGCCTTTTTATGTCACAAATTTAGCGTTATGTTAAGCAATCGTAATTGGACTTATGTAGAAGTCACAACTATTTGAGACCGGGCAATAGAATTTTGGTGTTAATGCATGTTAGAGACATAGTATTATGAACTATGCTCATGAAACATACCATACACACAAAAAATATGCAAAAGGTGTGGCCTAATCTCATCCATACTCATGTTAATTTTTCAATCAACTAGTCTTAGGACTTTAAGATATCATAGGCCAAATAAGGTGAATGCATAAAGAATGGGAATGAGATGAAGAGGGAAGGGAATGGATCACAACTCAAATTGATCAAAGGAGGACTTTTATCAATTTAATATCATCCATTCATTTTAGGCGATGGAATGTACATTCCATCAATCCCCTAAATCCAATGATATTAAGTTGACAAAGTCAAATCAACCTGGACCAAGGCCCAACAACAATAGTCAAACTCAAACAAGTCATCATAATTGGTCCACAAAATTATTTGGCATTTAATCAAATTAAAAATACTAAAATAAGGCATTTAAATTAAATATGGTTTGTCCAATTCCTAAAACCTCATCAAAACACCAAAGAAATGGCCATGAGATTTATCATAGGTCAAACAAGGTCAAAGGACCTTGGAGAAAAAATTTCACAATTTTTGGACATTTAAAAATATTTTTAAACCATTAAAAACAAATTCAAAATCAATTAAATCATGAAAAATATTAATAATGATCCAAAAAATAATTTTAATTCAGAATATGAAAGAGGAAAATATTTGAATTTTTTTGGTGAAACTCTCATATTTTTTGGATCAATGTTAAATTTAATATGAATTAATGAAAATCAAAGGAATTAAAGTAAAAAACAGAAAATAAAAAAAAACGTGGACCACTTGATCTGCCTCATTAATTGAGGTGGCAGATCAAGTGGTTGAGCGCGCGCAGTTCACCATACACTTGAGTCAATTGTCCACATGCGTGGTAATCAACATGTACGCTCGTGATTAAAACATTTCAGCTGGATCCTATGGTTATGAGAGATGCCAACACATCGTCGGAGCTGTAGCTCCGGTCTTCTTCTCCGGTGGACCTCACCAGACTGGTCCACCTTCAACCATCACCCAAATTAAAAAGAAGGACATGATTTCAAAGTAAAAATGGCATTGAGTTCGAATCTAGCCTCAATTCACTCCAACTCCAAGTATATTGAGAGATACATGGAGTTGAAATTTGAGGTACATGAACTGAGTTGCTTCAATTTAGCCTCAAAGAAACTCAATCTTTTTGCCTACATTGGTAGGACTTTAGACAACAAAAGAATCAATAGAATTGAGCAAGAATTAGAGAGAATCGAGGAGATCAAAATTTCTGGAAAATACCTTCAATGAAGGTCTAGATTCAACTGATCTTGCTCGTGCTTGATCTCACTCCAAATGCTTGCAGAAGAAGGATTGAATGCTCAAAAGGTTGTGGATCCCTGGAGTTTTGAATTTCAAAACAATGGAAATTCAAACTCAAATTTAAGTGATTTTTTCAGGATTATCCTTTGGAATGTGAGGGCTAGAGGTTGGGATCAAAGCTGGCGCGAATGTGTGTGAAATGTTGAGCATATGGAGCTCTATTTATAGCTGAAACCATTGATATTTGCACACTTGAAATCACTTTCCAAATTTGGTCATTGATGATACATGGGTGCATGGGTGTTCATAGGCCCATAAAATCATTGCCTTAGGTCCATAAATGAGTGTGAGAGAGTCTGAAACCAACTTGGATTGCAAGGCAAGTGTGTGTGAATATTTGAAGTTTGATCCTTGCCAAATGATGACACCATGTTCATGTTGTGTGCAGCCTATGCATTCCTTGTCCAAAATGGATGAATTTGAGCTCTTTGGAAAGGTGAGATCAAGAGGAACAACTTTCATGCTCAACACTTTTCCGTTTGGAGCTTGGAAATTAAAGAATTTTGAGGTGGAAGTTTGGAAATTTTAACTTATTGAAATTTTTTCTAAGTGTGAAGTCATATGTCTCAATATTCCACCTTGCTTAACGTTTTATGGGAGCTTCAAATGAGAAACGTGTCTTCATCAAAGTTGTAGATATCTCAAATACCTTAAAAATGGTCACCAATTTAATGTCATTTGGATTTCAAATGATAGAGTTATGCATTTTTGAAGTTTGGAAAAATCACTTGTTCAATGGTATAGGTCAAAAGTGACCTATAATGTAACCTCATATCACACGCTCAAAGAAGCTGAATTAGCTCTCACTCAAAACATAAAAGTTGGAGTAGACACATTGAATTTAATTTTGAAACTTGGAAATCTTTCATCTCATAAAAATTGAGCAAGTTATGGCCTTGGGAAGTTGACTTTCAAATTAGGGTTTAGACAAAATGACCTATAATGTTTCAACATAGAAAATGATTTTACAAGCAAAACTAGCTCTAGGTCTTGTAAGACCCCAATTTTGTCCCTAAGATCCCTCATGGCATCATAACATTGCATTTACATTGCCTCAAGGATCATAAGCATCTTGGTTCCTCTTACCTTTGGGTGGGACCTCTTGTGAGTGGTTTGAGATCACCAAGCATGCTTGATTTGTATATCATTGCTCTTCTTATTTTGTTTACTAACCAAAAGCACAAAAATATGTCACTAACATCTTTTGTTTGTAGCTTGAGCAATCACAAGGTCCAAAGCTTCTAGGAGATCTTTTGTGCAATGATAAGGTCAAGAGGAGATGAAAGCAAGCATGGTAATGGCTCTCAAAGCTCTCCTCCATCAAATATGCCTCCTTAGCATCTCAATTCATCATTTTGATCAAAGCAAGTCAAAGGGTTTGAGGTTGGTTCCCCAAGGAAACCCTAATTCATTTGTGCACCATAATGCCTTGCTCTTGAAGCAACCTCAACCCATTGTCGCAACGCGAAAAACAACCGGCGGGGAAAATACAGAGCCTCCATCGATGCTATTCATCCTATGACGGAAAGGGAGCGCAGGACTAACCTAAGAAAGGGAAAGGAACGGTCTTACGACCAGAGATTACAAGGTACGGGAGTCGGTTACGCAAGGAGAAGGATTAGCACCCCTCACGTCTGCCGTACTCGACGGGATCCACACTCAAAAGATAGCTCAAAGAAAAGGAAAAGGGTTGCTAATAAACTGCTCACAGAAACTGCACAAACTGGAACGATAAACAGGTGGGGGAGAGGAAGAAGACGGAGGAAGTGGACTCGGCAGGAAGTTGCATACTGGGCCTACGTAGTTTGTCAGAAACGAACATCAGAGTCAACGTAGTTCGGGAAAAGGAGACATGCTCGCTAAGACATCGCATCCTATGGCTACGTATCTTCTCTATCCAGAGGAGAATCAGAGCACTCGTAGCTCGGCTAACGCACGCTGAAACAAGACACCAAAAAGGGACGCTGAGACGTCAAAAGAAACACCCAAAAGGAAACAGAATGCCAATACATGGACTTACACCCGACTCCCAACAATGACAAACGCTAACCAGCGAACACCAAAGAAAAAGGTTATTAGAACGAACCCCAACAAAGTAACCAAATATCCAGAATAAACTCCCGATATGTATAACCAGTCACCACAAATGAACCCCGAAGATGAACCCTAAACGAATAGCAATCGTCACAAATGAACCCCGAAGATGAACCCCAAGTGAATAACAATCGTCATAAGTGCACCCCAAAGATGAACCCCAAGTAATAACAATCCTCACAAATGAACCCCGAAGATGAACCCCAATATGAACCCCAAGTAATAATAGAAGACATCCCCCAAGGTGTACACATACAACATACACACACGCTGAACAAACGGGTACTCACACCAAAGCAAACAAATGCCAGAAACCGAGACACAAAACGGTAAGCACAAGTTAGGAATAGGGGTGAACAAACAGAGACTCAACAATGGAAGAGGGAAAGAGGAAACAACACAAATATAAAAGAAAACAACTAAAGGATGAACACACGCGAAAACAAAGAAAAGGGTGCCCGGAGAGATTGCCCTCAACCTCCTGCCTACGTACCTCATCTGGTATAAGAATCAGGGCGACGTAGTTCCCCTTACCAGGGGTAAAACACTCTCCTAACCAGAGACCAGGGAAACAACAAACTAATAGGGAGACTAAGACTCGGGCCTAATAGTTGTCATGTAATCAATATCCCTAAGTTGAGGTCTCTAACAAGAACTTAACTCACCCTGGAAGCGAGTCAACTCAAGTCTAAACTCTACATACGTTCAACTTCCTCAGAAGTTAATCATACGACTCCTACAGAAATGGAGATGAGAAGAGGAAAGCAAATAACCACACCAACATAAGTGAACAAACATCACACACTATATCCATACAAGAGGCTCAAACAATGGGTGGGCTTTAGTCAAGAGGGAATGCTCAACCTCGACAAACAAGCCAAACTGTAAGGGGTAATCTGTAGCTCTTAACCACTAACATTAAACGTCAGGGTGAAGCTGATCAAAGTTTAAATGAGGATGATACCTCATGCTCTTCACCCTGGCCAGGGTGAGCTCATGACACAGAAAGCGTGGGGATCCAGAAAGTGGGATCCTTTTCCACTTGACAGACTCTGGACAAAAGATCTGGGGCACATGTTCAGAAGCATCAGCACGTAGTGCAAGCATAAAGAACGACACACTGAATAACGGGGAATCGGTTACAGATCCCTATCTTCCGTCAATTGCCTCTTCTCTTGGAGGTCTTATCAAATATAACACATGCCTCTTCTTGGAGGTCTTTGGGCACAATTTTAAACAAACACAAACAGAGCCTCTGAAGGAGGACTTGCCAGCAAAATGCCTGCCAAAAAGGTGACAGGACTCCAGACTACATGAAGTAAGAAGCTAACTACCTGAGTGGTGTGTCAACCACAATACAATGCTCAAGCAAGAGCTAAAGCAGGTAAGCAACTAAGGTACCTGTACAAAGACTAAACAATTAGTACCTCAGTCATAAAACCAGAAGACAAGCAGTGAAACCCTCTAACAGTTACACAATTCAATGCATAAGTGCCCTAGCACTCAAATGAGCTCATGAGCTCACCACACCAATTAAAACCCTACAAAACAAACATAGGTCAGAACTCAATGCATTTGTATCTCACAAGGTGAGAACAAACCCAACCATCAATGATGAGTATCCAAACCTGAAACAAGAGACAAAGTTAGTTTATGTACATCCAATCAACACAACAAAGCATAAGCAAACAATGGCATGAGATGAATTGAATCAAGATCACTCCAAGTCAGAAGTAGGGTCCTTCAAATGACCACCCAATAATCCATACTCCAATGATCCACAATTAACCATAAACCCCTTGAAAACTCAAGTAGAATCAGCTTGGACTCAAAACTTGCTCACAATGGCTTCATACCTCTTCAAACACTTATTAAAGCCTCCAAAAGATGTGAGAACCCCAAATAAACTCCAACCAATGATCACAAGCCCAAAACATAACCATGTGAACCCCTAAACATCAATCACCAAGGCCAAAGATCCACCATACTTCAAATACCATTCAATTACTTCAAAAGCTCCAAAATAGGCCTAAATCACTTCAACAAGTCACCACGAGCCTCAAACCATTCCAAAGTTCACATATCAGTAGGATCATGCTTTTAAGATCATCTCTAATGAGTCACAAATCCAACTTATAAGCCCATCAATTCATCTCATACCAATAAGAACCTCCACTCCCTCAATACCTTGTAAGTCCCCTTGAGAATTCACTTGTGTTTCCAACCTTCAAATAAGTACCAAATAATGTATGACTTGAATGAATGCGCCAATCAAATGACTCAAGACTCACAAATCAGGGATCAAACCAATGCAAAATAGGCAAAGGCTCACACTACAAAGAAAACCCCAAACCAAGTTAAAGAATGGACCAAGAGCAAACCCTAAAATTGGGTCAAAACCCTAGTACAAAGACAAGATTCAAAACCTAACCAAATGACCAATCCATGACCCATCCTCTTGCACATCACACATTCAAACACTCCCTCCAATTTCCTCAAAAAGACCAACATCAAATCCATGATCAAGTATCTCAACTTGCCTATGCCATGTAATGACAAAAAATATGCACAAAATGAACTTCCAACTTAGAAAATTCATATCAAATCAGAAATGCATGCCATGACTTTGGGATTTTTATATAAGTTCCTTATATCATGAATGTTCAACATGCAAAAGATCAAATCCAAAATAATGCAAATGATATGTGAACAAAAATGCACCAATTCAATGTCAAAAATGTGACACAAATTGTCACATTTTTCTCTATGTGTCAAAAATGATGATAACATGTGAGAAAAAATCCAAACCAGTGACCAATAATTCATGTAATGTATGAATGTCATGTATGTAAAAGAGTGGATCAAAAGGTTCAAAATTGAGGATTTCACAATACATTGAATGCACTAGGTCAATTTGGCACAATATTGATTCAAAAATTCCCATATAAAGATCCAGACATCAAAAATTCTTGAATTTAACACCATAGAAAAGTAGACACAAATACAAAACTATGAAAAAAAATCGGGACTCAATTGGACTATTTTTGGATTTTTTATGAATTAAACAAAATGACCAAGATAATTGAAATATAAAATGGAAAAGGAGGGAAACAAATTATTTGAATTAATCAAGAAAAAACACAGACCACTGGATCTGGCGCACATCTGAGATCAACGGTCCTCATTCAAACTAGTGAAACGCACCGTTTCATTAATTGAGTCACCACACCCAATCAGCGTTCAACGCTTGCGTGGCCTTAGTCAAACGAACCTCATCCAATCAACCTTCCACGCACTGAAACACATGGTGCACACTCAGCAAACCCTAATTATACCACAGACATCGGAGCTCCACTCCGGACGTCTTCCCCGACGAGTTCCCGGTGGCTCCCACGGCGGCGCCACCCTAAAATTTTCCAGAAATTCACCAGACCAACACCATTCCACTCAGATTTCCACGCTGATTCCAAATATCATATTAGATTCTCCTAATTCTTCCTAGGTTTTGCAATTCGAAGAGGAGAAGTTTTCAGATCCAAACTTCCAGTCACAATGAAATCCTTAATACTCACTCAATCTCAATTCTAATCATATATTCATGACCTACACAATAAGATCTTCAATTCTATAACCTAAAATCAGCAAAAGGAGTGAAAATGGAGTCACCTGAAATTGGAGATCTCTGAAATCACGATCTCACGAGCTCAGCTGCTCCAGATCAATTCCTTTGAACTTCCTTTGAAGCTTTATGCAAAAAGAAATGGCTGAAACCTCTTGAATGTGCCTCAATTTCCAAATCCGATCATCATGATAATGCCCTTGAACTGCTTGATTTCTTGAGGAATAACACCAAACGATAGGTGATTCTTGATCAGTGAAGTATGAGGATCAAGAATATGCAACAATATTTGAGATTTATGTGAAGAAAATACAAATTCGAAGAGAGAAATTGAGAGAGTTTTCTTGAATTCTAGATCTGAAAATGCAGTTCTAAGGCTTGTGATTAGGGTTTCCCTACTTATACTTCTTGCTAATAACACTGATAATCATTTTAGCCATTTACTAATCATGATTAGTGAGTTGTTATGCAAATTGCAAAAATGCAAATTGAGCTCCCATGGCCATAATGCACTTGCTCAGCCCCATGCTAGGGTTTTAGTCCACTTAAGAATAACCAAGGGTCAGGATTTGAAGGCTGTTTTGCTTACATCTCAAGCCAAGAATGAATGGTGAAGATTTGCTTCATTTTGAACACATGTGAAACAAGGAACATACACGCCTATTTCATGCATGGCAAGGGCTCATTTTTACTCAAATATGGTCTATGGAGAAGGCTGAAGTGAAGCCTTGCCTTGGTTCTTTGTGAATATTGATTTGTAGCATGATATCATCCTTAGAACAAATGTGAAATAATGTGACTTTTGACCATGATTACTTGAGGCTTAGTTTGCACAATTGAGTCAAATGATGTCATTTTGAGATGCCTTGAACACGAGAAGCACTTTGCAAAAAGAATGAACCAATTTGAAGTATTATATCAAAAGTTATGCCATTTTGAATTTCCATGTACACTTTGTGATCAAATGACCATAACTCCTCAACCATTCATCATATGGACATGAATTAGGACGTTTTGGAAAGGGGAGACAAATATATACAACTTTTATGTTCACCAAAAATCCATTTGAAACTTCTTTGATATTGAAAAGTCAAGTTGAAAGTGGACCAAAACTTGCCAAATTTGGAAACTTTGAATTATAGGTCATTTTCCATTTTTAGTAACTTTTGCCATGACCTTTGAATATTCAAGATGGATGTTTAGAATGATGAATAGACCCCATTTGAACATGATTTAGGTGTCTCCACTCATTTCCCCACCTCATAGCCCTCAGTTGACTGCACAGTTGACTCTTAGTCCTCAGATGACCTTGAAATGTCTTGATCAACTTGAGCCTCTACCACTTGGTGAAATTGCTTCAAAATGAAACCCTAGCTCATGTAAGCTCCTTATAATAATCATATGGTCCTCAGCCCAAGAAAATACCTCCTCTTTGAGCAACCCTAGTTGGAAGAACTGCATTGATTAGGGTGGACCAAAGGTCACAACCCTAATCCAGAGGAACTTGAGGATGAACTCTGAAACCCTTGATGATGATAGAACCATGATGATGGCGATATATCCTTGCAGATAAGATGATGCTTAAGACCTTTGAAGAATCAAGAAACCCTAATTGGAGCCCATACCCTCAGATGGTTGATGATCAATTCATAGAGACCCTCAGGCTTGAATCACCTAACTTCCCCATCTTTTGAAAAGACTTTGGAGGATGACCTTCTCATTTTCATATGAGATGCAAAATGAAATGCCTAATGCCCTAAAACATGAAATGCAATGCCCCAAACTAGTCTCAAGAAGAGGAGGGAAAATTTTGAGGTGTTACAGCTGCCCCTATTCAATCCACTGTGAACCTGTCGATATGAACAGCCTCGGCCTTCAGATGATCAGGGTGAAGAGTGGTTGAATACCAAGAACAAACGAACAATTTGTGCTCCACTGGAAGTCTTTTCTTTTTGTTATTATTTTTTTCTTTTCTTGAACCCCAAAAACTTCTTTGATTTTTTTTCTTGGACCCCTACACAAATATTTTTTCTTTCGCGCGGATGATCCCTGATCACGGCATTTGAACCCCGGCAACTTCATGCCACTCCTGCTGCCAAACAATGAACCCTGTTCTCCATTTGAACCCTAGTCGCCTGACGATAACTCTCGATCGTCGTTGTGAACCCGATTCTCTAGAAGACACCCTGTGTCTCCTTTTCTCCATTTGAACCCCGTTCTCCATTTTCTTGTGATAATTCCGTTGGCAACGTCGGAAATAACATCAACCACCACTCTGATGGCGATATACCAAAGGGTACACCTTCACAAAAGGAAGGTAACATGTGCATTTCTTCCCTTGAAGACACCCATAACGACTTCTGTTGGCCTCGCCAAAGTCTAAGGTGACACATGGTCAGAAGATGATCTTGAGGACCTCATCCCGGATACAATCTTCAATTCCAATCTCCATCTCCAGTTGAACCCCATTCTCCAGAAAATGCCCAGCACTTCCTTTTCTCCTGGTGGACCCTAATCTCCACGTTGATCGCGTAACGTGCTCCAACCTTCATTTCCATCTCCGAACGACGGAATCTCTTCCTCCAATATCGCGCTACTGGGGAATACTGTTGATTCAAAATCATGATGCCAAACTCCTCAGAGTAACATCTTCACCAACCAACTAAACCAACTCTCAAACGGTAACCACGGCCCGAGACTAGCTTATGCTTGCAATGCCGATGCATGAGTTTTACAGCGTAATGCTCCATAACCATGGAAATGCTACGCAATTAGTTATGCAATATGCTATGCTTCTCTAAATGATGAATGCATAAAAAGTATCCCCCTCAGGGGACGGCACGAGCAACTCTGTTGAGGAACTCGATATCACTCCAATCTCCAACCCTGCTTGGGATAACACTGATGCCGAGGAAGGAGTAACCCTCACTAGGGGTGACCTCCACTGAACTCGATCTGCTTGGGGAAAGAAAATCTACCAACACACACCCCTGCCGGGGAAACAGCAACCTTCAGGCCTAGCTGCTGAGGAGACACCGACCTCGAACCCGCTGGGGAGATACGGAATATTCGATACGGAACACCCGTCGACTCGTCGAACACTAGTGATCACCATCTAACCACAGTGTCAATTTTCCACTTTTGAGAGCTCCCAGACTCATTCGGTCTTTTCCGATTCATCACCTTGTATTCTCGACTTCTCCCTACTTCAAGAAAGTCGACCTCCTTAGATTCGTGCCAACTCTCCAGTCCTCAGACTTTGAAGAGTCTTCTTGATTAACCCTCTAGGATCGTCACAATTCTTTCGCCGTCTCTACACCATTCTTCACTTTCTCGTCCCTGATCAGACCTCAAAGGAATCTTTTGTCTAAAAGAAACGCTTCGCACCACAACCTGCAAGTGAGTGAAAATAACCAACCGCACCTGTGTTAGATACCCAAAAGTGCTTATTTGAGCTATCAAATATGGGTATCTTTCACTCCATTTCCTTGCTAAATTGTCAAAACCACCTTTGTTTTAGATGAAATGCAATACATTGATAAACGATCTTGGTACCTTTGATTTGTGTGTTATTGTGCAGGAAGAAGGCATGAAATAATTGAAAATGAAGACACAAGAAAGTTGGCAAAGGAACCAAAGAGAAGATGCATTCATCAGCTTGCTCGCTAGGCGAGAGCTGTAGCGAAGGACTCGCTAGGCGAGCTTCCAGCGAACGTTGCAGCGAACGCGTCCAGACTTGGTGAAAAGCGCAGCCAGCACTCACTCGCTAGGCGAGCCATCAGCGAGATCCCAGCGAGGATTCCAGTAGCCAAACCTCTCAACCTTCCTGGAGCGAGGGTTGAAGCGTGCCCTTCGCTAGGCGAAGGTTTTGTTCGCTAGGCGAACATGACAGTCTGAGATAGGCTGTTTCTCTGGGCGCAGGTGCCTCATGTGCCTCAATTAGACCCTCGCTAGGCGAGCCATTCTGCTCGCCTAGCGAGCATGACAGCCCAGTACAGCTCTATAAGTAGCAAGTGCCACTTTTTGGAGCCATACCTAATTTTTCCATACTTTTGCACTTTTTCTAGATATTTTTACAGCATTGTTCTTAGAAGCTTTTGTGCCCTAAATTTCATTTCTCTTCATCTCTTAACCATCTTTTACAAAAAGAAGGTGGATTCCCATCCAATCTCGATTATTCGACTCAGATGTTGATCAACCTTCTTCCGAAACTTGCCGACCAAGCTACCATAAAAATGAGTAGCTAAGTCCTCCATTTGTCAAGGTTAGATGTAGATGATCATTAACTTTGTGTGTAAATGTAAGGATCTTCATGTGTAAACTCTTTAATGGTGAATATATGATGAAAACTTTGTTCTTATTTAAAACTCTTTGTGTTGGTTTATGATCGAGAGATGTTTACCAACTCTTAACCTAGGTTTTCATCCAATCTTTTTTGTTAGCTAGAGATAGTAATGAATGATTTTGTTCACCATAAGGTTGAACCAAAAAGTTGTCATTTTGATAGGTTGTGTTAGAGATAAACAATCGATCAAAATGGGAAAACTCATAATGTGTGTTCGACAGAAACACATTGGGAGGACTTTGTGAAATAATTTATCATCTAAAGGAGTTTATAAGATTGTTGACCGAACAAATACATGCAAAGTGATCGTTGAACCCTAACTTTGGCAATATTTCTCAAATATTCAAATCAAACTTTAACCGCATTGTATTACCTTTTTATGCAAGATAACGTGATTAAAACCAAAACCCCCTGTGTTACTTAAGCTAAGATTAATACAACCATCGAACGGCGGTGATATCTTACAATCCCTGTGGATACGATAACAAAAACCCGACACTTAAAATTACAATCAACAAAATGGCGCCGTTGCCGGGGAATTGTAAATTGATATTGCGAGCATCGCAATGGTTGCTTAATTTTTAGCTTTTGAATTTTTGACTTGTGCTTGTAATTTGTTTGGTTTAGTGTGCAGCTTACGTTTTATGCGAGGGCAAATCCCTGTGGACGAACTTCTTTTTGATCCTGAGATCGAGAGAACCGCAAGGAGGCTTAATAGCAAAACGAGACGTAGGAGGCAACAGGCTAGACAACGTCAAGAGCAAGGAGAAAGTTCTTCTACTACAAATCCACCACCATTCATACCTAACATGGAGCCACCACCACCACCTATTTCTACTCCATGCATAAACAGTCCAAGAAACACCGCTCAGTTTGCCAACCACACGGGAAGGCAAGCTGAGATGAAAACGGGAACTCTCAATTTATTATATGGAAGTCCATTCACCGGAATGGACCATGAAGATCCCTTTGCTTTTCTCACAAAATTTTATGAGATAGCATTGGCAGCCGGAGTGGATCAGGCTCAGGAGCTCCCGTTATTCAGAAGATTATTTCCCCACACTTTGCTCGGCAAAGCAAAAGATTGGTACTTAGACCAAACACCAGCCGTCATGACAGACTGGAACGTGTTAGAAGAAAAGTTCATCAAAAGATTCTTCTCCCATAACCGGTTCATGGAATCAAAGACGACCATCTCGGTGTTTTCACAAGGAACCAGTGAATCATTAAATGAAGCGTGGGAAAGATTCAAGTCCATGCTTCGGAAATGTAAAGGGCATGGATTTGATGAATTGACTCAAATCCATATCTTCAAAAATGGACTTCAACCAAATTGCAAGACGTTGTTGGATGCTACCTCGGGTGGCTCTTTATTGTCAAAAAGTGCCGAAGAAGCTACAAACATTATAAATCAAATGGCTTTAAATGATCTTCAGAGTCAAAGTCGAGGCAACTCTTTGAAGAAGCCGGGAGTGCTTGAGCTAGGGACGAACGATGCCATCCTTGCCCAAAACAAGCTCATCTCACAACAAGTGGAACTCTTAACGCAACAAATTAAAGAGTTGAGAGAACCGTCTAAAGCTAAACAAATAGCTTGTTGTGAGCTTTGTAAAGGTGAGCATGACACCGGATTCTGTCCACCTCCGGGATTCGAAGAAGTAAACTACATGGCAAACCAACCGAGACAACAACAACAACAACCTTATCAACCACACCCTCAAAATCAACAACAACAATTCCAAGGGAATCAAGGGTTCCAACCTAGGAGTAACTATTACCATAACCAAGGTTATGGAGGTGGTTCTTCTAGCCGTCAAAACCCTCCCCAAAATCCTTATCAACCTCAACAACCGCCGGTCGTAAATTCTAAGTTGGAAGAGACATTGACGCAATTCATGCAAATGTCAATGGCAAATCAAAAAAGCAACGACGCGGCTATAAAAAATCTCGAGACCCAAGTTGGGCAACTTGCTAAGCAACTCGCGGAACAACAACCCGATCCTTCCTTTTCGGCAAACATGCAAACAAATCCTAAGGAGCATTGTAAAGCGATCATGACGAGAAGTGGGAGGGAGTTAATTAGTGAGAATAAAAAAGGAGATGAGAGAGAAAATGAGGAGGAAATAGTTGAGGAAAATATTGATGGTGAAGTGGGGGAGTGGAGTGAAAAGGAAGAAGTTGAAACGAACAAAAAGAATGGTGAAGTTGAAAAGAAAAAAAGTGTGGAGATTGAGAAAAATACAAGTGATGAAGTAGTGGTGGAGCCAGTGAAAAAACCTAGATGGAGGAGTTCTAGAATTGCTAAAGGAAAGGAGGTAGTGAGCGCTACTCCAATCCAAAACCTTCCTTATCCTCATGCTCCGTCCAAAAGGGAGAATGAACGGCATTACGCCCGGTTCATGGATATTTTTAAACAATTGAAAGTGAACATTCCGTTTGCCGAAGCCTTGGAGCAAATGCCAAAGTATGCCAAATTCATGAAGGACATACTTACAAAAAAACGGAGGTACACGGAACCAGAGACAATCTTGCTTGATGCACGATGTAGTGCCATCATTCAAAAAACTCTCCCAAGGAAGGAATCCGATCCGGGACGAGTCGCTTTACCGGTAACCATTGGAGACACATACATGGGTAATGGCTTGATTGACTTGGGATCTAGCATCAATTTAATTCCCCTGTCCATTATCAAAAGATTGGGAAATGTTGATATCAAACTTGCGAAGATGACTTTGCAACTTGCTGATAAATCTACCACTGCACCGTATGGAGTGGCTCAAGACATGTTAGTCAAAGTTGATAAATTCTTCTTCCCGGTTGATTTTATTATTATTGATATGGAAGAGGATGATGATGCTCCGCTCATCCTGGGCCGACCATTCATGAAAACCGCGCGCATGATGATAGACGCAGATAACGGTTTGATGAAGGTAAGGGTCCAAAATGAAGAGGTAGCCTTCCATCTTTTTGAAGCCAAAAAGCATCTCAATGATAAACATGATTCTTTCCGAATCGATGCCACAGAGGAGAAGCTAGTGGAGGTCACAAACCAGGTCCATATTTCTAATCCTTCCGAAAGACCTCTTATCGGAGTCTACCAACTTTCGACCAAAACTAATGAAAAAAAGATGGAAGCATGGTTGCATGAATTAGAGGCTTACGGAGAACTTTTCTATCATGATGAGACAAGGGAAGGCGTGGATATGACCAATATAGTGGAGGAACCAAAATTGGAGCCACATTTGAAATATGTGTACCTTGATGATAACTGTACTAAACCCGTGATCATTAGCAATAATTTGTCCACAAATGAAGAGAATCAATTGATGCGGGTGCTGAAGAAGAAAGAGGTTGTCAAACTGGTAGAGGCCGGGATGAATTGTTCTATCGCCGACGGTGAATGGGTGAGCGTTGTGCAAATAGTTCCGAAAAAGGGTGGTATTAGATTTTATCGAAGGTTCATCAAGAACCTCTTGAAGACAACAAAGCCCTTGAGAAAGTTGCTCAACAAAATGGATCCCGGTAGCTCAAACAACAAAGTGGATCGCGGAAGCTGCACAATTCCTTTGGATGCTCCTCTGTGAGCATCGCACCGTTGAGCTTAGCCGACGTTAAACAAGCGCTTGTTGGGAGGCACCCCAACATTGTAAGTATTTACTGCTTTTTCTGTGTGTTGTGATGGGATTCGAAGTGCTAACACCTTGCTGAATGAACCTGAACTGCTGCCTTTGAAAAGGCAATTGCTGTCATGCTCGCTTGTTGCTCGCTAGGCGAGGCAGTAGCGAGCTGATTCGCTAGTTGCTCGCTAGGCGAAGCAGCAGCGAGCGCTGCATGACAGCACTTATTAAAAATCTCAGCAGGGCACTCATTTTGGCCCAAACACAACTTTTCTGTTTTTCAACTCTGCTGAGGAAAATTTTAACCGAGCACTCTCCACACTCTCTCATTTTCATCTCTCTCACTAACACTCTATCCCTATTTGGAAGATTGCAAACCCTACTCCACTTTACATTTCAATCAATCCGTGTAACTAAGGTTTGCCCTACTACATTTTCTGTATGTTTGAACTCTGTTATTTCCGATTTGGATGTCAATTAGGATGAGTTGTGGTATGGGAAACTTTAGGTTTGCATGTGGGATTTTAGGTTTTGCAATTGGGGATTTTAGGTTTTGCAATTGGGGATTTTAGGTTTTGCATGTAAATGTGTAATCCCCAATAGCATAGAACGTTCGTTTAATTGATAAATCATTAGGTTCTGAAATTGAAACCATTAGAATGTGGGTTTTGGGAAAGATTCTCTGAAAATGCTGCAGAACCCAAAAACCCGTAAGGTTCGCTAGCACTCGCTAGGCGAACCAGGGGCGAGCGTTCGCTGCCACTTCGCTAGGCGAAGCAGCAGCGAGCATGACAGTTCTTTAAATTTTGGTTTTGCTGTCTAATCTGTTTGGTGTGTGTTGTTTCCTTTTATATTTTGCAGATGGAATCAAGGTCTGGAACTTCAAAGAAGAGGAAGGGAGGAAACACTTCCCGATCTGTACCTATCCAATTTGATACCGATAAGTTTGTCGGCCCGAAGCAGGCCGCCAGGTACATTGCTTTGGAAAAACGGAAAATTCTTCCGGAGAAGCGATTCCTCATCAACCCCCAAGGCACAAGCAGAGCATTTGCCGGGTTGATAGACACTATGAAGTGGGATCGGTTAATTTCCCCACTTGAGCATTATGACATAGCAACGGTGCGTGAGTTTTATGCAAACGCACTGCCTGATGACGACGAGCCCTTTACTTGGATATCTAGAGTGGCCGGCCGTCCAGTTGCATTTGATAGGGATGCCATTAACCGAGTCCTTGGTGAGCCGCTCCAGCTGGGAGCTGAGGAGAGAAACACATACCACACTGATTTACGGCTTCACCGGGATGTTGAAGCCATTTCTGCCGCCCTGCTATTAAGAGGGAAATCTGTTGAGCGGAACCCATCTGGGGTTCCCATGAGGTATCATAGGGAGGACATGACTCCCTTGGCTCAACTGATTCTGCTGATGGTGCTGACAAATATCCATCCAAAGTCCCACACTTCTACAGTGCCGATCCCAGTGGCACATTTGGTTCACAGTATCCTCTCCAACGTCCAGATCGATGTGGCGAGGATCATCGCTAATGAGCTTAAGTCCGTGATCGAAAGCGGGCTAAAGTCGGGGGCTCGTGTGAATTGTCCCCTAGCTTTCCCCTGCCTGATTATGAGCTTGTGCTTGCAAGCGAGGGTGAGACTACCCTCAAGGGGTCAAGTCAGGATCCCGCCACCTATCGATGACCGGTACGTGGCCAAATATTGCAGGGCCAAGAATGCCAGAGGCAGTGCAGCTGCAGAGAGTACCCGGGCTTCTGATGGTCCTGGTACTTCTACTCCTGGACCAGATCCCTACCTGCAAGCTGTGTGCGATTACAGTTTTGAATGGATGGCGGCAACCCAGCGTGCCATGATAGATATGCACGACTCTATGCAGCGGTTACAGCTGCAGGGAAGTGGTGCTCATGCCTTGATGACGCGTGAGCAGTTTCTGCTTAACGCCAACTGGCCTGTGGACAGGCCTGTGTATGGTGAGGGGGCGGGCGCTGGTGCGTCTTCGGGTGCTGCAGCTGATGATGATGATGATGATGATGAGGCTACCGGTTCTGAAGCCGGTAGCGAGGAGGATTCTGAGCCCTTAGAGGGTTAAGTTTTTGTATTTTTCATTTTACGTTTATTTCTATTGTATTTCCAGAATTCTGTATTTTGATGTTGGCTTTGTACTTTTGGGGTGTTTTGTCCCCCATGAACAAATTTAAATTTTTAGTAATGTTATTTATTTATGTTTTTAATTTTGTTTGTTTAATAAATTTTTGGTTGATTGAGTGGCAAACCTTCTAGATTGGTTGCTCCTCAAAGAAGTACCCAATGAAGGTGCATCCGAGCTTGGATGGCAATGATAAGAATAAACAAGTGAATAAGGCTAAGGTACATGGTTACCTCCGGCTAGAATTTTAGAATGCATTAAGAACTTTACTCTTTTTGGTAAAATTGAATATTGTCTTTTTGCAACATAATTGAATGAATGTTTCATCTAGAACTTAAAACCATAAATTGTGAGGAAACCTCCATTGTACACTTAAATGTTGGATTCTAATAAGTTTTGTTGATTCATTTGATTCATGCTTTGTCTTTTATTATTGTGAATATGTGGAAGCAATTAGAAATGATCAAGGCACTTGTTTTCTATCGAGCACAACTACATCCAAAAACAACTTACCTGTGAGCAGAGAGAGTATTCGTTAACCCCTTTGAGCTTAAACAGTTGAATCTCAGCTTGAAATAAAGCGAGATTTCAAAAATCTTTTTTTTACAACCCGGAAAATCTTGATTATTGTTCTTTTGCCGTAAAAAGTTAAGAGCATTCACTTAGGGTGAGTAAGAAATAAGTTGGGGAGAATCGGTAAGTACCACAACTCTTGGAAAAAAATGAAAAACCAAGCAAGCATTGAAAATAAAAATATAGAAAAGAAACATCTGTTTTGTAAATATGATGTGAAAGAAAAGAACAAAAATAGAAAGAATGAAAATGAATGCTTGCTTGGAAGAAAAATAGTGAAAAATAAAAATTGAGTTGTGAAATAAGAGTTGTGAAGGTTTCAAATAAGAAACAAATGGAACGAAGTCGAGATGGGTGAATAAGTGTACAGTGAATGTCTCTTTTGCATCGGCAATTTCGTTTTCAATGGCCTTAGAAATGACCCTTGTTTGTTAACCTGACCAAGCTTCAACCGAAAAGCCCTTAGTGATCTTCGTGCTTCCACATTACCATTTATAATTGTTAGACATTGTATGAATCGAATTGATTTCTTCATTATTTGTTAGAGAGTGAGATTATTCCCGCGGTTGCAAACGCGTAAATTCTTCATTCCTTATTCGAAGAGGAGAGATAGGGTGATTCATTCAGAATAATATTGTTGTAGATAGATAAATATTTCGCATAGCTATTAAGTTTTAGTTCTTGTGTATTATTTTATTCGAACCGTTGGAAACTTGTATATGCTGATTCGCTTGTGTTTGAGCCGTTTTATCCAACTTCGGAGAAACCATTTTCTTAAAGCAAATCCTCTTGTCCTTCAAGAGGCATACTTTGCTTGAGGACAAGCAAGAATCTAGTTGGGGAGAGTTGTTAGATACCCAAAAGTGCTTATTTGAGCTATCAAATATGGGTATCTTTCACTCAATTTCCTTGCTAAATTGTCAAAACCACCTTTGTTTTCATGACCATAGAAAAAACGTGCCCCAGGCGCGCCAAAATTTCAACACCCAGGTCACTCAACCTTCCGAATAAGATTTCAAGTTTCAATCCTCTAAACATGCATTGGAAGAGACCCCTACATCTCAAAATGCAAAGATTCTTATCAAAATAAACTGATGTTTTTGCAATCAAAGCGGTAATGAAAACAAAAACAAAATTATTTGACTGAATATGCATTTCATTGATTGAAAAAGGGTGGCTCGTGACTGAGCAGTACACAGGAAACAATCCCTGAAAAGAGGTAATTGCGCATAAAAGGAAAATCTATCCTAATGGCAATGTGAACCCGTGATCTCATCGAGTTCCAACCCGGTTACAACCCATATGTCCTCAAGACTCTCCGCACTTTCTGCCTTCCGAAACAAGACGCTTCCGACCGATCTCCGCTTTTAGATTATCCATGTGTCATATCCAAAGTACAAACGACCATGCTAGACGCAGTTGTTCGTTTCACTCCCTCTTTTGCTTGGACCGCTCTTTCGGGTTTTCAGTCCACCGGGATACCCTTTTTTGCCCAAGCCGCCCTTGTGGGGTTTTCGACCTGCCGGGTGTACAGTTTTTTCTCTTTTTATCCCTAATTTTTGCCCGAACCTTTTCATTTTCATTTTTTTTGGTTCGCCGGGATGCCCATTTTTGCCTGGACTATTTTATTCTTTCCGTCCAGCGGGTCTCTTATACGAAGTATTTTTTAACTGCGTTCGCATTCACAGGGGATGGAAAATCCTCACCATCCATGGTCATCAACAACAAGGCTCCGCCAGAGAAAACCTTTTTGACCACGAATGGACCTTCATAATTGGGTGACCACTTGCCCCGACGATCATTTTGAGGAGGAAGGATCCTTTTCAACACCATATCTCCCACATGGTACACACGAGGTTGCACCTTTCGGTCAAAAGCACGCTTCATTCGCTGCTGGTACAATTGCCCATGACAAATGGCCGCCAGCCTCTTTTCCTCAATCAGACTCAACTCTTCATACCGAGTCCTTACCCATTCAGCCTCTTCCAATTTCACATCCATCAGGACTCTCAATGACGGAATCTGGACCTCAACTGGTAGCACAGTTTCCATCCCATACACAAGCGAGAAAGGCGTTGCCCTAGTAGATGTACGCACTGAGGTTCGATACCCATGCAACGCAAACGACAACATCTCATGCCAATCCTTATCGGTCACGACCATTTTTTGCACAATCTTCTTAATATTCTTATTAGCCGCCTCGACCGCCCCATTCATCTTTGGACGATAAGGAGAAGAATTGTGATGCTCGATCTTGAATTCCCGACACAATTCTACCATCATCTTGTTGTTGAGATTAGAACCATTATCAGTGATGATTCTTTTGGGAACCCCATATCTGCAAATGATGTCTCTTTTCAGGAACCTGGCCACGACCTGCTTCGTCACGTTTGCATAAGATGCCGCTTCCACCCACTTGGTGAAGTAATCAATAGCCACTAATATGAACCGGTGCCCATTCGAAGCCGTAGGCTCGATCTTTCCGATCATATCAATGCCCCACATAGCAAACGGCCACGGAGACGACATCAAACTCAACGGATTTGGACGCACGTGCACCTTGTCAGCATAAATCTGGCATTTATGACATTTCCGCACGAAGTTGAAACATTGAGCCTCCATTGTCATCCAGTAGTATCCAGCCCTTAGCAACCTTTTCACCATCGCATTCCCGCTGGCTTGGGTACCAAATGATCCCTCGTGCACCTCTTTCATCAATTGGCTTGCTTCTTTGTCATCGACGCATCTGAGCAAAACCCAATCAAAATTCCTCTTGTACAAAACCCCATCTTTATTCAGATAGAACGCCATGGCCAACCTCCTCAGAGTCTTTCGGTCCTTCTTAGACGCTCCCTCGGGATACTCTTGGGTCTCCAGATAACGCTTGATGTCATAATACCACGGCTTTTCATCATCAGGCATTGCTTCGACAACAAACACGTAAGTCTTTCTATCCAGTCGTCCCACCTCAACACTAGGGACTTGATTCCACCACTGCACTTTAATCAAAGCGGCCAGAGTAGCCAAGGCATCTGCTAAAGGATTTTCTTCCCTCGACACATGGTGTAATTCCACCTTGGTGAAGAACGTCAACAATCTCCTCGTATAATCCCGGTATGGAATTAAGTGGGATTGATGCGTATGCCATTTCCCGTTAACCTGGTTCACAACCAAAGCTGAATCTCCATAAATAACAAGGTTCTTGATTCGCAAATCAATCGCCTCTTCGACACCCAAGATACAAGCTTCGTATTCAGCCACATTGTTGGTGCATTCAAATGTTAGTCGGGCAGCAAAAGGAATGTGGGATCCCTTCGGCGTAACCAAAACAGCACCAACTCCGCTACCATTCACGTTAACGGCCCCATCAAACATCAGAATCCATTCGGACTCAGGGTCAGGCCCCTCCTCCGGGATAGGTTCCTCACAATCTTTCGATTTGAGAAACATGATGTCCTCATCGGGGAACTCAAATTTCATCGGTTGATAATCCTCAATGGGTTGCTGGGCGAGGTAATCAGACAATACACTCCCCTTTATTGCTTTTTGAGAAGTGTACTGGATATCGTATTCAGTCAAAATCATTTGCCATCTTGCAACCCGTCCGGTCAATGCTGGCTTCTCAAATATATACTTGATCGGATCCATCTTGGAAATCAACAAAGTGGTATGAACCAGCATATACTGTCTTAGCCGGCGAGCAGCCCACGCCAAAGCGCAACAAGTTTTCTCGAGCAGTGAATATCTTGTTTCACAGTCGGTAAACGTTTTGCTAAGGTAGTAAATTGCATGCTCTTTTCGACCAGACTCGTCATGCTGCCCTAGTACACACCCCATAGACCCCTCAAGGACTGTCAAGTACAGGATTAACGGCCTCCCCTCCACAAGAGGCATCCGAATCGGAGGCTCCTGCAAATATTCTTTTATTTTTTCAAATGCCGCTTGGCAATCATCATTCCACCTAACCGTTTGATCTTTTCTCAACAACTTGAATATGGGTTCACACGTGGCTGTTAGATGAGATATGAACCGTGAAATGTAGTTCAATCTACCTAAGAAACCACGAACCTCTTTTTCTGTTCTCGGTTCAGGCATTTCTTGTATCACTTTTGCTTTAGCAGGATCAACCTCGATTCCTCTTTCACTTACAATAAACCCCAGTAACTTGCCGGACCGCACTCCAAAAGTGCACTTATTCAGATTCAACCTCAATTTGAATTGTCTCAATCGGTCAAACAACTTGGCCAAGTCTACCAGATGCCCCTCTTCTGTTTGTGACTTTGCTATCATGTCATCAACATAGCATTCGATCTCATGATGAATCATATCATGAAACAAGGTCACCATAGCTCTCTGATACGTGGCACCGGCGTTCTTAAGACCGAATGGCATCACCTTATAACAAAAAGTGCCCCACGGTGTGATGAACGTTGTTTTCTCCATATCATCTGGCGACATTTTAATTTGATTATAGCCAGAAAAGCCATCCATGAAGGAAAACACCGAGAATTGAGCTGTATTATCTACCAACACATCGATGTGAGGTGATCGGAAATCATCTTTCAGGCTAGCTCTGTTCAAATCCCGGTAGTCCACACACATCATCACCTTTCCATCCTTCTTCGGTATCGGCACAATGTTCGCGACCCAAGGCGGATAATTAGTGACAGATAGGAAACCAGCATCCAACTGCTTTTGTACCTCCTCTTTGATTTTCATGGTCGTCTCGGGTCGAGTTCTGCGCAACTTCTGCTTTACTGGGGGATAATCTTCTCTCAATGGCAACTTGTGTACAACAATATTGGTATCCAACCCTGGCATATCTTGATAAGACCATGCGAAGATATCAACATACTCTTTCAACAGTGCTACCATTCTGCTCTTGACATTCATCTCCAAAGCGGCCCCAATTTTTACTTCCTTTCTGACCTCCTCGGTGCCCAGATTAACAATCTCAACTTGCTCCTCGTGCGGTTGAATCACCCTCTCCTCTTGTTTCAACAACCTGGCTAACTCTTCCGGCAGTTCACAATCTTCTTCGCCTTCTTCTTTGGCATGATAGATCGGGTTGTCGAAGTCATATAGGGGTGTAACAGAATTGCCATCAATGAGATCCGGAGAATAATCGCATCTGCATGAATGTTGATTCATGCGTTGCTTCAGAGTCGGAATGAGACAAATTAAAAGGAAGGAAAATGAAAATAAACATTGCCATTTTTATTATATTATTTTTTTAACTGCAAAAATAAATGAAAAACAGAGAACACCGCTTTTAATGCAAAAAACATCCGTTTATTAATGATGCAAATACTGCAAGATGAAACACATGAGGTGGCCCTTACAATGGACCATTACGTTTCGGGAAAAACGCATGGCTTTCATGCAAATAGAATTAACAAACAGAAATATTACTCTTCATGCAGAGTGACAGTGATGATCTTTTCGGCTTTCCAGTTCTGGATCTCCATTCCCGGTACGCACGGTTTTATCCATGCAAACAGAATTAACAAACAGAAATATTACTCTTCACCCACAGCACAGATACGGCCTGGATCTAGCATTCCAGCACTGGTGAATGTGAACGGTTGGCGACGACCTTTATTCTGTCCAGACGAGCCTTGGCTTGAATGATAACCAATCCCAAACTTATCCTCCTTCACCGTAACATCTATCATTCTTCCCCAACCTGGGGCCTCTCCACTTTTCACCACCTCCACAGCCTGTTTATAAGAAGCAATGGACGACTTCTTCTCTCTTTCAGCGAAAACGGCGTTCTCCACCTTGACGGTTTCAAACGCCTGGCTTGGTGTTTCGAATATTTCACCGTCCATTTCCACATACTTAAATGATGACAACTGGCTGACAAAAATATCCTCCTCACCGCAAACTATCACGACTTGCCCGTCCAAGATATACTTTAACTTCTGATGTAGAGTAGATGTTACTTCCCCAGCAGCATGTATCCATGGACGGCCCAACAAACAGTTGTACGCCGGCTGAATATCCATGACACAAAACACATATTTGAACACCTCAGGACTAATCTTTACGGGGAGCTCAACTTCCCCGAACACAACCCTTTTAGAGCCATCGAACGCTCTAACCACCAGATCAGTAGGCCTCAAAATCAATCCCTCGCAGTCCAATTTAGCCAAGGCCTTCTTAGGCAACACATTGAGTGACGAGCCCGTATCAATCAAAACATGCGAAAGCACAACTCCTTTACACTCCATCGAAATGTGTAGTGCCTTATTGTGATTGCGCCCGTCCATAGTAAGATTGAGATCAGTGAAACCCAACCCATGGCTGGCATTAACACTCGATACCACTGTCTCTAATTGATTGACTGTAATCTCCTGCGGGACGTAGGCCCTCTTCAAGATCTTCAACAAAGCATCTCTATGACCTTCTGAACTCAACAGCAAAGATAAGATCGAAAATTTGGACGGAGTCTGCTGCAAATGATCAACAAGTTTGTACTCAGACTTCTTAATAATTCTCAAAAACTCCTCGGCTTCAGCGTCAAACCCACTTTCCGGCTCAACAGGCGCCTGTGCCGCTCTAGGAGTATCCTCATTCACCACCTGCTTTCCTTTTGCCCTGGCTAAAGCCTCGGCCTTATCTCTCTATTCTTTTTCTACATCACCGCCTCTCAATGTGTTAGGTGCAAACAACCTCCCGCTGCGAGTGAAACCACTAAGCCCGACATTGTCCACCCTTGAAACGGTGGTATCAACTGCAGCCTGATCTTCCTTCTTTTCCCCATTGCAATACACATCACCACCATAGTCCCATGGCACAGCACCATCACTTTCATACGGAATAGGTCCAGGTACCATAATGGTAATTGGAGCCACATCTGCCAGTACTGACAAGTGGACAGGATCAAAATAAATGGTTATCGTTGAAATATCCTCATTCTCCAAAGCAACTTTCTCGAATCGGAGACTCCCCTCATCCATCATTTTCTGAACCGACTCCCTCAACATTACACACCCATTTGCAGTTACAGTACAAGCAGTACAATAATTATCACAACCAGGAAAAACTTCATTCTTTAACAAATGACTCTTGACCACAAACATTGGGGTCCTCAACTGATCCACATCCGTCATCCCGATTTTACCTTTATCCTCAGAAATTACATTCACCGTCATCTGACCATGCATCGGCATGGGATTAGCATTAACATTCGGCGTTGGCGCAAAATTGATGGCTTTGGAATCCACCAAGTCTTGAACAACATGCTTAAAGGCTTTACAACCCTCAATATTGTGCCCGGGAGCACCAGAATGGAACTCACACTTGACGTTCTCATCATAACTTGCAGGCCTCTGATCTGGTCTTAGCGGAGCTAACGTCCTCAACTGTACCAACCCGAGATCCTTCAACTTCTTCAACAGAAGGGCATACGTCATAGGTGGCCTATCAAACTGGCGATCTGCCATCCTTCCCCTAACTTGGTACCCAGCCCTTTGTGTTCTCTACTGAGGTGGCTATTGTTGCTGTTGCTGTTGTGCGGGTTGATTACCAGCAGGAATTGTTACTGCAGCAGTATACTGGTGGTAATGACTCCTACCGTGTCCTCTTTGGGCATAAACAGCACTCAAGTCACCCTCTTTCTTGCGCTGACCATTTCCGAAGGGCTTCTTCGATCCAGACGACGGAGCATTTCCTTGTATTTTTCCCATTTTCAACCAGCTTTCGATCCTCTCACCAGCCACTACTATATCTGCAAAACCAGTAACTGGACATCCCACCATCCTCTCAGCAAAAGTCCCCTGAAGAGTACCCATGAACAAGTCTGACATCTCCCGATCCACTAATGGGGGTTGAACCCTGGAAGCCAACTCTCTCCACCTTTGTGCATACTCTTTAAACCCCTCGTTCGGCTTTTGAGACATACCCTGCAACTGGGTACGGCTTGGTGCCATGTCAGCGTTGAATTGGTATTGTTTGAAGAAAGCATCCCCCAAATCCTGCCAGCTCTTTATATCTGACGATCTCAGCTTGGTGTACCACTCGAGAGACCCGCCAGATAAGCTATCCTGGAAAAAGTACATCCAGAGCTTCTGATCCATGGTGTAGGCAGATATCTTTCGAATAAAAGCCTGAATATGAGTTTCTGGGCAAGAACTTCCATTATACTTATCAAACGTGGGCACCTTTAACTTCTGTGGGATCACAATCCCCTCAACCAGCCCCATATTCGTCATGTTAATAGTCCCCAGAGTGGTATGGTTTTCCAGAGCCCTAATCTTTTCTGCTAGTACCTGAATCTCTTTGTTCGGCGGTTGAACACCATACTGACCGAACTGCTCATTCAGCATAGAGAACTGATCCTCTTCTTTATCCTCCACAGCCCCAAAGAAAGGAGAAAACTGAGTTTCCTTCAGAGTGTTGCCAACGTGACCTGGGCCACTGCCTGCAGCAAAACTAAGACCACCACCATTGTCGATGACTACACCATCATTAGTTGCTTTTTTTCTGGGATCGCCACCACCCCTAGAACCACCAGGATCAATTTTGGAGTTACCCTCTTGACTATTTCCATTATTGGCAATCAAAGCCAGCTCAAGCTTCTCCACCTTCTCGACGATTGCTTTCTGCCCCAGGGCGAACCCTTGCATGACGTTGATCAACTCACTCATCTTCTCTTTCAGCTCGAGAATGTCAGCGTTGGATGGATCCATCAGTCTGGGTTTGTTGCGTCTGGTAAAGTATCTGTGCGGACGAGCTACGTGCAGAGGGATGACTCTGCGGGCGCGAGCAATGATTCCTGTAACAATCAAACACGTTAGAAACCGACACCTGCAAAATAGAGGACAAGTTATTATGATTCATGCATGAATGCAATGTCTATCCGTATGAGGAACATTCTATCCTTCGATCCTGGCTTCATTGAGACGGACAATAATTCTACAGCAACATTCTGACATCAATCATCTGGCTTTGTCGTACGGAACAGAAAGTTGTGCTTTAGCAAAGATATCACCCGACCATGTGTGTGTTAAGTAAGTGTAACACGGAGAAGCAAATAAAGCTTCTAGATCAATCACTGATTGATAATAACTACTGTATAGCAAAAGTGCGCAACACGTGCGAGAGTCATATATCATATCTGATACAAATCAACTTTACAAACCTCCAGAATCGGAAAGAAATATGAGCCAGTGAATTCCGTCAACATGCCTGACGGTAATCCAACACATGATAACAACTGCAATAAAAGTCTAATCTAAAGAGGGTCCCACAGAAGGCTCTGCATCATCAACCATCCCGGTAAACTTCATAGTGAACCTGAGCTCAGTGTTCTCCTGCCGAAGTCTTCCCATCTCTTTCTGATGAATCTTCATCTGACGGAAATAATGGTCCCTCTCAGCAAGATAGTGATCTCTCTCGGCCATAATCTTCGCTTTCTCTTCTTCCTTAACCTTCAGCTTCGCTTCCCACTCTGTGGTAAGGGCTTTGGCTCTAGCTTCCCTCTGAGTCTTCACAAGGACTTGTCTCTTCTTTTCATCTTCAATGACCTTCAAAGCTCTAGCCAACTGCTCTTTGGTAAGGTCGTGCTCATTCGTAGATGACTCTAAAGCTTGGCTGATCTTACAGTAATAGGCGGTGTCTTTCTCAAAACGCTTCACCTCCAGAGCATGTCTCTTAGCCTGGTCTTCTGCTTTCCTCTTGACTTCCTGATTAGCCAGTTGAATTCCAGCAACACTCATTTCTATCTCAGTCTTCTCTGCTTGCAGTTGATCTCTTGCCCTCCTCATCTCAAGAAATTCTTCCAGGCTGACAGAAGAGCGTGGCTCCTCAATCAACGGATACCAAAGATCACCCACAGGAAATGACAGACGAGTGAGCTCAACCCTCTTTTTGAGCTAATAATCAAAGGGAGGAAAAGACCTGTTATTAGCTCTACCAAAAGGAATCTTGCCTTTCCTCTGAATGTTGCGCCATGCATCAGACACTTGCTCCAACAATGACTGATTACCCTCAACCGGGAAGTAGAAAGACTCCTGAATCTCACGCTCGAGGGGAGGAACCTCCATAGCAAATCCCATTTGTCTCTTAAGAAGCGTCGGGTTATAATTAATACACCCTTGAACTCCTATAAGGGGCACATTGGGAAAACCCCCGCAGCTGTAAATAAAATCTCATCCAGCCACATCAATGTGAGTCCAAGCTATGTCCTTGGCTCGCAAACCCATCAACTTGGTTGCCCAATTTACAGCATGGCCAAGAAAGACAAAGGCACCCTTGGAAGGCAAGTATCCCATGAACCACTTATATAACAATTGAGCATAACATCTAACCAATCCTCCACGCCACTTCTCGTTCTGATTATGGACCGAATAATAAACATCCCCAATCAAGGTAGGAATGGGATTATTCTGAGCAAACACCCGGATGGCATTAATATCCACAAAATTCTTCTGATTAGGGAACAGAATAATTCCATAAATGCTTACGGCAAGCAAAGCACAAACAGTCTTCCAATCACCCAAAACAACATGTTCCTTGGCTTTGGCCTCCAAGAAACTCAGATGAAAACCGGGAAACTTTCCTTTCTCCTTCAAACCTTTTTTAGTCTCTTCCGGGCTCAAATAAAGAGCACGAGAAATCTCAACAATATCAGGTTCTTCCTTAGTAACATAAAAAGGAATCTGGTTTCTGACCCGAATGCCCAAAATACCGGCATAATCCTCCATCAAAGGTCCCAACAAATAGTCTGGGAAGATAAAACATCTCAAACCCGGATCATAAAACTGGAGAAGAGTATGGATGGCACTCCTATCCCCATCTGTGATCCTGAAAACCATCTTCGTAATACTGCCATAAGCCTCACGGAACATCCCCACATGGTCAGGCGTAATCAATGTTATCATGCCCTTCAACACGCTAATCTCTGGATCAAAGAAATTGTAGACAACATCATCTTTTAAGTCGATCCTCATACCTGGAACAAGGATGTCTCTCAACCAGAATCTCAATCAAGAATGTACCCTGCATATGGATAAACATGAGTTAGATGCAGATGAATGCAAAATGGGAATGATGCAGATGCATGAATGCAATTCATAGTGCCATCCTCCAAGACATCTGAACATCAACTGTACTGAATTCCGGTCTCAGAACTGATCACAACCATCCAAGGGACTAAGTAACCACAAATCCAACTTGGGGGTTCCGAAATAAACGGAACCGGAGGATACATCACTATCATCACAGGAAAGCCACTGAACGGATAGCAACAAGATCATCTGAACAAGTAACCCCAAATCTAACCCGGGGAATCCGAAATAAACGGAACCCACTAATAAATACCACGGACAGAACTCCGGCGTGTCAGGAATAAATATCCATAAATCCAACTTATAAATAGTGTAGATGTTTGATTGGCTGCATTGTATGGTAAAACACTAGCTGGATTCTAATGTCTTGACTGATGTCATGACATGCTGTGGAGATGTTTGTTTGACTGCATTGTATGTTAGAATACCTAGTTGTACTCTGATGTCTTGGCTGATGTCATGACATTCTGAGTAGTGTACTGCAGGATTAGCTAATACAGGATTCATTGAATGTCAAACTGGATGTTACTACATTCATCCTTGTCAGCAGATACTGAGGAATAGAACAGGTGGTGTTCTACTATAACTCAGTATTTATTATCAGTCTGCTTATCAAGGAAATAACAGACCTGACATAAGGCCTACTGTCTGAATGTCAAACTGGATGTTATGACATTCATCATTGACAGCATATACTGAACAATAAGCAGATTGGTTTTTTGCTACATTTCAGTATGCAACTCAGTTTGCTTATCAAGAGGATAACAGACCTGATGTAAGGCTCTATGTGGGAATGTCAAATTGGATATTTTGACATTTATTAATGTACGCTGATACTGAAGTATGGACAGATTGGTTCTGTACAGTACAACAAATTGTACAGTCTGTTTTCAGGAAAAACAGACTTAGCATATGGTTAATGATTTGGAAGTCAAACTGAATGTTGTGACATTCATTCCTGACAACATATGTTATATTGTAGGTGGTTTAGTTTTTCTGTTTCAGCATTTTTCTCAGGCTAAAATCCAGGAAACCAACAACCAAGCTACAATTAAGGAACCTAACAAATAGCCTATTTGTTAGCATACTAATATGTGGAAATTAGTTAGAATCCTATGTAGCATTATTTGTGGAGGTCTTGAGATATTTTAGGAACTAAATATGGAGATATTTTAGGAACTAAATATGGAGATATTGTAGGAACTAAATATGGAGATATTTTAGGAACTAAATATGGAGATATTTTAGATTGAAGACCTTGTTTGTAGCAAAAACTTTCTGCTGACTTTGTAACAGCAAAGAAGAAGTTTGCTGCGATTTCTGAAGGCCCAAATCCAGTTGGGTGCTTAGGTTATAAATAGCATATTGTAACCTAAGTTTTTGTAAGCCTCATAGAATGAAAATATAGAGGTGTGTGTGAGGTAAACCTCCCAACCTGTGGGATGGTTACCATGTGTTTCTCAGTGTTCAAAGCTGAGAGTATTTGTAACTCAAAGCCTGTAGGCAAGAGTGATTATGTTCTTGAACGAAGCTGTGAAGCAAGTTCAAGTTGTTTAGCATTACATTGTAATTGTAGTGATAGGAATGGAAACTGGAGGTTTCTATCTAGGAGTTCCTAGGTATAGATTGCATTGGGTAGGGATTAAGTGAAGAGTTGTAAACGGGGGAGTTTAACTCTGAATTAATACTGCTGATAGTGGATCTTCTTCCTGGCTTGGTATGCCCCCAGACGTAGGTGATGTTGCACCGAACTGGGTTAACAATTACCTGTGTTTTTACCTTCTGTACGTTATAATTATGTCTGTTATAAAATAAGGTAAACCTGTAATGCTGTAACAGGTGATGTTCAAATCAATGTTGAGACATCATGCTGATAACTGTGCAGGCTCAACAGAAGTAAGTGCTATGTTTGATCTCTGCTGTGTCTTTGTACCAGATGGACAGAACTGGGTGTTCTTCCATTCTATGGTGATATAGTAGCAGATGTCGTGACATCTATGAATGTGTGCATATCAGTACTAGGTTTTAATTTGTATAACTGTCTTACTGTATTAGTAATAATGTTAGATCAGATGTCATTACTTGGAGTAGAACATCTAAACTCTGACTACACCAGAATTTCAAATAGAAACCCAGATCATGAACCGAACCAAAGTCACCATCAAAGAGTTACCAACAGAACATGTACCTGTAGGAACCAAACCCCTCCCCTCACAGGTGAATTCTAATAAGGTCATCCTAAGGCGGATAATCGGTCTCGACAATCGGATGAGATACTCAACGGGTTTGCCCTTTCGGGAGTGCCGTGCAGCTCTCATAAGATCATCTAAACCAAAGATTCGGGAAAGAACGGTCACCGAAGTCAACAGCTCAAAAGAGATAACTCAACCATAGTGGAAACTCCACAAGGAAGAGCTCTCTCAAAAGAACCTCGTCCGGCTGTAGTATGTCACGTCGCAACAACATGTTGATCCAACATGGGAGGAAACATGCGACCACGCTAATCCTAGGTGTATACTAGGGTTTGGGTTTTAGCCCCACTCAGAACACCCACCCCCAAATCAGAGGAACCACACCTGTCAAGAATCCAGCACAGTGATAACATGATGCATGCAAACATATATGCAAATATACACATAATCACAGTATAATAATCACAAATGCAATAAATAAAGCAGTAAAAGCAACCCAAACTACCTTGAAAACTACGCTAGAGAGCGCTAGGATTGACTCGCTTAGGGAAGATGGACCAGCAAGAGGTCAACTAACTTCCCCAGCAGAGTCGCCAGCTGTCGCAACGCGAAAAACAACCGGCGGGGAAAATACAGAGCCGCCACCGACGCTATTCATCCTATGACGGAAAGGGAGCGCAGGACTAACCTAAGAAAGGGAAAGGAACGGTCTTACGACCAGTGATTACAAGGTACGGGAGTCGGTTACGCAAGGAGAAGGATTAGCACCCCCTCACGTCCGCCGTACTCGACGGGATCCACACTCAAAAGATAGCTCAAAGAAAAGGAAAAGGGTTGCTAATAAACTGCTCACAGAAACTGCACAAATTGGAACGATAAACAGGCGGGGGAGAGAAAGAAGACGGAGGAAGTGGACTCGGCAGGAAGTTGCATCCTGGGCCTACGTAGTTTGTCAGAAACAAACATCAGAGTCAACGTAGTTCGGGAAAAGGAGACATGCTCGCTAAGACATCGCATCCTAGGCCTATGTATCTTCTCTATCCAGAGGAGAATCAGAGCACTCGTAGCTCGGCTAACGCACGCTGAAACAAGACACCAAAAAGGGACGCTGAGACGTCAAAAGAAACACCCAAAAGGAAACAGAATGCCAATACATGGACTTACACCCGACTCCCAACAATGACAAACGCTAACCAGCGAACACCAAAGAAAAAGGTTATCAGAACGAACTCCAACAAAGTAACCAAATATCCAGAATAAACTCCCGATATGTATAACCAGTCACCACAAATGAACCCCGAAGATGAACCCTAAATGAATAGCAATCGTCACAAATGAACCCCGAAGATGAACCCCAAGTGAATAACAATCGTCATAAATGCACCCCAAAGATGAACCCCAAGTAATAACAATCCTCACAAATGAACCCCGAAGATGAACCCCAATATGAACCCCAAGTAATAACAGAAGAAATCCCCCAAGGTGTAAACATACAACACACACACACGCTGAACAAACGGGTACTCACACCAAAGCAAACAAATGCCAGAAACCGAGACACGAAACGGTAAGCACAAGTTAGGAATAGGGGTGAACAAACAGAGACTCAACAATGGAAGAGGGAAAGAGGAAACAACACAAATATAAAAGAAAACAACTAAAGGATGAACACACGCGAAAACAAAGAAAAGGGTGCCCGGAGAGATTGCCCTCAACCTCCTGCCTACTGTAACACCTCAAAATTTGCCCTCCTCTTCTTGGGACTAGTTTGACATATTGCATTTCATTTTAGGGCATTAGGCATTGCATTTTTTCATATCATCTGAAATGAAAAAAAAAAGATTATCCTCCAAAGTCTTTGCAAAAGAGGGAGAAGTTACATGGTTCAAGCCTGAGGGTTTCCATGGATTGGTGATCAACCATCTGAGGGCATGGACTTCAAATAGGGTTTCCTGATCCTTCAAAGGTCTTGAGTATTATCTTATGTGCAAGGATATGTCACCATCATCATGGTTATGTCATCCTCAAGGGCTTCATTGTGTATCCTTAAGTTCCTCTGGATTAGGGTTTTGACCTATGGTCAACCCTGATCATTGCCTTTCTTCCAGCCAGAGTTTATCAAGGAAATGAGGTATTTTATTGAGATGGAGATCACATGGTTATATTGAAGTGCTTACATGAGCTAGGGGTTCATTTCTGAGCAAATTCCTCAAGTGGTAGAGGCTCAAGCTGATCAGGGCATTGCAAGGTCATCTGAGGACCAAACAAGTCAACTGTGCAGTCAACTGAGGGCTATGAGGTGGGGAAATGAGTTTCAATACCTCAATCATGTTCAAAAGAGGTTCATTTGTCATGTCAAACATCTATCTTGAGAATTTGAAGTCAAATCAAAAGTTTCCAAAAATGGAAAGTGACCTATAATTGAAAGTTGAAGATCTTTCTCTCCTCTTTTCAAAAAGTCCTATATCATGATCATCTGATGATTGGTTGAGAAGTTATGGCCAAATGATCACAAAGTGTACATGGAGGTTCAACATGGCATAACTTTTGATCCAAAACTCCAAATTGAGCCACTCTTTTTGCAAAATGCTTGTCTTGACCAATACTTTCCAAATGAGTCATTGCCTTGCATGGAAAAAGCTCAAATGACTATGTGTTCATACTTGTGCATTTTGGAGGGAAAATGGAGAATTTAAAATTGGTTGATGCTACCAACAAAATACCACTTCCATTGTGTTTATTAGATGATTTTAAGTGGATTTGGACCATTGCATGGCACTGTTCACGTAGGAATTGGACATGCTAGCTCACTTTTCATTTTTTGCAATTCACTTCCATTTTCCCTAATTATGTTTAGCCAAAGCCTAATTGGGATTAGCAAAGTGATTAGTACATGGTATAAATAAATAATCATAACAGAATTTGCTCATAATCACAATTCTAGATCTAGAATTCATCTTTCCCTCCATTTTTCTCCCTCCTTGGATTTCAAATTTTCTTCACACAACCACAAGATTTCTTCATAGATCCTTCATCCTCATGGAATTTTGAGCAGGAATCATCCATAATTCGTGGCATTTGAGCTGGTTTTCAAGGAGATTGGATGCATGAACATGTTAATGGAAGTTTGGAATTAAGGCAAATTCAGAAGATTTCAGCTATTCATTTGTGCACAAAGCTTCACAAGGAGATCATAGGAGAAGAATTGGAGCTTGTGGAGGCTTGAACACGTGATTTGAAGCACTGCCATTCCAAGTAAGTGGATTTTCGACCTTCATTATTTGCCAATTCATGTACATGATTAGGAAGATCTTGTTATGGTGATGATTCTGATATGAGTAGATTTAATTTTGGCTTAGAAATGAGGAAGTTATGTTGATTTAAAGTTTTGCACATGAAACTTCTTTGCTTCGATCAGTGCGTGTTAGTGAGTTTTAGGATGAATGAGCATGAGATTCGTGATCTACTCGTTGAGACCTTTCCAACCATATACGTTTCATTAAGTTCTGGAAAAAAAAATTGCTTCTCCGCCGCCTGGCTGGCCGGAGAAGACGGTTGAAACAACCGTCCGCCGCCGCCAGCTACAGTGTTAGGGTTTTCCTGGCTTTGGATCTAAACGCGGCGTTTTGGCAAGCTTAGGGACCGTCCAGGCGTGCGCTCGATTCCTGGCTAGCGCATTTTGTGAATTAATTTTGATGAGCGCACTTGTTACCTTGTGAAACTGCGCTCGATTCCTGGCTTTGGCAATTTGTGAATTTATTTTCATGAGCGCTCTTTTGATCCTTCAATACCTGTGTTCGAATCCTGGCAAATGATGTTTGTGAATTTAATATCCAGCGCTTCTTTTGACCTTCATAACCTGAGTTCAATCCTTGGTTTCAACATTTTTTTTTAATTTCATTCAAAACTTTATTTCCCTCCATTTCCATCTTATTTCATATTATTTCATTCAACTTCTAAAATTCATTAAAAATAGCAAAATGATCCAATTTGATCCTAGTTTTTTTCATGTTCTTGTTTAAATGTCTAGTATTTTTTTGATGATTATTTCAGGATTTTTGCACTTCTGGATTTTTAATGATGATTGTTTGTTTGCACATGATGTTATATTGACATGTTGGATTCATTGTTTTGTAATATGCTCATGATTTGTCCAATTGGCTTGAAATTTGACATGCTTGTTCCTAACATGTGACTGAATTTTTGAGAATTGGTTTGGCATTTTTATCTTGTTCTACCACTGTTTTAGACACATGAACACTTGGTGTGACAATTTGTGTCACAATTTGTATGTTGCATTTGTACATTTTCATTCATATGCCATGTGAGCTCTTCTGGAGTTGAATTTTTGTATGATGCTTGTTCATAACATGTTGTATTCACATAAAACATTTCATGATCATTGGATTTATTTCTGTTTTAATGTGAATTTTCTATTCTTGATGTCCAATTTTGATCACATTGCTTGCCTTTGCCTTATCTTGTTTAATTGATGGCTTTTCCTTTTGATTTGGCTTTGGTACTTTTGAGGACTCTTTCTTGTTTGATTAAATGTGCTTCATGTGAAATTTTGACTTCTGTTTTGGTCATTTGACTTGCCTTTGACCCTAGTCTTGGTACTAGTGGTTTGTACTCAGCAATTGTGTTTGTGTTTCAGGTATTTAGCACTAATGATTGGTGTGGCCTCATCATTTGATATGTCATTTGCTTTGTTCAATAACTCTTGTTGTGTTGTAGGTCCATTGGTGTGATGGACTCACTTGAGTGCTTGCCTTTGAGACTTGCATTGTGTATAATTGTTGGATGATTCCACTGTGTTGTCTGTTTGTTTCTCTTAATACAATACTGATTGTTTGGCTTTTGTACAGGTACATTAGTCGCTATTAGCTTGCTTTTTCTTTGCTTTGGAGTGTGGTTGGTACACCACTGAGGTAGTTTAGCCTTCTAACTCCATGTAGTCTGGAAGCCCTGTCGCTTTTTTTGGCAGGCGTTTGGCTGAAGTCCTCCTTAAGAGGCAATGACTGTGTTTGTTTACTTTTGTGCCAAAGACATCCTTGTCGAGGCATGTTACTTTTAAGTCCTCCTAAGTGAAGAGGAAATTGACAGATAGAAGGGACTAGTAGCCAGTCCCCTATTAGTCGTTGAGTCGTTCATTATGCTCGCACTACGTGCTGACGCTCTTGAACCTAACCCAAGATCCTTGTATAGAGTCGGTCAAGTGGAATAGGGTCCCTCATTCTGGACCCCCACGCTTTCATTCATTTGAGCTCACCCCGGCCAGGGTTAAGAGCCATGAGGTCTAACCCTCATTACCTTTCATCTGCTCACCCTGACGGTCAATGTCAGTGGTTAAGAGCTTCGAACACCCATACAGTTTTGGCTTGTTTGTCGAGGTTGATATGACCCCTTGACTAAAGCCCAACCATTCGTCTGAGCCTCTTGTTTGTGTATAGAGTGTGATGATTGCTTTTAATATGTTTATTTGCTTTCTGCTTCTTATCTCCTGTTCTGTAGGAGTCGTATGATCAACTTTTGAGGAAGTTGAACGTACGTAGAGATAGACTTGAGTTGACTCACTGCCTGTGTGAGTCAAACTCTTGTTAGAGACCTCAACCTAGGGCTATTGTAATTTGCATGACAACTATTAGGCTCGAGTCAGTCTCCCTTTTAGTTCGTTATTCCCTTGGTCTCTGGTTAGGAGTTTCTCCCCTGTTCAGGGGAACTACGTCGCCCTGATTCTCATATCAGATGAGATACGTAGGCAGGAGATCGTGCGAGATCTCTCCGGGCACCCTTTTCTTTTTTGCGTGTGTTTTTCTTGACAACTATTAGGTCCAAGTTCCAGACTCCCTTTTAGTCTGTGTGTTCAACCTCTTTGTTTGTTCTGACGTCTCAGCGTCTTCTTGGTGTTTGTGTGACAGCTATTAGGCTCGAGTTCTAGACTCCCTTTTAGTTTGTCAATTGGAGAACCTTTGGTGTTCGCTGGTTAGCGATTGTTTATTTGTTTGGAGTCGGATGTAAGCCCAGGTATTGGCATTCTGTTTCCTTGTGTGCCCTTGTTTGGAGTCGGGTATAAGTCCAGCTATTGGCATTTCGTTTCCTTGTTGAGTTTCTTTTGACGTCTCAGCGTCTTTGTGTTGTGTTTTGTTTCGGCGTGCGTTAGCCGAACTACGACGGCTCTGATTCTCATTCCAGATGAGATACGTAGGCGTAGGATGCGATGTCCTAGCGAGCCTGTCTCCCGTTTCCCCGAACTACGTCGACTCTGATGTTTGTTTCTGACAAACTACGTAGGCCCAGGATGCGACATCCTACCGAGTCCGTTTCCTCCGCTTCCCTTCACCTGTTTATTCCAGTGTGTGTGCATTCTTTGAGCAGTTTATCAGTAACCTTTTCCTATTCTTTTGAGCGTGGATCCCGTCGAGTACGGCGGACGTGAGGGGTGCTAATACCTTCCCCTTGCGTAACCGACTCCCGTACCTTGCAATCTCTGATCGTAAGACCATTCCTTTCCCCTTTTTCAGGTTTACTTCGAGCGTTTCCTTTCCCTCATTTGGGATAAATAACGCACGGTGGCGGCTCTGTGTTGTTTTTTCCGCCGGTTGTTTTTCGCGTTGCGACACCTACGTACCTCATCTGGTATGAGAATCAGGGCGACGTAGTTCCCCTTACCAGGGGTAAAACACTCTCCTAACCAGAGATCGGGGAAACAACAAACTAATAGGGAGACTAAGACTCGGGCCTAATAGTTGTCATGTAACCAATATTCCTAAGTTGAGGTCTCTAACAAGAACTTAACTCACCCTGGAAGCGAGTCAACTCAAGTCTAAACTCTACATACGTTCAACTTCCTCAGAAGTTAATCGTACGACTCCTACAGAAATGGAGATGAGAAGAGGAAAGCAAATAACCACACCAACATAAGTGAACAAACATCACATACTATATCCATACAAGAGGCTCAAACAATGGGTGGGCTTTAGTCAAGAGGGAATGCTCAACCTCGACAAACAAGCCAAACTGTAAGGGGTAATCTGTAGCTCTTAACCACTAACATTGAACGTCAGGGTGAAGCTGATCAAAGTTTAAATGAGGATGAGACCTCATGCTCTTCACCCTGGCCAGGGTGAGCTCATGACACAGAAAGCATGGGGATCCAGAAAGTGGGATCCTTTTCCACTTGACAGACTCTGGACAAAAGATCTGGGGCACATGTTCAGAAGCATCAGCACGTAGTGCAAGCATAAAGAACGACACACTGAATAACGGGGAATCGGTTACAGATCCCTATCTTCCGTCAATTGCCTCTTCTCTTGGAGGTCTTATCAAATATAACACATGCCTCTTCTTGGAGGTCTTTGGGCACAATTTTAAACAAACACAAACAGAGCCTCTAAAGGAGGACTTGCCAGCAAAATGCCTGCCAAAAAGGTGACAGGACTCCAGACTACATGAAGTAAGAAGCTAACCACCTGAGTGGTGTGTCAACCACAATCCAATGCTCAAGCAAGAGCTAAAGCAGGTAAGCAACTAAGGTACCTGTACAAAGACTAAACAGTTAGTACCTCAATCATAAAACCAGAAGACAAGCAGTGAAACCCTCTAACAGTTACACAATTCAATGCATAAGTGCCCTAGCACTCAAATGAGCTCATGAGCTCACCACACCAATTAAAACCCTACAAAACAAACATAGGTCAGAACTCAATGCATTTGTATCTCACAAGGTGAGAACAAACCCAATCATCAATGATGAGTATCCAAACCTGAAACAAGAGACAAAGTTAGTTTATGTACATCCAATCAACACAACAAAACATAAGCAAACAATGGCATGGGATGAATTGAATCAAGATCACTCCAAGTCAGAAGTAGGGTCCTTCAAATGACCACCCAATAATCCATACTCCAATGATCCACAATCAACCATAAACCCCTTGAAAACTCAAGTAGAATAAGCTTGGACTCAAAACTTGCTCACAATGGCTTCATACCTCTTCAAACACTTCTTAAAGCCTCCAAAAGATGTGAGAATCCCAAATAAACTCCAACCAATGATCACAAGCCCCAAACAGAACCATATGAACCCCTAAACATCAATCACCAAGGCCAAAGATCCACCATACTTCAAATACCATTTAATTACTTCAAAAGCTCCAAAATAGGCCTAAATCACTTCAACAAGTCACCACGAGCCTCAAACCATTCCAAAGTTCACAAATCAGTAGGATCATGCTTTTAAAATCATCTCTAATGAGTCACAAATCCAACTTATAAGCCCATCAATTCATCTCATACCAATAAGAACCTTCACTCCCTCAATACCTTGTAAGTCCCCTTGAGAATTCACTTGTGTTCCCAACCTTCAAATAAGTACCAAATAATGTATGACTTGAATGAATGCGCCAATCAAATGACTCAAGACTCACAAATCAGGGATCAAACCAATGCAAAAGAGGCAAAGGCTCACACTACAAAGAAAACCCCAAACCAAGTTAAAGAATGGACCAAGAGCAAACCCTAAAATTGGGTCAAAACCCTAGTACAAAGACAAGATTCAAAACCTAACCAAATGACCAATCCATGACCCATCCTCTTGCACATCACACATCCAAACACTCCCTCCAATGTCCTCAAAAATACCAACATCAAATCCATGATCAAGTATCTCAACTTGCCTATGCCATGTAATGACCAAAAATATGCACAAAATGAACTTCCAACTTAGAAAATTCATATCAAATCAGAAATGCATGCAATGACTTTGGGATTTTTTGTATAAGTTCCTTATGCAATGAATGTTCAACATGCAAAAGATCAAATCCAAAATGATGCAAATGCTATGTGAACAAAAATGCACCAATTCAATGTCAAAAATGTGACATAAATTGTCACATTTTTCTCTATGTGTCAAATACGATGATAACATGTGAGAAAAAATCCAAACCAGTGACCAATAATTCATGTCATGTATGAATGTCATGTATGCAAAAGAGTGGATCAAAAGGTTCAAAATTGAGGATTTCACAATACATTGAATGCACTAGGTCAATTTGGCACAATATTGATTCAAAAATTCCCATATAAAGATCCAGACATCAAAAATTCTTGAATTTAACACCATAAAAAAGTAGACACAAATACAAAACTATGAAAAAATTGGGACTCAATTGGACTATTTTTGGATTTTTTATGAATTAAACAAAATGACCAAGATAATTGAAATATAAAATGGAAAAGGAGGGAAACGAATTATTTGAAATAATCAAGAAAAAACACAGACCAATGGATCTGGTGCGCATCTGAGATCAACGGTCCTCATTCAAACTAGTGAAACGCACCGTTTCATTAATAGAGTCACCACACCCAGTCAGCGTTCAACGCTTGCGTGGCCTTAGTCAAACGAACCTCATCCAATCAACCTTCCACGCACTGAAACACATGGCGCACACTCAGCAAACCCTAATTATACCACAGATGCCGAAGCTCCACTCCGGTCGTCTTCCCCGACGAGGTCCCGGTGGCTCCCACGGCGGCGCCACCCTAAAAGTTTCCAGAAATTCACCAGACCAACACCATTCCACTCAGATTTCCACGCTGATTCCAAATATCATATTAGATTCTCCTAATTCTTCCTAGGTTTTGCAATTCGAAGAGGAGAAGTTTTCAGATCCAAACATCCAGTCACAATGAAATCCTTAATACTCACTCAATCTCAATTCTAATCATATATTCATGACCTACACAACAAGATCTTCAATTCTATAACCTAAAATCAACAAAAGGAGAGAGTGAAAATGGAGTCACCTGAAATTGGAGATCTCTGAAATCACGATCTCACAAGCTCAGTTGCTCCAGATCAATTCCTTTGAACTTCCTTTGAAGCTTTATGCAAAAAGAAATGGCTGAAACCTCTTGAATGTGCCTCAATTTCCAAATCCGATCATCATGATAATGCACTTGAACTGCTTGATTTCTTGAGGAATAACACCAAACGATAGGTGATTCTTGATCAGTGAAGTATGAGGATCAAGAATCTGCAACAATCTTTGAGATTTGTGTGAAGAAAATGCAAATTCGAAGAGAGAAATTTTTAGAGAGTTTTCTTGAATTCTAGATCTGAAAATGCAGTTCTGAGGCTTGTGATTAGGGTTTCCCTACTTATACTTCTTGCTAATAACACTGATAATCATTTTAGCCATTTACTAATCATGATTAGTGAGTTGTTATGCAAATTGCAAAAATGCAAATTGAGCTCCCATGGCCATAATGCACGTGCTCATCCCCATGCTAGGGTTTTAATCCACTTAAGAACAACCAAGGGTCAGGATTTGAAGGTTGTTTTGCTTACATCTCAAGCCAAGAATGAATGGTGAAGATTTGCTTCATTTTGAACACATGTGAAACAAGGAACATACACGCCTCTTTCATACATGGCAAGGGCTCATTTTTTACTCAAATATGGTCTATGAAGAAGGCTGAAGTGAAGCCTTGCCTTGGTTCTTTGTGAATATTGATTTGTAGCATGATATCATCCTTAGAACAAATGTGAAATAATGTGACTTTTGACCATGATTCCTTGAGGCTTAGTTTGCACAATTGAGTCAAATGATGTCATTTTGAGATGCCTTGAACATGAGAAGCACTTTGCAAAAAGAATGAACCAATTTGAAGTATTATATCAAAAGTTATGCCATTTTGAATTTCCATGCACACTTTGTGATCAAATGACCATAACTCCTCAACCATTCATCATATGCACATGAATTAGGACTTTCTGTAAAGGGGAGACAAAGATCTATAACTTTCATGTTCACCAGAAATCCATTTGAAACTTCTTTTATATTGAAAAGTCAAGTTGAAAGTGGACCAAAACTTGCCAAATTTGGAAACTTTGAATTATAGGTCATTTTCCATTTTTAGTAATTTTTGCCATGACCTTTGAATCTTCAATATGGATGTTTAGAATGATGAATAGACCCCATTTGAACATGATTGAGGTGTCTCCACTCATTTCCCCACCTCATAGCCCTCAGTTGACTGCACAGTTGACTCTTGGTCCTCAGATGACCTTGAAATGTCTTGATCAACTTGAGCCTCTACCACTTGGTGAAATTGCTTCAAAATGAAACCCTAGATCATGTAAGCTCCTTATAATAATCATATGGTCCTCAGCCCAAGAAAATACCTCCTCTTTGAGAAACCCTAGTTGGAAGAACTACATTGATTAGGGTGGACCAAAGGTCACAACCCTAATCCAGAGGAACTTGAGGATGAAATCTGAAACCCTTGATGATGATAGAACCATGATGATGGCGATATATCCTTGCAGATAAGATGATGCTCAAGACCTTTGAAGAATCAAGAAACCCTAATTGGAGCCCATACCCTCAGATGGTTGATGATCAATTCATAGAGACCCTCAGGCTTGAATCACCTAACTTCCCCATCTTTTGAAAAGACTTTGGAGGATGACCTTCTCATTTTCATATGAGATGCAAAATGCAATGCCTAATGCCCTAAAACATGAAATGCAATGCCCCAAACTAGTCTCAAGAAGAGGAGGGCAAATTTTGAGGTGTTACACCCATGATCAAATACAATCAAGGGAAGTTCTTTAATTCTTCATTTCATGCATATTTGAACTTATTTGAGTGTCCTCAATCATAAATTCATCAAGATATGAGTTGTGGACTTAAGAAGTTGATCAATCAATTCATCTGACTATTTCGAAGTGCATTGAGACCTAACTTTTTATGTGTTGGTCAAATGGAGATGATCCCAAAAGCAAAAAAATTCTTAAGGACAATATGAACAACTTTCATGTTCATCAAAAATTTATTTGAAGCTTGGAAGGTCATCTCCCATTCTAAGACATTATAGGTCATTTTGACTGAAACCCTAATTTTGGGTCAACTTCCCAAGGACTTAACTCATTCATTTTGTATGATTTTGAGGTGGGATAAAATGAATTGGAAAGCTTAAGATGTCTAATTCAAATGTTATGTTGAACAAAATTTCAAAATCTCAAAGTAAATACATGTGATAATGCAAGACATTATAGGTCCTTTTGGACCAAATGCATTAAAAGGCAAAAAAGTCCAACTTCAAGTGCCCATAACTCTTTCATCAAAAATCCAAATGATGTAAAATGTAAGTCCATTCTGATTGTCTTGAAGAGATCTACAACTTTGATGGTGGGGGTTTTTCCATTTGAGGCTTGCATCATCAAAACAGAAGGGCTTGAACATTGGCCAAATTTAGAAACTTTGCCTTTACATGTTTTGCACCTTGCACTTTAAACTCCAATTTCACCAATTTCCACACTTCAAATGGATTTTTGCCCAACATAACAATTGTTCCTTACATCAAAACCTTCCAACCATTACTCACATGCTCATGTTTGGATTTGGCAAATGGCATTTTCGAAGAGGGGAAGTTTTTGGTTCAATTATGCATAACATATCAAAACTCCATGCACAAGCCAATTCACTCCAAGCTGCGCATCCAAATCATCTCACATTCATTTCAGATTGCATTTGGCATTGAATTTGGTCCTTTTGCATGATCATGCAAGCCCATGCAATGGATATCCAATTCCATGCACACGAATTGAATCACACTTACCTTGCCATTCCCTCTATAAATAAGAGCTCTATTCCATTCAAATTTCATCCTTGAATCAACTTGAATTGCTGCAGAAATCAAAACCGAGCCACACCTAAAGGAATTATTCCAATTTTCTTCAATTTCTCAGATCTGAAATTCAACTAAATCAGGTTGACTTTCTAGATCTAAAGTTCCTAGACCTCTCTCTCATACTCCATTGATCTTCTGTTTGGCCAAAGGAAGCAAGGAAGCAAGCTCAAGTCTCCAGAATTCAAGGTGGTTCTTCAACTGGTTTTTTCTTCGAAACTCACCAATTATTGATCTATTTGCTTGGATTTTGTGTTGGCTGAAGTCCTCTCAATAGAGGCATCATTACTGTCTACTTAATTTTTGAAATTAATCAAGTTCATGATGAACATCATCATGCTTCCATCTCTGATTTCTCCATTTATAGGGATCTAGAGTGGAAGTGAGTGATATAGGAGTGATGTACATCACTTCCTCTTTCGATTGATGTCTGGATCGCGTGTTTTGGCGCACATTTGCTCTTCTGCAAATTTGAGCTCTCACCGGAGCTAGCCGGAGAAGACGATGGCGCTGTCCACCGTCTGGTCCGCAGATCCAATCGTGGCCGTCCATTCTTATTTCTAGATTTAATCTCCACCATTGCTTTTTATGACTTTCATTAATTATTGGTGTTACACGTGGACTGAAGCCTACCATGAGCGCGCGCTTCTGGAGCGTTTGATTAGCCACGTCAATTAATGAGGCTTGATCAAACGCTCCTTGTTTTTTTGAATTTCTTATTTTCTGATTTTATTTCTTTTATTTCCATTATTTTCAAAAATTCATATCTTCTTCATTTTAAATCCAAAAAATATGGGACCAATTGCATTCTTCTCCAAATAAATTCTAGTTTCTAATTTTGATTTTTAATATTTTTTATTTTGTCATTTGATATTTTTTATGAATTTTCTCTTTTCTGGTTATTTTTAATTCATTTTAAATAGTTTTTGATATTAAAAAATACCAAAATATTTTCCTAACCTAGTTGAATGGTGATGAATCTATGAAAAATATTCTCATCAATTTTTTTAATTGATTTGAGATTTATTTGAGATTTTAGTTCAATTAGGTTATTTTTATTCATTTTTAATTGATTAAAAATAGTTTCTGACTTTTAAAAATGCTGAATTTTTTTGTCAAACTTTGTTTGACCTTGTTGAACTTGGGATAAAATACTTGGACCTTTCAAGGTTGATTTGAAGTGATTTTGAAGTTGGACCTTTCTTTTATTTTTAATTCAAGTTTATTTTAATATTAAAAAATGCCAAAAATATTTTGCTTATTGTTTGATCTCCAATCTTCATCTCATTTCTGATTTCTCATTGTTTGACTTTGACCTTCAATGTCACTTGGTCAATGCACATGGATTGGTACATGTTTATTTCACCTTATGCATTTTAACCTTTCCATTTCATTATCCATTATTCTTCTTTTTCTTCTTCTTTTTCTTTCCTTTTGATCAATGAGTTGAAGGTTGATAAGTTAGCATTGATTAGGGAGACTTAACCTTCCTTGACTCAAATCTAATTCATCTTGATCAATTGATCAAGTGAATGGCTTTGCATTAAGGATATGTTGTTTTCTAAATCATGCAAAAGGCTTAAACCAATACAAGATCAATTCTCTTTTTCTTTTTGGCATGGCAAGTTGTTGGAACTTGGTTCACTAATCAAGACTTCTAACTTGTGTTGTTGCCTACATTATTATTGACCGGCCTCAGATAGTTGTGACTTCTATATAATTCCAATTACGATTGCTTAACATCGCGCTAAATTTGCCTTATGGCACACTAACTACTAACACTAACCATTAACCATTAACATTTACCTTTTTTGCTCTTTACTTTTATGCAATTTACTATTCTTGCACATATTATCCATTTGTTTTTCCCTTTGCTCACTTGAGCACATGTTTATGTTAATGCCATTTGCCTTTTGCTCACTTGAGCACATAATTGTATATATTATTGTGCTTGTGTTTTGTTTTGATTGATGAGAACAAAATGCAAAGAAATGGACAAATGGACTTAGTTTCTAGGACTTTCCCTATGCAAAAATTGGAGTAAAAGGACCTAAATATTGAAGAGGGCCATGAAGGACCAAAACCTCTAAACTCACTCTTGTCCATTCTTGATTTGTTTCATAAAACTCTTTGATGTGTGTGTTCTTGTGCTAGGGATTCCACCTTGATTCAAATTTGAGGAACCATTGCCATGTTCATCCAAAGTGGAAGAGACAAGATGCATTGAGGATCTCTTAAGAGACTTGTGTGATGATTGCTTGGATTTATGTTTTTGTGATTGCTTATTCCAAAGTGTAGCGGGGTATTCGTTACCATTAGAGATATTGACTAAATCCAAGGTAAATCATACAAGTCAAGTCGCCACCGCACTTCTATTTATCCAAAGGAATGGTTAGAAAGCGAACAAAAACCTAAAAGTTTTATCGAATCAAAAACTAGTAAAAATGTCAGAGATCTGGGTAAGGGGGTTGGTTATGCAATGGGAAGGTGTTAGGCACCCAAAGCATCCTAGGTACTCCTAGGGAGCCCTTTTCACACTTGTTGCAAAGGTTGTTGTTTTTTATGAAAAATTATTTGTGCAAACATGATTGAAGGGATGAGAAAAGCGTGTATGTTTATCTAATGTACTACTTACTAAAAAAAGGGTCAAAAGAAAATGACTCGCACGGATGTCGCATCCACTGCATACGTATCTCATCTGCATCGGAGAATCAGAGTCTTCGTAGCTCGGCTACCTATGGGTTAAAGAGGAGTGTGCTCGGTAAGACATCGCATCTTATGCCTACGTATCTCATCTGGAATGAGAATCAGATCAAAACATAGTTCGACTAACTACGGGTTAAGGATTGTGTTTTGGGGTGAACGACGTTACTACACAATCTACCGGATGCTCGACCTTTGGAGACTTACTCGCCTGTAGTAGAAGGAGATAACGTGTTCTTAGGAGAAGAAAAATCAATGAGTTTGTTGGTGTTTTAGGGACGCTCATGCAAAAGGGGTAATGAGGGAATACAAAACAAACATGCATAAGGTAAATGCGCCAACGAAGGGCATGTCGGTACAGGTAATCGGAATAAACCTCCGGGTGGTATCCCACAAATAAAGTGGGACATCGAGCAAGCCATCCCTTCTAAAGTCATGTGATCCCTCACAAAAACTCAACAAACAGGTTAGGGTAAAACAATGCCATGATAAACACAAAACATATTAGAGCAAACAGAGACAAAAACTGCTGTCGCGATCGCTGCTGCGTCGGTTAGCGAAGGCCTAGCGAAGCCTCGCTACGTGTTCGCCTAGCGATGGTGCTAGCGAACGCCTGCGGGTTCTGGGTTTTTCATCTGATGATAGTATGATTTCGGCAACACTAACCCTGTGGAATCCATCTCAGAAACGAAACGGTTAAACATTCAAGATATTGTTTTATACATTCATGCACATATAAGCCTGGGGGCAAAAACCTAATGATTCCTCATACATTCAGATGATTCAAATTAAGAGCATAAAATTATGGGAATAAGGCAAACCTGATAGGAGAGATCGATCAAAATCAACTGGCACGACTGGGTTTGCAAAGCACTGTTAGGGTTTGCATGAGACGAGGGTGAAAAAGTGTGTGAGTCGGAGTGAACCTTTCAGAGCTGCCTGGAGGCTGCAGATTAATCCCTAGTGTAAGACCCCAATTTTGTCCCTAAGATCCCTCATGGCATCATATCATACCATATCATTGCCTCAAGGATCTTTGTGCACCTTTGTTTCCCTCCTAGTGGGTGGGTATCTTGTGAGTTTGGTTCTTGATCACCAAGCATGTATTGCATTTGTATATCATTGCTTTTCATCTGTTTATCAACCAAAAGTACAAAAATATTGTCATCTAACCATGTTACTTGCAGATGAAGCAAACTAGGTCAAACAGTCAAATCAGCCATTGAACAGTGGATGGTGGCCATTCTTGAAGAATTTGGGCACCATGATCATTCATCAAGAGTTCATATAAATTGTGACATCATTTTGGATCAATATATCAATTGGTAGGGGCTTGGAATTCATCAGAACATGGTTCAGTCAAGCAAAACCCTAGTAAAGTCAACTGAAGTCAACCTTGGTCAACTGTGCATTTAATCAGTGATTTGATGGTGGGAATTGGTCTGAGAAGTCTCATTCATGTCCATATAAGCCTCATATAACATGTCAAACATCATCATTGAAGAATTTGAAGTCAAACAAGAAATTTCCAAAAATAGAAAGTTGACCTGTAATTGGAATTTGCCAAAAATGGAAACTTCTTCTCCTCAACATTACATCACCATACAAGCTTCAAATGAATTTTTTCCCAACATGAAAGTTGAAGATCTTGTTCTCCCATTTTCAAAAAGTCCAAGAACACTCATTTCCCATTTATGGTTGGCAAGTTATGATCAAATCATTCTCAAATATTTTTGAACTTCAAAGTGGCATATCTTCCAAACCATTTGGCCAAATTGGGTGAGGTTTTTTGCTACAAGTCATATTTGATGTGCTCTATCCAAATCTTTCATCACAATTCACCAAAAATATTCCAATCAAAATGGCATTTTTTAAGTGGTTTGAATTAAATTAAGTGAGGTGAAAAAAATGACCTTTCAAAATAACCATTTCCAACAATTTCTACCAATTGAAAGTGTTCAGGAATTGCATTTGGAGTTTGTCTTAGGCCCAATTTCGTGCAGTCCCATGCACCCCCATGCAACTTGAATGGATTTTAGCAAATTTCCAAAACATGTCATTTTAGCAAATTGTGATTACCACTCACTAACCAAACACTTAGCAGCTTAAACACGGTATATATTCTTCAGTTTCTGCTGAAAAGCCCTGGCAGCCACAAACACACAAACAGATCAAAACTCATTTTTCTCCCAAATCCTCATTTTGCTTACTTGAACTTTTCTTGGTAAAACCTCAAAGAACTCGAACTTGTGTTGGTTGCTTCATCATTCACCATCACCTTGGAAGCATTTGTGAGCATCTTTTTCCAGCTGTAAGCAAGAAATCTACCACTGTTACATCAAAGCATTTCCATGGCAGATTTGGTTTTGAGCTAGAATCAACATTGCTGAGCTAAAATTCTTCGACCATTCATCAATACAAACAACATAGTGCATCTGTTTCTACACATCACAGCCAAACAACATCTGAATCATCACTGTGCTCCAATTTTGGTAAGGTTTTGAATCTCTCTATTTCCAAAATCATGCCATGCTTTAGATAGGTCTTGCTTTGCTGGTCACAATGAGCTTTGAATCATTAAAAATGGTGGAATATTTTGAGAGTTACATTGATTTAAAGCTTGACACTCAAATATGTTTTTGCTTAGTTCTCTCATGATAGCTCGATTTAATGAAAATTAGTGTTGGATTATTGATTAGCATGTTGAGATGATTTGAATGTGGTGCTTGTTTTCCATTTCTGGACAAAAATGTTCATCACGATTTTGATGATGATGAATAGTAACAGTAAACCCTAATTCCAAATGCCCAGATTTCGTTTACTCGTGTTTTGGCTTTTTGTTGCATGTTACCACTGTTTCATTGCCATGTGCCGAATCCGCGCCTGCCACCTCCTTAAGTGAAACGGTGCGTTTCACTTAAGGGAACCCTTAATTACCGTTTTGCCACTCCGTGTTCATTCATTTATTTAAATTATTTTATTTCTTCATTTTTATTTCATTTTGTGACACCAACTTACAAAAATCATAGCACACTCAATTTTGATCCAAATTAGATGGGATTTTTTGCAAAATGTTCATCTTGATCTCTAGTTTTTTATCATGATTTTTCCAGATTTTTTGCATGTGTGGATTTTTAAATTGTGCTAGGGTTTGTCATATGTGTCCATTTTGTGTATGTCTCACCAAATTGATTGTGAAATGATGATACATTATCCAATGCTTCCCAAAATTTTTGTGCTTAAACTAGACATGTTCATGGTGATTTTGGTGTAGAGTTTGTGAATTTATCATTGCTGGTTGTGGAGATATGATTTTTTGAATAGGGGTGTGACAATTTGTGTCACACCATTGATGTCCAACTTCATGATTTTAATTACCATGCTTCTTGAACTCAATTTGGTTTGAATTTTTGCATGAACATACTTGTAGATGTCTAGTTTACATGTGATTTTTTCTGGAATTATTGATGGCATTTCCTATTTGTTTGGGAATTTCTCCCCTGTTTGACCAAATGGTTGACTTTTTGTGACACATGATGCTAAATGATTTGTGAAATCCTCATGCTTAATTGGATGGACTTGAAATTTGACATGTGATTTGTAGACATCTTAAGCTTTGTCATGGTTTTGGTCCCATTCATTTCTCATATGTTGTCACTGATTTATGATTTATTCAATTTGGTGCATGTTTGGTTGACTTCTTTGAGCTTGCTTGAACTTGCTTTGACTTTCTGATTTTCATTGACCAACTTCCCTTTATCCAAATGAGCTGAAATTTGATATGCTTATCATGTTATGGATGATGTTTGATCATGAATTATTTGAGAATTTTTTGAAATGTTTGAGATTGGTTTTGAACTAAATCATTCTGTTGACTTCTTTGAACTTCTATATGCCATGCTTCGACCTAATTTGCTTATAAAATGATGATGATGATTGATATGAACATGAAACCAATTGAGTTTGTTTCTTGATTGTTTGAACTTGATTTTGGACACTTGTCACTTGCTGTTTTGATTTTCGTATCTCTTTTTTACCCTAGGCTTGTCCTAGTGGTCATGTTGCTCATGTTTAAGTTTGTTGTTTCAGGTTAAGCAACAAATGTTTCAAAGAGATCATTACAAATTGAATGAGCTTGATTGATTATCATGAACTAACTTGTTTGTTTTGTAGGTTGCTTGGCTCACATGCTTTGAGCTTTGTGCATTGCACATTTAACTGATTTTGTTGACTGTTGATCCCTGTCTTATTTTGGTTTGACTTTGAGTTGTGTACTGATTTTGTTTGACTGGTTTCAGGTACCCTTAGTTGCTTAGTTCTTTAAGAACTTGCTTTGCTTTGCTTTAATAGCAATTTGCATTGAGGTATAACTTCTTATCTTCATGTAGTCTGGAAGACCTGGCCTGTTACTTGGCCAGGCAACTGTCTGAAGTCCTCCTTAAGAGGCAATGCTTGTGTGTGTTTACATTTGTCCCAAGCAGGAAAAGTCCTTTGAATAAGGAAATTGGTAGAACCCAAGAGATATGCAACCTATCTCCTACTATTCTGTGTGTCACTCACCTTGCTCACACCACATGTGTTGATGCATAGTGAGTAAAAACCCAAGATCTATCGAGTCAATAATCTGTGGAGAGAGTTCCTACTTTCTGAACTCCCACACCTTCTGATATTCAAATGCTCTCCCTGGCCAGGGATAAGAGCAATGAGGCACACCCCTCATATCTTTTCATCTGCTTCACCTTAGCCCCTCAATGGCAAGGTTAAGAGCACCATTAACCCTATTCCAGTTGGCTTCAATGCCTAACCCTTTGTGTGAGCCTGATTGTTTGGTTATAGTGTGTGCTGAATGACTTTAATTGACTGATTGCTTACCTCATATACACATGTTTGCTTGCATGCTTTGTGCATTTATCATCATCAATTATTCATTAGTGCATGATCATTTCATTTGTCTCTGTGACATATCTTTGTTGTTTGCCCATTGAGGACGATTGTAAGACCATCCATTGGCCATTGTTCCTATGATCTGGAAGTGAGTATAAGACCATCTCATTGGCCACTCATCTTCTCTTTGCTTGATGCATTTGCATTTGTTGTATGTGAGGATGCAATTGTAAGTCCCTGCAAGTTGGCCTTTTCTTTCCTATGATCATATGTTGGATATTGGTATAAGCCCAGACAGATTGGCATCCGGTATCCAAGTTTCATTTTGTTTTAGGAGATTGGAATAAGTCCATCTATTGGCTTCCGACATCCTTGTTTCTTTGTTTAGGAGATTGGTGTAAATCCATCTATTGGTATCCGATATCCGCTTTTGTTTGTGAGATTGGAGTAAGACCATTGAGTGGCATCCGGTATCATTTGTTTGCTTATTTTGCTATTGCTCATTGCCTATTCCAAAGGACACACTTGAATCATCTTCTATATGATTTCAAGAAGTGAACCTCCTAGGAAGTTTTACAATCCATCTTCATCCATTCATCCCTCTTTGTCCTAAACCTTTTCACACATTACTTTCAAAACATGAGATAAATATTGTGCAAACATCTTCATGCTTTTAAATTAAAAACCTGGACCCCAAGTCCTTGACTTTTTCAAACTCCATTTCATAATACTTCTTTTGAATCAATCTTAATCATACTTTGACCCTCCTTTTGTGAATAATCATAATCAATTAACTTCACCCATTCAATGGTTTTGTGGCTTTGTCCACTCTTGTTAAGTTTTCATACATTAGCCTTAGGTTTGATTTATCCTAGTTGGTTGATGTTAATCTCACCTATCTGTCCTTAGTTGATTGAATTGTAAGTCTTCCTTGCTTATTATAGGGTTAACCCCTCACTAGCAAGTTGAAGCTTTTCTCACATGGTGGACTCGTTGTTTTATAAGGTTGAGTTTTCTCCCGTGGATAACGTAAGACCTTAGGGCTTGTGTTTAAAATTGAATCCACTAACTTTTGGAAATCTTTTAGCCGAACTACGGCGTTTTGATCCTTACCTTTGATGGAAGGTACGTAGGCAACGGGTTCATCCGTTCGAACACAAAAATAATAAAACTTGTATATTCTTTTCTCATCATCCCAATCATGTTTGCACAATACTTATGTCATAACAAATAACAATTTTATACAACAAGTGTGAAAAGGGCTCCCTAGGAGTACCTAGGACGTAGTGGGTGCCTAACACCTTCCCATTACGTAACTTACCCCTTACCCAGACTCTCTGATCTTTTTATTAGTTTTCTACGCGTAAAACTTCTTAGGCTTTTGTTCGCTTTTTAGCCAGTCCTTTGGATAAATAAAAGTGCGGTGGCGACTCGAATTCATTGTATGCTTTGCTTATGGTTTAATCAATAAATCATATAGCGACGAATACACCGCTACAGAAAAGTGGCGACTCCACTGGGGAGTAATCGATCCTTGGTGGTATTGCCTACTTTTCACCCTTGTTGTGCTATATTGTTATTTGTTATATGACATATTTTTGTACAATTTGGGATAACTGTATTGATTGTAATGTTTGAATTGCTTGATATACAATTGCTGTTTGCTTTGGTGATCTGTGAGATGAGTTCTATACCCGAACTCGAGTGCACTCTAGGATAGGAGAATGGCATAGTCTTGTTGACTGGTGTGGAGTATTCCTTAGCCAGTCGACTTGCGAGTCCATTCACTTGGTGGAGGTCATGTTGGATTAATAATGTCACACAAGTTATTTGTGGTTAGGCATTATTCTTTCAATCATGTGCCGCAGAAGCCAAGGACCGTAGTTTACCAAACCCATCTTGGCCTATTCTTAGGAACGTAGTGCGGAGGTCGTTCAGATGTAAGATCTGATGCGATTGTTACGCGATACTACACTCATGAGAGTTTCTCTTGAGAATATTTTTGGAATACGAGTATTCGTTCCTCCGATAATATTCGAAAGATGGAGCGATGATTATGGGAACCTCTGATAGAACGTGTCTGGCAGGTTTAAACCCTAGTACACTCCCTTTGGGTGGTTCTTAACCGAGACTCCATGCTCGTGACTCTCAACAAACCCGTGATTCGTGGTTGAGTCGTTTCGACAACCTTAATATCAATGGAACCTGGGTGTTGAGCAGGTATAAAACCTAAATCCCCCAAAACGGATGGTTGATATTAAGGATGTTAGAGCCGGTTCATGTACCGTTAATATCAATGGAACTTGGGTGTCGATAAGGTGAAAACCTAAATCCACCAAAATGGATGATTGATATTAGGGATACAATGAGCTTTCCCACGACCTTTGTCTGGTGTGCTTTGCTTGATCCTTGAGTGTGATTGTTGCACTCATGCATTCATGCATTCATCTGCATCCATATCATCAGATAAAAAGAAAATTTTCAAAGAACTCAAAGGAGTTTATTTGCAAAAATTTCAAACACGAAAAAACCGGAATTTTTTTTTCATCTGATGTATCTGATGAGATATTCTCATATATGATCAAAATGCTTAAATATTTCAAAGTTTGCAAATAAAACCCTTGAGTTTCCTTTGAAATAAAAAACAAGCATATGCATAAGCACTTCATGCATCATTTGCATAAGCGGGTGTTTTGTTCCGGTCTCCCGTCCAGTGGTCCGACCCTGCGACCTTCATTTATTTTGAAGACGCACTTTGCCGGTATTATACCAGAGCCAACTCTGCCAGATTAATGGATCATCTTGGGCAAGAGAGTTGTGAACTCAGAGGATGAATTTGCCAGACTAAGTGCTTTTGATGGATTTATTCCTGTTGCTGGTTTGAAGAAGGTGATTGAACTTGAAGACAACAGATCCCGGGCTGGCATTGGCTACTGTTCTGGGGCATGTAATGAGCAAGGTCTGTTCACAAGTGGAGGATTCATCCATGATGGTCAACCTGAAGAAGAAGTTGCTGCTATCTTGGAAGAAGATGCAGAAGACGTGAACAACTTCGTTATTCCTGGTGGTGTCTGCCACAATTGGGTCGCTGTAGATATTCCTACGGTCATCCATAGATCAGAGTAATTGTTCACTTTGTTTGAAACCCTTCTCCCATGCCAAAAGGAGAAGTGATGACATTGTTGGCGAAGCATATATACAATGATGTTTTCATTCAATTAATGCATTGTTAAACATTTGTTTTTCCATTTGTTTTTGCTTTTTGCTTTTTTGCATGAAATCAGTGATCACAAAAAACCATGAAAAACAAGAAAACAGCTTTTCATCTGCATAAATGATTTGCTTGTTTAAATTCAAAAGCTTTTCATTATCCAGAATCATTACGCAGGGATTTCTAAACCCATTGAACATAATGATCCAACGCCATCTCCCAACTTTGAATTCCTTGTATCTGAGGCAGAGGAAGATGACGTTGAGGGGATTCCTGATGAGATTACCCGTCTTCTTGAGCACCAGAGAAGCTCATTCAGCTGTATTATGAGAATCAGCAGAGCAGTCAAACTGGGGCATTACAAATGTAATATCAATTAAAAAAAAAAAAAAAAGAAGAGGGTGAAAAAAGATGAAAAAAATCAAAAATCAGGAAAAAAATTTCAAGATTTTTCAAAAGAAAAAAGAGTATACCCTCAAGTCCCAAGTTAACTGATGCTGAATGGATTCAGAGTCGTTATGACCAGTTGAATTTGATTGAAGAGAAGCGATTGACTGCCATGTGTCATGGTCAGTTATATCAGCAGAGAATGAAGAAAGCATTCGATAAGAAGATCAAGCCTCGTGTGTTCCGAGAAGGTGACCTCGTGCTCAAGAAAGTCTTGTCTTTCGCGCCCGATTCCAGGGGCAAGTGGACTCCAAACTACGAGGGTCCATATGTTGTTAAGAGAGCCTTTTCAGGCGGTGCTTTGATGCTTACAACAATGGATGGGGAGGATTTCACTCGTCCTGTGAATTCAGATGCAGTTAAGAGATACTTTGCCTAAAAAAAAGTATATGCAAATGAAAAAACAGAATGGCTCGCTAAGTTGAAAACCCGAAAGGGCGACTTAGGCAAAAATGAGCGTCTCGGTGGAGAACCCGCAAGGGTAATCCAGGCAAAAATTAGAGACTTGAAAAAAAAAAGAATATTTGCATCCCGCTAGATTGAGTACCTCACCCTGGGGCAATCTAGGCAAAAATTAGGGAATTGGCAAGTGACTGCATCCTGACAAGACTTTCTGTTCACCAGTCGTCATTTCGTCAGAAGATTCTCGATTCGTCGTCAACCGAAGCTTCGGATACATCGAGATTCAAATTGGTAGAGAAAGGATCATTATGTTCAATGTAGCCCTCTTCCAATATATATCACTGATTTCAAATTTGTACAGATCTATGGAGTCTTGCCATTTGCAGGCTACCATTCCATCAAATCAATTTGAGCTTTTTATCCAATTATTTGCACTCTTATTTGTTTCAATTCAACAAATGTTTTGCATGTTTTAAATTGATAAAATGTCATTGTTTTAAACAAATAAATTTTTCAAAAATATTGTTTTAAACAAAGTGAACATTCACAATATTGAAAGGATACTCAAGAATATCTCAGTGCTCTCCCGAGGGTGGCATGATTTCCAACAGGTAAGACATTTGTTCATATTCCTGGTTTGGTTGTATCTTCTTTCTTCAGATCTTTGTTGGGGTTGTTCCTCAAACAGAGTTATTGTTGGGGTTGTTCCCCAGTATAGTCGCAAGCAGAGTGTTGTTGAAGACTTCGTTTTCTCCAGCAGCAATCTTCCCTAGCATGGATGTTCCCTTGTGAGTTTCAGTGGTTGATTGGCTTGTCATCCTGGCGCCCCGTCACTTTCTCCAGTGGGTCGACATCCCCAGACTTTATTTGTCTCCTCAGCACATTCGCAAGCAGAGTTGTTGTCACTCTCCCCAGTGCAGGTGCCAGCAGAGTTGTCTGTTTCCTCAGCACGGTCGTTTTCCTTTTAAAAGACTCGGTAAGTCGGCGGTTTGATACCCGGTACTTTATCTTTTCCCCGGCGAAGTCGTCTGTAGAGTTGTTGCTGTCTCTCTATCAGAGTGTTTTTTCTCCTCAGTAGAGTAGGATTTATTTTCTTATTCAGTGGTTGATTGGGTTGACATCCCAGTATTTCAACCATCTTTTCCTCAGCATAGTCTGCAGAACGTTTGTTGTGGCAGTTTCGCCTGTTGAATACTCCTTCAATCCCCAGTATGGCCGGATGATGGCTCTAGCATTCAGAGAACGGATTGATTTCCTGACTGCTTGTGATCCCCAGTAGAGTGGCTTATATTGCAGAATCTACTTGTTGCGATCAGTTTGCTTTGTGTGTTCTCCCCAAGTAGAGTGGCTTGTTGCAGAATCTACTTGTGTGATACATTCTCCCTCAGTGGGTTGTTCCCCAGCGGAGTTATGTGGAGTTGCTTCTACAGCAGTTCGTGCTTGTGCAATGCACCTTTTGTTTCTCAGTTGACACTGGGATCCCCTGCAGATATCTTCGGTTTTCTCTTGTTCTCCAACAGATTCGTCTTGGTGGCTGTTTTGCCTGTTGTGACTTTCTGTGCCCTGATCGGTTTGTTTGCTGATCCGCCACTCGGAGATTTGGTTTCCTGATATCTGATCCTCTGCTTTCCCAGCAGTACCCGCAGATCTATGCTTTATAGCATATAGATCTCCAGCAGATTGGCTTTCCAGTTGGTTTTCCCCTGGAAGTATAATACCGGGCGTTTGATTCCTGGACCTGTTTATGTTAGAATTGTTTGTTTTGTCAGCATTCATTAAACATAATCATGCATATTCATGCATATTCATAAACATTCAGATATTCATGTTGCATTGTTTGCCATATATCTTTTGATTGTTGTGTCTCCTGCAACGGGTGATGCGGATCCCTAATAGATCTCCCCTAGCAGATGTCGGGTGTCTAAATCTCTCCATATAGAGTCAGCCCCGTAAGTAGAAAGTGTCTGTTGTCTGTCCTTCTGCAGTTCCCCACTGAGATATATCCTCGTGGATGACGGTTTCTTCCGTTTCCTCCCAACATATATATTGGGATGGATTTGCCTATTTGAGTTATATCCTCATTAGGATGTCTTGATTCAGTCTGTCTTTTCGGATTATTCCCGAATTGGCTATTTGTCAACTGTCTTGTGCTTCCCAGTGGGTTGTTCCCCAACGGAGTTTTTCGGGCCTCTACCCTTATACCGGTAGTTGTAAGTCCTATTTTCTTTGCCCTTTCAGCGGAATTGGTGGTTATATACCTTTTATTCCTCGGCAAGATTTTTGGTTGTCTACCTAGTAGTCGGTAGTCGTAAATCCTGTTTCTTACTCTCCATCAGAGTTTGTGGTTTGTTATAAACCTTATTTTTGGTTTCCCGTGCGGATTCGTGATTTGTTCTATCCCCACGCAGAGTTGTTGGTCTTCTACCCGGTTTTCGGTAGATGTAAACCCTAATTCATATTTATCCCCACCAGAGTATGGCTATTACCCCGTATTCGGTAGTTGTAAGTTCTATCTCTTTTTCCCTAACAGAGTAACCTTTGTGGTTCGTCCTGATTATAAGTGGATTCCTGTTGTAGTGGCTTTTTCCCTAACAGAGTTGGTATCTCCCTGTGGTGATTTCTATCCCCAGTTGAGTCTGTGGTCTTCTACCCCGTATTCGGTAGTTGTAAATCCCAGTTGTTGATTCTTTCTCCCCAGCGGAGTTTGTGCCTTGTGGTACAGTTGGATAATTGCCGGATGTTAGCAATTTTATCCCCAGCGGGTCCCTTCACCGTTTGTCAGTAATTGCGTTCCCCGGATAGTTGATTGTCATCAATATATCCCCAGCTTGTTGTTGTGGATAATTGTTGTTTATGCAATTCATCCCCGGATCATTGATTCTCACCAGTGAATCCTCAGCAGATCGCCTTTCATTTACCCTTTTGTTGGTAATGTCTGTTGCTCCTTTTGATTGGTCATCATTATATACCTAGTTTGGTATCCCGATGCCTTTCTTTCCGGTTGATTTATCCTTTATTAACCCAGTAACCGGTTGTGGATAATCTTCCATGCGAGTATATTATTCACGGTCTGCCGGTAATAAATAATATGTCTCATGCACTCTTCAGTCGAAGCCTTTTGTGTTTCCCTGATCGAGTAAGATTTGTTATTTCCCTTTGCGGAGTCGAATAGTTTTTATTGTTGGATAATTGCCGGATGCTTGCAATTTATCCCTTTGAGTTATCTTTCGTTTACCCGGATGCTTGGTATCGTTTGTCTCTCTTTTTGGTTAGTCACCTATTATATACCTCGGTATCTCTGGTGTCTTTTCCTTTCGAGTATATTATTCACGGTCTGCCGGTAATGAATAGTATGTCTCATGCGCTCTTTAGTTGGAATCCTTTGTTGATTTTCCCCAGCTGAGCAAGATTCGTATTCTTTGTAGAATCGAATATCCATCCTTTAACCAGTTTGTGTTTCGGATGATGAGTGTTTTGGCATATATACCAATTCACGTTTCGGTATATCACCTATTATATACCTCGGTATCTCTGGTGTTTCTTACCATGCGAGTTTATTATCTACGTTCTGACGGTAATAGATAATATATCTCATGCGAGTTTTCTTATCCACGGTCTGCCGGTAATGGATATTATATCTCATGCACTCTTTGGGTTTGTGTCCCCAGTTGAGTAAGGTTCATTTTCCCGTTGTGGATTCGAATGTCCATCCTGTAAGTCGATTTGTTTTTTCAAGCCCTCCTTCCGGATGATGAGTGTTTTGGCATATATACCAATTCACGTTTCGGTCGGTCACCTATTATATACCTCGGTATCCCTGGTGTTCCTTCCCTTCTGCTCCCTATTATGACCTCGGTCCCCCTGCGGAGTCAGACTTTTTTGAGTTTATGTACCTTTTTCAGGTCTTTCTCAGACGTTTGGTTGATTGATATCTCTCACCTTTATACCGGTCTTAGATATTCATTCCTCCTGAGTTTGTTACCCTTATACCGGTAACATCTCTTTCTTTGTTGCTTCCTCAGTGGAATTTCCTTTTCCTTCTTCCCAGGAGTCAGCTTGTGTCTCTCCAATGGATGTTTCTCCTTTGGAATTTTCTTTTCCCCAATGTGAGTCCTTCACTCCCCAGTGAGGCCTCCAATCTGATTTCTGTTTCCCTAATCAGAGTCATGTCTTGTTCACGCTGTGTCAGTTTTGTTTATCCCCGACAAGAGTTTAGTTAGAGTCTCTGTTCCTGGTGAGTGTATTACTCCGATGGATCGTCTTTTCTTCTGTGCGAATCATATCCCCATAGAGTTTGTGTCTTTTGCATACATACATTTGCATCATGAGGTCTCTTAGGGACCAAAATTTGTCTCATTATTGTTATTTAAGCCCATTCTACCGCGTCGAGATGAAGATTTCTAAACTTCACTTCTCCGGCTAGAATGACCTTAAATAGGGGCATCTGTAAGACCCCAATTTTGTCCCTAAGATCCCTCATGGCATCATATCATACCATATCATTGCCTCAAGGATCTTTGTGCACCTTTGCTTCCCTCCTAGTGGGTGGGTATCTTGTGAGTTTGGTTCTTGATCACCAAGCATGTATTGCATTTGTATATCATTGCTTTTCATCTGTTTATCAACCAAAAGTACAAAAATATTGTCATCTAACCATGTTACTTGCAGATGAAGCAAACTAGGTCAAACAGTCAAATCAGCCATTGAACAGTGGATGGTGGCCATTCTTGAAGAATTTGGGCACCATGATCATTCATCAAGAGTTCATATAAATTGTGACATCATTTTGGATCAATATATCAATTGGTAGGGGCTTGGAATTCATCAGAACATGGTTCAGTCAAGCAAAACCCTAGTAAAGTCAACTGAAGTCAACCTTGGTCAACTGTGCATTTAATCAGTGATTTGATGGTGGGAATTGGTCTGAGAAGTCTCATTCATGTCCATATAAGCCTCATATAACATGTCAAACATCATCATTGAAGAATTTGAAGTCAAACAAGAAATTTCCAAAAATAGAAAGTTGACCTGTAATTGGAATTTGCCAAAAATGGAAACTTCTTCTCCTCAACATTACATCACCATACAAGCTTCAAATGAATTTTTCCCAACATGAAAGTTGAAGATCTTGTTCTCCCATTTTCAAAAAGTCCAAGAACACTCATTTCCCATTTATGGTTGGCAAGTTATGATCAAATCATTCTCAAATATTTTTGAACTTCAAAGTGGCATATCTTCCAAACCATTTGGCCAAATTGGGTGAGGTTTTTTGCTACAAGTCATATTTGATGTGCTCTATCCAAATCTTTCATCACAATTCACCAAAAATATTCCAATCAAAATGGCATTTTTTAAGTGGTTTGAATTAAATTAAGTGAGGTGAAAAAAATGACCTTTCAAAATAACCATTTCCAACAATTTCTACCAATTGAAAGTGTTCAGGAATTGCATTTGGAGTTTGTCTTAGGCCCAATTTCGTGCAGTCCCATGCACCCCCATGCAACTTGAATGGATTTTAGCAAATTTCCAAAACATGTCATTTTAGCAAATTGTGATTACCACTCACTAACCAAACACTTAGCAGCTTAAACACGGTATATATTCTTCAGTTTCTGCTGAAAAGCCCTGGCAGCCACAAACACACAAACAGATCAAAACTCATTTTTCTCCCAAATCCTCATTTTGCTTACTTGAACTTTTCTTGGTAAAACCTCAAAGAACTCGAACTTGTGTTGGTTGCTTCATCATTCACCATCACCTTGGAAGCATTTGTGAGCATCTTTTTCCAGCTGTAAGCAAGAAATCTACCACTGTTACATCAAAGCATTTCCATGGCAGATTTGGTTTTGAGCTAGAATCAACATTGCTGAGCTAAAATTCTTCGACCATTCATCAATACAAACAACATAGTGCATCTGTTTCTACACATCACAGCCAAACAACATCTGAATCATCACTGTGCTCCAATTTTGGTAAGGTTTTGAATCTCTCTATTTCCAAAATCATGCCATGCTTTAGATAGGTCTTGCTTTGCTGGTCACAATGAGCTTTGAATCATTAAAAATGGTGGAATATTTTGAGAGTTACATTGATTTAAAGCTTGACACTCAAATATGTTTTTGCTTAGTTCTCTCATGATAGCTCGATTTAATGAAAATTAGTGTTGGATTATTGATTAGCATGTTGAGATGATTTGAATGTGGTGCTTGTTTTCCATTTCTGGACAAAAATGTTCATCACGATTTTGATGATGATGAATAGTAACAGTAAACCCTAATTCCAAATGCCCAGATTTCGTTTACTCGTGTTTTGGCTTTTTGTTGCATGTTACCACTGTTTCATTGCCATGTGCCGAATCCGCGCCTGCCACCTCCTTAAGTGAAACGGTGCGTTTCACTTAAGGGAACCCTTAATTACCGTTTTGCCACTCCGTGTTCATTCATTTATTTAAATTATTTTATTTCTTCATTTTTATTTCATTTTGTGACACCAACTTACAAAAATCATAGCACACTCAATTTTGATCCAAATTAGATGGGATTTTTTGCAAAATGTTCATCTTGATCTCTAGTTTTTTATCATGATTTTTCCAGATTTTTTGCATGTGTGGATTTTTAAATTGTGCTAGGGTTTGTCATATGTGTCCATTTTGTGTATGTCTCACCAAATTGATTGTGAAATGATGATACATTATCCAATGCTTCCCAAAATTTTTGTGCTTAAACTAGACATGTTCATGGTGATTTTGGTGTAGAGTTTGTGAATTTATCATTGCTGGTTGTGGAGATATGATTTTTTGAATAGGGGTGTGACAATTTGTGTCACACCATTGATGTCCAACTTCATGATTTTAATTACCATGCTTCTTGAACTCAATTTGGTTTGAATTTTTGCATGAACATACTTGTAGATGTCTAGTTTACATGTGATTTTTTCTGGAATTATTGATGGCATTTCCTATTTGTTTGGGAATTTCTCCCCTGTTTGACCAAATGGTTGACTTTTTGTGACACATGATGCTAAATGATTTGTGAAATCCTCATGCTTAATTGGATGGACTTGAAATTTGACATGTGATTTGTAGACATCTTAAGCTTTGTCATGGTTTTGGTCCCATTCATTTCTCATATGTTGTCACTGATTTATGATTTATTCAATTTGGTGCATGTTTGGTTGACTTCTTTGAGCTTGCTTGAACTTGCTTTGACTTTCTGATTTTCATTGACCAACTTCCCTTTATCCAAATGAGCTGAAATTTGATATGCTTATCATGTTATGGATGATGTTTGATCATGAATTATTTGAGAATTTTTTGAAATGTTTGAGATTGGTTTTGAACTAAATCATTCTGTTGACTTCTTTGAACTTCTATATGCCATGCTTCGACCTAATTTGCTTATAAAATGATGATGATGATTGATATGAACATGAAACCAATTGAGTTTGTTTCTTGATTGTTTGAACTTGATTTTGGACACTTGTCACTTGCTGTTTTGATTTTCGTATCTCTTTTTTACCCTAGGCTTGTCCTAGTGGTCATGTTGCTCATGTTTAAGTTTGTTGTTTCAGGTTAAGCAACAAATGTTTCAAAGAGATCATTACAAATTGAATGAGCTTGATTGATTATCATGAACTAACTTGTTTGTTTTGTAGGTTGCTTGGCTCACATGCTTTGAGCTTTGTGCATTGCACATTTAACTGATTGTGTTGACTGTTGATCCCTGTCTTATTTTGGTTTGACTTTGAGTTGTGTACTGATTTTGTTTGACTGGTTTCAGGTACCCTTAGTTGCTTAGTTCTTTAAGAACTTGCTTTGCTTTGCTTTAATAGCAATTTGCATTGAGGTATAACTTCTTATCTTCATGTAGTCTGGAAGACCTGGCCTGTTACTTGGCCAGGCAACTGTCTGAAGTCCTCCTTAAGAGGCAATGCTTGTGTGTGTTTACATTTGTCCCAAGCAGGAAAAGTCCTTTGAATAAGGCAATTGGTAGAACCCAAGAGATATGCAACCTATCTCCTACTATTCTGTGTGTCACTCACCTTGCTCACACCACATGTGTTGATGCATAGTGAGTAAAAACCCAAGATCTATCGAGTCAATAATCTGTGGAGAGAGTTCCTACTTTCTGAACTCCCACACCTTCTGATATTCAAATGCTCTCCCTGGCCAGGGATAAGAGCAATGAGGCACACCCCTCATATCTTTTCATCTGCTTCACCTTAGCCCCTCAATGGCAAGGTTAAGAGCACCATTAACCCTATTCCAGTTGGCTTCAATGCCTAACCCTTTGTGTGAGCCTGATTGTTTGGTTATAGTGTGTGCTGAATGACTTTAATTGACTGATTGCTTACCTCATATACACATGTTTGCTTGCATGCTTTGTGCATTTATCATCATCAATTATTCATTAGTGCATGATCATTTCATTTGTCTCTGTGACATATCTTTGTTGTTTGCCCATTGAGGACGATTGTAAGACCATCCATTGGCCATTGTTCCTATGATCTGGAAGTGAGTATAAGACCATCTCATTGGCCACTCATCTTCTCTTTGCTTGATGCATTTGCATTTGTTGTATGTGAGGATGCAATTGTAAGTCCCTGCAAGTTGGCCTTTGCTTTCCTATGATCATATGTTGGATATTGGTATAAGCCCAGACAGATTGGCATCCGGTATCCAAGTTTCGTTTTATTTTAGGAGATTGGAATAAGTCCATCTATTGGCTTCCGACATCCTTGTTTCTTTGTTTAGGAGATTGGTGTAAATCCATCTATTGGTATCCGGTATCCGCTTTTGTTTGTGAGATTGGAGTAAGACCATTGAGTGGCATCCGGTATCATTTGTTTGCTTATTTTTCTATTGCTCATTGCCTATTCCAAAGGACACACTTGAATCATCTTCTATATGATTTCAAGAAGTGAACCTCCTAGGAAGTTTTACAATCCATCTTCATCCATTCATCCCTCTTTGTCCTAAACCTTTTCACACATTACTTTCAAAACTTGAGATAAATATTGTGCAAACATCTTCATGCTTTTAAATTAAAAACCTGGACCCCAAGTCCTTGACTTTTTCAAACTCCATTTCATAATACTTCTTTTGAATCAATCTTAATCATACTTTGACCCTCCTTTTGTGAATAATCATAATCAATTAACTTCACCCATTCAATGTTTTTGTGGCTTTGTCCACTCTTGTTAAGTTTTCATACATTAGCCTTAGGTTTGATTTATCCTAGTTGGTTGATGTTAATCTCACCTATCTGTCCTTAGTTGATTGAATTGTAAGTCTTCCTTGCTTATTATAGGGTTAACCCCTCACTAGCAAGTTGAAGCTTTTCTCACATGGTGGACTCGTTGTTTTAAAAGGTTGAGTTTTCTCCCGTGGATAACGTAAGACCTTAGGGCTTGTGTTTAAAATTGAATCCACTAACTTTTGGAAATCTTTTAGCCGAACTACGGCGTTTTGATCCTTACCTTTGATGGAAGGTACGTAGGCAACGGGTTCATCCGTTCGAACACAAAAATAATAAAACTTGTATATTCTTTTCTCATCATCCCAATCATGTTTGCACAATACTTATGTCATAACAAATAACAATTTTATATAACAAGTGTGAAAAGGGCTCCCTAGGAGTACCTAGGACGTAGTGGGTGCCTAACACCTTCCCATTATGTAATTTACCCCTTACCCAGACTCTCTGATCTTTTTATTAGTTTTCTACGCGTAAAACTTCTTAGGCTTTTGTTCGCTTTTTAGCCAGTCCTTTGGATAAATAAAAGTGCGGTGGCGACTCGAATTCATTGTATGCTTTGCTTATGGTTTAATCAATAAATCATATAGCGACGAATACACCGCTACACCTAGGTCTTTCCCCTTCTCTTCCTCTTTGTTCTCCAGGGTTTGTAATAGTCTCCAGTGTGTTTTTCTCAAATGAAGCTCTGGTATTTATAACCTAATTGCCTGGCTTTATGGGCTCAAATGAGGGTAACTCAAGCCCAGAATTTTCTGTTATTTTCTAAAATGCGCGCTCTTCGCCTAGCGAAGGATCTGCTCGCCTAGCGAGCATGACAGTTCAGAGACAGATTTTTGCTCCTTCAAGATTAACGTTTTGATTGACGAATAGACCTCATTTGAACCTGTTGGAAGTATCTCAAGCCATTCCTTTGTGTTGACTGATCATCTAAATAGAACCCACAAAGTGTCATGGATGATACTCAAGCTTCAAACAAAAGATGTTAGTGACACATTTTTGTGCTTTTGGTTAGTAAACAAAAGTAAGAGAAACAATGATGTATAATTCAAGCATGCTTGGTGATCTCAAACCAATCACAAGGAGTCCCACCCAAAGGCAAAGGGAACCAAGATGCTAAATATCCTTGAGGCAATGCAAATGCAATGTTATGATGCCATGAGGGATCTTAGGGTCAAAATTGGGGTCTTACAGATGCCCCTATTTAAGGTCATTCTAGCCGAAGAAGTGAAGGTTAAAGTCTTCGTCTCGACGAGGTAGAATGGGCTTAAATAATAACAAAGAGACAAATTTTGGTCCCTAAGAGACCTCATAATGCAAATGTATGTATGAAAAAATGGTAACACTCTGTGGAGATATGTGTCCACAAAAGCAAAGAAATCATAAGCCACTGATAATCCATATGAGCAATTCACTCCATGGGACCAAGACCCCGGGGACTCTCTTGGGGATAGAAAAGGGATAAAAATGCGCGAGCAGGTCACGACTCAAAGCGTGGGGAACAGAATCCCAAAGGGAATAAATCCATTGGAAAGACTCGAGCTGACACGAAGATGCATGTATTGGGGAATATGCCAATACAGCGAAACTATCCACAACAGATACTTCGGATAAAATCCGGATGAAAACAATCCACTAAGGGACTTCGCTGGGGATGTCCACAAGGACACTCCTGGGGAAGCAGCGGGACGAGGTATTACCGGTTACTGGGTAATAAGCTCAAGGAGACATGTGATCTGAATGCCAGGTATGAGGGTGAGAGATACAACATGCTCAGGAAGAGATGAATATCCAAGACCGGTATAAGGGTGAGAGATATCAAAACTTCAAAACGTCTGAGGAAAACCTAAAAGGTATACTTCAACTCAGGGATTCTAACTCCACAGGGGACAAAAAGTCATAATAGGGAGCAGAGAGGAAGGAACACCAGGGATACCGGTTACGGGGAATATAATAGGTGACCAACCAAGGCGTGAATTGGGGAATATTCCCAAAAAAACTCATCATCCAAAAGAGGGCTAAAAGCAAAACTCGATTACAGGATGGATATTCGACTCCACAAAGGGGATACGAATCTTACTCAACTAGGGAAGAACAAAAGGCTTCAGACCCGAGAGTGCATGAGATATATTATCTATTACCGTCAGAACGTAGATAATATACTCGCATGGACGATTATCCACAACCGGCTACTGGGTTAATAAAGGATAAATCGACCGAAAAGAAAAGGCATCGGGATACCGAAACTAGGTATATAATGATGACCAATTCAGGGGAGAAACAATCGTTACCAACAACAACAAGGTAGACGAGAGATGACCCGCTGGGGATAAATTGCGTAATCAGGGCAATTATCCAAGCGGATGAGGGGATATCATCACCGAATATTGGATGAAAATAACTATCACCAATTAAAGATGAGCAAAAATAGTTACTCTGCAAAAAGGGAAGAAATAGGGTTTACAACTACCGGTATGAGGGTAGAGAACCACAGACTCCGCCGGGGATAATAATTACTAATTATTGAGCAATTATTCATTTACCATGGGGAAACAGGAAAAGAGTCTCAAGAGACCGATCTAGGATCAAACTAGATAGGCACACCAAATCAAGACTTGTCTCGGTGAGAATATAACTCAATAGGGAAAACCATCCCAGTATATGTGTTGGGAAGGAACAAAAACAATCGACATCCACGAGGATATAACCTGGTGGGGAATATGGAAGAAAGGATAGACGCTTTCTGCATATGGAGCTGACTCTATATGGAGAGATCAGACACACACGTCTGCTTGGGGAAGTATATCACCAAATAGCAGGAGACAGCAAACAACGATATATGGCAAAGAATGCAACATGAATATCTGAATGTTATAATTATGCATATATGTGCGTGGTTTATGTATGATGTATGTTGACAAACAAACATATTTAACACAACCAGGTCCAGGAGTCAACCACCCGGTACTACATCTCAAGAGAGAAAGCCAAGTTCATCGGAGAGTATCCAATCTGCTGGGGATCAGAGATACCAAGAAGCAAAGAACTCTGCAGGGGATGAATCATCAATCATTCCGGATGGGGACGAGAGTTATCACAGACAAGGTCCACCACACCAACAACTCTACTGGGGAATCTATCCGAGGAGATAAAGGATTTATCGGGATCAACCACCAAATACCGCTCTTGCCCAAAGAGATCCAAGCTGCTGAGGAGGAAAGGTTGCTACTCTGCTGAAGGGAAGAGAGGTGACTCTCAACAAGCAATCCACTTGGTAGTATAAACCACAAGGGGTTCCGGAGGGAGGAGATACAGTCATGCCAGGAATATGGACAAAAATCTTACCCTGTTGGGGATCGTACCACCCTTGGGAGAGCACTGAGGATCTCCTAAGTATCCTTTCGTCATTGTGAATGTTCACTTTGTTTAAAAACAAATTATAAAAAATTTGATCGTTTAAAACAATGATATTTTCTTAATCAAAACATGCAAAACATTTGTTGAATAGAAACAGATAAGAGTGCCAATAATTGGATAAAAGGCTCAAATTTATTTGATAGAATGGTAGTCTGCGAATGGCAAGACTCCATAGATCTTTACAAATTTGAAATTGGTGATATATATTGGAAAAGGGCTACATTGAACATAATGACCATTTCTCCACCAATTCTGAATCCGATGTATTTGAATCTTTGGTTGATAATGAGCAAGAACCTCTGACGGACGACAGTTGTAGAACAAGTTCTTGTCAGGATGCAGTTACTTGCCAAATCCCTAATTTTTGCCTAGATTGCCCCATGATGAGGTACTCAATCTAGCGGGATACATATATCATTGTTATATTTTTTTTTGTCTCTAACTTTTGCCTGGATCGCCCTTTCGGGTTTTCAATCCACTGAGACGCTCATTTTTGCCTAAGCCGCCCTTTCGGGTTTTCAACTTAGCGAGCTATTCAGTTTTTATTTTTTTAGGCGAAGTATTTCTTGACTGCATCTGAATTCATAGGACGAGTGAAATCCTCCCCATCCATAGTTGTAAGTATCAAAGCACCGCCTGAAAAGGCTCTCTTAACAACATACAGACCCTCATAGTTCGGAGTCCACTTGCCCCTGGAATCGGGCGCGAAAGACAAAACTTTCTTGAGCACAAGGTCACCTTCTCGGAACACACGGGGCTTGACCTTCTTATCAAAAGCTTTCTTCATCCTCTGCTGATATAACTGACTGTGGCACATGGCAGTCAATCTCTTTTCTTCTATCAAGTTCAGCTGGTCATAACGACTCTGAACCCATTCAGCATCAGTCAACTTGGCCTCCATCAAGACTCTCATTGATGGGATCTCCACCTCTACTGGGAGTACAGCTTCCATGCCATAAACAAGAGAGAAAGGGGTTGCCCCTGTTGAAGTGCGGACAAATGTACTATATCCATTCAAAGCAAATGATATCACGAAACAAGGTGGTCATAGCTCGTTGATACGTGGCTCCGGCGTTCTTCAAACCGAAGGGCATCACTCGATAACAGAATGTTCCCCAAGGTGTGATGAATGTTGTCTTCTCCATATCCTCGGGTGCCATTTTAATCTGATTATATCCGGAAAATCCATCCATAAACGAGAAGACCTTTAATTTAGTTGTATTATCTACCAACATATCAATATGTGGTAGAGGGAAATCATCTTTCGGACTAGCTTTATTCAAGTCTCTATAGTCCACACACATCCGGACTTTTCCGTCTTTCTTAGGCACGGGCACAATATTGGCCACCCATTGAGGATATATGGAAGTCACCAGGAACCCCGCGTCAATTTGCTTCTGAACTTCCTCTTTGATCTTCACTGCCATATCAGGATGAGTTCTTCTGAGCTTCTGCTTTACAGGCATGCACTCAGGCTTTAGAGGTAGGAAATGTTGCACAATATCAGTATCTAGACCAGGCATGTCTTCATACGACCAAGCAAAGACGTCGACATATTCTCGTAGCAATTCAATCAACCCCTTCTTAACAGATTCTTCCAGAAGTGCCCCAATCTTTACCTCTCGCACACAATCTTCAGACCCCAAGTTGACTGTTTCCAGATTCTCAAGATGCGGCTGAATGATCTTCTCTTCATGCTCAAGTAGTCGGGTGATCTCATCAGGAATCTCTTCAACATCATCTTCCTCTGCCTCAAATACAGGGAATTCAAAATTAGGAGATGGTGTTGGGTCATTATGTTCAATGGGTCTAGAAATCAACCTGCATAATGATTTTGGATATGAAAAGCTTTAGAATTCAAACAAGGCAATCATTATGCAGATGAGAAGATTGATTTTATTCTTATTTTTAAGGTTTTATGTGATCACCAATTTCATGCAAAAAGCAAAAAGGGAAAATAATTGGAAAAAACAAACGTTTAACATGAATTTATTGAATGAAAACATCATTGTATTTATGTTGCCAACAATGTTATCACTCCTCCTTTTGGCATGGGAGAAGGGTTTTCAAACAAAGTGATTATTACGTTGACTTATGGACAACTGTTGGAATATCCACAGCGACCCAATTGTTGCCGACCCCTCCAAGGATGATGAAGTTGCCAGAATCCTCTGCATCCTCTTTCAGCTCGCGGTTCTCTTGCTCTAAGTGATCCATCAGTCTTGGAATGTTGGCTCTAGTGTAGTACCGGTGAGTCAGCTTGTCTTCAAAATAAATGAAGGACACAGAGTTAAACCACAGGGCAAGGGACCGGAAACAAAACCTGCTTATGCATATGATGCATGCAATGTTTGTGCATCTGATTTGTTTTTTATTACAAAGGAACTTTAGAGTTTTATTTGCAAATTTTGGAAATATTAAGCATTTTATCACATATGGAAATATCTCATTAAATAACATCGGGGAAAAGAAGTGCAGCATTGTCAATCATGTACAAGAGGAAAGGAAAATAATCATGCTATGGATCCCTAGAAACAATCATCTAAAGCTCGGGACACAGGAAGCTAAGATGCGTGAAGCCTCTTCACCTCCCTCTCATAGGCTGCCTCCATATCGGCCTTCTCTTTGGCGAGTCGGTCATACCTCCTCTTCCAGAACTTAGAAGACTGAGGAAGTAGAGAAGTCCATACATCATCAGGGTCATCAATAACCTGATGCTCAAGAAACTCAATCAACGCATCCTTCTCCTTAATTTGCTGAAGCAACTCTTCACGTTCATGGATCTAGGCACGTGAACGGTCTTCGTCTCTCAACTCTTCTACTCCTTGATTAGGGAGGGTTGAAGGCCCAGCCATAATCATAGGTGTAGGTCTCGGATACTCGTAAGGCATGAGATACTCAGACGCCCTTTTCCTAACCCAAACAGTGTAAGGCTCCAAAGCGATGCAATTCTTAGGACCCAACTCTTTCCTTCCTTTCCTATGAATCTTGCGCCAAGCGCGGACCATCCTAGCTTTCAAGCCTTGGGGATCTTTACCATCCTGAAAGAATACACCCTCTAACAGAATGTTATTGGGTTTATCCTTTAAGGGGAACCCAAGCTACCGACGTGCCAAAACAGGATTGTAGTTAATCCCACCACATGTACCAAGAAGAGGTACATTGGAGAATTCACCACAAGAGTCAATAATCTTCACACCATCATATACATGGTTATACCAAGAGATATCATCATTAGTGAGAGACATAAGTCTTGTGGACCACCGTAGACATTCCTTGTTCTCCTTGAAAGCGACCGTCTGAGGTAAGTGAGAAATAAACCACTTATACAACAGAGGCAAACAACACACAATGGCGCCACCACCCTTTGCATTCCTCATATGCAAAGAGAAACAGGTATCACCCAACAGAGTCGGAACAACATTAAGAGTAGAGAAGATCCTAATAGCGTTCACATCCATAAACTTGTCGATGTTGGGGAATAATACTAGCCCATAGATGAGAAGTACAAATATGGCCTCAAAGGTGTCCTCACTCATGGCCTTCCCATACATAGTAGCTTGAGCAATGAGGAACTCAGAAGGGAGACCTTGAATTCCTCCTTTGGTAGTCATATATGTGTAACATGTCAGCTATCTCTTGAGAAGTAGGAATACTCTCCAAGCCACTGAACGGAAACTGGTCTAGAATAGGTATACCCACAAGGTAAGCATACTCCTCAAGGGTAGGCAAAAGCTGGAAATTCGGAAACGTGAAGCAACGGTACAAGGGATCATAAAACTGCACCAATACACTCACTAATCCTTCATCCACCTGAGTAGTCAGGAGAGGAAGAAGCTTCCCAAAACGAGCCTTGAAACCCAAAGGATCTAATACATAGGATGTCATATTCCTTAACTCTTTCAAATCTTGTTGCCTGAAGCTGTACTTCTTTGTATTCCTTCTTTGTCTTTCCATGTGTGAAAATTTTGCAAATAAACCCCTTAAGTTCCTTGAAAATTTTCTTATTTATTGATGATATGGATGCAAATGGGTGCATGAATGCATGAATGCAACAATCACACTCAAGGATCAAGCAAAGCACACCAAACAAAGGTCATGGGATGGATCATGTTATCCTTAATATCAATCATCCATTTTGGTGGATTATGGTTTACACCTTATCAATACCTAAGTTCCATTGATATTAAGGATTCATGAACGGATCAACCATGAATTAAGGGGGTTGTTGTAAGTCACGAGCATGGAGTTAGGTTAAGAACCACCTAAAAGGGAGTGTACTAGGGTTTAAACCTGCCAAACATGTTCTACAAGAGGTTCCCATAGTCATCATCCCATCTTTCGAATATTATTGGAGAAACGACTACTCGTATTCCGAAAATATTCTCAAGAGAGACTCTTATGAGTGTAGTATCGCGTAACAATCGTATCAAATCTTACACTTGATCGACCTTCGCACTACATCCTAAGCATAGGCCAAGATGGGCTTGGTAAACTAAGGTCCTTGGCTTCTAAGGTTTATATTGGAAAGAGTAATGTCTAACCACAACTTACTTGTGTGACATTATTGATCCCAACATAACCTCCACCAAGTGAATGGACTTGCAAGTCAACTTGCTAAGGAATAACTCCACACAAGTCGACAAGACTATGCCATTCTCCTATCCTAAGTGCACTCGAGTCCGGGTATAGAACTCATCTCACAAAGATCACCAAGCATACAAGGAATTAATATTCAAACAATTCAATCATTACATACAATACAGTAATCCCAAATTGCACAAAAATATGTCACAAAAAAAATATACAATACAATACAACAAATATGAAAAGTAGGCAAAACCCACTAGGATGTTCCGATCCCCAGCAGAGTCGCCACTTTTATGTAGCGGGGTATTCGTTACCATTAGAGATATTGACTAAATCCAAGGTAAATCATACAAGTCGAGTCGCCACCGCACTTCTATTTATCCAGAGGAATGGTTAGAAAGCGAACAAAAACCTAAAACTTTTATCGAATCAAAAACTAGTAAAAATGTCAGAGATCTGGGTAAGGGGGTTGGTTATGCAATGGGAAGGTGTTAGGCACCCAAAGCATCCTAGGTACTCCTAGGGAGCCCTTTTCACACTTGTTGCAAAGGTTGTTGTTTTTTATGAAAAATTATTTGTGCAAACATGATTGAAGGGATGAGAAAAGCGTGTATGTTTATCTAATGTACTACTTACTAAAAAAAGGGTCAAAAGAAAATGACTCGCACGGATGTCGCATCCACTGCATACGTATCTCATCTGCATCGGAGAATCAGAGTCTTCGTAGCTCGGCTACCTATGGGTTAAAGAGGAGTGTGCTCGGTAAGACATCACATCTTATGCCTACGTATCTCATCTGGAATGAGAATCAGAGCAAAACGTAATTCGACTAACTACGGGTTAAGGGTTGTGTTTTGGGGTGAACGACGTTACTACACAATCTACCGGATGCTCGACCTTTGGAGACTTACTCGCCTGTAGTAGAAGGAGATAACGTGTTCTTAGGAGAAGAAAAATCAATGAGTTTGTTGGTGTTTTAGGGACGCTCATGCAAAAGGGGTAATGAGGGAATACAAAACAAACATGCATAAGGTAAATACGCCAACGGAGGGCATGTCGGTACATGTAATCGGAATAAACCTCCGGGTGGTATCCCACAAATAAAGTGGGACACCGAGCAAGCCATCCCTTCTAAAGTCATGTGAGCCCTCACAAAAACTCAACAAACAGGTTAGGGTAAAACAATGCCATGATAAATACAAAACAGATTAGAGCAGACAGAGACAAAAACTGTTGTCGCGATCGCTGCTGCGTCGCTTAGCGAAGGCCTAGCGAAGCCTCGCTACGTGTTCGCCTAGCGATGGTGCTAGCAAATGCCTGCGGGTTCTGGGTTTTTCATCTGATGACAGTATGATTTCGGCAACACTAACCCTGTGGCATCCATCTCAGAAACGAAACGGTTAAACATTCAAGATATTGTTTTATACATTCAGGCACATATAAGCCTGGGGGCAAAAACCTAACGATTCCTCATACATTCAGATGATTCAAATTAAGAGCATAAAATCATGGGAATAAGGCAAACCTGATAGGAGAGATCGATCAAAATCAATTGGCATGGTTGGGTTTGCAAAGCACTGTTAGGGTTTGCGTGAGACGGGGGTGAAAAAGTGTGTGAGTCGGAGTGAACCTTTCAGAGTTGCCTGAAGGCTGTAGATTAATCCCTAGGTCTTTCCCCTTCTCTTCCTCTTTGTTCTCCAGGGTTTGTAATAGTCTCCAGTCTGTTTTTCTCAAATGAAGTTGTGGTATTTATAACCTAATTTCCTGGCTTTATGGGCTCAAATGAGGGTAACCCAAGCCCATAATTTTCTGTTATTTTCTGAAATGCGCGTTCTTCGCCTAGCGAAGGATCTGCTCGCCTAGCGAGCATGACAGGTCTCTTCGCTAAGCGAACCAATCTACTCGCCTAGCAAGCATGACAGTTCAGAGACAGATTTTCGCTCCTTCAAGATTAACGTTTTGATTGACGAATAGACCCCATTTGAACTTGTTGGAAGTATCTCAAGCCATTCCCTTGTGTTGACTGATCATCTAAATAGAATCCACAAAGTGTCTTGGATGATACTCAAGCTTCAAACAAAAGATGTTAGTGACACATTTTTATGCTTTTGGTTAGTAAATAAAAGTAAGAGAAACAATGATGTATAATTCAAGCATGCTTGGTGATCTCAAACCAATCACAAGGAGTCCCACCCAAAGGCAAAGGGAACCAAGATGCTAAAGATCCTTGAGGCAATGCAAATGCAATGTTATGATGCCATGAGGGATCTTAGGGTCAAAATTGGGGTCTTACACAAAGGATGGGAGTTACTTGGATCATCAATATGATCTCAAGAGAGGAACTCCATTGTGGTTTTGTTTCTTATTCCTTACCTCTTGCATGCTTAGGACTTTAGCCTTTCTTCTTCTTCTCTCCACTCTAACCCAAGCCAAAACTTTTGTGCAAACATTTAATCATTGTTTTCAAACATTTGAAACCTAAGCCTTATGCTTTTGATTTTCAAACCTTCTTTTCATAATACTTATTTTGAATTGAACTTCTAAATCAACTTAGACCATATTTTGTACATACTTTTCATTGGTAAATATAACCCATTCAAATGTCTCTTTTGTGGTTTCAATGGACACTCTCTAAATCAATTTTTTTTCATAACCTTTAGCTATTAGGTTTGAGTTATCCTTGTGGTAGATGTAATACTCACCTATATCCTTAGTGATGGACAATGAGTCCTCCATGCTTATTATAGGGTTAACCCCTCACTAGCATGTTGAAGCTATCCTCACATGGTAGATTTGTGGTTTTAGGTTGAGTTTTCTCCCTTGGATAACAAAAGACCTCAAGGCTTTTGGACCAATCAATTCACCAACTCATTTTTGAGATTTTTACCCCGAACTACGAGGTTTTGATCCTAATCTTTTTTAAGATGGTACGTAGGCAATGGGTTCATCCATCCAAACACAAAATGTAAATAAACTTGTATATTCTCTTCTCATCTCTTCAATCATGTTTGCACAAACAAATATTCACAAAACAACAACCTTTACAACAAGTGTGAAAAGGGCTCCCTAGGAGTACCTAGGATGTTTTGGGTGCCTAACACCTTCCCATTGCATAACCAACCCCCTTATCCAGATCTCTGACTCTCTTTTACTAGTTTTTGATTCGATAAAACTTTTAGGTTTTTGTTCGCTTTCTAACCATTCCTTTGGACAAATAGAAGTGCGGTGGCGACTCGACTTGTATGATTTACCTTGGATTTAGTCAATATCTCTAATGGTAACGAATACCCCGCTACAGAAAAGTGGCGACTCTGCTGGGGAAAAGCTTCCTAGTGGGTTTTGCCTACTTTTCATACTTATTGTATTGTATTGTTTTGTGACATATTTTTTGTGAAATTTGGGATTACTGTATTGTATGTAATGATTGATTTGCTTGATATTAATTCCTTGTATGCTTGGTGATCTTTGTGAGATGAGTTCTATACCCGGACTCGAGTGCACTTAGGATAGGAGAATGGCATAGTCTTGTTGACTTGTGTGGAGTTATTCCTTAGCAAGTTGACTTGCAAGTCCATTCACTTGGTGGAGGTCATGTTGGGATCAATAATGTCACACAAGTAGTTGTGGTTAGACATTACTCTTTCCAATATGGACCTTAGAAGCCAAGGACCTTAGTTTACCAAGCCCATCTTGGCCTATTCTTAGGATGTAGTGCGAAAGTCCTTCAAATGTAAGATTTGATACGATTGTTACGCGATACTACACTCATAAGAGTCTCTCTTGAGAATGTTCTTGGAATACGAGTAGTCGTTTATCCGATAATATCAGAAAGATGGGATGATGACTATGGGAACCTCTTGTAGAACATGTCTGGCAGGTTTAAACCCTAGTACAATCCCTTTGGGTGGTTCTTAACCGAGACTCCATGCTCGTGACTTGCAACAAACCCTTGATTCGTGGTTGATCCGTTCATAGATCCTTGATATCAATGGAACTTGGGCGTTAATAAGGTGTAAACCATAATCCACCAAAATGGATGATTGATATTAAGGATGATATGATCCATCCCATGACCTTTGTTTGGTGTGCTTTGCTTGATCCTTGAGTGTGATTATTGCATCCATGCATTCATGCACCCATTTGCATCCATATCATCAATAATGAAGAAATTTTCAAGGAACTTAAAAGGTCTATTTGCAAATTTTCAGACATGGAAAGACAAAGAAGGAATACAAAGAAGTATAGTTTCAGATAACCAGACTTGAAAGAGTTAAGGAATATGACATCCTATGTACTAGATCCCTTGGGTTTCAAGGCTCGTTTTGGGAAGCTTCTTCCTCTTCTGACTACTCAGGTGGATGAAGGGTTGATGAGTGTATTGGTGCAGTTTTATGATCCCTTGTACCGTTGCTTCACGTTTCCGGATTTCCAGCTTTTGCCCACGCTTGAGGAGTATGCCTATCTTGTGGGTATACCTATTCTAGACCAGTTGTCGTTCAGTGGCTTGGAGAGTATTCCTACTTCTCAAGACATAGCAGACATGTTGCATATAGATGAATATCTGGTTGGTGCTCATATGACTACCAAAGGTGGAATTCAAGGTCTCCCTTTTGAGTTCCTCATTGCTCAAGCTACTATGTATGGGAAGGCCATGAGTGAGGATGCCTTTGAGGCCATATTTGTACTTCTCATCTATGGGTTAGTGTTGTTCCCTATCGACAAGTTTGTGGATGTGAACGCTATTAGGATTTTCTCTACTCTTAATCCCGTTCCGACTCTGTTGGGTGACACTTATTTCTCTTTGCATATGAGGAATGCAAATGGTGGTGGCGCCATTGTGTGTTGTTTGCCTCTGTTGTATAAGTGGTTTATTTCTCACTTACCGCAGACGGTCGCCTTCAAGGAGAACAAAGGATGTCTACGGTGGTCCACGAGACTTATGTCTCTCACTAATGATGATATCTCTTGGTACAACCGTGTGTATGATGGTGTGCAGATCATCGACTCTTGTGGTGAATTCTCCAATGTACCTCTTCTTGGTACATGTGGTGGGATTAACTACAACCCTGTTTTGGCACGTCGTCAGCTTGGGTTCCCCCTAAAGGATAAACCTAATAACATTCTGTTAGGGGGTGTGTTCTTTCAGGAGGGTAAAGATCCCCAAGACTTGAAGGGCATAATGGCCCGCGCTTGGCGCAAGATTCATAGGAAAGGAAGGAAAGAGTTGGGTCCTAAGAATTGTGTTGCTATGGAGCCTTACACTGTTTGGGTTAGGAAGAGAGCATCTGTGTATCTCATGCCTTACGAGTATCCAAGACCTACACCTTTGGTTATGGTTGGGCCTTCAACCCTCCTTGACCAAGGAGTAGAGGAGTTGAGAGACGAAGACAGATCACGTGCTTGGATCCGTGAAAGAGAGGAGTTGCTTCAGCTGATCAAGGAGAAGGATGCTTTGATTGAGTTTCTCGAGCATCAAGTTATTGATGATCCTGATGATGCATGGACTTCTCTACTTCCTCAGTCTTTTAAGTTTTGGAAAAGGAAGTACGATCGACTCGCCAAGGAGAAGGTAGATATGGAAGCGGCCTACGAGAGGGGGGTGAAGAGGCTTCGTGCATCTTATCTTCCTGTGTCCAGAGCTTTGGATGATTGCTTTTAGGGATCCATAAGATGTTTATTTCCTTTCTCTCTTGTATTATATTTGGTTACCAAAACTGTACTTCTTTAGTGTAAAAATGTTTCCATATGTGGTAAATGATTAATACTTCCAAACTTTGCAAATAGAACCCTAAAGTTCCTTTGGAATAAAAATAAAAACAACAAATCATATGCACAAGCATTGCATGCATCATGTACACAAGCAGGTTTTGTTCCCGGCTTCTTATCCTGTGGTCTAACTCTGTGTTCTTCATTTATTTTGAAGACAAGCTGACTCACCGGTACTACACCAGAGCTAACATTTCAAGACTGATGGATCATTTGGAACAAGAGAACCGCGAGCTGAAAGAGGAAGTGGCCAGATTAAGTGCCTTGATGGAATCATTCATGGCTGCCCAGAGCCAGTCTTCTCCAACACCTTCAACTCCTCCCCAGAGGACAGTCATCTCTGAGATTGTCTCCTTGACTGTGCCTGCAGCCAGTGCACACTTTGCTCCAACGGCCATGCCAGCCGGATTCCCGTGGGGGATGCCTCCCAATTTCATGCCCGAGGGTCCTGCTCCCACATTTGCTTCTATGTTGGCATCTAGCTCGGTCCTTGCTGTTCCTCCTCCTATCGTGCATACTCTGCCCAGAGTAGACGACACCATCTATCATTCTGAGCCGTCTGAGGGCCCAGATGTCTATGAGAAGATGGACGCTATGAACGATCAATTTCTTGAGCTTCGCAAGGAATTGAAAACTCTCAGAGGAAAGGATCTTTTCAGCAAGTCTGCTGTTGAACTCTGCTTGGTTCCTAATGTGAAGATCCCTGTGAAATTTAAGGTCCCTGACTTTGAAAAATACAAGGGAAATACTTGCCCTCTCAGCCATCTGGTCATGTATGCCAGGAAGATATCGACTCAGACCGACAATGACCAATTGCTCATCCACTACTTTCAGGACAGTTTGTCCGGTGCTGCTCTGCGTTGGTACATGGGTTTAGACAGTGCGAGCATCCGATCCTTCAATGATCTTGGCGAGGCCTTCGTCAAGCAATACAAGTACAATGTGGATATGGCTCCCGATAGGGATCAATTGAGGGCCATATCCCAGAAGGACAAGGAAACATTCAAAGAATGCGCCCAGAGGTGGCGAGAGGTAGCAGCACAGATCGTGCCCCCGATAGAAGAGAAAGAGATGACTAAGATCTTTTTGAAGACCTTGAGTTTTTTTTATTATGAGCGGATGATTGCTAGTGCTCCTTCTGACTTCACCGAGATGGTGAATATGGGGATGCATCTAGAAGAAGGGGTTAGGGAAGGGCGTCTGACAAGAGAAGAAGGTTCTTCTGCCAAACATTATGGGGCGTTTGCGAAAAAGAAAGATGGAGAGGCACATGCTGTGACCTCCCATATGAAATCAAGAAGACCCTCTGTGAGGAGGAAGACCGTGCGCCCCGCCGGTAACCAGCACCAGGTGGCTCATATAGCACCTGTTTTCAGAGATAATCAGTAGTACCAGCAACATAACAACAATCAGCAACCACATCCGTAATATCAACAACAACAGCACCGTTCGCAACAGCAGGCCTACCAGCCTCGAAACAGTAATCAAACCAGCACAAGTTACGAGAGAAAAAGGGTCACCTTCGATCCTATTCCGATGACGTATGCAGAATTATATCCCTCTTTGATAGAGAGGAAGTTGATTACTCCGCGAGACCCACCGGCTATACCTACTAACCCCCAGTGGTGGTATAAGCCCGAATTACACTGTGTTTACCATTCTGGTGCTCCCGGCCACGACGTGGAGAATTGCTATCCTTTAAAGACCAAAGTTCAAGACCTTGTGAGATGTGGCATTCTGTGTTTCGAGGATGTAAGTCCTAACGTGAAGAAGAACCCATTGCCCGAGCATGGGAAGTCTATCAATATGGTCCAGGGCTGCCCTGGCAAATACAAAGTCAAATACGTCAGTCATATTCGACAGTCTCTGGTCGAGATGCATCGTTTGCTATGTGATTATAGTCATTATGAGCATGACCATGATAGATGCCAAATCTGTTCTGTTAATCAAAGAGGTTGCCGCCAGGTGCGCAAAGATGTTCAAGAAATGCTGGATGAAGGAGTTATTGAGATCCTTCAAAACAGAAATGTTGACGAAGATGTTGATGAGGTCAACGTAATTTCTCCAGTATTCCGGATACCTGAGCCTGTTGTCATCAAGTACGATGGTAGCAAGCAGAAGGTTTCTCCCGCTCTCATCATTAAGTCGGTCGGACCAGTACCATACTCTTCTGAGAAGGCAGTCCCCTATCGCTACAACGTTGTAGCAGTGGAAAACGGGAAAGAGGCGCCCTTGCCTTCTCCATCTGTTGTTAACATTGCTGATGTTAGCGGTCTGACCCGCAGCGGTCGTGTATTTTCAGCACCGCCAAAGCCTCAAGCTGATGCTCATGTTGATGCTAATTTTGTTGAACGCCCGATTGGGAATGTTGTGAGCACCCCGAATCCGGCACTTGTTGTTAAGCCCTCCTCTACATTGAGAACTCCTGCTTTTGTTGGCCCGAGCGGCAATATGAAAGAAGACTGTGATGAGATGTTGAAGCTCATCAAAAGGAGCGAGTACAATGTTGTAGACCAGCTTCTACAAACGCCATCCAAGATATCTGTGTTATCATTGCTTTTGAATTCAGAACCACACCGAGAGGCTCTGCAGAAGGTGTTGGATGTGGCATATGTGGATCACGATGTCACGATAGAACAATTCGATAGCATTGTTGCAAACATTATTGCTTGTAACAACTTGAGCTTTTGTGACTCTGATCTTCCCGAGGAGGGAAGAGACCACAACTTGGCATTACATATATCTATGGGTTGCAAAGATGACGCCATGTCCAATGTGCTGGTGGACACTGGGTCATCATTGAATGTATTGCCAAAATCCACTCTCTCGAAGTTGTCATATCTAGGGCCTCCCATGAGGCAGAGTGGAGTAGTTGTGAAGGCTTTCGATGGGTCTCGCAAAACTGTGATTGGGGAAGTTGATCTCCCAATCAAGATCGGACCAAGTGATTTCTAGATTACCTTCCAGGTTATGGACATTCACCCCTCGTATAGGTTTCTCCTAGGCAGACCATGGATTCACGAGGCAGGTGCTGTGACATCCACCCTACACCAGAAATTGAAATTTGTGAAGAATAAGAAGCTGGTGGTGGTAGGGGGAGAAAAGGCTCTCCTGGTTAGCCATTTGTCTTCTTTCTCATATATAGATGCTGAGGATGAAGTTGGAACTCCTTTCCAAGCTTTATCTATTGCTGAACCTATTGAGAAGAGAACTCCTTCATTCGCTTCCTACAAAGATGCAAAGTTGGCCATTGAGCGTGGTGCAACTGCTGGTTTGGGGCAAATGATTGAGTTAAAAGACAATAAGTCCCAGGCTGGCATAGGATATTCATCTAGGGTTTCTAATACGCAAGGGTTGTTCAAGAGTGGAGGTTTCATCCACACCAGTCAAGACGAGGAGGCTGCTGCCATCTTGGAAGAGGACGAAGAGGATTCATGCAACTTCGTCATCCCTGGGGGGGTCTGCAATAATTGGGTCGTTGTGGATGTTCCAACAGTTATCCATAAGTCAAAGTAATGTCCATTGTGTTTAAAAACCCTCCTCCCATGCCAAAAGAAGGAGTGATGACATTTGTTGGCGCATAAATACAATGATATTTTCATTCAATAGATTCATGCTAAATGTTTGTTTTTCCAATTATTTTCCCTTTTCGCTTTTTGCATGAAATTGGTGATCACATAAAACCTCAAAAATAAGAATAAAATCAATCTTTTCATCTGCATCATGATTTGCCTTGTTTGAATTCTAAAGCTCTTTATATCCAAAATCATTATGCAGGTTAATCAAACCCATTGAACATAATGATCCAACACCATCTCCCAACATTGAATTCCCTGTATTTGAGGCGGAAGAAGATGACGTTGAAGAGATTCCTGACGAGATTACCCGTCTACTTGAGCATGAAGAGAAAATCATTCAGCCACATCTTGAGAATTTGGAAACAGTCAACTTGGGGTCTGAGGTTTGTGTGCGAGAAGTGAAGATTGGAGCACTCCTAGAAGAGTCTGTTAAGAAAGGGTTGATTGAATTGCTACGAGAATATGTTGATGTCTTTGCCTGGTCATATGAAGACATGCCTGGACTAGATACAGATATTGTGCAACATTTCTTACCTTTGAAGCCTGAGTGCGTGCCTGTGAAGCAGAAACTCAGAAGAACTCATCCTGATATGGCAGTGAAGATCAAAGAGGAAGTTCAGAATCAAATTGATGCAGGGTTTCTGGTGACTTCTACATATCCTCAATGGGTGGCCAATATTGTGCCTGTGCCTAAGAAAGACGGAAAAGTCCGGATGTGTGTGGACTATAGAGACTTGAATAAGGCTAGTCCGAAAGATGATTTTCCTCTACCACACATTGATATGTTGGTAGATAATACAGCTAAATTCAATGTCTTCTCATTTATGGATGGATTTTCCGGATATAATCAGATTAAGATGGCACCCGAGGATATGGAGAAGACAACATTCATCACACCTTGGGGAACATTCTGTTATCGAGTGATGCCCTTCGGTTTGAAGAACGCCGGAGCCACGTATCAACGAGCTATGACCACCTTGTTTCATGACATGATGCACAAGGAGATTGAGGTATATGTTGACGATATGATCGCTAAGTCAAGAACGGAAGTTGAACATGTAGAGCACTTGTTGAAGCTTTTTCAACGTTTGAGGAAGTATAAGCTCCATCTGAATCCCAACAAGTGTACATTTGGAGTCCGTTCCGGCAAGTTATTGGGCTTTATTGTTAGTGAAATAGGTATTGAGGTTGATCCTGCAAAGGTCAAAGCAATACAAGAGATGCCTGCGCCCAAAACTGAGAAGCAAGTCCGAGGTTTTCTTGGCCGTTTGAATTATATTTCCAGATTCATATCCCACATGACTGCCACATGTGCGCCGATATTCAAGCTCCTCCGAAAAGATCAGTCCCATGATTGGACCGAGGATTGCCAGAAAGCTTTCGACAGTATTAAAGAGTATTTGTCTGAGCCTCCGATCCTGTCCCCGCCCGTGGAAGGAAGATCATTGATCATGTATCTGACTGTTCTTGAAGACTCAATGGGTTGTGTCCTTGGTCAGCAAGACGAATCAAGAAAGAAAGAGTATGCTATTTACTACTTGATCAAGAAGTTCACCGATTGTGAGTGTCGATACTCAATGCTTGAGAAAACATGTTGTGCTTTGGCTTGGGCTGCTAAGCGCCTACGCCAGTACATGTTAAATTATACGACTTGGTTGATATCCAGAATGGATCCAATCAAATATATCTTTGAGAAGCCTGCTTTAACAGGGAGGATTGCTCGTTGGCAGATGTTGTTATCTGAATATGATATTGACTATCGAGCTCAGAAGGCTATTAAAGGTAGTATTTTGGCTGACCACTTGGCACATCAGCCGATTGAGGATTACCAGTCAGTTCAGTATGACTTCCCAGATGAGGAGATTCTGTATTTGAAAATGAAAGATTGTGATGAGCCTACGCTCGATGAAGGGCCAGAGCCTGGTTCCAGATGGAGTATGGTGTTTGATGGCGCTGTAAATCAATATGGAAATGGTATTGGGGCAGTGATTATCACTCCTCAGGGCACACATATTCCTTTTACAGCAAGGCTAACTTTCAAATGCACGAATAATATGGTTGAGTATGAGGCCTGTATTATGGGATTGGAGGAATGTGTTGATCTAAGGATCAAGCATCTTAATGTTTATGGTGATTCGGCCCTCGTTGTTAATCAGATTAAGGGTGAATGGGAAACGAAACAGCCTGGTCTTATTCCATATAGGGATTATGCGAGGAGGATTTCAACGTTCTTTACTGAGGTTGACTTCCATCATATTCCTCGAGATGAGAATCGGATGGCAGATGCTCTTGCTACACTTGCTTCAATGATTGTGGTTAAACTTTGGAATGAAGTTCCCAATATCACTGTGATACGCTTGGACAGACCAGCCCATGTATTTGCAGTAGAAGAGGCGAAAGATGATAAGCCATGGTATTACAACATCAAGTGTTTCCTTCAAAGCCAGATTTACCCGCCTGGGGCATCTGTAAAGGACAGGAAGACTTTGAGGAGATTATCAGGAAGTTTCTACCTCAATGGTGATGTGTTTTACAAGATAAACTTTGACATGGTTCTGCTCAGATGCGTGGATAGACACGAAGCAGACCTGTTGATGACTGAGGTCCATGAGGGTTCATTTGGTACTCATTCCAATGGACATGCCATGGCTAGAAAGATATTGAGAGCAGGCTACTATTGGCTGACAATGGAGTCTGACTGCTGCAAATATGTGAAGAAATGCCATAAGTGTCAGATTTATGCGGATAAGATTCATATTCCCCTGACACTTCTGAATGTGATTTCATCACCATGGCCTTTCTCCATGTGGGGGATTGACATGATCGACATGATAGAGCCAAAAGCGTCCAACGGACACAGATTTATTCTCGTAGCAATTGATTACTTCACCAAGTGGGTTAAAGCGGCACCATATGCAAATGTGACCAGGCAGGTGGTCGTGAAGTTTATCAAGAATCAACTCATATGCCAATATGGTGTGCCAGATAAGATCATTACTGATAATGGATCTAACCAGAAAGAACTGTGTAGTGAGTTCCAGATTGCACATCATAATTCTTCTCCTTATAGACCCAAGATGAATGGGGCGGTTGAAGCTGATAATAAGAATATCAAGAAGATTATCCAAAAGATGGTTGTCACGTACAAAGATTGGCATGAGATGCTGCCATTTGCTTTACACGGATATCGTACATCTGTCCACACTTCAACAGAGGCAACCCCTTTCTCTCTTGTTTATGGCATGGAGGTTGTACTCCCAGTAGAGGTGGAGATCCCATCGATGAGAGTCTTGATGGAAGCCAAGTTGACTGATGCTGAATGGGTTCAGAGTCATTATCACCAGCTGAATTTGATTGAAGAGAAGAGATTGACTGCCATGTGCCATGGTCAATTATATCAGCAAAGGATGAAGAAAGCTTTTGACAAGAAGGTCAAGCCTCGTGTTTTCCGAGAGGGTGACCTTGTGCTCAAGAAAGTCTTGTCTTTCGCGCCCGACTCCAGGGGCAAGTGGTCTCCTAACTATGAAGGTCCATATGTTGTTAAGAGAGCCTTTTCAGGCGGTGCTTTGATACTTACAACTATGGATGGGGAGGATTTCACTCGTCCTGTGAATTCAGATGCAGTCAAGAAATACTTCTCCTAAAAATAAAAACAGAATAGCTCGCTAAGTTGAAAACCCGAAAGGGCGGCTTAGGCAAAAATGAGCGTCTCGGTGGATTGAAAACCCGAAAGGGCGGTCTAGGCAAAAGTTAGAGACATAAAAAATGAATATATGTATCCCGCTAGATTGAGTACCTCATCCTTGGGCAATCTAGGCAAAAAATTAGGGATTCGGCAAGTAACTGCATCCTGACAAGGTTTTGTTCTACAACTGTCATCCGTCAGGGATTCTTGCTCATTCGTCATCAACCGAAGCTACAAATACATCGGATTCAGAATTGATCGAGAAGTGGTCATTATGTTCAATGTAGCCCTTTTCCAATATATATCGCCAATTTCAAATTTGTAAAGATCTATGGAGTCTTGCCATTTGCAGACTATCATTCCATCAAATAAATTTGAGCCTTTTATCCAATTATTTGCACTCTTATTTGTTTCTATTCAACAAATGTTTTGCATGTTTTAATTGAGAAAATATCATTGTCAAAATTTTCATAATTTGTTTTTAAACAAAGCAAACATTCACAATGATGAAAGGATACTTAGAAGATCCTCAGCGCTCTCCCAAGGATGGTATGATCCCCAACAGGGTAAGACATTTGTTCATATTCCTGGCATGCTTGTATCTTCTTCCTCCGGAGCCTTTTGAGGTTTTTTCTACTAAGCAGGGTGTTTGGTAAGATATTCACCACTCTTCCCTTCAGCAGAGTAGCGACCTTTCCTTCTCAGCAGGTGTGATCTTTGGTAGTACGGTATTTGGCGGTGACCTTGGAAGCCTCCTGTTTGGCAGTTTGTTCTCCACAGATCCCCCCACCTTCTCGGATAGATTCCCCAGTAGAGTGGCTCATGCGGCGGATTTTATCCGTGCAATAACTCCTTTCCCCAGCTGGAATGACTAACGTTCATCCCCTGCAGAGATCTTGGCTTCTTGGTATCTCTTGCCCTCATCATATTGGATACTCTCCGGTGAACCTGGCTTTCTCTCTTGAGATGTAGTACCGGATGTTTGTGTACTTATTCTTCGGACCTGTTTGTGTTATAAATGTCTGTTTGTCAGCATTCATCATACATAAACCATGCATGTGCATATAATATTTCAAACATGCGGATATCCATGATTGCATTCTTTGCCATATATCTTTGTTTGTTATCCCCTTCTAGTTGGTAATACATTTCCCAAGCAGATGTCAGTGTCTGATCCCTCCATATAGAGTCAGCCCCTTAAGAAGAAAGTGTTTATCTTTCTTTCCATATTCCCCATCGAGTTATATCCTCGTGGACGATGTTTGTTTCTGTTCTTTCCCAACACATATATTGGGATAGGTTTCCCTATTGAGTTATATCCTCACTAGGACGAGTCTTGATTCGGCTAGCCTCTTTAGTTTGATCCTAGATTGGTTTCCTGTGATTTGTTTCCTGCACTCCCCTGTGATATAAATGAATAATTGCTCAGTAATTAGTTATCATTCATCTTATCCCCGACGGAGTCTGTGGTTTTCTACCCTTATACCGGTAATTGTAAACCTTATTTCATCCCCTTGCAGAGTTAACCTTTCGTTCATCCTAATCGATGACGGTTACTTTTCTGTGGTTTTCTACCCAGTATCCGATAGATGTAATCCCCTCCTTGACGGTTATCATTATCCAATATTCGGTGTTGATATTCCCTCATTCTTTTGGATAATTGCTCTGATTAGGCAGTTTATCCCCTAGCAAGTCATCTTTCATTTACCGGTTGCCGGTAATGTTTGTTGCTCCCCTTGAATGGTCATCATTATATACCTAGTTTCGGTATCCCGATGCCTTTTTCTCTCGGTCGATTTATCCTTTATTAACCCAGTAACCGGTTGTGGATAATCTTCCATGCGAGTATATTATCTACGCTCTGATGGTAATAGATAATATATCTCATGCACTCTTTGGTCGAAGCCTTTTGTTCTTCCCCAGTTGAGTAAGATTTGTATCCCTTTTTGGAATCGAATGTCCATCCCATAATCGAGTTTGCTTTTTGCCCTCTTTTTAGATGATGAGTGTTTTGGGAATATTCCTCAATTCACGCTTTGGTTGGTCACCTATTATATGCCCAGTAACCGGCATCCCTGGTGTTCCCTCCTTCTGCTCCCTATTATGACTTTTTGTCCCCTGTGGAGTCAAATGTTCCTGAGTTGAAATATACCTTTTATGTCTTCCTCAGACATTTTGGATGTTTAATATCTATCACCCTTATACCGGTCTTAGATGTTCATTCTCCCAGAGCATGTTTTTCCTCACCCTTATGCCGGTGGAATTACATGATCTCTTTTTGAGCTTATTACCCAGTAATCGGTAATACCTCATCTGTTATTTCCTCAGCTGAGTCCTTAGTGGACATCCCCACCTGAGTCCGGATTTTTATCCGAGGTATCCGTAACGGATAATTTTGCTGTATTGGCATATTCCCCAATACATGCATCTTCGAGTCAGCTTGAGTCCTTCCATGGATTTAGTCCATGGATTCTCTCCGTGTCTCTCCGCAAGTTCCCAGTCGTGACCTGCTCACGCTTTTTCATCCCTTTACTCCCCGTTAGAGTCTTTGCCCCATAGAATGAGTTATTCATAGGGATTGTCAATTTCCTCATGATCTTTTCCTTTGTGGACACATATCCCCATAGAGTTGTACTATTTGCATGCATACATCTACATCATGAGGTCGCTTAGGGACCAAAATTCGTCTCTTTGTTATTATTTAAGCCCATTCTACCTCGTCGAAACGAAGATTTTAACCTTCACTTCTCCGGCTAGAATGACCTTAAATAGGGGCATCTGTAAGACCCCAATTTTGTCCCTAAGATCCCTCATGGCATCATAACATTGCATTTGCATTGCCTCAAGGATCATAAGCATCTCGGTTCCCCTTACCTTTGGGTGGGACCTCTTGTGAGTGGTTTAAGATCACCAAGCATGCTTGATTTGTATATTATTGCTCTTCTTATTTTGTTTACTAACCAAAAGCACAAAAATATGTCACTAACATCTTTCGTTTGTAGCTTGAGCAATCACAAGGTCCAAAGCTTCTAGGAGATCTTTTGTGCAATGATAAGGTCAAGAGGAGATGAAAGCAAGCATGGTAATGGCTCTCAAAGCTCTCCTCCATCAAATATTCCTCCCTAGCATCTCAATTTATCATTTTGATCAAAGCAAGTCAAAGGGTTTGAGGTTGGTTCCCCAAGGAAACCCTAATTCATCTGTGCACCACAATGCCTTGCTCTTGAAGCAACCTCAGCCCATGATCAAATACAATCAAGGGAAGTTCTTTAATTCTTCATTTAATGCATATTTGAACTTATTTGAGTGTCCTCAATCATTAATTCATCAAGATATGAGTTGTGGACTTAAGAAGTTGATCAGTCAATTCATCTGACTATTTTGAAGTGCACTGAGACCTAACTTTTTATGTGTTGGTCAAATGGAGATGATCCCAAAATAAAAAATATTCTTAAGGACAATATGAACAACTTTCATGTTCATCAAAAATTGATTTGAATCATGGAATGTCATCTCCCATTCCAAGACATTATAGGTCATTTTGACTGAAACCCTAATTTTGGGTCAACTTCCCAAGGACATAACTCATCCATTTTTTATTATTTTTAGGTGGGATCAAATGCATTGGAAATATTAAGATGTCTAATTCAAATGTTATGTTGAATAAAATTTCAAAATCTCAAAGTAAATACATGTGATAATGCAAGACATTATAGGTCCTTTTGGACCAAATGCATTAAAAGGCAAAAAAGTCCAACTTCAAGTGCCCATAACTCTTTCATACAAAAATCTAAATGATGCAAAATTTAAGTCCATTTTGATTGTCTTGAAGAGATCTACAAATTTGGTGTTGGAGGTTTTTCCATTTGAGGCTTGCATCATCAAAACAGAAGGGCTTGAACATTGGCCAAATTTAGAAACTTTGCCTTTACATGTTTTGCACCTTGCACTTTAAACTCCAATTTCACCAATTTCCACACTTCAAATGGATTTTTTCCCAACATAACAATTGTTCCTTACATCAAAACCTTTCCAACCATTACTCACATGCTCATGTTTGGATTTGGCAAATGGCATTTTCGAAGAGGGGAAGTTTTTGGTTCAATTATGCATAACATATCAAAACTCCATGCACAAGCCAATTCACTCCAAGCTGCGCGTCCAAATCATCTCACATTCATTTCAGATTGCATTTGGCATTGAATTTGGGCCTTTTGCATGATCATGCAAGCTCATGCAATGGATATCCAATTCCATGCACACGGATTGAATCACACTTACCTTGCCATTCCCTCTATAAATAAGAGCTCTATTCCATTCAAATTTCATCCTTGAATCAACCTGAATTGCTGCAGAAATCAAAATCGAGCCACACCTAAAGGAACTATTCCAATTTTCTTCAATTTCTCAGATCTGAAATTCAACTAAATCAGGTTGAATTTCTAGATCTAAAGTTCCTAGACCTCTCTCTCATACTCCATTGATCTTCTGTTTGGCCAAAGGAAGCAAGGAAGCAAGCTCAAGTCTCCATAATTCAAGGTGGTTCTTCAACTGGTTTTTTCTTCGAAACTCACCAATTATTGATCTATTTGCTTGGATTTTGTGTTGGCTGAAGTCCTCTCAATAGAGGCATCATTACTGTGTACTTAATTTTTGAAATTAATCAAGTTCATGATGAACATCATCATGCTTCCATCTCTGATTTCTCCATTTATAGGGATCTAGAGTGGAAGTGAGTGATATAGGAGTGGTGTACATCACTTCCTCTTTCAATTGATGCCTGGATCGCGTGTTTTGGCGCACATTTGCTCTTCTGCAAATTTGAGCTCTCACCGGAGCTAGCCGGAGAAGACGGTGGCGCTGGCCACCGTCTGGTCCCCAGATCCAATCGTGGTCGTCCATTCTTATTTCCAGATTTAATCTCCACCATTGCTTCTTATGACTTTCATTAATTGTTGGTGTTACGCGTGGACTGAAGCCTACCATGAGCGCGCGCTTCTGGAGCGTTTGATCAGCCACGTCAATTAATGAGGCTTGATCAAACGCTCCTTGTTTTTTTGAATTTCTTATTTTCTGATTTTATTTCTTTTATTTCCATTATTTTCAAAAATTCATATCTTCTTCATTTTAAATCCAAAAAATATGGGACCAATTGCATTCTTCTCCAAATAAATTCTAGTTTCTAATTTTGATTTTTAATATTTTTTATTTTGTCATTTGATATTTTTTATGAATTTTCTCTTTTCTGGTTATTTTTAATTCATTTTAAATAGTTTTTAATATTCAAAAAATACCAAAATATTTTCCTAACCTAGTTGAATGATGATGAATCTATGAAAAATATTCTCATCAATTTTTTTAATTGATTTGAGATTTATTTGAGATTTTAGTTCAATTAGGTTATTTTTATTCATTTTTAATTGATTAAAAATAGTTTCTGACTTTTAAAAATGCTGAAATTTTTTGTCAAACTTTGTTTGACCTTGTTGAACTTGGGATAAATCACTTGGACCTTTCAAGGTTGATTTGAAATGATTTTTAAGTTTGACCTTTCTTTTATTTTTAATTCAAGTTTATTTTAATATTAAAAAAATGCCAAAAATATTTTGCTTATTGTTTGATCTCCAATCTTCATCTCATTTCTGATTTCTCATTGTTTGACTTTGACCTTCAATGTCACTTGGTCAATGCACATGGATTGATACATGTTTATTTCACCTTATGCATTTTAATCTTTCCATTTCATTATCCATTCTTCTTCTTCTTCTTCTTCTTCTTCTTCTTCTTTCCTTTTGATCAATGAGTTGAAGGTTGATAAGTTAGCATTGATTAGAGAGACTTAACCTTCCTTGACTCAAATGTAATTCATCTTGATCAATTGATCAAGTGAATGGCTTTGCATTAAGGATACGTTGTTTTCTAAATCATGCAAAAGGCTTAAACCAATACAAGATCAATTCTCTTTTTCTTTTTGGCATGGCAAGTTGTTGGAACTTGGTTCACTAATCAAGACTTCTAACTTGTGTTGGTGCCTACATTATTATTGACCGGCCTCAGATAGTTGTGACTTCTACATAAGTCCAATTACGATTGCTTAACATAGCGCTAAATTTGCCTTATGGCACACTAACTACTAACACTAACCATTAACCATTAACATTTACCTTTTTTGCTCTTTACTTTTATGCAATTTACTATTCTTGCACATATTATCCATTTGTTTTTCCCTTTGCTTACTTGAGCACATGTTTATGTTAATGCCATTTGCCTTTTGCTCACTTGAGCACATAATTGTATATATTATTGTGCTTGTGTTTTGTTTTGATTGATGAGAACAAAATGCAAAGAAATGGACAAATGGACTTAGTTTCTAGGACTTTCCCTATGCAAAAATTGGAGTAAAAGGACCTAAATGTTGAAGAGGGCCATGAAGAACCAAAACCTCTAAACTCACTCTTGTCCATTCTTGATTTGTTTCATAAAACTCTTTGATGTGTGTGTTCTTGTGCTAGGGATTCCACCTTGATTCAAATTTGAGGAACCATTGCCATGTTTATCCAAAGTGGAAGAGACAAGATGCATTGAGGATCTCTTAAGAGACTTGTGTGATGATTGCTTGGGTTTATGTTTTTGTGATTGCTTATTCCAAAGGATGGGAGCTACTTGGATCATCAATATGATCTCAAGAGAGGAACTCCATTGTGGTTTTGTTTCTTATTCCTTACCTCTTGCATGCTTAGGACTTTAGCCCTTCTTCTTCTTCTCTTCACTCTAACCCAAGCCAAAACTTTTGTGCAAACATTTAATCATTGTTTTCAAACATTAGAAACCTAAGTCTTATGCTTTTGATTTTCAAACCTTCTTTTCATAATACTTATTTTGAATTGAACTTCTAAATCAAATTAGACCATATTTTGTACATACTTTTCATTGGTAAATATAACCCATTCAAATGTCTCTTTTGTGGTTTCAATGGCCACTCTCTTAATCAAATTTTTTTCATAACCTTTAGCTATTAGGTTTGAGTTATCCTTGTGGTAGATGTAATACTCACCTATATCCTTAGTGATGGACAATGAGTCCTCCATGCTTATTATAGGGTTAACCCCTCACTAGCATGTTGAAGCTATCCTCACATGGTGGATTTGTGGTTTTAGGTTGAGTTTTCTCCCTTGGATAACAAAAGACCTCAAGGCTTTTGGACCAATCAATTCACCAACTCATTTTTGAGATTTTTACCCCGAACTACGAGGTTTTGATCCTAATCTTTTTTAAGATGGTACGTAGGCAATGGGTTCATCCATCCAAACACAAAATGTAAATAAACTTGTATATTCTCTTCTCATCTCTTCAATCATGTTTGCACAAACAAATTTTCACAAAACAACAACCTTTACAACAAGTGTGAAAAGGGCTCCCTAGGAGTACCTAGGATGTTTTGGGTGCCTAACACCTTCCCATTGCATAACCAACCCCCTTACCCAGATCTCTGACTCTCTTTTACTAGTTTTTGATTCGATAAAACTTTTAGGTTTTTGTTCGCTTTCTAACCATTCCTTTGGATAAATAGAAGTGCGGTGGCGACTCGGCTTGTATGATTTACCTTGGATTTAGTCAATATCTCTAATGGTAACGAATACCCCGCTACAGGTCTCAACATGAAAGTTGTTTGGAATGTAATTTAGAGTAAGTTTTCTATTGGAATCATTTTCATATGGTGAAAATTGTAGGAGATAGAGTATAGGGAGACCCAATTTTGATTAGATGAATTCATCTGGCCAACCACCATCAACCAACTTGCTAATCTTCAATTCTCTTGACTTTATAAGCTCATGGTAGATCATATATGCATAAGATGATGAATTTTGAAGTGTACCTTGAGAAATTTGATCAATTGGTGAGATAGCTTGTTGGAGAAGTTACTCAAGATACCCAGTCAAACTAGGGTTTCCAATGCAAATCACCCTCAAACTCTTGAAGAAAACTTGATCAATATAACATGTAGAGGACAATGGGACTCATATATGATGTTCATAACCATTTTTGGATCAATTCATGGTTGTGCTCTTTGTCATGAGGGTCTCAAACCCTAGATATGAACTTGATAGATCAATGGAGATCATGCCCTACCTATAAAAGAGTTAGGCAAATGTAAAGACATATTTTTGGTATTTTGGTTAGTGAAATGATGAAATACAAGTATGATACAATCACAAAGTGCTTGGTGATCTCTCCAAAAACAAACCCAATGAAAGAGGGGTAAGGAGGATGCCAAGGTGTGATCCCAATGCTAATGCTTATGATGAATTTGCATGAGGGATCTTAGGGTCAAAATTGGGGTCTTACAGCGATGCACATGATTCAACTCTGTTTCTACCATAGATTAGATGCAGTATGAACAGTACTACTAGTACCACTAATATCAATATTTAACTAACAAGTTGAAAATATATGCTATATATAACAAAACAAAAAAACAATGTGAAATAGTATTCTCACTTTCTCTCATGAGAGCAATTTTTTTGACAGACAAGATGAAATATAAGCAAAAGAATTTTAGCAGGATAGTTGTTAATACAACCAAAACATCACACAAAGTGTATCAACTATAAAATTAACCAAAACTAGGATAACTTCCCTCCAAATAATAGAATAAATAAACAAATCTAACTAACAAAAGAAAAAGGAGACACTCCACTGCCAATCCACCTACTTGTTTCTCATCTTAAAATGAAAGAAGCTTGAATGATTCAAAACTAACTACACTTGTCCACTTATTAAGAACTTAAAAGAAGAAAAAACAATAGGATAAATGAAACTACAACAACATAAAGGTTCCCTTCCACAACATAAAAGCTTCATATTAAAAGATTTCCAGAAAAATAAAACAAAACTCATAACCTTTATTTAATCTCTCAAGTTAAAACATCAAATCCCTACTAAAAACAATAATATAATTTATCAATCCAAACATAAATTAATCATGAAAAATGAGAGTACAAACCGATAGTGATTCGTTTCAATGTTATCACTGATTGTTGTCGGATCTGGACGGTGGTCGGTAACGGAACGAAGCAGAGACATAGAGGCCTTGGGTGGCTATGGAATGGTGGGTTTGAAGTGAGGCAGGAGATGATGCTTAAGGTTGCATATCATTCGGAAAAATGGCGAAGGGAGTAGTTATGTTGAAGATGTGTGTGTTTTTTAGTTGTTGAAGATTATGTGAGAAATATGTAAATGTTGAGGTTGAAGAAAAAAAGTTTTCTCCCTCTTTGTTTTCTTTCTGAGTATATCTTTAGAAGTGAGTGAGTAGTGTTATATCATTTCCTTTTCCAAGAATGTGAAAGAGAGAGAGAGAGAGAGAGAGAGAGAGAGAGAGAGAGGAAAGTTACATGAGAGAAAAAGATCTTGTGGTGTGAAAGAAAGGAGACGTGGCTTCATTTGGATAACAGAAAAAATGTGGGACACGTGGAGGTGCATTAATGGAGGAAGAAATATATTTTCTGATTTTGTTTTCTTAATTTAAAAAACAACTAAAATGTTAACAAATTAAAATAAAATTGAAATCACAGAAATAAAATCAAAATAAAAATGTGGAAAATTCTATTTAATTCCAACGATTATTTTGGTTAAAAAAATAAAAATAATCAAATAAAAATCGGGTGAAAAATGTTAGAAAAAATAAACTAAACGCATTAAAATAATCAGTGCAAAATAAACTTCTCGAAAACATACATGTTTTGATCAAATTTTGAAATAAAAAAATGACCAGTTAAAAGGCTCAAACTTGATCAAAATGTGACTGAAAAAATAGTCGAAAAATTAAAACGAGCGCACCAGGTTAAACTACGTGAACCGTAGATTAAGAAAACTGACATCTGAAAGCTCAATTTTGAAAATTTTCAACCGCCAATTTGATGCACAGTTGAGAAACGATTCATCCAGTTTATCTGTGAATCCAAAAAATTTATCTGACTGATATTTTAAGCGCTATGCGAAACAAAATACATGATGTGACAAGTATAAAAATGCAAACGTCTTGTAAATGCATTGAATTGCTGACTGAATAAATACGAACAGACAATTAGACGCAAATGAATCTCCCTTGGACCATTTGCTTCTCATTCTCAAACACAAACAAAACCTATACATATTCAGACGATGACAACTCTCTTGATTATCACCTTCTGAATCTCTGAAACAAGATGCAACAAAATAAATGATGCATTGAGATAGAGAAATCAAGTCTTTCGACTTCTCAATCAACAGATGATTGAATGAATGTCATCAAGACCAGATAAAATGCCAGAATTCATGACTTTTCCTCTAAACTCTTATAAATGCTTTTAACTTATGAAATGCACAACAAAATGGATTAATTTTACTATGGGGATGCCAGTGAAAACTCATGGTAAAATTTAGGGTATGACAGTAGCGTATTGTCTTTCATCTCCCGCATGAAATTTTGAACGATGTGTCTAATGTGACATGCGTAGAAGGAGAATCTTGTCAGTCGTTATCAAGGTTTATATAAGCACTCTCAATTGATGGATGTGTGTCTGAAATCAAACATAAGTTAGGTTGAGGAGCAGCGTGTAATCGAATATTTTTTAGAAAAAAACTTCATCCACCAACAGTCTCCTCTTAAACCAGAGCGAAGGTGATTGGAAAAATGTTGTTGTTGCCATCTTGTGCCACTTCCATGAGTAATGTTCATTTATATTTCTCGTACAACCATGTTCCATCAATTTGTATACTAGGTTTATAAAAAGCATAATCTTTGATGCATGGTTCATACGCAGAGAAGAGTCGGTAAAATATTTTATTTCCACTAACACAAGTCCTGTCTGGGGTATATGCCGACAAGGTCTCCAAAATGTGAATAGTCCCTAGAGCATAATACTTAAGTGCCACCAGGTATTGTGGAAGTTCTTTGTACGAATCTTCCTAATTTTCGAATACTCGTTCAACCGTCTTAGTCCTATCTATCCACGTCTTCTTGTACGAGGGAGTATAATTATATCGTGTAACGATATGCGAGATTATTGCACTCATCTTCAATGACAGATCCTTGCTAATGACAGACAAATCCCAAGGATGTCACAGTTTGAATAGCAAAAATATCAATCACCACGTTCACTACTATGGTGATGCACCATAGTGACCGTGTCAAACTGCAGTTTGACATGCAACAACAAATCTCAGACCCTCCGACGTGTTTGGGACAATGACATCAACTAAGAATCGATGTCCCATAGAGTTATTTCGATTGGAGAGAGTTTGCTAGGGAGATGTGTCGTCAATAGAAGAATTGACATCGACGCATCTTAAACGAACCTATGATACATGATGCTAGACCAACTCAAAATAATATGAATTGGTATAGGTTAGTTATAACGACACATTTTGTATTTGACCCGAGGTATTTGATCACCCACGCCAACGAGCTTCGTCATCATACGTCCAACAACAAATCCCACGTCCAACAACCTACCCCACACCATTACCAAACCCAACAACAACGTCAACCCACCCAAATCCAACAACCAACCTCACAACATCATCATACTAGATACACCAACCACCAAAAGAACATGATTACGAACCCACAAACACCCAGTCCCGCAACCAATTCATGTCACACACCCAAACACAAAATCAAGAGCATGACCCATACCACCAACAACCACATGCTGCCACCATATTTTATTATAGCCCCGATGATGCATATAATTCACCCCGTCCTACCATAGCCCCAACTAATGTACACCCAAACATCACACCACCAAAGCATCCAAAAATCACATTGCCAAAGCACCCAACCACAACATGCCTTTCAAACACCACAAGAATCATTGTTTCGTTTCCGAAACAATTCAATGTCTCAATTCAACCAGCCCGTCAACACGTAACCCAACCAACATAACTCAACTACAACAACATGGGCACCAAACTCAATTACGACATCGCCGGCTACTAGAGAGATATAATCAAAGATTTGTTAGATGACACTAATATTCCAAGAACCTCACACCAACCACCTTTGACTCAAGTGAATACTAGGAGACCCCAAACACCTTAGAGAAATCGTGGAAGACCTCAAAGGCAAGCGAATGCATCGGGGTGTGGAATCGGTGGACGTTACAATCAAATGGGTCATTAAATTTCTATCCAATCGTTGTGTAGTTCTATTTGATGAAGTAATATTATAATTTATTTATTTTTAAATATTTTATTTAATATTATTTTATTGTTAAAATAATAATAAAAAATAATAATAACAAGACAACACAATAGTCACTATTTATGACGTATGCTTCTAGAGGATACATGCATGCACCACATGCAGTAGCATTTCCTATATGCATGTGTCATGCATGCTGACGCCTATGAACAAAAGTTATGTGCATACACCATTGTGTATGGCTACTCCTTTTATGGACGAATTTTTTTGTTTGAAACATGATTAATTTGATTTTTTTTTTTATGTACTTCAGATGCCTCACTGCTCATAGATTTAGTTTTGCAGTGGAGGTTGATTTTCTGTGAAAAGGAAAACAATATCTAGAGTTTTCTCTTAACAAGCTATGAGATAGATGGAAGTTTTCCTCTTTGTAACTAGATTTTTTTTCATTTACGCTTAAGAGGCTTCATCTCTTACAACTCAAACAGATCTTAGTTGATTCTTCTAATAGTCACAGGTAAGAAATAATGCTAAATGCCTAAAGCAAAAGACCACTCAACATGATATCAGAAGGTTCAGTTTCTAACTTATGTGTGATGAGACTTAGCTTAGGTTAAAGTTTGTGAAACCGTGACTAAGGAATCAGCACTCGCAATACAATGCAAATACATAACTAAAATCACTGGATTTGGATCTCCTGCAATGTCTTGCAGTATCGTGCAACAGCTATAGACTATGGCTGCTGCACAATTCTACCGACTGCAGCGGATCCGAACTCAACCACCACCGTCTTATCATGGGAAGTATCTACAGATATCACTGTTTCTTTCATTGCTCAATTCCTATGAAAAGATTTAAATCTTTTGAATTAGGAGGGAGATTGCCACAAAACTTAGATGATTCAGCCATACCACATCAAATGACAAAAACAATGTTCCATTGCGGATTGTTACGTGTCAATCTCAAATCCCTTTGTCCAATACGGGATGCAATAAATTAAGATTCCCAAAGAGAACGAGACACATATTGTAATAGCAGCATACACATATGCTCTCCAAGGCTCATTGGTTTTTCTCATTGCATTAAACTCAGCAGCAAATGTAGAAACAGTACTCAGACACCCCATCACACCAAATTGTATTCCTGCTACAACAGTATCACAATCCCTTGTGTTCACCTGCATCCAACAAATAAACACTAGTTGTGAGTGTATTCTTCAAAATTGATGACAGAAACTGATGCATTGACAATCAGAAACTATATATAGTAGACTATGTATCATGTTCGCCACCGAAAACACATCTACACGTCTGGTTACCTTCAATCACTTCTATTTTCACATTATTATCAATGTCTACGTGTCAACATTAGTGTCGTATCCAGTGTCAGTGTCTGATAGACTGACAATTTAAAGATTAGACAACGAAAGTCGAGCATGGAGGACTAGAAAATGAATGATGACAAAGAAACTTACTGCATTTTTTATAGTAGAAAGTGCAGCCATAACACAAGCAGCTGATACATTGGCAATTAGAGTCCCAAATGGTATCCATTGAAACAAACCTTTCTTTCCCAACCCACGCCCATTAAGCCTCGCTAGGAACCATCTAATCCATACACCTATAGGTCCAACCATGCAAGCAAACCACAACTCAGCAGCACTGCCACCATGCTTGAACTTAGCCTTTACTAATGCACCGCTCACACCCCATAATATACCCAATATCACCAAGAATATCACCATAGCTGTCATTTGGCAATGGTAGCTGTTTACTTTGTAGTTAATCTTAGAGATGCCATTTTCTGGACTTGTAAGATTCAGCCTGTTGAGAAGCCACCTAAAACCCTTTGCAGTTTCAACCCCAAATGCGATGGAGACGGCAACAAGAGATAAACCTGAAAACTTCCAATTGTAAAACAACATCTTGTCATAAATATCAAAACTGGAAAGAAAAAAATTGAACGAAAGGGATATAAGCTTAAAATAATAGTACACCTTCATGAAATGAACTTACTTACCTATTAGAAAGCCTAATGCAGAGATGACCCAGTGGCCAGAAGCACTAAGTTCAAGCATTTTTTGATTCCAACCACTGAAGGTTGTAAGGCTCCCCAAGTAACCGGTCGTTATTCCTATCGCTAGATGCTCTGACACGTGAGATATGTCTTTTTTGAATTCAACACCAAACCATCCCATAAGAAATGAACCAATCTGAAATGAAATTTAAAAAGATAAACAGAACACATTCGCATCATGTTACGTGAATCAGGTTCCTTTTGTGCAATTCAAAATGGACTTAAAAAGTTCCACATTCACCTATCAGCAATTTAAAACTTCTAAATTGATCATATTAAAACAAGATACAGAACTAATTTACAACCGTGTTCTATTGATAAATAAAGCACTATTTTAGAAAGACGCAAAACAATTTCATTCTATTGTTTATCCTGTAGATCATGGATTTAAGAAGTGCAAAATCGAAAAGCAGCTAATCTTTTTCTGTCCTGACCCATGAGAAAAAGAATTACTAACTACTTCAACCTCAAATTTAGAAATTTTCAATTTGGACCCATCTACCGCAGGCGTTAATCTTCAACTGTATTGTTAGAAAAGCAATAGATATGATGAATTTAATATATATTGCGCTTTTAAGAATGTTATTACCATATTGTTTAAGAGGACATACCATATTAGAAGGAAGATCAAGGTAAAGAATAGTATGGTTACTTGTCACATTAGCAACTCCGGGACCAAATAACTTTTGCAGTAAATATCTTGTGAGGACCTGCATAGTTATTATGACAATTTCTGTATTAGCATATAAGTGTCATCATCATCAATATCAATATCAAAATTAATATATCTAACAATTCAAATTAAGTGAAAGGTTATCATATTATTACCCCAAGAATTCCAAAAACAGCTAAGTGAGCCATACATGAAACATAGTCTAGTAACTGCGGCAAATCTTTAGGAGGTTCCTGAAAGTGTAGAAAATCAACTATCCACATATATGATTAATTAACAAACATTAAAAAGGTGAGACCACTCACAATCACATGGAAAGTAGTGTTGAAGAGATCTTACAAGTTTTGAGTCATGAGAACCAACTGTTGCATCGGTAGAAAGGGGTGGGGTGGATGAGAGTTCTTGTGGCAAAGGTCTAACAGAAGAGTTTGTAATAACAGTGCTTCCATTTTCTGAGTGGAAGCTGTTGCTCTCGCTGAATCTTCTGCTCGGAAGAGCTCGATCGCCTATGTCACCGGCTTCTGAAGCACTCTCACAATCAACATCATTATCTGTGTGATGGCTTCTATGACTTGACAAGCTCAATGAACGTCTTCTAATCGAAGAACCGCCGTCACTGTTCATTCTCTCCATGTCAACCATGAACCATGCTAACACAGCCACATCAAACTAAATAGAACTTTGGCTCCTGCAACCAACCACCCTGCAACTTGAACAAGTTTGAGTTATAATTTACTACTTAACTTTTTCTTTATTTATTATTATCATTGAAAGAAACACAGGATAATTACTTTTAAAATAGGGTATGCATTTCTCTTAGGCAATCAATATTGACTTATGGATGTATCACGTGGATCATGACAAAAAGATAACACAAGCCACAAACAAGTAAACAAGAATTGTAGAAATATATGGTTCTTATTTTTAAGGCATCTTTTTATATTATTTGGATTTTCTGTCGTTTTCAGAAGAAGAAAAAAAAGGAGAGGCCGTTAGAGAAATGTTTGAATCACAACTTACCCCTTTGAATGAAGAGGAAGGCGGCGGGAAGGAGATAAGTCCGGCAGGAGTGCTGGGAGGAACAGACGGGTGAGATTTAAAGAGGAGAGAATCCGAATCATAAGGTCAACTATTACAGCTAAGTATTCACGTGGAAAAATATACATTATGATAATTAACTGCATTGATGGCCCTTGTCACCTATCAAGCCTAGGGAAATTAATATTAAAGGAGTGTATATCAACAGACATTATCTCCCTGCTGAAAAATTTCAACCTCAATCAGTCTTATCTCCATCATGTAATCAGCGCCAGATTAAACCAAATGAGGTCACATTAATCTCCGAGCATGGTTTCCGCGGCACCATTGCAAAAAAGCAAAGTATAAAAGGCGGAGACCTGGTTCGATATCACTCGGAGGTTACAAGGCGATGGAGCTGGAGACGGTGGAATTAGCATCGGCAGGTTGTTCGCGGTTGTCCACTGGACGGAGAAGTAAATGTCGGAAGAGATAGATGGCAGGCGGAGATGTGGATCTAGCATTCTAGAAATAGTATAGATTCGCTCGGCGTCGACGATAATACCTACACGCACGTTGATCCAGAAATAGATAAACAAGTCTTTTTCTGAGCCTTTTGTATATGAAAATTTTAAGAGGTTTCTAGACTTTAGCAGGAAATAGAAAGTGTTTTAACATAAGTTCAAATAAGGCTCTAGGCTGCTTTCACATTAAAATAATCAAATCAAGTGATTTTTTGTGCAAATTATATTTATGGCTAATTACATATTACAAGTTGTCGATCTAGAGTTTAATTGAAATAAATTGATAGAATAAAATGATTTTACACCGTCAATTAATAATAAATGTTGGATATTGAAACAAGTTTGATTTTTATTTTAAAAATTTATAAAATAATTCAAACGAGTGATGGTGATGAATTGATAGTGTAAAACTTTTTACATTGACGATGTATAGTAATTAATCTCATTAAACTATTCTAACGATTTTTTTTCAAAATAATCAAATTTTTCAAAAAAAAATCGAAAATAACCAATTTAAAAAAAAAACCAAAATAACCAAGTTTGATAGAGGATGCACCAGATGAATTGGCGCACCCCCATGCGTCAGTAGCATTGGCGCACATGCATTGGGCCTCATGAGGAGGCGCCAATGTCTCTGGCGCCTGAGTGTCTTTTTAAAGGTGGGCGCCAATTCATGTGGCACCTGCTTGTAATGGTCATGTGGGCGCCAATTCAACTGGCGCCCACGTGTTTTGTCCAATAGATGTTCCGTCTCTATAAATACCACGCCTTGCATACAATTATTTTCACTCAAATTCATCTCCTAGTCTAGTTCAACCATCAATTTCAATTTTCTTTGTTTCAACAATGTCTGCATACATTCATAAATGAAATGCTGATGTAATATTTTCTGTCATTGCGGCTCCGATACAGGTTCGACTTTGGAACACAGATACGTTTGAGCGTCTTAATCGGACGTTGTACAGTTGGTTAAAGGGAGAAATTGGAGAGGGCGGACAGATTAGAAGAATACAATGGCTTGTGTCCACGTTCAACCAACACGGAGAAGTGCGCGAATGGGTGGATATTAAGACCGACCAAGACGCTCGTAGGATGATGTATTACATGTTCAAAATTGTTTTGATGGTTGTAATCGCATAGTTTTTGTATTCTAGTTGTTTTAATTGTTTGTGTTATTTTTTATGAACAACTGTCTTTTCGTCACAGACGTCTACTATGAAGTAAATTTAGTTTTCCATATATTGCAACAGAGGTACTTTGAAATAAATTTAGTTTTCCATATATAGCAACAGAGGTACATCTGAATTTATCTGGTTGTGCTCGTTCCAACACTAGGACAGTTATTACGATTGTGACCTGGTTGACGGCATGAACTACATAGTCTAACCATTTTGTTTGTCGTATCCATTTCGGTCGAATCTGGGTGCTGTTAGGGCGACCCTTTTTCTTCCTTCGCATAACTTCATTGTGCCAGACGATGTCCCCTTGATATTCTGGCCAATAATCCTCTTTTTCCACTACCGAAAAACTAACTCTATAAACATTTGAAAGGCTGGCGACTTTGTAAACTTCAGATAGCAAGTAGGATGGATCCCTTCGAACCTTTGAGCACACCGCAATGACATGGGAGCAGGGGGTACGAAAGGCTTGGAACCTTCGACAGTCGCACCAACCTTTATCTAGTTCGACTCTGTACTGTCCCATCGGCATGCCCTCATTGTGATCCATGGACTCGACAACACTAAACCAACCTTTAGTTCGGTCAAATACCGTGACCACATGTGTGTTTGCTTTGACAGCTTCATGTCTGATGAATTTCATTGAAGCATCACTGAACAACTGTCCAGATTGCAACACTGAACTTCATTTTGAGCGTCTGGTTTCAAACAACGCCCCTAGCCTGAAATATGTAGCTTGCACCAAAGCAGTTATTGGTAGGTTACAGATGCCTTTGAAGACAGAGTTCATTGATTCCACAAGATTTGTTGTCATGTGGCCCCAACGCTGACCGTTGTCGTATGCCCTAGTCCACTTCTCCAACGGAATACTATCGATCCACCGAACCGCATCTTCGTTCGCCAATCTTATTTCTTCGCGGTAGTGTTTGAAAGAAGGTTCTGATAATGCGTAACCTGCATTGACAACCTTCTTACGCAACGTCTTATCTTTGATTTCCCGCATGAAATTCTGAGCAATATGTCTAATATAAAACACATGTGTCGAAGAAGGATTTTGCCAGCCATTGTCAATGTTATTATATGCACTGATGATTGAGGGGTGTCTATCAGAGATCAAACACAAGTTAGGCTGAGGTGCAATGTGCAATCGTGTCTCATTCATCTATAAATAGTCTCTCATATCAATAATATCAAATCATCTTCATCAATACTCAAGTATTTTCTTCTACCACACTTCTTTCATCTACCAAACTCAAGCTTTGCAAATTCAAATCATGTCTTTGTTGACTATGGGCGATGAACACAGAGGCACAATCGAGAATATCTCGGCATTTGTATGTTATCTCTCTCTTTTAGTTTCTATTTTTGGATTACTTCTAATAGATATCTTCTTTGTGTTATACCTTTGTAATCTCTCTCTTTTAGTTTCTATTTTTGGATTACTTCTAATAGATATCTTCTTTGTGTTATACCTTTGTAATCTCTCTCTTTTAGTTTCTATTTTTGGATTACTTCTAATACATATCTTCTTTGTGTTATACCTTTGTAATCTCTCTCTTTTTAGTTTCTATTTTTGGATTATTTCTAATACATATCTTCTTTGTGTTATACCTTTGTAATCTCTCTCTTTTTAGTTTCTATTTTTGGATTACTTCTAATACATATCTTCTTTGTGTTATACCTTTGTAATCTCTCTCTTTTTAGTTTCTATTTTTGGATTACTTCTAATACATATCTTCTTTGTGTTATACCTTTGTAATCTCTCTCTTTTTAGTTTCTATTTTTGGATTACTTCTTATAGATGTGTGTTTGTTGAGTATGTATTTCTTCTTCTAATTGTATTTTCTTACTTTTTGTTATTAGGATCCGAAGCGGTTTAGATGTCGTGTACATGAATATATTAGAGGATGTGGATTTGGAAATCTACTAAACATTGTTTCGTACTCGGTGGACTACAAGTTCATTCTGGCTTTGTTGGAGAGGTAGAGACCCGAGACCCACACATTTCACCTTCCGATTGGTGAGTGTACCGTCACACTTGAGGAAGTGTACATGTTGTTGGGTCTCCGTATAGACGGAAAGGCAGTAAATGGGCAAGTTAACCAAGACAACAATATATGCAATGAATTATTGGGTGCCCCTTTGTTAGACGACGAAACTGAGGGAGACACATCCGATCAAGCAAGGGGGCAAGGTATAAATTTAAAATACCTAAAACAATATTATGCCAGTATAGTATTGTCCGACGATTCAACCGAGTATGAGAAAATAATAAAAGTTCGGTGTTATATTATGATTTTATTTGGTAACTTTTTGTTTCCAGAAAGTACATGTAATTCTGTGAATATAATGTATTTACCTTTATTACGCAACATTAATAAGGTAAACACTTATAATTGGGGTTCAGCTGTGTTGGCCCATCTATATAGTGCAATGTGTAGAACTGCAAAAAAAGAATACCTGTACTTTTTTTCATGTGCTTATTTGCTTCAAGCTTGGGGGTGGTCTAGAATACCGTCGCTCGCCCCGATAAATGAGCGCCCATTCGTGTCCCCCTTTGCAACCAAGTAAGTCTAACACTTTACCATTCACCATTTAGTTAATTATATTTATTATTTAAATTAACAGTAAATAATATTTTTCACTTCTTTTTATTATCTTAGGTGGTCAGTAAGGGGAATGAACTACAATAGGTGTCTGAAACACGCTATTGTAGTCTATCGAAATCTATTGGACCGCATTGGACATGACGATGTAATACTCCTACAAACCTATATTTTAATTTAAAAATACTTCTCAAATTATTTTCCATCTAACGATTTGGTATTGTTTTACAGTTTGTTTGGAGGCCATATCTGGGTCTGAATCATGATGCGAACCATGACGATGTTGCAGTTTGGACAACGAAGACACCGATTATCCGATTCACTACAGTGGAAATGCACCAAAGTGATCGGGTCAAACTGCAGTTTGGAATGCTACAACATATTCCAGAATCTCCCACGTGTTTGGGGAATTGGCATCAAAAAATGGTCGATGCACAATGGGATTATTCTGACTGGAGAGACTTTGCAAAAGACACGTGTCGTCAATGGAGGAATCGACGACAACACATCTTGAATGAACCAGTCATCCAAGGTGCAAGACCGACTCAACAATATATGGCATGGTTTAGGTCTGTAACAACTCATCAATTTGTATCTGAGCCGCGGTATTTGATGGATCCGCGCCAACTTTCTTCGTCATCGTATGCCCCACATCAATTCACCACCCAACACCAATGTGAACCCACCAAAACCCAACAACCAACCACACAACATCAACCGACCATATACATATTTAATGCACCGGGATGTGGAACCGGGGGACGTTATAATCGGGCGAGTCATTAGTTTTTTGTCTGTCCAATGTAACGAATTATTACATATTTAATGAATTTATTTTTTTTTCATTATTATTTTTTATGTATTAAATAATAAATATTAAATATTAAAAATAAAAAAAATAAAAAAAAATTAAATAACTAAAAAAATTAAATAAAAATTAAATAAAAATAGGAGGGGTGTATGCGCCAGATGAATTGGCGCATACACCCACCTTAAAAAAGACACTCAGGCGCCAGAGGCATTGGCGTCTCCTCATGAGGGTCAATGTAGACGCCACAAGCATTGGTGTCTCCTCATGAGGCCCAATGCATGTGCGCCAATGCTACTGGCGTCTCCTCTTATTGGTATGGGGGTGCGCCGATTCATCTGGCGCATCTTCTACCAAACTTGGTTATTTTGTTTTTTTTTTTGAAAAATTGATTATTTTAGATTTTTTTTTTTTTTAAATTTGGTTATTTTGAAAAAAAAATCTATTCTAACATATGGAAAATTCGGCGACAATTATTTGTCAAACAAACTCTGTCTTGGACAACTTGTAATTAGCTATCAATATAATTTGCTCCTTATATTTTTTTAGTATTTTTAAAATTCTAAAATTAGATGATAAATTATAACTGCTCAATTATTTTTATTAAAAATACATGGAAACATGTATGGGTATGATCCATAAAATATAAGGACAGATATAAATATTGGTATCCAATTAGTGTAAAGAAGTGTACATCAACTAAAAGGAAAGATATCCGCTCTGCTCCATCAAATTTTAAATGATCCAAACAATGGAGTATCATTCTATTTCATCTCATTCCGCTCCGCTCCATCCGATTCCATCAATCCAAACAAAACCTTATCGACCAACAATAGTAAAGTTATCGAATGATCTTCTAGCGTGAACAATATCATATAAGATAAATGTAACAAACATAATGTGCAGGTCCTTTAATTTTTAGGACCTTCTTATATATAGGGCAAGTATTTAGTTCCTGACCTACACATTTTCAATGAAAAGATCTTAATTTCAAACTCCATATTAATTATAATTAATTATAAGAGCATACAAATAAAAATAGAATGACCCGTCTCACTTTATAATTAATTATAATCCTTTAGTTGAGCAAGTCTCACATTAATTACATTGATACACCTCTTAGCAAGCACTATAAAACATCATATCAAATCAACTTTCTACCGAATCCTATCATATGTATACAAATATTTAATTTTTTTAAAACTTTAACCGATATAAACTTTAAACAATATAGATAATAAAAAAAAGTAGAAGATATGTTTTTATTATACAGGTATGTTTGTTTTATCTTTAAAGAATATATATTTTTTCTTTATATTTAAAAAAAAAATATTTTTATTAAAATACTTTTTAAAATATTAAAAAAACTAATATTTTATAAATTAATAGACTAATTTTGTAACACCTTGAATGATACGCGTCTATAATCATATATTCGACATGTTAAATTTGATACTGAGTATAATCAATAGTGTCTAAATGACATATAATACATGTACAATATAAAACCAAGACATGATACATATATAAAACGGATGCTTGATACATAATAGTACATAGCAAAATGCACAGCGGGATAAATAAAATACAACAAGTCTTCAAACTTCTTCACGTCAACGTGTATTTTTCTTGGCCTTCCATCTAGACACCTGAAATATTGAGAATGGGGTGAGATACAACTATCTCAGTGGAGTCTTAAATTAAACCACAAGTCCGCTCAGTCAAGGGTTTCTAACACTATTCTTGTGCCACTAATATTACACTCGTGTATTAGATAAATTAAGATGAGAAGAACAAAGCTCTTTTAGCTTCACATGATACCTGAATATCTATCCCCCCGCGACACTGGCCTTGTAACTCATGGGTGATTACCATAATGGGCGTTCGTAATGATCTACTAATCCTTTCCGCCCAAATATGAAATCTTAGGATATGACTTGCCTCTATTGCGTGGAAATCCTTTTTTCCACCAATTATGGTTCATCCGGTGGTACCTGCCTCCGTTGTACGAAAAATATTGTTCACCAAATATGGCTTCTATGATAGTACTCGCCTCTATTGCATGGATTACTATCCACCAAATATGACTTATATGGTAATACTCGCCTCCACTGCATAGATTACAAAAGTCCCTTCCACCAAATATGGCTTATATAGTGGTAATTTCCTCCACTACATGGATTTTTATCCACCAAATATGGCTTCTAAAGTACGAATTGCCTTCATTGCATGAAAATACTTCCTAAATTGAGTTGCATTCACAAAAAGTCATGGAAGATTTGACATTCACTCTACTTCTTCCACTTGATTCCTTTTGGAATTAACGATTATTGGTACTTTGCCAAACTCGAAGTACCGTCACACTTCTAAAGGTTTCTTACTGTCGGATTCTACTCGATCCTGAGGTTTCTCACTTTATAAGATTATTTCCATTAGGCAGACATACACATCAATATGATTTTCTTCTCATTAGTCTATCCTAATTGATTAACTTAAGATACATTTCTCTTTATTTCCAATATTAATCAACTGATTGACTTTCACATATTTTCTCATTACTGGTTTTCATTACTTATCATGATTATCAAGAGTTTCTATTTCAACTAACCGCACTTGATCACTCATGTCATAACATGATAATATTACATTACTTAAACCAACTAGGGTTTCACATATCATACTTAGAATTGATGGGTTCCCGAGTGGTTTCCGTCTCATTCTTAGACTACACTCTTACACCTATAAGCATGACAAAATCTACACAACAAAGTGAACCAACTAGAGCTTAATTCATTTTTATTTCTTTTAACTTGGAAGGATACTATGCTAGATATTACTTCTCAATCTACACATATTCCCATTAATGTTCACTATCATTTACTAAGTGAATCGTCGAGTGTTTTCAATTAAAATAACTACACTCTATGATTTATAAGACAACAAGCGAATGATAGAACACCTGAACCAACTAGGGTTTCAAGAAAAGCAAGAAAAATGATCGCCATGGGATATTAAGGGTACTCGTAGCAGGTGTTATGAACCGTAGTAGTGAAGGGTCACACCCCCTATACAATTTCCAGATACCTACTACGTCCCCATAGAAGTTGCTATGGACCGTAGCAGAGCCTAAAATTGGGACTCTCTCATTTTGTGTGATTGTTTTAGTCCATAGGAAGGTTAAATGATTATGATACTCCTATCAAAATTGGACTTATATAGTGCTCAAGCAAAATTCCAATATACCCTTGCCACTTACCATTACTCTCTAAATATGGATTATGGTTTTGATTAAAGGTTTATAATCTCATTATTTAATGTTAATTTCCATTAATGAAATGATTGAAGGGTTAGAGAAACTTAGGGTATTACATCCCCTCCCTAACTTAAAATTCATCCTCAAATTTTTGGCCGAACAATGGGTGGATACTCTGCTCGCAACTCTGACTCTTGCCCCCACGTGGCTTTGCCCGAATGCAATTCTCCCCACATCATTTTCAAAATGGGGTATCTATTTATTTCTTAACTGGTAGGTTGAGGTTGAAAAGAAAGATAAATTTCTACTTAAAATATATCCTAGAGGATATCTTTAATAAGAATTCAAAACAATTCCCTGAGTTAAGATACACGGAACACGTCACGAATCTGAACAGTGAAAGTGGCAAGACTAACTAGAAAGCCACTTCTCATACCCGTTTTATGATCTGATACAAACCAACATATATCATACTTAACTTATTTGTCTTGAATAACCTTTATTACCCTAGCTTCAAAATTACCTTCAAGAATACATTATCTTCCTATTCAAATTCCAACAGCCTTCTCTACCGATCCACATAAAAATTTTGACAGTCTTGAGCCTTCCTCAACTTTCCTTGGATCATTCTTGTCCTTTACACTATGTCACATACTAACACACATTGAGGTTATTTGAATAACAAAAATCTCCCAACCATATAACTATGGTATCATTCAACGTTCTACCATGTCCAGAGAATTGGATAGATCTCTTCGAGGTCCACGTTCTTTGAGTCCTTCCGAACTCAATCCTTAGATATTCAATAAAACCTAAAAGTGTACACACCTAGAAGTTGTCCATACCAAATAAAATTGATGCATGTTGGCCACCCAAAACATGGTTCCCATTCCCATTTCATTTTAGTGATTATCCATATAATACACACACATAGGATTTGGGTGGTTTCCTCTTATATTCATATACTCCTCATTTAGAATCTAACATCACAACTCGAGAATATCCTACCAATACCCCACAAGTAGAGTATAGTGTCATGAGATATCTAAAAAATGGTTGGAATACCTTATAATTTAAGCCTAGTATCACATAATATTTGAGCATTCTAGAATAAGGTAAAAATTGCATTCGATCCATGGTTACACACGGTGTATGAGATGTGACACATTTCATTTGACGCCACATCCATTGGGTTGACCACTTCCATTCCTTGCATAAAATTCATCCTTGTTCGGATTAATGAAATCCCATAACAACTCCTACAATTTATTTCTCAACCTTGTGTATCCTACAATCATATAAGAACGAAAATGAGAGATTTAGCCTACTTCATACATGGGGTGAATATCATCGTTCGGTTTCAATCGACCCATGCCTACCTCGGAAGGATAACTATATGGGACATATTTCCCGGCCAAAACTTTTTCACATCAACTTGGCCAGGGTATGGACTCCCAATTAAACCTTTCTCGTTCATAGATGCAAGTTCTCGAGCATTTCATAAAAGGCCTCGATATTTCTCACACATAAATGTTCGATTCCATTTGAAATCTAATATTTACAATACGTACCAACTAGAAGTATGGCTACACATCTAGATAACTCAACTCTAGGTGACCCATGTCACCCTCTTGCGAATTACTTTACGTAGCCTCTTTCAGAACCAACGCTTAGTCCCATACCTAAGCTTAGCTCTCCCTCTATTACTTGCCACTTACTTGAATCCCACAATACAAAAAACTGTCTTGATCGAAACAATGGAGTGTTATACTCCGTAGTTACAATAACAAAGAGATTAATCAAGTATATGCACTAGTTACCAAGACATTATTACCCCTTGCCTTCTTTGTGCTCAAGGTATAACTCTGAATATTTTATTTGGTGCTCTATGAACCTTCTGGTTAGGAAAGTTTTTTGTTGTGTGACCCTTCTCCTGGCAACGATAAAATCTCCATGATCCTATCTTGAACTTTCCAAAATGCATCCTCATACAGTTGTTGCATTATGGGAGTTGCGCAGGTTCCGCACTCTCAACCTGCTTTCCTTTGGAAAAAGATCTTCTTAGCTTCAATTTCTGCTCAATTCTACCAAAATTCCTATGGAGTTGAATTTCTTGCTCTCTTTTGGTCTGAATATTCCTTAAGTTATTCTCAGTGACATAACATTGATGGAACAACTCTGCACAAACATCGAAATGCTACTAGGCAACTTTATGATCAATCTCTCTCTGATCCCAAACATAAACTATTTAATCTTCCACTTCTCATTAGGAGCATATAAAGCCTGAATGGAATAGTCTTCCATATACTCAAATTCTTTTACATTCTCTACTACTGGCATAAATCCTTGACGAAGTTGCTAAAGCTCAAATTACTCATGAGCCCTCAGACTATCTAGGAAGTACTTATACAGAAACACCATTTTAAAATGGTCCCAGTCCTTCAGAGTATCATGGGCGTTCATACATACTAAGGCACTGGTCCACCATCTGGCTGTTAGGCCTCTTAACATATGAGCAACATAGGTTACTTTCTCCTTTTCACTGCATAGAGTCACATGGAAGACTTGCTCCATGCTAGTGATCCAATCATTTTCTAAGAGCAGGTTGATGGTTCCTTCAAACTCAACTAGGTTCAGATGGTGAAAATACCAGAAACTCCAATTTCTCGCATTCTAATGGGTAGGTTGAGTTTGTGCACCACTTTGAACTTGTTGTATTATCTGCATCATAAATTCTTGTTGTTGTTGTTGTTGCATCTACAGTTGAAATTGTTGCATATACAAATGATGTTGTTGTTGCTGGTGCATTAACTGAGCCCATTGGTTCTCATCATTTCCAGATCCTTGGCTTGGTTCTACATTCTGAGCATGTGCTCATTTAACCCTTTTGCACCCTTGTGGATGCTCAACCATAATCCTAATTATCACACATATAGACATTAAGTTGATCATGCCTAATACTACATGTTATGGAAGTAGTGACCAGGCCGACAATACACACCCATGAGGAAAAAAAGAATTTACTAATGATGTCTCATGGTTGGGTCGAGAATTAACCTGCTATGATACTAATTGTAACACCCCAAATAATATATGTCTAGAATCATATGTTTGACATGTTCAATCTAGTACTGTGTACAATCAAAAGTGTCTAAATGACATCTAATACATGTACAACATAAAACCAAGACATGGTACATATATAAAACTGATGTTTGATACATAATACTACATAGAAAAATGCACAAGGAATAAATAAAATAGAGCAAGTGTCCAAACTTATTCACGCTGACTTGCGTTTTTCATGACCTTGCACCTGAAATATTGAGAATGGGGTGAAATACAACTATCTTATTGGAGTCTCCAAAAAAACCATAATTCCGGTCAATCAAGGGTTTCTAACACTATTCTCGTTCCACTAATATTACACTCACGTATTAGATAGATTAAGACGAGAAGAACGAAGCTCTTTTAGCTTCACACGATACATGAATGTCTATCCCCTCGCGACACAAGCCTTGTAACTCAGGGATGATTAGGATAATGAACGATCATAATAATCTACTCATCCTTTCCCCCAAATATGGAATCTTAGGGTATGACCTACCTCCATTGCATGAAAATCCTTTTTTCCACCAATTATGGCTTCTACGGTGGTACTTGCCTACATTGCACGGAAAATATTGTCCACCAAATATGACTTCTATGGACTATGGTAGTACCTATGACACCCTAAACCCTAAATATTTTTTTAACTTTTAATTTTAATATTCATATGAATTGCAGAACAATTCATATAATAAATAGTAAATAAAACATAAGATATCACACATTATTCATAACTCATATAATTAACAAATTCTCATACTTGAGTAACATGTTCATGATTCAAGATAAAACATTGGTTCTTCAGAATAAAACATAATATTCTATAAAACTTCAACCCCATCCCTGATGCCACTGGATCATAACGTCATTTAGACTCAATCCCTAATTGAGTAACATATGTCAACTACACAACACAACTAAGACTGAAATGGCCTTCTACACCATCTTCATTGGATCGCCTCACGAAGCAACTAATCATCAGTCTCATTCTGAGGGTATCTTGTACATAGATACACCATACAAACATGAAAGCAAAGGAATGAGAATACATCTTACACAGATAAACGATATAAAGATAGTAAGGTAATATAACATAAGCATTCACAATCATAATCACAACTTAACGATTACTACACTAATTCATCCAGTCATACATCAATGCCTATGAATTCTATGCAATGCACGCTAACCTCTTCCCCGTATGCATGTGATACTAAACATTAAACTCATAGTATATTGATAGAAGTACATGCATGTTACCCTTTGTACCATAACACTCTCTCTAGGCGTTCGTAGACCTGAAGTGCCTAGGAGTACATGCAGGCTACATTCGTACTACAACATTACCCTAAACTCAAACCTACCCCCATGCTAGTATGATGCATCAACAAACCATAGAAAAGAACCCTCCCAAACCTCCTTCCTCTTTGAAATTCATTACTTTACATTTCCACATAAGGGCTTCATAATAATTTCCTTTGAACATATTTTTATCATTGCCACATAAGGGCTTCATATTAATTAATCTCAATCAATTGTGATTTACCATAGTCATATTGATTCAATAGTATCATTAACCTTTATCACAAAAAGGTTATCGCGTTAGCTTTCCAATGCAACTAACTGCATCTCAAACGGACTTACCAAACTCAAGTTACGCGTGAAACAAGATGACCAACACTGCACTAAAATTCGACTACGCAACTGATACAAAAACTAAAGGCCTACAACCACCCGTAATAGCTATTATGACTTGTAATAACTTCCAGGTCCCATTTTCCCATTTTCACGCCTCTGGTATAAAAACCAGAGAGCTACTATATAACACCCTAAACCCCAAAACATATAAATAAAGAATTACTCGACAATTTAAGATGTCACCAACGATAATCCTTCAACAACATATAGACATTTAAAAAACATGCAGCGGAAAAATAAACAACATACAATACCAGTCATCGCATGCTCACCTTCCCTTAGGGTATCATCACAGTGGAATAATATTAATCATAGTAATAAAACATTTAACTTCAATTTTCGTCTTATAAAGACTTATCTTTCACAAAATAACTCAAAAAGGAAATTCAATATCCAACTCTCAACAATTTCATAAACATCTCAACATGACAATTGTTAAACTTCGGCAAAATAAGCACATCAACATCAAACATAATAAACTAAAACATCATTCGCCCCCCAGTGTTACAGAATTAGAGCATGATGACTAATAATAAAAATGATAGCTAATGAAAATAACTCCAAGAGTTATTTCCCACTCACAGCAGCAACCCTAGTCCTGAGTATCTGCAAGATGTCCATGGTGGACAACATCAAAGCATATAGGGTGAAAGTCCACATCAATAAATTAACGGTATAAACCGTAAGGTAGAATTCAAACATTCACACATCCAACAACCAACAAACAACATCATTTTCACACCTAATCCATCAACATACACAACAATCACAACAATCACATATTCATCCTTCAATTATGCAATGAGACTCTCAACTTCAACTAGACTCATATGCATGTGGTACAATATCATCATCAATTGGTTCACTCAAGAACCGAGTTCACCCTGCTTGAACCTCGAATCCACCCTGCTCGGGTTGTAACTTGCCTCTTTCATAAACAACAATGACATAATGAATGCATGTCACAACATGTTAATGCAACAACAACATATTGTTTAAAGTCCCCTCCAAAAAATAAACAAAATCGACATTGGCCTAACGATAATAGTTCCCCTCCCGAACTATCATCCATCAACAACATAATCACAATTCATCAACATAATCATGCTCATATAGCAATATATTATCATCACTATTCACTAACATTATCACAACATCATCGTCGCGTATGCACATATCCATCATTCATCAACAAGTCATAAATTCGACTAAAACATGTTTAATCCTTAAATCATACCAATCCTTATTTAAAACAGCAACTAGAAGAGTACAACGTTACCCCAAAACATCCACAAAGTTGAAAATCGAAATTTGCATTCTTATATCATTAACACAACCATTTGCGCTCACTGCAAACCCATGGCGGGATACCCGTCACTAACCTCAAACATCCAGACTGTCATTAAGCTGACGACCAACTTAAAAGGCAAGCCTGGGAAACATGATGGATTATCTGTCACCAGCGTGACATCCGTCAGTGCCCTAAAAACTCCAAAATGTCACTTATGTGACAATCGACTTAGAAATCAAGCCTAGGTAGCATGACGGATTACCTGACACAGAGGTAACGCTTGTCACCAACGATAATAGTTACATTCTCTCTCTCTCTCTCTCTCTCTATGTGTGTATATATATATATATATATATATATATATATATATATATATATATATATATATATATATATATATATATATATATATATTATATATATATATATATATATATATATATATCACACTCTATTTCTACAATTTTGCAATGTTATCATCTTCATAATCTTATTCTTGCGCATCAATGAAGTTGCAATATTAACTCCAACACCAAATAGGCAAAGCCATCCGAAAAGGTCAACTTCGTTGACGTAACACCAACAATCTCTAGTAGTGGTAGCTGGTACCTGTAGGATCATGATGCACAGTCACTAATCAATAGTTGACCAACAATCAAATAAATTAAAATTTGCATTTTTAAAGTAGTGGTAGCCATTACCTATTTGTTTTGTATGTGCAATAAAAAATCAACACCAAATGAAACATATTTAATAACTTCACTGAATCAGGATGTCTTTAAAAGATATCAACAATAACATTTGAGTCGTTCCTATTTCTAGTCCAATACATGTATGTCTCTCCATAAATAAGTCTCAATAACATTTGCATTTCCGTCAATCGACCTCTCTTGCTCGTATTGTATGTAGCCTTATACACTTGACTAACACTAGTGAGGTTTTCTGGATCTTTCTCTTTCAAAGTAGCAATTATGTACCTTGGGGCCATATTGTTCTTTGTCCTGTAATTCACAAATTCTCTGTCATGATCTTTTAGTCGGCCCAATATGTCATGGCCATCTAAATATATATATAGTTGATGATTATGCAACCCACACCTAACCATAACCTTCCAACCGCTACCACTTGGCACAAATCTAAACCTAAAAGAACATTTAACTTTCATTCTATAAATGCCTTCTGAAGAGTTATTGCTTTCAAATGTATTCTTCCTTTTATATTTTCCTCCCCTCTCACAATCCATAATCAATTTATCTCTCATCCCTCGCATCCCATTTTCGGTATCAGAATGATCATTGACAACAATATACCATGTTGTTTACCAATGGATTATGTCAATGCTAATTCTTCAGATCGAGACGAAAATATCTGTCATTTACAACATATAAGAGTAAACTATCAATAACATAGAGACAAAATAACCTTTAAATTTTGAATAGGTAAAAACTAAAAAATTTACAACGTAAGTGGTGAAGAACTGCACATAATCTATATATGAATCTGTAAATGAACCTCTGATTCTGGATCGCATAAGTAAAGCATTATTCTGGACTACCATATTTTTTGAAAGTAGGGGAAAATTCTGATATATCAGAATTTTGGAAATAATCGATAATTTTAGATGTTTACCGTAATTTTCAAATTTTCCGTTATTTCTTCATCGTCAATTTCAAAAAATTCGGCAAAATTGTATATTTTTTTTCTTCAGAATATACCTGATTTTGTTATATTTCCAGTATAAATGCAAATATTTCACAAAATACAAAAACAAAAAAAAATCATACAAGAATTTCGTTTTAACTATCAGAAATTTTGAAAATTACAATTTAGTACAAATAAAAAGTATTGATCAATTGTAGTTTTTGGTTGGTAAATAATATAAGAGACAATTTTGTCAATATGAGGGGTGAGAGGTTAAATTATCCTCTGCTACACTTGGTAAATGATGATGGGCTTCTTCATAAGAAATTGGATTGGACTTCCGAATAAAATTCCATTTATTCTTCTGTCTAAAATGTAATGAAGTTTTACTATTTACCACTTCCCTTAATCTTCATACGCTCCACTTTCCTTATTTGATTTTTTCTGAAATAGTATTATATGAAAACATAAATAGATTTTTTTAATCAAATTAAATACATTAAATTTACTATTCATCAGAACAATAGTCTTTTAATTTCCCTCAAACAGTCCTTATTTCTATCAATTGAAAAAATGTTATCAATTGAAAAACTTATGGAACATACAGTTTTTTTATATCTAAAATAGGCTGGTGACTAGAATTTATATCCTAGATGAAGTGTCATATATTTTAATTTATTCTCAAACAATTGAATGTCCTTATTATTTTTATAAGTATGTTTTAAAATTTTTATGTGATGACGAAAAAGAAAATATATTTTAAAATTATTAAAAATTAGAAAGTTGAAAAGTAGTTTGATCTAACAATTAAGTATTCGTGTTCACAATTAAATATTCGTGGATTTCAGTAAATATGAATATATTATTTTTATTTATACAATTTTTAGAATTTTATCAATTGAAAATGTAAAAAACAGAATCCTAGTGGTAGATATAGGGAGTTAAAAGTAAATTTTTTTTTATAGTTTTTAAATTTTGAGAAACCTTTAAAAATATTTAAGGGAATTGACAAATACAACATTTATAAATATATTGAGTTTGTGTGATTTATATATTAAGAGTTAGAAAGATTTAAAAATACTTAGTTAAAAATAAGGTATAGTTTGTGGCAATTGAAAATGTTCATTTTTTGTAAGTCATTTAAAAGTTGAGTGAATGAGAGAGTTGTTCTCTCAACCAATGTATCCTTTGATTGAACTGGCTAAATAAATTAGGGATTCTTATCTTTTATTTTCTAGGTGTATTATTTTAGATTTTTTTCTCTTTCTTATTGTTCTTTGTTATCACACTTTAATTTATTTGATGTATTTAAACTCTGAATAAATATTTTTAATTGTTTTGAGTTATTCTATTAATTTTTAATCACAACTTGTGTTGAATTTATGAAAGTACAACATAGACTTTTATAAATAACAAAAGTATAATAAATTAAACATAAAATATCAACCGGTGTAATAATATTTAAAAATTTATCAAATATTATTGAGATTAATAATTGAGTTGAATATGATTTCAATAGACGTGGAAGTGTGTTCAAGACATCTTCATTTTTATTTAATAATCAACCAATTTTCATACTATTTATGTTTTTGACATTTTGACTTCATAACATCAGAGACATGGTTTATTAAATCTTTTATGAAGAGTCTAGAATGATGAACATTATTTTTAAGGTGCATTTTATCATCTAAAAAGAGGTTAGGGAGAGCTTGTTACTAATTTACCTTTTATTTATGTGTAAATAATAAAGGAGTAATGCTTAGGACACAACTTAAAATTATTAAAAATAAATAAATGTTAATTGAATAAAATAATATTTATATTTAAAAAAAGTAAATACACATATTTCAAAAAAATATTTTTACGAATATACTATTATCTTGTATTCTTAGAGCATATATTAACATTAATAATTTTACTATTTAAATTATCAATATCCAAATCGTCTCTTTAAAAGATAAAAATATACAAATTCTAGAAAATCATTAGGGTTTCAATCATCTAAATTAACCAAAATGTGAAAGAAAAGAAAATAAGAGCAATTATTTTAACAAATTCATATTTATTATTTATTTTATATCTTAAATAGATTCTTCATTTTAAAGAAATAAGATTCATTATTAACAATTTAATTTCTTCTATATCTTTTATTATTATTTAATTTTGAAATTTATCTTACAAACTCTAGTATTTTTTTATGGTTATAGAAGAATTTACCATTTTATAATTAAATTCTTATTTATCCAACTTCTATTTATTTATTTATTTTATCAAATTTTACATCTGGCTTGCTAGAAAATACAATTGAGTGTACAAATTTATTCCCGCTAGTTAATGCTAATGAATTGTTCAGCATACAGTCTCAAAATACACATCAATACATTGGTCATCAAAGAACTTCCTATGAGTCGGTTGGTAATACATTGGAGAAGCTCATCTTATAAATCGTATATGCAAGTTTTCAAGTGACAACTCAACCAAAAATAGAAACAAGCCAATACTATCCTATAGACTATTACCACGTCCTCGTGAAAATATAATATTTTTAAAATTTGGAGATGCATCTTTAGACGCACCTCAATACATACGTTCTTGAATCAGACCCTAAGACTATATAAAAAATAACGGAAATGTATCTCCGTGTATATTTTAGAGATGCATATTTGGACGTTGTTTAATCAAAAAGAGCGTGAGATCCTTTTCCTTCCCCACTTCTAAAAATACACTATCTTTAAACCTCTCAAATTTCTGAAACTCTCTCAACTCACATTTCTCAAAATCATTCAACCAAATTCAAAGTTTCTCCATCCAAATCAAGTCGATCAACTCAACACCAAACTAAACTCACAATTTGTAAGTTTTTGATTTTTCTAAACTTTTTTTATTTTCTATATACATTTGTAGAAATTGAGGATTATGTTATGTAATATGTAATTTATACATGTTATTAAAAATGAAAAACGTGTTTGATATGTTGTTTTAATGATCAATGCATTATTTTGGATGTTTATGGGGATTGTATTTGCGCTCTAATTAAATTGTTACGGCTGAGTTTCGAACCAATTATATATATATATATATATATATATATATATATATATATATATATATATATATATATATATATATATATATATATATATATATATATATATATTATATATATATATATATATATATATATATATATATATATATATATATATATATATATATATATATATATATATATATATATATATATATATATATATATATATATATATATATATATATATATATATATATATATATATATATCACAATGGTTATTTATGATAACCGTTGTGATAGGTAGCGCACTACCTAGTTTATCACAACGGTCACACACTTGTGGTGGAAAACTGCATACTTACAACCACACCCTACCTCACAACAGTTGGTCAACCGTTATGGTATCCCTTTTCTAACCATTGTGAGAGAGACCTTCTGAAGTAATGTCAAACCCATCATACACGGTGGTTTATAGTATTCATACTCTAGATTTATTATTGGTTATATTTTATTTTGACTTCATTGTGTATTATGGATGTCATTTTCATCATACCGGTTGTATGATTTAATTTATACAAAAAAATAGAAAATAATAGTATACCTACAACATATAATCAAATTTATCAGAGTAATTATAAATCAAAGTATAAAGTTACTCTCTGGTATGCATCTCTGATTTATGTTTGGTGTGAATACATAGATGAATCTTTAAATCAATTTATTTTTAAAAAAAATGTTTCAGTGTGTTATCTCAGATTTTTGATGCCATCATTAAATTACCGGAATGTAACAAGGGGCGAGCAATAATAGTTTTGGTGAGAAGTCAAAATGGTTAGTTATGACCATAAAGATCTCGACAAACTTGACTTGGTGGAAAAAGAGCATTAACTATGGTCAAAATCGTAGTTAGACAAAGACCAGGGAATTTTGAGACTTAGTAAAATTCAGTTTCCAAGATGTATTATATGCAGTCGAATGAGGTGTGAAGGGATAAGATCAAACATTTATTGAAGGACACATGGAAGCTTGTCGAAGACGAAAGTTGCATGGAGGCGAAGACGTGGAATACACTGCTTAGTCAACCGTTGTAGACAGTTAATTTAAGATTAATATATAAGTGGCATTCGCTTTGAGTTTTAGGAGTCCACAATTATACACAAATTCTATACAACTCAAAGTATCTGTGTGATTGAGAAAAGAGTTAAGAATGTACGTATGTGTTTCACTTTTTACAAATTAAAGTCTTTATGTTCAAATCATTTTCTACAATTAAATTATTTTTCAGTTACTTTATTTCAAGTTCTTTGCATTTTGATTTTAGTTTTAGTTCTTATTATTATTTTCAAACTGCAATTCAACATTGATGTCAAAATTATTTAAAGTTTATGATTCACACAAATATGTCTTGTGATCTTTTTTCGAGTTTAATCCCTTAAGTAAATTTAAACCTGTTTTTACTTACTAAATTTCACAGTAAACAAATTGGCATGCCTAGTGGGACCATTTTCGTGTGAATTTATACTTTTTCATTTTTGAAAAAAAATATTTTTTAAGTTCTTTATTTAAGAAACTTCTCATATTGTAAGTGTGCATAAGATTGAGGAGTGGTAGGATAACCAAAAAAGAAATTAGAAACCCAATGAGGAGATACGTTAGGAAAATGGTTACTCCCAGAAACAACAATAATGGAGAAGAACCAACCAATAGCAATGGGGCATGCACAGTCACTGCAAGTTCGACTGCACCAGTCGCCTCTATTGCTAACACGACGACCATACTGTCAACAAAGGTTATGCCATCAAATCCACAGGAAGGGATGTTTTTCCCCTTTGATAACACAGAGTCACCCATTGACTCCTAGACCGATCACGACAATGAATTTTAGACCTTTTGCCACTAATTTCATAATTCATATGCCTGGGCATGAACAACCATATGGCATGCCAACATCAATGATGGCAAACCTACATATCAACCCTTTGAAATTTGTTGGCAATGCTATGAATGTATATTCGCAAATATTGGCATCTATCTCGGCTATAGATAACCCTGGTCGAACCATACTACCCCAATTAGGGATGGTATTTGGTTCCCAAGCAATGCCAACACTTACTATGAATTCTATTATGGCGATTAGGCAACAGGTGGACAAGAGTAACGATGATATGGTTAATATGCTTACTCAACAAATGGGTACCATATTTAACCCATTGATTCAAAATAAGAATCAGAGTTACCAATAGTTGACAACTCAAATGAATCGGATCACTGAGTTCTTTAGAATTCCTCTAGTGCAGGTTTGACCCATTGTACAACCTCAATTGGCCAGGCCAATTCGAAACAAGGGAATAGTCCTTGAGGAAAACAAAGTGAATCAGGGGTAACAATTTGTGCCCCAGGTAGTCGAACAAGAGAGGCATAGAGAGACCGAACAAACAATCTTGCAGCCATAATTAAAATAATAATGGCGTATAATGGTGTCAACATGGGCATACAAAGGCCAAATTATACATATCCTTTATCGGAATATGTTCTATAAACGAAACTTCCAAGGGGATGAAAAGTCCCTAAGTTCACCAAATTTGCTGGTACTAATTAATCCACAGTCGAGCACATTGCTCGATATTTGGCCGAAGCTAGGGATTGATGATAATGTGTCATTGCATATAATTAGGCGAAGAATCAGTGAAAAATGAGCGAAAGATGATCCAAAATTAAGAAGAAAGACCCAAGAATGATTGGAAAATAACCAAGTGTGGGAGAATGAGACTTAGTGAAAATTCTGGTGAAAAGGGGTGAATTTTGACGCAACTACTGAAATAATCACGCGCGCCATCGCGTGCGCGATAGATTTGAAAAGGTTACATCGCATGCACGATGATTATATAATGCATGCGATATGTGTTTTTCTAATGCATTCTGAGTGCTTTTTAAGAGGATTTTCAGCAGTCTGGCAAGGGTTACAAATTCTTGCACTGGAAGCATGATTTTACAACATCAAAAGGTGATTTTGAGAGCATTGAAAGTCATTGGAGGAAAATCCTTCAAGGGAATTCATATGTTGTTATTCTTTATTCAATTGGTATTGTAATTTTCATTATGAGTAGCTAAAGTTCCTCTAGGTTAGGTTGTATGATGATGAACCTTATTCCATCTTGTTGGCATTATATATTGGTTTGACTTTGTTTGAATCATAATTTTATCCAGTTGTTTCTTATTCTTAATTGTTTTTATTTGAGATACTTTGTTAACATGATATTGGACACATATGGATTATTGACCCTTATCCTATGTGTTGGACCTAGGGCATCTGTTCTACTTACGCTGGTTGAATAGGGATATGAGACCCCGAGTAGTGGCATAGGGAACTAATGTTCTATACATCGTCTAACCCTGCTTACCCTAGCGGTGTAGAGATAGAAAGCTCTGAGTAGTGGTTAGTGAGTTATTTCGTAGGGGACTAGCTATAACGATTTTGTTAATCGCCTTGAGATTATAAGGATAAGACCATTCACACAACGCATCATACATCAACAAGAGAGGATAAATGGATTCTAATGTATAACCTAACCGTCTTAATTGCTTCTGTTTAAACTCGTAATTTGTTTTCTGTCTAAAAACCTAAAACCCCCTCAATTTACTGTTTTTCCTTTACATTGCATAATTGTTAACTTGTTCGAACACATTCCCCGTGGGTTCGATCTTTTTATTACCGCAACACTATCGGTACACTTGTCGAGAAGTCATCAAGTTTTTGGCGTTGTTGTCGAGGACTGTTGATTGCAAGAAGGCGACATTTAATTTCGTTTTTTAGGTTATATTTTTTTTTGTTTTCAATTCTAAATATTTTTTGTAATTAGTTATTTTTGTTTCTTCTTAAATTTTCTTTCCTATTCTTTCTATTTTTAGTTTTTTTTTCTGTTTATTTTTTTTATCTAGTGAAGTGCTACTAAGGTATTTTTTTGTTTGTTTTGTATGCGAGGTCAAGATAGTCATGCAAGTTGACGTTTATGCTACGTTTGCAAAATTTGTAGCTTTTACAAAGAAACTTGCAGCAAAATCACTAATTCTGGAAAATCCTAGAAATTATTCAGAATGAAAACCTTACATCAACACCGATCATTCATGGGAAGAGGATGCATAATCTCAACTTGAAGAAACCTTGACTCAGGTTATAAAGATGATTCAAATTAGTTTTGAGAAAATCAACAGGCATCAAGAAACTGTGCTAAGTAACATGGAAACATCCTTCAAGAAGTTAGAGATGCAACTTGGTCAAATATCTAGCCAATTAACATTAAAACTCAGATCTAGTGGGGATTTCTATACAAATATGTTAGATAGTCCTAGAGATGCAGAAATTGAAAGAAAAGTCAAATAAGAATGTGAGGTGGTTGATGAATGAGGAATTGAAAAAGAAAAAGAAGAAGAAAAGTGCACAACACCAGATAAAGAGATATAAGCAAGAATAAAAGAAACAAAGGTGAAAATTATATGTGGAAAAAGAACAAGAATGCAATATGAAGATTATATAGTTTTAGATGAAGATCCAAATTAAATAATTCATTTAGACGTAGATGTCCAACTACAAGATCTTCAATAAAATAATAGTCTTACACCTAGAAATAAGGCTGATAAAAGAGGAGAAATATATGAAGTATTGAATGATATTTATGTACCGTTCAATACTATCAAGCTAAAGAAAACATGAAAGAAAAACCTTCAATTCTTGAAAGTGATGGAATTCCTACCAAACAAAAGGAAGAAGAATGATGATGTATTTTTCTTGTCATATATGCCTCCCTAACACAAAAATCGAAAGGTCGAGCTTAGAACCTTAAAGAAACGTTGGATAGAAGGCAACCCATCTTTTATAACTAGTTTTGTTTTGTTTTGTAAAATTTACTTTAGTTTTATTCAAGACCGTCCAAAAGAATAATTAGCTACTCAAGCATAACCCTTCCATGAAGATCTCAATTGTATTTAATAAACAAGTTCGTAGCTGTTTATATTTCTTTCAGATTGAAAGTTTAGCACTTTAGCATTGAACAAATGATCCAAAGGAAACTTGATCATTATAATTGCAACTAGCAACTTGAAGGCGAAGGATGAGAAAAGAATCAACAAACTTGTACTCAACCTACAAATACCTCATCTAGTAAGGTTTGAGCAAAATATTTCCATTCTTCACTTTTCTTTTTGTATGAGTGTATACCTGCATTATTCTTTTGTCTGGTTTGATCTATTTCTGATTAAGTTATCTGATTTGAACAACATACACTGAGGCAATTTTTTTGTTTATAACTTTGAGCCTTTGTAAACTACCCTGTAGTAATAGGTATATCCATTGCTAAACATGTGAGCCTAAGCCTTCCTTTCGGTAACGTAGCCTAAAATTCTTAGCCTTATTATTCGAAAGTTCTTTTCTGTCCACCCTCTCTTTGGAGTTAGGTAGAAGTATAGTTCTTAAAGTATATGAAAAATATTAAGTTTGGGGTTGCTCTTGGAAGTGAGCAAAGTTTTAAGTTTGGGGTTAAGGTACTAGAGAATATGATCCAAAAATTTTAAAATTTCAAAAATTGTTGTGAAAAGAAGTGGAAAAAGACACTTCTTCAAATAAAAAATGAACGAGAAAAGAAAAGATTGATATTATAAGAAGGATAAAAAAATATCTAGTACGAACCAAAAGGTATGATGATAGAAGGAGAACTAGGAACCTAACTCCAAAGGTTTAAACCTACTTTTCTAAAAATACCCTACCCGAACATAAGCCAAGTTACAACCTGAAAAGAGCTCTTATATGTGTGTTATGATTTCTATGATAAACTATATTAGAATATGATAAAGCTAAGTATAATTTATTTTACATGTTGACTGAGTGATAACCTTATCCATTGAGCGAGTAAAGTGAGTTGAGAGACATGTTGAGTACTCATCAATGTTGAGGACATTTTCCAAAATTACCGGATAGAAGTTGGAAGCTGGAACAATGGTCAGGTAACGACAAAATATGGTGATGTTTAATTATTATTGTATGACTTGTTATCTGTTGAAATGTGTAGTTGCAGGTGAGTTGCTTAAGGACAAGCAAAGATTCAAATTTGGGGTTGTGATGATAGTCCATCTTAGTGTTTTTAAGGGGATTTTCAGCAGTTTGGCAAGGGTTACAAATTCTTGCATTGGACACGATTTTACAACATCAAAGGGTGATTTTGAGAATATTGGAAGCCATTGTAGGCTAATCCTTTAAGGGAACAAATATGATATTCTTCTTTATTCAATTGGGATTGTAATTTTCATTATGAGTAGCTAAAGCTCCTCTAGGTTAGATTGTGTGATGATGAACCTTATTCAATCTTGTTGGAATTATATGTTGGTTTGACTCTGTATGAATCCTTCAAATTATAATTTTATTCAGTTGTTGCTTATTCCTAATGCTTTTTATTTGAGATACTTTATTAATCTGATATTGGATACATATGGATTACTGACCCTTAGCCTATGTGTTGGACCTAGGACAACTGTTCTACTTACGCTGGTTGAATAGGGATAGAAGACCCCAAGTAGTGGCATATGAAATTAACGTTCTATATATCGCCTAACCTTGCTTATGCTGGAGGACTAGGGATAGAAAGCTCTGAGTAGTGGTTAATGAGTTATTTTGTGGGGGAATTTCTATAACAGTTTTACTAATTCATCGGGAGATTATAAGGATAAGACCATTTATACAAGGCATCATACATAAACAATAGAGGATAAGGGGATTCTGATGCATAACCTAAGCGTCTTAATTAATTATGTTTAAACTCGTAATTTATTTTCCGTCTATAAACCTGAAACCCATATTTACTATTTTTCCTTTACATTTCACAATTGTTTTGACTTATTGAAACACAGTCCTTGTGGGTTCAATCTTTTTATTACTGCGACACTATGGTACACTTGTCGATAAGTCATCAGGGACATAACAAATAATGCAAACTTAAGGATGATATAGTTCCCTAGTTGTCTTATGAAGAAGACCTTTACATGGTTTACAACCTTCCCTGTCCATTCCATAGGTGACTGGACTCGTTTAGAAAGGTTGTTCCATGAGCAATTTTATATGGGGAAAACTAGGACCAGTCTGAAAGAGTTGTCAAATGTGAAGCGAAAGTTTGCTAAAACAATTGACGTCTACCTTAATAAATTCTAACTGTTAAAAATAAGGTGCTTTACTTAAGTGATTGAACATGAACTAATTGAAATGGCCACCAGGGGGTTAGATTATTTTATTAGGAAGAAATTAGATACACGATATCTAAGGGTTATGGCCCAACTAGCAGACATAGTTCGATAGGTCGAACGATTGAAGGCTGAAAAAGCCAGAGTGAACAAAGGTAAGAAGGAACGAGTGACCTACATCGATATTGAAGACAATGACTTGACGTCATATGTCGAATATAACCATGTCGAAAAAAACAAGGTCGGTGTGGCCGAGTTAAATCCAGGTTCCCCATATGTGTGTAACCTTATTACTCTTGCAGATGGGAAGAACCCTTCTGAACCTGAGAAAAATGATAAGTTCCCTAAGAAAACCGAATTGACCAAATGTGATGAAATTTTTGACTTATTGGTTGCAGATGGCCAAGTAATAGTTCCACTAGGTGCAAACGTGCCTCTATTAGAACAAAGAAAGAAATAAGGGTTTTGTAATATCATAATTTTATAGGGAATAAAACCTCATGATGTTTCCTTTTCGGGGATAATTTTCAGAATGCTTTGAATGACAGAAGGCTTAAGTTCGCTAAGGGAAAAGCTCCCATGAAGATAGACTCTGACCTACTGCAAGTCGGGGAAGCCAGTTATGTTGAGCCTGTGGGAACCAACACGATTGATATCAATGAAGATTTCGACATGGATGCCGAAGACGAATCCTTCGAAGGTTGTGAGAACCAAATGGATATTGTTTACCCTAAGGTTGGAGAAGATTTTCTCGAATTCCTCCACCAATGCAATGCTGAGGATTCAAAAGTTATGTTGTGCCCTAGGTGCAGTGCTATGTTTGATAAGAGGGTTGCAAAGAAGGTGGAGAGTGCCCGGTAAGAGAAGAGGAAGGAAAATTGGAGGAGGAACAAGCCTCGGTTCCATTTTGACAAGAGGGGAGTCCCTCAGAAAAAGGAGTAGTTTCCTACCCACCAGAAAGGCAAGCCTTACTCTTATGTGCCAACATCTAATGCTCCCAAAGGGAGATGGAAAAAACATTTTGGCAAGGAACAATATAGTAATCAAAAGTGGAGGAATGTCGAAATGGGTCGAGACTCTTCATTGACCTATCGAGAAAATTTTTAGGTATCAGAGAGCCGCTTGTATGACCCCGGTAACTATAAGGGGAAGAACCAGGTCTTGAGAACTCAATGGAGAAGATTTCAAAGAAAAAAGAAAGTTGTGTTCCCCTAAACACGTCAAGTCGAAAGGAAAAGCGAAAGAGGAAGTGTTATCTAAGAAAGATGAATTAGTTACTGATAATTTTGATTCGGGATTGAAGGAAGATTTTGATGTGCTATCTAATGTGGTATCGGTGCTTCCAAGGGAGTACGATTGTACCACAAAGTTTTCTAAACCAACGGATTGTGAGGAGGAGGAAATGATGAAGCACAAACTTGTATGCTATTTTATCTTCAACAATGGTTGCATTAAGGAACATAATGAATTTTTTGAGAGACTACACGAAGGAATGAAGATTCATTTGAAGCCCTTTTTTTAAGGGTGAAAGTGGAGAATACTATGGTGTAGCGGTAAATTCATGACCACTGAGCTATTGGTTAACTCAATGTCAATAAAACCAGAATCGCCACCGCGTTTTTATTATTTCCAAAGAAAAAGGGAGAAAGTACGAACAAAACCCAAAGATAATAAGTTTTCAAATCAAAACTAATAAAATTTCAGAGATTATAGGAAACGGGGTTGGTTACACAGAGGGAAGGTATTAGAACCCAAAGTGTTCTAAGTACTCCTAGGGAGCCCTTCTTATGTGTACTTGTTTTGGTTGAAAAGATGTTTGTTATTAAAAATAGAATGAGGGGATGAGCAAAGACTTCATTATTTACATTTTGTGTTTGATAAGACTTTTTGTCTTATGCCTACGTACCAACATAAATGAGGGATCAAAACCTCGTAGTTCGTAGTAAAAATTTCAAAGATGGGTGGATTGATTTTAACAAAAGCTTAAAGATATTTTGTTATCAATGGGAGAATACTCAACCAAACATACACCAATAATGAGGGCTTTACAATATTTAAGAGGGATGACTCCAACTCGGATTAAATTAACAAGTATGCCTCTAACCCCTAGTAAATGGAAAGTCTTACACTCAACATATCATGGAATGGGAGAGTTACATCTAAACCAAGGATAACTCAAATCTAAAGGTTTTCTTTTTGAAAAGCTTAAAAGGAAAAAAGGCACCAAGTGGCCAAAATGATTAGATGAGGTTATTAGTTCTTTTTGGTCTTTTTGAAAATAAAGTCAATATGATTAAGTCTTCTTACAAGTTTGATTAAGAAAATAGTTTGAAAATCAATGGCATATGGCCAAGGTTTCTACTCATTAAAACAAGTCTAAGTTGAAAACAACAAGCAAAGAAGTTTTGAAATTGAGAAGGAGACTCTGAAATTAAAGAAGAAGGAGATGGAGATGAAGAGGCTATCTTAGACAAGATTAAGAGTTATGAGTTGAAAAGATCTAACCAATGGGAAGCATCCACAAGATAATAGTGTTAGATAGAAACCTATTTCCTTTGGATTGTTAAGTAAACAACAAAGCCATAATCATCCAAGCAATTAATAAGAAATCCAATGGTATCAAATAAAGATAACCAATCATCCAAGCTAGCACTCCAAAGTAAGCAATATTCAATGTCCTTTATGTGTATAAGATGAAAAATCCCTTGAAACATACTCAAAGAGAAAACACCAAATAATAACAATAAGATCAAAATAATAATTTATACAAAGAGAAAGAGTGTATCAGATAAACCCAAGGGAGTCTCTCAAGCTTGTGTCAGATGAATGACATTGACCATGTTTTTGGTCTCAAATTAATGGAATTGGTCAAGTTTTTGGTCTCAAATTAATGGCATTGGCCAAGTTTTTCTTCCATAGCTCATGAATGTTGCCTACTCTAAGTCCATAGGTCCAAATCAAGTCACAAACAAAGATCCAACAGTCCACCAATGTTTTTTTTAGTATTTTTATTTTTATTAAGTGTTTTAAGGTCCTAAGACCACAAACAAAATATGATTATAAACACAAAATATAATGGCTCAAGTGAGCAAAAATGAAAATAACAGAATCATAAACATAGGCCAAAGTGGGAAAAGAGAAAATGACTGAAGCATAAACAATTTGCATGAATGTAAATGACAAGGAATGATAAAGTGAAAGAATTTAAATTGCATTAAAGTTAATGATAATAAAATTAAATGTTAGTTGTCAAGTTAGTATGTTAATTTGTTCCTTTAGGCAAATTTAACGTTATGTTAAGTAATCGTAAGTTGACTTATGTAGAAGCCATACCTATCTGAGGCCGATCAATAATAATGTTGGTGTTAATACATGCTAGAGACAAGGTATCCAAGACCAAGATCCTAAAGCCCACCACCCACAAAAATAAGAGAGGATGAACCTATCTCAATCAAGCCTATGTTGATTCATCTGACACAATGTCATTGATGAATCAACTAACTAATAATCCATGAGAAGTCATTCGCCAAGAGATGTTTGGGGAATATCTGAGATTAAAATGGAGAGATAAAATGAAGGGGATCCAAAATTGGTCAATGGATGAACCTCACTTGATAAATACCATTCATTCATCTGAGGGGTGAAGTTTTAAACTTCATCAACCTCCTAAATCCAATGGTATTGACCAAGTCAAGGTCCAATTCAACCAAGACCAAGGCCAAACAGAAGTAAGGTCAACATAAAGTCAATACAAAAGCTCACAAAAGCATTAAATCAATTAAACTATTTTTAAAAAGATTTTAAAAATGAAGAAAAATAATTTTTCAAAGATCAACAACCTAAAACCCCTTCAAAACACCAAAGAAATGGCCAAGGGATTTATCATAGGTCAAATAAGGTCAAAGGACCATTGACTATTTTTTTTTGGTATTTTTCAAAAGTCAGAAGTAATTAAAACTAATTAAAACAAGTTAAAAATCACAAAATTCACCAAAAATATCAAACTTAATCCAAAAATTAATTTTAAAACATAAATGAGAAGAAGAAAATATTTGTGAATTTTTGGTGTTGGTCTCGTAATTTTTGGATCAAAAATGAATTTATGGTGAATTTTAAAAGAAAAGGCTATTTAAAAATTAATTTAGAAAAATAAAATAAAAAGAAAAAAATAGGAGCCATTAGATCACCCCTCATTAATTGAGGTGGCCAATCTGATGATCCAAAACCCATGTTCCACATGTTCTCTCAGTCAACGCGCCACACACATGGTAAACACAAACAAAGGCTCAGATAAAAAGATGGAAGAGAGATCCAAGGGTGAGGAGAATGCCACGCCACCACCAGAGCCCTAGCCCTAATTGTCTTCTCTGGTGAGGGTCACCAGACTGTCAAGAATGAGCTTGCCCAAAAATTGATGGATCTAACATCATTCGAAAGGAAAAATGGCAAGGATCATCAATTTGACCTCTATTTGTTCCATCTCTCACTCTATAGTTAGAAAAGTGAAGATCAAACTAGAGGTGTTCAACCTGAGTTGCTTCGAATCAAGCCCAAAACAATCAGTCATGTGGCCTACATTGGTAGGACTTCAGCCAACACAAAATTTAGTTTAGATCTAGAGTCTAGAGGGAGAATCGAAGAGATGAAGTTTTGTGAAATTCACCTTCTCTGAGCTACTTCTGAGCTTTGTTCTTGATGTAATTCTTCGTGCTTTCTCTTCCTCTTGCTTGCAGAAGCTCAATGAAGTGGAAAATGGAACAAATCTTTGGATTTTTGCTCAGAAATTTGAGTTGAACAAAAACTCGATTTCTCAAGAAATCTTCAAAGAATTATATGGTGTGAGGTTTTAGAAATGGCTAGCAGAGCTTGGGCAATCTCCTCCTTCATTATGAGCAAATGGTGTTTGATTTATACGCCAAGCAATTGATATGTGCACCTTTCCAATTTTGAATGAAAATGAGCAATTCTTGGTGCATGGGTGCATGGGTAATACTATAGGCCCAATTAATGATTAAAATTGACTCAACACTTAGAGAAAATTAAGAATACATATATCAGTAGCAGTCACATGGATTAAAACAAATCTAACTTCAATACTCGACTCTCAGGAGAGGAGGAAAAACTGCTAGGGGATAAGCAATGATTGACAAATATCTTACTTAAAGCTCAAACTCTCTAGGAGAGGAGAAAATACAACTTGGGAGTTTGTACGAGACGAAAGCATTGTTGAGGATATCGACCAACATGCTGAGGATAAGAGAGATCTGTTGAGGATCCACATCTCAAGCCGAGGGATATATATATATATATATATATATATATATATATATATATATATATATATATATATATATATATATATATATATATATATATATATATACTTCATAGCAACAAGTCAACGCTACGAGGGATTTTAGGTCAATACCATATCAAATGGGAGACAACCCTACAGGGGACGACTACATCAATACTGCTCAGAATCAAATACTGTCTGAATGGGGAAATCTTTCACCAGAGGAGGAAACTCCACGGGGAATCCACGTCACAACAAGAGGCAAAACTCTGAGTGGGGAACCGTTGAGAAGACAAAATCCAACTGGATATTTCATCAACCAAGATCAACTCTATGGGGATTAAAATCCTTCAGGATAAATTGTGTGTGGGGATTATCTCTAACAAAGAAATAAACGCCGCACGGGGATGCATAATGCAAACAAATTCCTCAAAAGGAAAACAATCAGTCATAAGACTCTTCTAGGGGGATTGATAAATAAACCAATTTGAAGGTACCAAATATCAACCAGACTTGCAGGAACTCACTAAGGGAGAAACAATGCCACATCTATGTAACAACCAAATAAAGGTGTGTTGGGGATCTGAAAACCAAATAAAGATTTTACTGGAGATCCAAGGTTCAATCACAAAATATGAAAACCGAGGATGAAAGTCCACAAACGCTCTCAGCTGGAGAAAGACGATGAACTACAAGGAGAACACCACATAAGCTCTACTAGGGATAAACAACAAACTGTTTAGGGAGAAAACACCTTCAAACACTGCTTACGGAAGGCAACAATGCTTCACACATCAAGACTTACCATTCTTAGATTGTTGTTGACATTCCTTTTTCGAATTCAATGTTCTTAAAGTAAATGCCTTATTATTTAAAAAAATGGTTATTCATTGATTTATTTATTTAAAAAGTTATCATCATAAAAATGAATTTTTTAAAACAAAAACAAATAAGAATAACAACTAATTGGATAAAGGCTTAACTTTATTTAATAGAATGGTAGTCTGCAAATGGTCGGACTCCATGGATCTTTACAAAGTTTGAAAATGGTAATATACATGAGAAAAATGCTACATTGAATACAATGACCAATACTCTCCCTACCGACTTTGAAATCCAATTGTACATAGAATGAGGAATCATAACCAAATGACTGACAATGTTGCTTCAATGACCAGGTCTAGCCGGATGCAGTTACTTGCCATAATCCCTAGTTTTTTTCCTAGATTTCCCGAAGGTGGGATACTTAATTAACCAGGATGATTTTTCTGTTTCATGTCTCTAATTTTTTCCTGGACCACCCTTTCGGGTTTTCAATCCACCGAGACACTCATTTTTGCTTAAGCCGCCCTTTCGGGTTTTCAACTTAGAGAGCTGTTCTTTTCTTTTTTAGGCGAATTATTTCTTGACTGCATCAACATTCACAGTACGAGTGAACTCTTCACCATCCATAGTTGTAAGAATCAATGCATCGCCTAAGAAGGCTATCTTGACAAGATATGTGCCTTCATAATTAGGAGTCCACTTGCCCCTAGAATCAGGTTTAAAAGATAAGATCTTCTTGAGTACGAGGTCACCTTCTTGGAACACACGAGGTTTGACCTTCTTGTCAAAAGCTTTCTTTATTCTCTATTGATATAACCGACCATGACACATGGCAAACAATCTATTCTCTTCAATTAAATTAAGCTGATCAAATCTGGTCTGACACCATTCAACTTCTGTCAACTTGGCTTCCATCAACACACACATTGATGGGATCTCAACTTCCACAGGGAGTAAAACTTTCATTCCATAAACAAGAGAGAAAGGGGTTGCCCTTGTCGAAGTGCGGACATATGTAAGGTACCCATGCAAAGCAAATGGGAGCATCTCATGCCAATCTTTGTACGTCACAACCATCTTTTGGATAATATTCTTAATATTCTTATCCGCAACTTCAACAGTCCCATTCATCTTGAGTCTGTAGGGAGAAGAATTATGATATGCTATTTTGAAGTCTTTGCAGAGCTCTTTCATCATATTGTTATTCAAGTTCGATCCATTATCAGTAATGATCTTGCTTGGTTACATTAGCATACAATGTTGCTTCAACCCACTTCGTGAAGTAGTCAATAACCATTAAAATGAATCGATGTCAATTTGATGCCTTGGGCTCTATTATGCCAATCATATCAATTCCCCACATGGAAAAGGTCCATGGAAAGGAAATGACATTCAAAAGTGTCGGAGGAACATGAATCTTATCCGTATAGATTTGACACTTGTGGCATTTCCTCACGTATTTGCAACATTCAGATTCCATTGTCAGCCAATAGTAACCTGCTCTCAACATCTTCTTTGCCCTAGAATGTCCATTGGAATAAGTACCAAAGGAACCTTCATGGACTTCAGTCATCAATAGGTATTCTTCGTGTCTATCCACGCATCTGAGCAAAACCGTATCAAATTTTTTCTTGTAAAGCACATCACCATTCAGGTAGAAGTTTCCAGTCAGTCTTCTCAAAGTCTTCTTGTCTTTCAAAGATGCCCCAAGCGGGTAAATATGACATTGGAGGAAACACTTAATATCATGGTACCACGCCTTATAATCTTTTATCTCTTCAATAACAAATACATGAGCTGGCCTATCAAGGCGCATTACAGTCAGCTTAGGAACTTCATTCTAATAATTCACAACAATCATGGAAGCTAACGTTGCAAGAGCATCTACCATCTTATTTTCATCTTGAGGGATATGATGAAACTCAACCTTTATAAAGAAAGTTGATATCCTCCTCGCATAATCTCTATATGGTACCAAATCGAGTTGATTCGTCTCCCATTCACCTTTAATCTGGTTAACAACCAAAGTTGAATATCCATAGATGTCGAGATATTTGATTCTAAGATCAATGGATTCTTTGAGCCCCATAACGCAGGCTTCGTACTCAGCCATATTATTCGTACATTTGAAGGTTAATCTAGTTGTAAACGGAAAATGAGTGCCTTGAGGAGTAATAACCACTTCCCCAATGCCATTACCATATGAATTAACAGCTTCATCAAATACCATGCCCCAACGGGAACCAGGTTCTGGCCCTTCTTCAAGCAATGGTTCATCATAGTCTTTCATCTTCAAACAAAACATATCTTCATCAGGGAAATAAAATTGTACTGACTGATAATCATCAATAGGTTGGTGAGCAAAATGGTCAGCCAAGACACTACCTTTAATCCCTTCCTGAGATCAGTATTCAATATCATACTCAGATGACAACATCTGCCAACGGTAAATCCTTCCATTTAAAGCAGGATTTTCAAATATGTACTTGATTGGATCCATCTTGGATATCAACCAAGTAGTATGATTCGACATATACTGGCGAAAACACTTAGCAGCCAAAGCCAAAGCATAACATGTCTTCTCAAGCATAGAATACTGAGACTCACAATCGGTAAAATTCTTACTGAGGTAGTAAATAACATATTCTTTCTTACCAGATTCATCTTACTGACCAAGAACACAACCCATACTCTTTTCAAGCACAATTAAATACATGATCAATGGTCTTCCTTCAATAGGCGGAGACAGAATCGGAGGCTCAAGCAGATATTCTTTAATATTGTCAAAAGCTTTCTGGCAATCCTCGATCCAATCACAAGACTTATCTTTCCGAAGAAGCTTGGATATAGGCGCACATGTGGCAGTTATATGCGATATAAATCTTAAAATATAGTTTAAGCGGCCGAGAAAACCTATGACTTGCTTCTTAGTTTTGGGCGCAAGCATTTCTTGTATTGTTTTGACCTTGGTAGGATCAACTTCAATACCCTTCTCACTGACAATAAAGCCCAACAAACTACTAGAGTGGACACCAAATGTACACTTATTGGGATTCAAACGGAGTTTGTACTTCCTTAAACGCCGAAATAGCTTCAATAAGTTCTCAACATGCTCATCTTTAGACCTTGATTTAGAAATCATATCATCAACATAGACCTCAATCTCTTTATGCATCATATCATGGAAAAGAGTGGTCAAGGTTCTTTGGTATGTTGCACCAACATTCTTCAAACCGAAAGGTATCACTCGGTAACAAAATGTTCCCCAAGGCATAATGAATATGGTTTTCTCCATATCTTCGGGTGCCATTTTTATCTTATTATAACCAAAAAATATGTCCATAAAAGAGAAGACATTTAACTTAGTTGTATTATCTACCAACATATCAATGTGTGGTAGAGGAAAATCATCTTTAGGACTAGCTTTGTTCAAGTCTCTATAGTCGACGCACATGCAGACTTTTCCATCCTTCTTCGGAACAGGCACAATATTGGACACCCACTGAGGATATTCAGAGGTAACAAGGAAACCGTCATCAATCTGTTTTTGGACTTCTTCCTTGATCTTCACTGCCATGTCAGGATGAGTTCTTCTTAACTTTTGCTTAACTGATGGACATTCTGGCTTCAACGACAATCTATGCTCTACAATATCGGTATTAATACCTGGCATGTCTTGATAAGACCAAGCAAACACATCATAGTACTCTAGGAAAAGCTCAATCAATCCCTTCTTAACCTCTGGATGAAGCTGTGACCCAATCTTGACCTCCTTGATATCATCTTCGGAACCCAAGTTGACCAACTCAATTTGTTCTTCAAATGATTGAATGTTTATTTCCTCATGCTCAAGCAAACAAGATAACTCATTAGAAATGTCTTCATCATCATTCTCTTCCTCAGCTTCGAACACAGGGAAAACAAAGTTCGAAGAGGGAATAGGGTCATTATTCGATGGGTTTGAGAAGCAACCTACATAATGATTTGATATTTTGATTTTATAAATATGAAGTGCAAACAAATATTATGCAGATATGGGAAAAATTATTGTCTATTTTTGTTTTTTGTGATTACCATTTTCAGAAAAAAGCAAAATGTAAAAACAACATAAATGTGGATGAATAAAATCACATTTTATTGATGATAATTGAAAATGCCTGACAATGTTTTCACTTCTCCCTTAGGCATAGGAGAAATATTTTAATTTAAACAATAAGGTATATTACTTTGAACAATGAATTATAACAGGAAAATCAACAGCAACCCAATTGTTGCAAATCTGTCCATGTGTTACAAAGTTGGCACCATCTTATTCTTCATCTTCATCTTCATGAAGGATCGTAGCTGAATGTTGTTCTTCCTTGTGGATGAACCCTCTGTTACGGAAAATATATTGTATATCCTTGACTTCATTCTTGAACAACCCTTGCTCGAATCCCAAACTGTCCCGATTCTTATTCTTAACCACTTCCACGACACGACCCAAATTGTCTGTGTCACCAACCTAAACAATCTCTTGCACATATTTCAAAGAAGACATGGATGCCTCAGTCTTCTAGATCACATTAGCCATAGACAAAGCTTAGAACGGAGTTCCAACAGCTTCCTCGGCTTCAACATACATGAAAGATAATAAGTGACTCACTAACAATGCCTTCTCACCTCCAACTATAACAAGCTTCCCATTCTTAACAAATTTGAGTTTTTGGTGTAGAGTTAACATGACAACACCTGCTTCATAAATCCATGTCCTACCCAATAATCAGCTATAGGCCGAATGAATATCCATTACCTAGAAAATGTTTATCGCTCGAACTAGAGTTTTCCTAGAAAAGGATTTTATTTCCAAAGGAATTAGTGGGAGGAAAGTAGAGCTTGAAGAAATTCAAGAATCACAAAACATTGATACACATATGGAGGAATTAGAGCAGGAAACACAAGTAGTTGTGGAAGAGCAACCTGCTCAAGTAGAACAAGACCAACATAGGTAAAAAAAGATACATCACCTACCTGATAGATATGTGTAAGACCCCAATTTTGACCCTAATGTCCCTCATGCAATTTCATCATAAGCATTAGCATTGGGATCATACCTTGACATCCTCCTTACCCCTCTTTTTTTGGGTTTGTTTTGGGAGAGATCACCAAGCACTATGTGATTGTATCATACTTGTATATTATCATTTTACAAACCAAAATGCCAAAAATATGTCTTTGCATTTGCCTAACTCTTTTGTAGGTAAGGCATGATCCCATTGATTTATCAAGTTCATATCTAGGGTTTGAGACCCCCATGACAAAGAGCACAACCATGAATTGATCCAAGAATGGTTATGAGCATCATATATGAGTTCTGTTGATTCCTACATTATATATTGATCAAGTGTTCTTCAAGAGTTTGAAAGTGATTTGCCTTGGAAATCCTAGTTTGACTGGGTATCTTGAGTAACTTCTCCAATAAGCTATCTCACCAATTGATCAAATTTCTCAAGGTACACTTCAAAATTCATCATCTTATGCATATATGATCTACCATGAGCCTAAAAAGACAAGATAATTGAAGTTTAGGAAGTTGGTTGATGGTGGTTGGCCAGATGAATTCATCTGATCAAAATTGGGTCTTCCTAGACCCTATCTCCTATAATTTTCACCATATGAAAATGATTCCAAGAGAAAAGTTACTCTCCAAACAACTTTCATGTTGAGGCCTAGATCTATTATTTCTTGGAAAATCATTTTCTATGTTGAAACATTATAGGTCATTTTGTCTAAACCCTAATTTGAAAGTCAACTTCCCAAGGCCATAACTTGCTCAGTTTTTATGATATGGAAGACTTACAAGTTTCACAATCAAATTCAAGATGTCTAATTCAACTTTGATGTTTGGAGTGAGATCTAATTCAACATTTTTGAGCATGTGATATGAGGATACATTATAGGTCATTTTTCACCTATACCATTGAACAAGTGATTTTTCCAAACTTCAAAAATGCATAACTCTATCATTATAAATCCAAATGACGTTAAATTGGTGACCATTTTTAAGGTCTTTGAAAGAGCTACAACTTTTATGAACACACTTTTCTCATTTGAAGTTCACATAAAAAGTTAAGCAAGGTGGAATATTGAAGTATATAGCTTGACACTTAGTAAATTTTTCAGCATGTTGAAATTTCCAAACTTCCACCTAAAAATTCTCCATGTTCCAAGCTCCAAAAGAAAAAGTGTTAAACATAAAACTTGTTCCCCTTGATTCAAGATTTCCAAAGAACCTAAGTTCATGCATTTTGGATGAAGATTGCTAGGTCTGCGTATGGCTTTAACAGGGTTGCATCATTGGAAAGAATCAAATGTACAAACTTTAGTTCACATTGCCTTGCCATTCAAGCTTCATTCAGACTTCAACATGAATCATTTTGGACCTTAATGCATTACATCATGGGCCTGTACATGCCCATGCACTCGTGCCATTCACATTGCCAATTTTGGACAGATTTTGAAGTGTGCAAATGTCATTCCCTTTGGCTATAAATAGAAGGCTTATGAGCTCATTTGAATCAGACCTTGCGCGCCAGCTTTGCCCCCCCCCCAATTCAAACCCTCTCATTCTAAAGGAAAACCTGAAAAATTTCAATTTGAAATTTGAGTTTGAATCTCAACTGTTGGAGATTCAAGAACTCCAGGATCCACAACCTTGCAACCTCTCCAATCACTTCTTGCTAACTTCTCAAGTGTGATCAAATCGTGTTTGAAGCAAGCAACATCAAGTTCTGCATAGCATTGAAGGTAATTTTCAGAAAACTTCATCTCTTTGATTCTCACTCAATTCTCTTGGATCTTTGGTTGTCTGAAGTCCTACCAATGTAGGTAAGAAGATTGAGTTGCTTAGAGGTCAAATCGAAGCAACTTAGTTGATACACCTCAAAATTCAACTCCTCATATCTTTTTATATATTCGGAGTTAGTTGAAATTGAGGTTAGATTTGTGCTCTACACCATTTTTTATTTCAGATCATGTCCTCCTTTTTTATTTTGGTGATGGTCGAGGGTGGACCAGTCCGGTGAGGTCCACCGGAGAAGAAGATCGGAGTTACAGCTCCGGCGGTGCGTTGGCACGTCTCGCAGCCATAGGATCCATCCAATTTATTTTAATCCTGAGCCCTCATTGTGATTACCATCCCTACAGCGTGCTGACTCGTGTGTTTGGTGGAACGCGCGTTTCAGGCCATTTGATCTGCCACCTCAATTAATGAGGGAGATCAAGTCACTCACGTTTTTTAATATTTTCTGATTTTCTTTTATTCCTTTTATTTTCATTAATTCATATTAATTTTAATATTGATCCAAAAATATGAGTTTCACCAAAAAATTTCAAATAATTTCCTCTTTCATATTTTGAGTTAAAATTATTTTTTGGATCATTATTAATATTTTTCATGATTTAATTGATTTTGTGTTTGTTTTTAATTGTTTAAAAATACTTTTAAGTCTTTAAAAATTCTGAAATTTTTTCTACAAGGTCCTTTGACCTTGTTTGACCTACGATAAATCTCATGACAATTTCTTTGGTGTTTTGATGAGGTTTTAGGAATTTGATAAACCATATTTAATTTAAATGTATAATTTTAGTCTTTTTAATTTGAATAAATGCCAATTAATTGTGTTGACCAATTGTGATGACTTATTTGAGTTTGACTATTGTTGTTGGGCCTTGGTCAAGGTTGATTTGACTTTGTCAAGTTAATATCATTGGATTTAGGGGATTGATGGAATGTACATTCCATCTCCCAAAATGAATGGATGATATTAATTTGGTAAAAGTCCTCCTTTGAGCAATTTGAGTTTTGATCCATTCCCCTCCCTCTACATCTCATTCTCATTCTTTATGCATTTATCTCATTTGGCCTATGATATCTCAAAGTCCTAAGGTTAGTTGATTGAAAAATCAACATAAGTATAGATGAGATTATGCCACCTCTTTTGCATATTCTTTTTGTGTGTGGTATGTTTCATGAGCATAATCCATTATATTATGTCTCTAACATGCATTAACACCAAAATTCTATTGCCCGACCTCAAATAGTTGTGACTTTTACATAAGTCCAATTACGATTGCTTAACATAGCGCTAAATTTGTGACACAAAAAGGCATAACATTCTAGTTAGTGAGATTGTAAGTCTCCCCTCTTTCATGGTATTGTGTGGAAACTTGGCCTTTTTTCCTTCCTTTTGGAAGATGTCTTGGTTCAAGGATCCATGCTTGTGATAAGTGGGTTGAGTGTTCTCCAAAGAATGACTAAAAAACAAAAAGCAAAAGCAAAACAATACTAACTTCTAAGTCATTAACAACTAACTTTTAATTTTAAGCCATTTACTTTAATGTCATTTAATTTTAGTCTTTATTCATTTGCCATTATTCATATCATTCTAATTGTTTATGTTAATGTAATTTTCACTTTATCCACTTGGACCATATTGTGTGATATACTCCATTTTGTGTATACTTTGTTTGTTTCTGTGGTCTTTGACCATTAATGTACATAATAACAACAAAAATCCTAAAAAAAACTTTTGTGTGGACTGTTGACTTGATATTGGACAAATGGACTTAGAATTTAGGCAACATTCATATGCTAAAGGACTTGTCCAATGCCAACTTTCATGTAACCAAGTGCTTGGGATTTGAAACTTCATCTGATACGTCATTGAAGATCCATTTGAGTTCATCTGCAACATGATCATTGTGAAGTGTTAGGGACCAATTAGTACTACTTTTTATATCATTTTATTGGTCCCTTTTACCAAGTTTTGATGTTATTACACACTTTTATTCTCACTATTTTGTATAAATGCAATTAGGTTTAATTTATTTTGTTTTGAATAGTTATTTCACCTTTTTGTTAGTTTTGTAGAATTTTGGGATAAGAAAGGCCTTGGATTGCAACACCACATCTTGGAGGAAGCTTTCCAAACAAGGAAGCTGGAGAAGCAACAGTTCGCGCCGCGAACTGCCTTCGCGCCGCGAACTGCCTTCGCGCCGCGAAGGCTGCGAATCCAGCAAGCTGACTGAGGGTCAAAAGTGCTGTTTTGCAGGAAAAGTTTATTGCCATTTTGATGTCTGCCTGGGAATTGCTTTTCTGCTTTAGATGACAATGACCAATTAGGGAAATGTCAACCTTTTTTGTTAGAAACAAATACATTATTCTAGGGCATTGAAACATGAGACTATTATCATTCACACATTGATTTTGAGAGCTTTTTGTAGGAGAGAAAAACAGAGTTTTTCTTCTTTAACTTTCTGCTTTGAACAATGATGATGAGGAGCTAAACTCCCTTTGTCAAGATTGGAGGTAGTAGCTATTCTCATATGTTTATGTATTCCATTTGATTTATATATATGATAAAGATTGTTGATGTATTGAATACTGTTTTTGCCCTAAGTTGAAAATCAGATTTGAGTAGTTGTCGAGAGAGATTATTTGAGTCTTGACATAAAACAGATTTTCAAGTAGTGAATAAGTTGTAGAGATAGATTTATTCATTACTCTTCTTTGGTATTAAGCATTAAAGATTGCTATATTGATAGTTAGGTGGAGAGATCGTCTAAGGATCAATATAGTGATTATCACAATATCATTTAGACATAAATGACTTTGAGAGGATACTTGAACATCATCAATAATCTTGAATCGATTTATTTATCATAAGGAATCATAAGCATTTGAAATAGTGAACTCCAATCTTGCCAAGATTTTACATTAGATTAAAACCATTTTACTGTTTTTTGTGACATTTACTCACAAGATAACTTTCCAACCAAAACAACCTTGTTACTTTCTAAACTTATAACAAATCGGATTATAGAACGGCGGTAATATCAACCAATCTCTGTGGATATGATATAAAAATATTTGCCGAAGATATACTTTTCAACAAATTGGCGCCGTTGCCGGGGATTGGTGTCGATATTACAAGCATTGCAATAATTCTTTGTTTTAAGTTGTGTTACTTTTATTGTTATCCCTATTTTGTTTCACTTGGTTTGTTAGTTTTGTAGATTCTAGTGCATGCGAGGAAAAGCAACCGAGGAGCAACTTCAATTCGATCCTGAAATTGAAAGAACACTTCGGAAGCTCAATAGCAAAACACGAAGAAGAAGGAAACTAGCCGAAGAGAGGAACCGGAGAGAAGAAACATCTACTTCCGCACTTGTTCCAATCGAAGAAGTGGTTGTAGAGGCTTGTGACGGAAACATGGCGGATGACAATCGTACCGAAATGTCCGCTAATAGTCCAAGAAGAAATGCTCAATTTGCCCGTGGAGGAAGAAATACGGAGATGAAGACCGGAATCCTCCAACTTCTCTATGCAAATCCATTCACCGGAATGGATCATGAAGATCCGTATACCCATCTCATCAAATTCTTTGAGATTGCGGGTTCTACGGGAATAGACGAAGCGGGTGAAGAAACATTATTCAAGAGGATGTTCCCACACTCCTTAGTGGGAAAGGCAAAAGAGTGGTACCTTGATCAAGAATCAAGAGTGATGACGGATTGGAATTTGTTAGAAGAAAAGTTCTTAGAAAGATACTTCCCTCAATCCCGATTCATGGAAGCCAAAACGGCTATTGCGGTATTCACTCAAGGAGGCAACGAGTCTCTAAATGAAGCTTGGGAAAGATTCAAATCAATGTTGAGAAAATGTAAGGGACATGGTTTTGATGAGCTCACTCAAATCCATATTTTTTTAAATGGGCTCCAATCAACTCACAAGACACTTCTGGACGCCACCGCGGGTGGCTCGCTTATGTCAAAAACTGCGGAAGAAGCTAAAGTCATTATTGAACGGATGGCCCTCAATGATCATCAAGGTCAACATGATCGTAGCCATTCACAACATAAGCCGGGAGTTCTTGAGTTAAATACCAATGATGCCATCCTTGCTCAAAACAAGCTACTCTCTCAACAAGTGGAGCTTCTCACTCAACAAATGGCCAAGCTTCCATAGCAAATAAAAGAGATTCAAGGGTTTCAAGTTCAGCATCAAGTAGCATGTTGCGAATTATGTCAAGGGGATCACCCTACTGGTTTTTGTCCTCCACCCCAAGAAGAAGTGAGTTATGTGAACAATCAAAATCAGGGCTATCAAAGACAACAGCCTAACAATCAAGACTACCAACCAAGAAACAATCAAGGCTATCAACCGTCAAGGTTCAACAATCAGAATTTTCAGCAGCAAAGTCCTTACCAACATCCAAACTCTCAAGGACAGTAGTCGCAAGGAGGAAATTCCAAGCTAGAAGACACTCTTCAACAATTCATGCAAGCTTCCATGGCAAATCAGAAGAGTAACGAAGCAGCAATTAAAAATCTGGAAAATCAAGTAGGCCAACTTGCGAAGCAACTGTCGGAACAAAACGCAGGGCCTTCTTTCTCTGCTAACACTCAACCGAATCCAAAGGAGCATTGCAAAGCAATTGTCACAAGGAGTGGTAAAGAGTTGGTAAGTGAAAAGGTGAAGAGATTGTAGAAGAGAACATCACTGATGGGATGCTGGAAGAAAAAGACATAGTTGGTGAAAGGGAAAATGCTACTGGAAATGCTCAGTTCGCGCCGCGAACCACCTTCGCGCCGCGAAAACAGTAGGTTTTGCCAATTGAGCAGCAGATTGATCTGGAAGAAAAAAAAGATGCTGAATCAAAGAAGAAGAAGAAATCTGAGAAAAGGGTGAGCGTCATTCCAACTCAACATCTACCCTATCCACATGCTCCATCAAGGAAGGACAATGCTAGGCATTATGCACGGTTCATGGACATCTTCAAGCAACTCCAAATCAACATCCCATTTGCTGATGCATTAGAACAAATGCCACGGTATGCTAAATTCATGAAGGACATTCTTACCAAGAAAAGGCGACACGTGGAAGATGAGACCATATTGCTTGATGCACGGTGTAGCGCCATCATCCAAAAGACTCTCCCAAGGAAGGAGTCCGATCCGGGCCGGGTTGTTCTACCGGTAACCATTGGAAGCACATACATTAGAAATGGTTTGATAGACTTGGGCTCTAGTATAAATTTAATCCCCCTCTCCATTGTCAAAAGATTGGGGAATGTTGAGATTAAATCGACAAGAATGACTCTACAACTAGCCGACAAGTCTACCACCTCACCATACGGAATCACCCAAGACATGCTTGTGAAAGTGGACAAATTTTTGTTTCCGGTGGATTTTGTAATAGTAGAGATGGATGAGGACCGTGATGTACCCCTAATTCTTGGAAGACCTTTTATGAAAACAGCTCGGATGATGATCGACATAGATGATGGGCTAATGAAGGTGAGAGTGCAAGATGAAGAGGTGACTTCTAATCTTTTCGAAGCAATGAAGCATCCAACCGACAAGCATGATTCTTTCCGAATCGATGCAATTGAAGAGGAAGTAGTGGAGGTCGCGAACCAAATTCATATCTCTAATCCTCTAGAAAGATCCCTTATCAGAGCATACAACGTGTTAACCGACAATGAGGAACGAGAGATCGAAGCAATGTTGCACGAGCTAGAATCTTGTGGTGAGCTGGCCTATCAAGAAGAATTAACGGAAGACTTGGATGCAAAGAAGAAAACGGAAGAGCAAAAGTTAGAGTTGAAAATGCTTCCGTCACACTTGAAGTATGTGTTTCTTGGAGACGAGTGTACTCAACCAGTGATTATAAGCAACACGCTGTCCACACAAGAGGAAGACAAGTTGATTCAAGTTTTGAAAAAGAACAAAGGTGCAATAGGGTGGGTGTTATCCGACTTGAAGGGTATTAGTCCGGCCTATTGCATGCATAAGATCATGATGGAGGAGAATTTCAAACCAGTTGCGCAACCTCAGAGGCGTCTGAATCCATCAATGAAAGAGGTGGTCCGGAAAGAAGTTGTCAAACTATTGGAAGCCGAAATGATTTATCCTATATCTGATAGTGCATGGGTGAGTCCGGTACAAGTGGTCCCCAAGAAAGGCGGAATGACGGTAATCAGAAATGATAAAAATGAATTGATTCCGACAAGAACAGTGACAGGGTGGAGGATGTGTATCGACTATAGAAGGTTGAACCAAGCCACAAGGAAAGATCATTTCCCACTACCCTTCATGGACCAAATGTTGGAGAGGCTCGCCGGCAAAAACTTCTACTGTTTCTTGGACGGATATTCAGGGTATAACCAAATTTCAGTAAATCCGGCAGATCATGAGAAGAGAGCATTTACGTGTCCTTTTGGCATCTTTGCTTACCGAAGAATGCCTTTTGGGTTATGTAATGCACCGGCCACATTTCAACGGTGTATGCAAGCTATATTTTCGGACTTGATAGAAGAATGCATTGAGGTGTTCATGGATGATTTTTCTGTTTATGGATCATCTTTTGAATTGTGCTTAAAACACCTTGATGTAGTTTTAGGGAGATGCGTGGAGACCAACCTAGTGCTCAACTAGGAAAAATGCAATTTTATGGTCACTGAGGGTATAGTACTTGGTCACAAGATTTCTTCTGAAGGGCTAGAGGTGGACAAAGCCAAGGTGGAGGTTATTGAGAAACTGCCACCTCCAACTAACATTAAAGGGATACGAAGCTTTCTAGGACATGCCGATTTCTACCGGAGATTCATACAAGATTTTTCAAAGATCGTAAAGCCATTGAGCAATTTGCTCAACAAAGGTACGCCTTTTCTTTTTGATGAATCATGTCTTAAAGCTTTCTTAGATTTGAAAGAAAAGTTGGTCACCGCACCAATAATCGTAGCACCAAACTGGAACCTTGATTTTGAACTCATGTGTGATGCTAGCGATCATGCAGTTGGTGCGGTGTTAGGACAAAGAAGCGATAAAGTTTTCCATGCCATACACTATGCTAGTAAGGTGCTTAATGAAGCACAAGTTAATTACGCAACAACTGAAAAGGAATTACTAGCCATAGTATATGCATTGGAAAAATTTAGAGCTTATTTGATTGGTTCAAGAGTTGTAATCTACACTGACCACTCGGTGATAAAATATCTGCTTACCAAGCCGGATTCAAAACAAAGGCTTATTCGTTGGATCCTTTTATTACAAGAGTTTGATCTAGAAATTCGGGATAAAAAGGGTTCTGAAAACTTGGTGGCGGATCATTTGTCTCGGTTGGTCAATGTAGACATTACAAACAAAGAAGAGGAGGTGAGAGAAGAATTTCCAGATGAAAAACTTTATGCGATTCAAGTGAGGCCTTGGTTTGCTGATTTTGCTAATTACAAAGCAACTGGTTTAACACCGGAAGACCTCACTTGCAATCAAAGAAGGAAATTCTTGGCAGATGCAAAATATTATGTTTGGGATGATCCCTATCTGTTTAAAGTAGGAGCAGACAATATTTTGAGAAGGTGTGTAACAATTGAGGAGTCAAGAGACATTCTTTGGCACTGTCACAACTCTCCGTATGGAGGTCACTATAGTGGTTTGAGAACAGCCACTAAAGTACTCCAATCGGGTTTTTATTGGCCATCTTTATTCAAAGATGCGCACGAACATGCGAAGAGTTATGATACATGCCAACGGAGTGGAGGAATAGGAAAACGGGATGAAATGCCTCTAACCAACATGCTAGAAGTGGAAGTTTTTGATTGTTGGGGTATTGATTTTGTTGGCCCATTCCCCTCTTCTTTCTCAAATGAGTACATACTAGTAGCTGTTGATTATGTTTCGAAGTGGGTGGAAGCAATTGCCTCACCTAAGGCCGATGCCAAAACTGTGATTAAATTTTTAAAGAAGAACATATTTTCACGTTTTGGTGTGCCTAGAGTGTTGGTAAGTGATGGAGGCTCACACTTTTGCAATACACCCTTAGAAAAAGTTCAGCAACATTATGGTGTAAAGCACAAGGTGACCACTCCCTACCACCCACAAGCGAACGGTCAAACTGAGGTTTCAAACCGGGAAGTCAAACGGATCCTTGAGAAAACAGTCTCGAATTCAAGAAAAGATTGGTCCTTAAAACTGGATGAAGCTTTGTGGGCGTATCACACTGCCTACAAAGCACCTATTGGGCTGACTCCGTTTCAAATGGTGTATGGGAAGACTTGTCATCTTCCAGTGGAAATGGAGCATAGAGCATTATGGGCTCTTAAGTTCTTGAATTTCGACTCCACTCTAGCTGGAGAAAGAAGGAAAGGTCAACTCCATGAATTGGAGGAACTAAGGAACGATGCATATCACTCTAATAAGCTGTACAAGGAAAAGGTAAAGGCATACCATGATGGAAAGGTCCGCCATAAGGAGTTTCATGTTGGACATATGGTATTGCTCTTTAACTCAAGGTTGAAGTTATTTCCTGGTAAGTTGAAGTCGAAGTGGTCAGGACCATTTGTTGTCAAGGAAGTACGGAATTATGGAGCCATTGTGATAGAGGATCCAAAGTCACAAGAGAGCTGGACTGTCAATGGGCAAAGACTGAAAGTCTATCATAGCGGTGACATAAACCGTGATGTGTGTGTCATTTCCTTATCTGGACCAGGCTAATCGAGGTACCGTCGAGCTCTTAACGACGTTAAACAAAGCGCTTGTTGGGAGGCAACCCAACGTTGTTAGTTTGCATTTTATTTTTCTCTGTTGTGTGATTTTTAGCTCTGTTAAAATTTTAGAATTCTTAAGTTCTGTTTTTTGCAGTTCGCGCCGCGACCCCCTGTTCGCGCCGCGAACTGATTGAAAATTTTTGAGTGGGTTCTGTTTTTTGCAGTTCGCGCCGCGACCCCCCGTTCGCGCCGCGAACTGAATAAATTTTTTTTGAGTGGGTTCTGTTTTTTGCTGTTCGCGCCGCGAACACTGTTCCCCCCGCGAACTCTACGTGACAGAATCACTTAAATTCTGTTTAGGCACTTCTTTTCTCATTTCAAACCTTTCTCATTTCAAACCAACTTTGCCGCGCTTTTACCCCACTCTCAAAATCCCACCGAATCTTAAAATTCTTCAGTTCCCATTTGTCAAATCTTCAATTGCTAGCAAGATTAAGTGATTCAAAAGGTATGTACTCTTCAATTTCTCTTTTCCAATCCCTTTTGGGTTTTTCATTAGGGTTGGTTAGAAATCAAATTTTTCTGTTGATTACCGCTTGAAATCGATTTGCATGTTTGATTTAGAATAGGATTAGGGTAGAGTTGAGAACTTTGATTGATTGGGAGTAGATTACTCCCCATTTGTGGAACCCTAGGAAGCTCTGGGAGATTTCCTGGATTCGCAGAGTTCGCGCCGCGAACGGGCCTTCGCTCCGCGAACTGTGAATTCCAGCACCATGTTTTTGTGTTGATTGTTTACTAATCCTGTTCATGTTTGTTCTGTGGTTGTTCTGGTGTTGATTGCAGATGTCCAAAAGAACTAAAACCACAGCACCTCCTCAAGCCCGTTCATTCCGAAAGTTCATAAGTGATGAACACGAGGCACGATTCGAGAGCCTCATTAAGAGAACCATTTTGCTTGAGAGGTTTATCCGGCTAGCTCCAACCGGGGTGTATCATAGCGTGGTTGCTGCTTTTGAACGACGAAAGTGGATGAAGTTATGCGAACCAGAAGCAGCAATCAACTACGATATTGTTCGAGAATTTTATGCAAATGCTATGCATCGCGAGGAGGGTACGACTTTCATTTACCGATCCAGGGTAAGGGGCAAGATCGTTTCCTTTGGAAGGGATGACATTAATTCTTATCTGGGTAATCCCCTAACTCTCGGAGAGGGTGAATGTTGTGAGTACAGTACCATGGAGGCAGCTAACAGGTGGAATCTGGAAGCGGTCAATGCTACCCTATGTCTCAGCGGAAAATCCTACGAACTGAATGATCAAGGACAGCCGAAATTGTGGAAAAGAGAAAATTTTAATTTGGGAGCTAGGGCTTTTCTGGTGCTACTGTTGACTAATATCCGACCAAGCAGCCACACCACCACAATTCCTATGGACGTAGGGTGTCTATTGTACTGCATCATGGTCGGGAAGTCTGTGGATGTCGCAACCCTCATTGCAGGCGAACTGAGAAAGATAGTTTTAAGCGGAACCAATTTCGGTGGTAAAGTCGGTGTACTCGCATATCCAGGACTTATCATGGGACTGTGCCGTAAGGCAAATGTTCCCATCCCTGAGGAAGTACACTTCTCGATCACCAGTGTGATCAATGACTCGTATCTGAACAGGTTTCTGCAAAACCCAAATGATAAGACTGATGCACCTGGTACTTCTTCATCTAGAGCCCGAGCCAGACCTCGACCTCAACCTCAACCTCAACCTCACACTACCCCAGGCTTTGATCAGATGGCTTTTGCCAACTACTGTTGCGAGAGCTTTGAGGCCTCTAGAAGGTCTCAATCATTTCTTTTCGATGCCATGCAGCAGCAGTTCCAGAACACGTTTCTGGCACCAGAGGCCCGAACTTTTCCTTCGCAAGCTGACTATGCAGCTTATGCTAATTGGCCTGAGGGCAGACCAAATTTTTTGGGGGGTGTAAGAGGTAGTGCAGACCCAAATGAGGAGATGGAGGATGTTCTTGGAAACGTAGGTGGTGACGAAGAGGAGGAGGATTGAGAATGTGGAGATTTGAGAGTTGTTGTATTTTTGAGTTTCTTTTTACTAATTCTATTTTTGTTTTTGGGAATTTGTAATGTACTTTTGGGTGGCTCTAGTTCACCATAACTTTATTTTGGCACTTTATTTTTGTTAGTATTTTGACAATTGCATGAATGCTAGTTGAAATTTAAGTGTGTTTTAATCAAATTTTGGTTTATCAACATTTTTGTTTAATTGTTCTTATTCTTAAGTCAAGCTTTAAGCAACCGAGAAATGATCTCAAAGAAAGAAGTATAGGACACTTCGAGTGGTGATGATAAGAATTAGTGTCGGCATTTCAAGGTACACTTTATCGCTTTCTAGACTTAACATGAGTAGTTTGATGGTGTGTGCAAATTTCAATTCATAATTTCATTGAAGTATATGTCAGTTTTGAATCAAAATAGGACTCAACCATTTGTGAGGAGACTTTCCATTGTACACTAAAAAGCGGGAAACCGAGCATTGTTTTAACTCATTCTTATCATGCTAAATCATGCATCAATCCATTTTTGTGTGAAATTTTTGAAAATGATAGAGGCATTTTTTTGGTGAGAAAAACCACTTGACCAAAAAGTTTGAATCAACTAACCTTGTGAGGAATAATCCTTAGTTAAACCCCTTTGAGCCTATTTTAGGATTCATTTGATTGATCATTGTAAAATCAATTGAAAATTGTGGAATAAATGAATCCTAATTTCTTTTGTATCAGTTGAAACCTCAAACCGAGTTGTTTGCAAATTTTTTCCTTTTGCTTATGTCTAAGTAGGGAGCATTATTGAATAAATTTGGTTTTGGAATCTAAAGTTGGGGAGAGTAAAGTGAAAAGTTGATTAGAAACTTGGAAAAGTGAGTTTCTATGAAAGGGTAAAAATATGAAAAGAAACAAGAAAAAGAAATTACCCTTGAAACCATAGAGCAGAAAAAAAAATTTAGAAAAAGAAAAGCAAAGGAAATGCTCATGGTTGTGTGGATTTGAAAAGAAAAAGAAAAAGAAAAAGATAGGGATCAAAGAAAGGGAAATTGTGTAGAGTGAATCTTTGGGAATACTCCCTTAGGATAGGCAATTTGGTTGAATTCTCTTAATCATATCCTTTCTTGTAACCTAAGCCACATTACAACCTTTGAAAGACCTCTTGATTCTCATTTTTCACATGATTTGGTACTTGTTGTGATAACCGCATGATTTGAGTTGTTGTTGATTTAATTGCTTGGATGAGTGAAAGTAACCCTTCATGTTATTCATCAATATTATGATGTGTGTGTAAGTTTGACTCAATTTTGACATATATGGCTTTGAATTCTTTGGAATGATTTTTGCACTTTACCATTTCCCTTATTCATGTTTTGTCTAGAGTTGAGATAGGTGAATTGAGAAATGCCAAACACTTTTGAACCATTTGAATGTCCTTGATAAAATTTTGCTTAAATCTTTTGTGTCATTGCTTTGGTTGTAAGGGTGGAAACTTTTGTTTAGGGACAAACAAAATGCTAAGTTGGGGAGAGTTGTTAGGGACCAATTAGTACTACTTTTTATATCATTTTATTGGTCCCTTTTACCAAGTTTTGATGTTATTACACACTTTTATTCTCACTATTTTGTATAAATGCAATTAGGTTTAATTTATTTTGTTTTGAATAGTTATTTCACCTTTTTGTTAGTTTTGTAGAATTTTGGGATAAGAAAGGCCTTGGATTGCAACACCACATCTTGGAGGAAGCTTGCCAAACAAGGAAGCTGGAGAAGCAACAGTTCGCGCCGCGAAGGCTGCGAATCCAGCAAGCTGACTGAGGGTCAAAAGTGCTGTTTTGCAGGAAAAGTTTATTGCCATTTTGATGTCTGCCTGGGAATTGCTTTTCTGCTTTAGATGACAATGACCAATTAGGGAAATGTCAACCTTTTTTGTTAGAAACAAATACATTATTCTAGGGCATTGAAACATGAGACTATTATCATTCACACATTGATTTTGAGAGCTTTTTGTAGGAGAGAAAAACAGAGTTTTTCTTCTTTAACTTTCTGCTTTGAACAATGATGATGAGGAGCTAAACTCCCTTTGTCAAGATTGGAGGTAGTAGCTATTCTCATATGTTTATGTATTCCATTTGATTTATATATATGATAAAGATTGTTGATGTATTGAATACTGTTTTTGCCCTAAGTTGAAAATCAGATTTGAGTAGTTGTCGAGAGAGATTATTTGAGTCTTGACATAAAACAGATTTTCAAGTAGTGAATAAGTTGTAGAGATATATTTATTCATTACTCTTCTTTGGTATTAAGCATTAAAGATTGCTATATTGATAGTTAGGTGGAGAGATCGTCTAAGGATCAATATAGTGATTATCACAATATCATTTAGACATAAATGACTTTGAGAGGATACTTGAACATCATCAATAATCTTGAATCGATTTATTTATCATAAGGAATCATAAGCATTTGAAATAGTGAACTCCAATCTTGCCAAGATTTTACATTAGATTAAAACCATTTTACTGTTTTTAGTGACATTTACTCACAAGATAACTTTCCAACCAAAACAACCTTGTTACTTTCTAAACTTATAACAAATCGGATTATAGAACGGCGGTAATATCAACCAATCTCTGTGGATACGATATAAAAATATTTGCCGAAGATATACTTTTCAACATGAAGCTGTTATTTTGAACCTGTGACTTGTGAATTCATCCGTTACATGGGCTATCTTGAAGAAGATCATGGAGTGGCTAAAGCTTGGATGTGGCTATCTTTATTTGATTCTTTGATCTTCAAGATTGATATAATTATGCATTTGTGTGTTGCTTGATTCTAAATGTCCAATGGAATTTGGGTTTCTATTGACATTCTTGTCTATTGGATTGCTACCCATTGGTCAGATCTTTTCAACCCTTAACTTTTAATTTTGTGCATATGATTAGTCTCTTCATCTCTTCCCCATTTCTTTAATTTCAAAATCTCTCCCTCATATTTTTAAAAATTTTCTTTGCTTGAACTAGTTTTGTTCTAAACTTTGACCACTTTGCAAAAGATAGAAACTTTGGCCTTATGCCATTGCATTTTCAAACTCATTTTCTTAAATCAAACTTGTAAATATACTTAACTATACTTGACTTAAAATTTTCAAAAGCCAAAAATAACTAACTCGTTCAAACCATTTTAGGCCTTTATGCCTTTCAAACTTAAGTTTTGTTAAAAGTCATGCATCCACTTTGAAATTTGTATCACGAACTACGAGGTTTTGATCCTTTATTTTTATGTTGGTACGTAGGCACAAGTCCGAAGGTCTTGTCAAACACAAAAATATAATTAATGAATTCTTTTCTCATCCCCCCATTCTATTTGTTTGTAAACATCATTTTATACCAAATACATATGCACACAAAAATGGCTCCCTAGGAGTACCTAGGACACTTTGGGTGCTAACACCTTCCCTCTGTGTAACCAACTCCCTTACCTATAATCTCTGACATTTTATTAGTTTTGATTTGAAAACTTCTTACTTTTGGGTTTTGTTCGTACTTTATCCCTTTTCCCTTGGAAACAATAAAAGCGCGGTGGCGACTCTTGTTATTTGATGTCTAGCTTATCCATAACTTGATGATCATGAATTTACCGCTACAGAAATTAAGTGGCGACTATGCTTGGGAGTAGTCTCCAGTGGGTTTAGCCTACTTTTTGTGTGTATATATTTGTATATATGTATGTGTGATATAATCTGCTTGTTGTGTTTGGTGATCTCTGAGTGGTGAGATAAGTTCTAACTCAAACTTGAGTGCAATTAAGATAGGAGGATGGTATAGTCATGTTCGACTTGTGTGGAGTAGTCCTTAAAAAGTTGGCTTGAGATCCATCTGCTCAATGTAGATGACGATGTGAATGTCATAGTGCCCATTTTCAAGCAGCCAGAGAGATTGGTAATCCAGTACGATAGAGAGCAACAGTAACAATGTCAGCAATAGATCAGTATCATCGTTGGTTATACGGTTAACAGGCCCAGTCCCGTATTCATCTGATAAAGTTATGCCATATCAGTATAATGCTACAATTATAGAAGGTGGTCAAGAGGTCACGTTGCCTACGACTAGCTCTGTAGTGAGCATTGTTGATGTTACCAAGGTACCCGCAGTGGTCGAGTGTTTGGGCCGGTGTTCCCAAAGGATAAAGAAGAATCAGTTGTTGGAAAGAAGGTGGAAGTGCCTGTTGTAGATCCAGTTGGTGCTTTAAAGGGTAAGTCTGGTGAATCGAGCGATTTCAAGGCTAACGATGATGATGAGGTACTTCGTTTGATCAAGAGAAGTGAGTTCAATATGGTGGAGCAGCTGCTCCAAACCCCCTCAAAAATCTCAGTGTTGTCTCTACTCATGAATTCTGAAGCGCACAGAGAAGCACTGTAAAGAATTTTGGAACAAACATTTGTATAACATGATGTTATAGTGGATCAATTCGATCATATCGTGGCTAACATCACTTCTTACAATAATCTTAGTTTCTGTGATGAAGAACTCCCTACGGAGGGCGGAAATCATAATCTGGCTTTGCACATTTCTATGAATTGCAAAGAGGATGCTTTGTAAAATGTTCTTGTTGACACCGGGTCTTCACTGAACGTACTGCCGAAGTCAACTCTTTCAAAGTTGTCATATCAAGGAGCGCCTATGAGGTATATCGATGTAATCGTCAAAGCTTTTGACGGTTCGTGTAAAACAGTTATTGGTGAAGTGAACCTTCCAATTAAGATAGGTCCGAGTGATTTTCAAATTACTTTTCAAGTAATGGATATCCACCCAACCTACAGTTGCTTGTTGGGAAGGCCATGGATCTATGAGGCAGGAGCTGTTACCTCCACTTTGCATCAGAAGCTCAAATTTGTGAAGAATGGAAAGCTTATGATCGTTGGCGGGGAGAAGGCACTGTTGGATAGCCACTTGTCATCTTTATCTTATGTTGAAGCTGAAGATGAGGTTGGAACTCCATTCAAAGCCTTCTATATTGTTGCTGAAAAGAGAGTCGGGGCACCTATGTCCTCATTGAAAGATGCAAGGAAGATTGTAGAAGAAGGCAATGTTGATCAGTGGGGGCGCATGGTAGAGGTCTCCGACAACAAAGGCAGAACCGGTTTGGGGTTCCAGCGAGGTTCATCAACCGCAAGGTATAAAGATATGCAACTTAGCTTCCGTAGCGGAGGGTTTATTCATGGCAATAAACAACACTTAGCTGTTGTGCTAGAGGATGACGAAGAGGAAGACTGCACCAATTTTGTGATGCATGGAAAGGCTTGCAACAATTGGACTGCTATTGATGTTCCTGTTATTTTGCATCGATCTAAGTAATTGCTTTTATATGTTTTTAAAATCCTTCTCCTATACCTAAGGGAGAAGCGAACATTGTTGGGCATTTTCAAATTGATCATTAAAAAAATTAATTCTATTCATCCACATCTATGATGTTTGTTTTTACTTTTTTCTTTATTCTAAAAATGGTAATCACAAAAAACACAAATAAACAATATAATTGTCCATCTGCATAATATTTGGTCACAAATCCACTTCTCTAAAATCAAAATATCAAATCATTATGCAGGTTGGTTTCTAACCCCATTAAATACAATGATCCTTCTCCTTCTCCAAATTTTGAATTCCCTATGTTTGAGGCCGAGGAGGAAAGTGATGAGGAAGTGAGTGATGAATTATCTCGTCTTCTTAAGCAAGATGAAAAGATCATTTAGCCGTTTAAAGAGCAGATTGAGCTAGGTAACTTGGGTTCCGAAGATGATGTGAAGGAAGTCAAGATTGGGTCTCGATTGTGTCCAGATGTCAAGAAGGGGTTGATTGATCTTCTTCGAGAGTATTCAGATGTGTTTGCTTGGTCATATCAAGACATGCCTGGTTTGGATTTTGAGATTGTGGAGCATAGATTGTCGTTGAAGCCAGAATGCCTGCCAATCAAGCAGAAGTTGAGAAGAACGCATCCTGATATGGCTGTGAAGATCAAAGAGGAAGTGCAAAAGCAAATTGATGTCGGTTTCCTTGTGATCGCTGAGTACCCGCAATGGGTGGCCAATATTGTGCATGTGCCTAAGAAAGATGGAAAAGTCCGCATGTGTGCCGACTATACAGATTTGAATAAAGCCAGTCCAAAAGATGATTTCCCTTTGCCACACATTGATATGTTGGTAGACAATACTGCTAAATTCAAAGTCTTTCCGTTTATGGATGGATTTTCCGGATATAATCAGATCAAGATGACACCCGAAGACATGGAGAAGACCACATTCATTCCACCTTGGGGAACATTCTGTTATAGAGTGATGCCTTTCGGTCTAAAGAATGCTGGTGCAACTTATCAAAGAACAATGACTACTCTTTTTCATGATATGATGCATAAAGAGATTGAAGTATATATCGATGACATGATTGCTAAATCAATTGTTGAAGAGGAACATGTTGAGCATTTGCTGAAGCTATTCCAGCGTTTGAAGAAATATAAACTCCACTTGAATCCCAATAAGTGTACTTTTGGTGTGTGTTCCGGTAAGTTGTTAGGATTCATTGTCAGCGAGAAAGGTATTGAAGTTGATCCTGCCAAGGTCAAAGCAATACAAGAGATGTATGCACCCAAAACCGAGAAGCAAGTCAGAGGTTTTCTCGGCCGCTTGAATTATATCTCCAGATTCATTTCACACATGACTGCCACATGTGCGCCTATACTCAAGCTCCTTCGGAAAGATCAGTCTTGTGATTGGATCGAAGACTTCCAGAAAGCTTTTGACAGTATCAAAGAATATCTGCTTGAACCTCCAATTTTGTCTCCACCTGTTGAAGGAAGACCGTTGATCATGTATTTGACTGTGCTTGATGAGAGTATGGGTTATGTTCTTGGTCAGCAAGATGATACTGGAAAGAAAGAATTTGCAATTTACTACCACAGTAAGAAGTTCACCGATTGTGAGACTCGGTATTCTATGCTTGAGAAGACTTGTTGTGTATTGGCTTGGGCTGCTAAGCGTCTGCGCCAGTATATGTTGTATCATACCACTTGGTTGATATCCAAAATGGATCCGATCAAATATATATTTGAGAAGTCTGCTTTAACTGGGAGGATTGCCCGTTGGCAGATGTTGTTATCAGAGTACGATATCAAATACCGGTCTTAGAAAGCAATCAAAGGTAGTATCTTGGCTGACCATTTGGCTCACCAACCAATTGAAGATTACCAGTCAGTGCAGTATGACTTTCCTGATGAAGAGATTTTGTACTTGAAAATGAAAGATTGTGATGAACCATTGCTTGAAGAAGGGCCAAAACCTGGTTCCCCTTGGGGTATGGTATTTGATGGAGCTGTTAATCAGTATGGTAATGGCATTGGGGCAGTGATTATTACTCCTCAAGGCACGCATCTACCATTTACAACTAGATTGACTTTCAAGTGTACAAATAACATGGCAGAATATGAGGCTTGCATTATGGGGCTTGAAGAGGCCATTGATCTCAGAATCAAGTATTTATATGTCTTCGAAGATTCCGCTTTGGTTGTGAAACAGATCAAAGGTGATTGGGAGACAAATCAACCTGGTTTGGTACGATACAGAGATTATGCGAGGAGGATTTCGACTTTCTTTACAAAGGTTGAGTTCCATCATATTCCTCGAGATGAGAACCGGATGGCAGATCCTCTTGCAACGTTGGCGTCAATGATTGTAGTGAAGTATTGGAATGACGTTCCCACTTTGTCGGTGATGCGTCTTGATAGACCAGCTCGTGGTGTTCGCTGTTGAAGAAGTCAGAGACGAGAAGCCGTGGTATTATGACATCAAATGTTTCCTCCAAAGTCAAAATTACCCGTCTGGGGCATCATTGAAAGATAAGAAGACTTTGAGAAGATTAGCCGGTACTTTCTACTTGAATGGTGATATACTGTACAAGAGAAACTTCGACATGGTTTTGCTCAGATGCGTGGATAGACACGAAGCAGACATGTTGATGGCTGAAGTGCATGAAGGTTCCTTTGGTACTCATTCCAATGGACATGCAATGGAAAAGAAGATGTTGCGAGCATGTTACTATTGGCTGACAATGGAATCTGACTGTTGCAAGTTTGTGAAGAAATGCCACAAGTGTCAAATATATGTTGATAAGATTCATGTTCCTCCGACACTATTGAATGTTATTTCTTTCCCATGGCCCTTCTCCATGTGGGGAATTGATATGATTGGGATGATTGAGCCTAAAGCTTCGAATGGAGATCGTTTCATTTTAGTGGCAATTGACTACTTCACAAAATGGGTTGAAACGACATCGTATGCAAATGTAACCAAGCGAGTTGTTATAAGGTTTATCAAGAATCAGATAATATGTCGTTATGGTGTGCCAAGCAAGATCATTACGGATAATGGATCGAACTTGAATAATAATATGGTGGAAGCTCTTTGCAAAGACTTCAAAATTACACACCATAATTCTTCTCCCTACAGACCCAAGATGAATGAGGCTGTTGAAGCTGCAAATAAGAACATCAAGAAGATCATTCAGAAGATGGTTGTCACATATAAGGATTGGCATGAGATGCTCCCGTTTGCTTTGCATGGGTATCGAACATCCATCCGCACTTCAACAGGGGCAACCCCTTTCTCTCTTGTATATGGTATGGAAGAAGTGCTCCCCGTAGAGGTTGAGATTCCTTCGTTGTGTGTGCTCATGGAAGCCAAGTTGACTGAGGCTGAATGGTGTCAGACCAGGTTTGATCAGCTGAATTTAATTGAAGAGAAGAGATTGACTGCCATGTGTCATGGTCAGTTATATCAGCAGAGAATGAAGAAAGCTTTTGATAAGAAGGTCAGACCTCGTGTGTTCAAAGAAGGTGACCTTGTGCTCAAGAAGATTCTATCGTTCAAACCAGATTCTAGGGGAAAATGGACTCCTAATTATGAAGGCCCATATGTTGTTAAGAGAGCCTTTTCAGGCGGCACTTTGATTCTTACAACTATGGATGGTGAAGAGTTCACTCGTCCTGTGAACGCAGATGAAGTCAAGAAATACTTCGCCTAAAAAAAGAAAAGAACAACTCGCTAAGTTGAAAACCTGAAAGGGCGGCTTAGGCAAAAAAGAGCGTCTCGGTGGATTGAAAACTGAAAGGGTGATCCAGGAAAAAATTAGAGACATAAAAACAGAAAGAATTTCCCGATAAGTTGAGCACCACACCTTGGGGCAACTTATGCAAAAATTAGGGATCATGGCAAGTAACTGTAGTCTGCTGATCGACCAGTATCAGAAAGACCTTAGTTAAGCATAATGGTTGACGTTGATTCATCATCCCAGTGGCGGTCAAGAGCACAGTGGATATCAAGAGTTGGTAGAAGGATTAAGGATCATTTATATTGAATGTAACCCTTTTCCATGTAAATTACCATTTTCAACTTTGTAAAAATCTATGGAGTCTTGTCATTTACAGACTACCATCCCATTAAATAAAGTTGAGATTTTGTCCAATTGTTTCTACTCTTATTTTCTTTAGCCAATAGTTTAAATTTTATTATGATCATTTTGGAAATTTAATTTTTTTTATCAAAATCATTTTTCTTAAAACATATAAAAACAAGAAATTTTCAAAGCGATTAAAAGGAAGTATCAACAACACTTCAAAGAGCAGCAAGTCCTTAAGTGCTAAACATCAGAGGTTCCCCAAGCAGTTAACCCTTCGGGTATCCCTAGTTGTTTGTGTTGATCTGGTTCCCCTACATAGTGTTTGTTCCTTAGCAGAGTTCCGATTCTTTTCCCCAACTGAGTTGGTTGATTCAGTACCTTGCGGCGTGTTATTTCCCCGATAGAGTTTCCGTGTTCCCCAATGGAGTTCGTATTTCTTCACCAGAGTTGATCTTCAGCAGAGTAAGATGTTCTTCCCTAGTAGATCGCGTTGGTTTCTCCACCAATGATATCCTGACTCACTCCTAGTCAGAGTTTCCTCCTGGTTTCTGAGCAGCTATTGTGTGTTTATCCTCTGCATGGTTGTCTCCCATTTGATATGGTGATTGATCTAAAATTCCCTGCAAACTTGATAATGTTTCCTCTCCTCAGCAGATCTCCTCTTCCCTCAGCTAGATTTGAGATTTTGGGTTGTTGATCTCTTTGTTCCCCCATAGTTATCTCCCTCTTTTGTGGATTGACCGAGGATTGTACCGATGATTCAAATTCTTTATGACACCTTTGTATCCTTTGTGATCGTTTTGTCAGCATAATCATCATATATACATATACATATACATTTATATAATTTCATAATTGCATATTGACACCATCATATTTGATTGATTTGTTGATTCTCATTCTCTGTTATGGCGGTACTTTATCCCCATACGAACCTCGGTGTCTGTCCTCCCTCAATTGTAGAGCGTCATCCCCTTAGGAAGGAAGACTTTAACCTTTCTCCTCTTCCCCATTGAGTTGTTTCCTCGTGGATGATTATTACTTCAGTTTCCTCCCCAGTTATTTATCTGGATGGAACCACTCCCCTTGAGTTATATCCTCATTGGGTTGAGTCTTGATTGACTGTTTCTTTCTAGATCATGCCTAGATAGATGCTTTGAGTCTTCTAAGAGTTTGTTACCCGGTAACTGGTAATATTCTTCTTAGTTGGCAGTTTGTTACTTCTTGCCCAGTACACGACAAACGCATCCCAGTTTTCCCAAAAGTGGAATCCCCTGTGGATTCATTTTTTCTGATTCCCCAGGAAGTATATCCTTGATATGTTCATCCTAATCAGTGACAAATATCTTTCTTTCCCCTGCCTGAGTCTATCCTTGATATGTTCATCCTAACCGATGACGGATATTCTCATCCTTGGTATTCTACCCAGTAAAAAGGTAGTTGTAATCCCTATTATGTTCCCCAGAGAGTTAATCCTTGATATGTTCATCCTAATCGATGAAGGGTTTCCTTCTCTTTGTGGTATTCTACCCAGTAACCGGTAGTTGTAAACCCTACTTTCTTCTGCAGAGTCTATCCTTGATATATTCACTTTAACCGGTGACAGATACTCTCTCATGATATTCTATCCAGTAAATGATAGATGTAATTCCTATTTTCTCCCCTCACAGAGTCTATCCTTGATATGTTCATCTTAACCGGTGACAGATTTTCTCTTTGATGGTCTTCTATCCAACATTCGATAGATGTAATTCCTACTTGTGGTTCAGTTGGTATATCCTTGATATGTTCATCCTAATCGATGATGGGTATCCTCCTTGACAGTCCTAGGCAAGTCTATCCTTGATATGTTCATCTTAACCGATGACGGATTTTCTTCCATGTTGAGTCTATCCTTGATATGTTCATCCTAACCGATGACGGATATTCTCACCTTTGGTCTTCTGCCCAGTAGCTGGTAGTTGTAAATCCTATTTTCTGCAGTTTTCCCCAACAAGGCTATTCTTACCTAGTAACCGGTAATGAATACTCTCTCCTGGCAATTCTAAGCAAGTCATCCTTGATATGTTCATCCTAACCGATGACAGATGTCCTCTCTGTCAGATCTTTATTATCTCCTCTCCAAGTAACAGGTAGTAGATAATAGATTTCTGCTCCTCCTGTGTTGAAGTTTATTTCTTCCCCAGTCGAGTTGAGTGCGCATTTCCTTAATGAAATCGCTTTTCCTGCATGATTCAAGTACTTCAGTTTTATCCTAACTTACTCGTATCCTCTGCAGATGTTGTTGTTCCTCGGCTGAGTCTTTCCATTTTTGTATGGAATTCCTCGAGATCCCCAACAGTTTTAAGTCGTAGCCTGGCCTGCGCATAACTCCTTTATCCCCCAGAGTCTCTGTCTCCCCAGTGAGTTTTCCTTACGGAATACATTGTACTCCTGCGGACTTTTGATCTCTCTGATTTCTTTTCCTTTGTGGCAATATTTCCCCATAGGGTATTAACTTTTGCATTCATATCATTTGCATCATGAGGTCTCTTAGGGACCCAAATTTGTTTCTATGTTGTTATTTAAGCCCATTCTACTGAGTCGACATGAATATTTTAACCTCCGCCTCCTCAGTTAGAATGTCCTTAAATAGGGGTAGCTGTAAGACCCCAATTTTGATCCTAAGGTCCCTCATGCAATTTCGTCATAAGCATTAGCAATGGGATCATACCTTGGCATCCTCCTTACCCCTCTTTTATTGGGTTTGTTTTGGGAGAGATCACCAAGCACTATGTGATTGTATCATACTTGTATATTATCATTTTACTAACTAAAATGCCAAAAATATGTCTTTGCATTTGCCTAACTCTTTTGTAGGTAAGGCATGATCCCATTGATTTATCAAGTTCATATGTAGGATTTGAGACCCTCATGACAAAGAGCACAACCATGAATTGATCCAAGAATGGTTATGAGCATCATATATGAGTTCCATTGATTACTACATGATATATTAATCAAGTGTTCTTCAAGAGTTTAAAAGTGATTTGCCTTGGAAATCCTAGTTTGACTGGGTATCTTGAGTAACTTCTCCAACAAGCTATCTCACCAATTGATAAAATTTCTCAAGGGACACTTAAAAATTCATCATCTTATGCATATAGGATCTACCATGAGCCTAAAAAGACAAGAGAATTGAAGGTTAGCAAGTTGGTTGATGGTGGTTGGCCAAATGAATTCATCGGATCAAAACTGGGTCTTCCTAGACCTTATTGTAGCACCTAAAATTTGCACCTCCCATTTTGTACATACATTTTCATTTTTAGGTCATTAACATTGCATTGTCCATTGCATAGTTCATCAGTCAAGACTGGTTAAGAGATACAGTTGTGCAAGCAAGCAAGTGCGTTTCCTATGGAAGCAAAGCCCTAGGGTTGGTTCAATGAGTTCATATGATTCAAGGATCATTTTGAAGAGATTTGGCCAAAGGTTGGATGTTCAGAGATCATCAGTCAAGATGCAATTCATCTGAAACCCTAGAAAGTCAACCAAAGTCAACTGTCAATTCAACCATGGATTTGAAGGTGGGAGATGGTTAGAGAGGCCTCATTCATGTCCATACAAGTCTCATTTGACATTTCAAACATCAACATTGAAGAATTTGAGGTCAGAGGAAAAGTTTCCAAAAATAGTAAGTGACCTTTAATTTGAAATTGCCAAAAATGGACAGGTTTTCTCCTCAAGATTACATGACCAAGAAAGCTTCAAATGAAATTTTGTCCAACATGAAAGTTGAAGATCTTTCTCTCCCCTTTCCAAAAAGTCCAAGATCATGAATTTCTCATGTGTGGTTGAAAAGATATGGATCAATCATGGCCAAATAAATTTGAACTTCAAACATGCATAACTTTCAAACCAAAAGGCCAAATGGAGTGGTTCTTTTTGCAAAATTCATGTCTTGACATGAACTATCCAAATCATGTATCATATGCCATGCATTTCCATCATAAAAATATTTGCATTTCCATTTGAATTTTGGAGGGAAATTCCAAATTTGAATATGCATTGTTTGCACTTCCCACCACTTGCATTTGGTTCAAAACAACATTTCAAGTGAATTTCCAAAGGATTTCGTGCACTGTTCCATTGCTATCTCATGCATAAGGTGCATTGTCCAATTTGCATCCACACCTCATTCTCACTAATTACACTTGCATTGGTTAAGCATGATTAACAAACTTGATTAACAAAGCATATATAAGTCTAATCCTAACAGAAAATTGCATTAACACATCACAATTTCCAGATCTGAAAATTTTCTTCACATTGTTCTCTCAACTTTTCATCAAAATTTTGCAAACACATTGCCTTTTCCTTGATTGATTCATCACATAGAAGTACTGTTGAGCATTTTGGAAGCAAGATCTAGAGGATTTCGTACAGATTTGAAGCTGTTGAAGTTTGCACTCATCCACGGCAGTTGAGATTTCTGTTGGAATCAAGATCGAGTAAGCATCAAACCTTCATCCATTCATCCATACAAGAGCTTAGGAAGATCTATTTATGCTTTTCAAGACCTAGATCCACTGGTTTCACTTCTGCATCTTCTTGAAGGTTAGAATTCGATTCCATCAATTCATGAAATGATTATGTGCTTATTGTAGATCATGCATCACTGAGAAGTCTGAGCTTTGTTTCATTAATTTTCATGAAGAAATGAGTTAGATATGCTAGATCTAAGTTTGACATGTGAAACTTCATGGCTTCGAATCTTTCATGATATGTTGAATTAGGTTAAATTAGATAGGGATTAGTGATGTGTGATGTGAGAGGAACACGATGATATATTCATTTTGAATTTCTGTACACTTTTGTTCTTGAGCGTATGAACATGATGAATGTTGATGAAGGCGCTAGGGTTTTGTTTCCAGAATGCTATTTGATCTTTCCTGGCGCGCGCTGCATGTGTTTTTGTGTTAGTGGACATGTACTGGTCCACGTAGCGCTCACATGGCATAGTGATTGACCATGAGCGCTTTGCCTTGCCACGTAGATTAAGTGAGGCGCGCTCAGTTTGAATGGTTACACAGTTCGAATCCTGCTCGCAGCATTTTCCCAAATTGCATTCCATTTTATTCATGTTTCTTCATCCATATTCATGCCATGCTTCTACATGTTTTTTTTATTTTTTTCATTCACTTCCAAAATTCATAAATCAATAAATATTGATCCAAATGATGTGTGGATTTTTGCATCTTTCTCCATTTTGTTTCTAGTTTTTTATGAGTATTTTTCCAGAAATTGTGCACGAATGGAAATTAATTTTTGCCTAGGGTTTGTTAACATGTATGCTTTTTGAACCCTGTTTTCCATATGCTTTTTGAAATGATGAGTTTTAATCCAATGATTATGAAATTTGACATGCTTAAACTAAACATCTTGCTGGACATTTTGGTGTTGAGTTTGCATTTTTATTATTTGTGGTTGCTGAGATATGCTCATGTTAAGGTAGGTGTGACAATGTGTGTCACACCTTTGCTTGCTCATTTTGATTAATTTGTTTGCCATGCCAAATGAACTCCAAATGATGTGATTTTTTGTATGATGCTTCTGCTGGATGTTGTGATAGCTCATGAATTTTCTTGGATTTGTTGGATTCATTTATGATTTTTTTGAGATTTTTCTTTCTGGACTGCCATTTGTGAGCTTTTGAATAGTCTTGAACTTCAATGATTTGGTAAATGCTGGTTGTTTATCATATGGATGTGAAATTTTGCCCATTGTTTCTAGACATATTGAAGTTTATTGTGGCTTTGGTTTGAGGTCTTTACCATGTACCAATTCTGTTTTAAGCTTGTGCTAAGTTGATGTATCAAATTGTGTCCTATTTGAGCTTGTTTGTGCTTGCTTTGACTTGATGAATTTGATTACCATGCTTAAACTTGTTCAATTGCCCTAATGTTTGGTGTGTTGATCATGTTATGTGTTCTGTTTAGCCATGATTTTTCTTGAGATTAATTGAATCATTTTGGAATTAATGTGGATTTGTTCATTCTGTTGTCTCAATGTGCTTTCAACTTGCATGCCTTGCCTTATTTGATTTGTGAAATGAATTTGGTTGATGCTATTGACATGAGACCTTTTGGATTATGTTCTTATTAGTTTGAGGTTGATTCATGTCAATTTTCATGTTCTGTTTTGGATTATTTCTCCATCTTTGACCCTAGGCCTTGTCCTAGTGGTTGGTGCTTATGTTTGAGCTTTGTTTTCAGGATAAGAAGCATATGGCCATGAGGGGATTGACTCATGTGCTTGAGATGGGTTATTTGGTTGATGTTGACTAATCTTGACTTGTTTTGTAGGTGGCTTTTAGCTCATTTGAGTTGAGCTTGTGTCTTGCACATTATTGCATTGCTTGTTTGACTATGTCTGTTAACTGTTGACTATTGGTTGTCTGATTGACTTTTTGAGTTGTATACTGATTGAGTTGGATTGTTTTCAGGTACATTAGTTGCTTAAGTTCATTGTGAACTTGCTTTTGCTTTGCTTGGTTGCATAAGCATTGAGGTAAAATTTCTATGACTCCATGTAGTCTGGAAGACCTGTCCTGTTACTTGGGCAGGCACCTGTCTGAAGCCCTTCTTAAGAGGCAATGCTTGTGTTTGTTTGTCTTTGTGCCAAGCAGGAAAAGATCTCTATGAGGCAATTGGCAGATAAAAGAGATGTGCAATCCATCTCCTACTATTCAGTGTGTCATCCCTTTGCTCACACACCTTGTGTTGATGCATTGTGGATATTAACATAAGATCCTTGTTGAGTCAGTCATGTGAAGAAGAGTTCCAACTTTCTGAACTCCCACACTTTCATTTGTCTGAAGCTCTCCCAGGCCAGGGATAAGAGCTGTGAGGCACACCCCTCACTTCCCATTTCATCTGCTTCACCCTAACTCTCAATGTTAGGGTTAAGAGCTAATTACACTCGATTCCAGTTGGCTTGTGTTTCACAGCCTAACCTCGTGTGAGCCCACTTTGTTTGTATATAGTGTGTGCTAATTGTGTGTATGTTTGCTTTGCCTGTGCTGTTTAGGATAGCTTGCTCCCTGTGCGAGTTAGATAGCAACCTTAACTTATGGATGGTATGCATGACAACTTCTAGGCTCGAGTCGTAGTCTCCCTAGTAGTTTGTGTCTCCCTTTGTATCTGGTTAGGCTAGTCCTTTGTCCCTGCGTAGGGGAACTACGTCGCCCTGATCCTCATACCAGATGAGGTACGTAGGCAGGAGATGAGTTGATCTCTCCGGGCGCCCTTTTTCTTTTTCACCCCTTTGTGTGTGTTCGTTTGGTTGGAGTCTGACATAAGTCCAGCGATTGGCAGTTGGTGTCCTGTGTCTTGTTTGCTTGTTGGAGTCTGACATAAGTCCAGCGATTGGTAGTTGGTTTCCTGTGTCTTGTTTGCTTGTTGGAGTCTGACGTAAGTCCAGCGATTGGCAGTCGGTTTCCTGTGTGTGTGTTTGTTGGTTCGGAGTCTGATGTAAGTCCAGCGATTGGCATTCAGTTTCCATGTTTGCCTGTTTGTGTGGAGTCTGACGTAAGTCCAGCGATTGGCAGTCGGTTTCCTGTTTGTGTTTTGTTTGGCGTGCGTTAGCCGAGCTACGAGTGCTCTGATTCTTCTCCGGTCAGAGAAGATACGTATGCATAGGATGGGACATCCTAGCGAGCACGTTTCCCCTGTCCCGAACTACGTCGACTCTGATGTCTGTGCTTGACGGACTACGTAGGCCTAGGATGCGATATCCTGCCGAGTTAGTTTCTTTTGTCTTTCTGTGTTTCCTTCCAGCCTTGTGTGTGCAGTTTGTGAGCAGTTTCTAGCAACCTTTGTCCTTCCTTTTGTGCGTGGATCCCGCCGAGTACGACGGATGCGTAGGGGTGCTAATACCTTCCCTTCGCATAACCGACTCCCGATCCCATCTCTCTCTGGTCGCGAGACCATGTCTTTTCCAGGTTTACTTCGAGCGTTTCCTTTCCCTCTTTTGGGATAAATAACGCACGGTGGCGGCTCTGTTGTTTCGTTTTCCCGCCGGTTTTTCGCGTAATGCGACAGCTGGCGACTCTGCTGGGGATAAAGTGGAAGTTGACCTCTTGCTGGTCCATCTTTCCTAAGCGAGTCTCTCCTAGCGCTCTCTAGGATAGGGTTAGGTTGCTTGTGTTGCTCTATTTATTGCATTTATGATTATTATGTTGTGTACATTTGCATATCTGTTTGCATGCATCATACTATCATTATCATTGTGCTGTCTTCTGTACAGGTTGGTTCCTCTGATTTGGGGTGGGTGTTCTGAGTGAGGCCCAATACCCAGGCCTGAGCATACACCTAGGATTAGCGTGGTCTCATGTTTCTTCACATGTTGTACGACATGATGAGGATACGTGTCACCACAGCCGGACGAGGTTCATTTTAGAGAGTCCTTCCGGGTGGAGTTATTCCGCTTAGGTCGGATTATCTCTTATGAGCTGTTGACTTCGGTGACCGTTCTTTCCTGGACCTTTGATTTAGACGATCTTAAGAGAGCTGCAACGGCACACCCGAAAGGGCAAACCCGTTGAGTATCTTTGCCCGATTGCTGAGACCATTACCCGCCTTAGGATGACCTTGTTAGAATTCACCTGTGAGGGGAGGGTTTGATTCTTGCAAGTACAGGGTTCTGCCAGTGATGCTGTGTTGGTGACCTTAAGCCGGATTTATGGATCTTTATTTCTGGACGCCGGAGGTTTGACCCTAGTATTGATCAGAGGGTTCCGTTTATTTCGGATCCTTGGGCTGAATTTGAGGGTACTTGCTCAGATGACTTTGGGTTCAGATGACTTTGGGTTTCAGATGATTTTGAGGTCTCAGATGACTTTGATTGATGCCAGAATTCATGCCGAAGCTCTGATCCTGTGCTCCGAGATGCACAACCGACCAGTCATAGTTGCATCATTTGCATCATAGCATGTTTATTTTCAAAAAAAAAAATAATGCATGAAAAAAGAAAAAGGTTAACTCGCATGTGCATATCCTTTCCAGGATCATTCATGATAAAATAGTACCCATATCATGCATATCATGCACATATCATTCTTGCATTACAGACATGCTTGGGAGAGACTTCTCACTCTGGGTCCTGATTGAGACAGGATAGCTGATCAGAGACCGCATCGCTACTCAACCAGACTCAACCATCAGAGGAACATGGACCAGGTTCAGGCAGAATTGGCTGAGATGAGAGCAAACATGGCCCAGTTTATGACGATGATGCAAGGGGTTGTTCAAGGGCAAAAGGAGCTGCGTGCCTTAGCCCAGAGACAGGAAGTTGTGATTCCGCCGTCCAACCGTGCTTCACCAGTGGGTGTACCTGTTCATGATAATGTTGCTGCTGCTGCTCCCGTCAATGACTACGCCGTAGGGGATGAATTGAGGGGTATCAGAAGCAATGGACAACCTCTTGCTGCAGAGACTGTCAATGCTAGAGCTACCCGGGCTCCTGTTCGTCATCCTGCTCCGCTTGTTGATAGGCAAGAGGACATGTTCACTCTGCTCAGTGATGATGATAAAGTTGTGAGAACTGGAGAGACGGATAGAAAAGTGGATGCCCTTGCTGAGAAAATCCGTGCCATGGAGTGTCAGAACTCTCTGGGGTTCTATGTAACCGATATGGGTTTGGTTGATGGGTTGAGGATCCCCTACAAATTCAAGGCGCCGTCCTTTGACAAATACAATGGCACTTCCTGTCCTCGCACCCATGTGCAGGCTTATTACAGAAAGATCTCCGCATACACTGATGATGAGAAGATGTGGATGTACTTTTTCCAAGACAGTTTGTCTGGAGCGTCTTTGGACTGGTACATGGATCTGAAGAAAGAATCAGTCGGAAGCTGGAAAGATCTGGGTGAAGCCTTCTTGAGGCAGTATAAGCACAACATGGATATGGCTCCGAGCCGAACCCAACTGCAGAGCTTGTGTCAGAAGACTGGGGAAAGCTTCAAAGAATACGCCCAGAGGTGGCGTGAATTAGCCGCAAGAGTGCAACCTCCGATGCTGGAGAGAGAGATGACTGACATGTTCATCGGGACCTTGCAGGGTGTGTTCATGGACCGCATGGGGAGTTGCCCGTTCAGTAGCTTTTTTGATGTTGTTGTCTGTGGGGAGAGAACTGAGAGTCTTATCAAAGCAGGAAAGATACAAGATCCTGGCTCTTCAAGTTCTTCGAGTTCTAAGAAGCCATTCTCTAGGGCACCCAAAAGGGGAGAGAGTGAAACAAATGCTGTGCACCGTCGGAGGAATGTGAACAGAGGACAGTATCGTCAGGCTGCTGCCGTGACTATTCCAGCAACTCAACCCCAACAACAGAGAAGGCCAGCTCAGCAATATCAGCATCAACAACATCGTCCTCAGCAGCAGGCTTACCAGCCTCACAATGGTAATCAAGCTAGTACAAGTAAGGAGAGGAAGAAGATCATTTTTGACCCGATTCCTATGTCATACACAGAGTTGTATCCCTCTTTGATAGAGCGGAACTTGATTACTCCCAAAGACCCGCCGGCTATACCCGTCAACCCTCGGTGGTGGTATAGGCCTGATCAGCATTGTATGTATCATTCGGGTGCTCCTGGTCATGATGTGGAAAGCTGCTTTCAGCTGAAGAATCAGGTGCAGGACCTTATCAGATCAGGAATTCTGAGCTTCGAGGACTTAGGTCCCAGGGTTAATCAAGCTTGAAGATAACAAGTCCCGGGCTGGCGTTGACTTGTCTTCTGAGGTCTTCAACGAAGAGGGTTGTTCAAGAGCAGAAGCTGCTAATGCAAAGGATTCTGACATTTGTCATCCCTGGTGGGATCTATCACAATTGGGTCACTGTGGGCGTTCCTACAGTTGTTCATAAGTCAGAGTAATAATCACTTTGTTTAAAAACCCTTCTCCCATGCCAAAAGGAGAAGTGATGACATTGTTGGCAACATTTTGCGCAATGATATTTTCATTCAAATAAAAGCATGTTAAAACATTTGTTTTTCCATTTGTTTTCCCTTTTTGCTTTTTTGCATGAAATTGGTGATCACAAAAAACCCTAAAAACAAGAATAAAAGCAATCTTTTCATCTGCATAACGATTGTCTTGTTTGATTTCCAAAAGCTTTTCATATCAAAATCATTATGCAGGTTGATTCTTAAACCCATTGAACATAATGATCCGACGTCATCTCCCAATTTTGAATTCCCTGTATTCGAAGCGGAAGAAGATGATGTTGAAGGGATTCCTGACGAGATTTCCCGACTTCTTGAGCAAGAAAAGAAGATCACTCAGCTGCATCTCGAGAATCAGCAGAACAGCCAACTGGGGCATTACAAAAAACAAAAAAAACAGAAAAAAAGAAAGAGGAGGGTGCAAAATCAAAAGAAATCAAAAGAAATCAAAAGATATCAAAATCAAAAGAAAGAAAAAAGAAAGAAAGAAACAAAAGGAAAATAGCACCCTCAAAGTCCCAAGTTGACTGATGCTGAATGGATTCAGAATCGTTACGACCAACCGAATCTGACCGAAAGAAGAGATTAACTGCCGTGTGTCATGGTCAGTTACATCAGCAGAGAGTGAAGAAAGCATTCGACAAGAAGGTCAAGCCTCGTGTGTTCCGAGAAGGTGACCTTGTGCTCAAGAAAGTCTTGTCTTTCGTTCCTGATTCCAGGGGCAAGTGAACCCCAAGCTATGAATGTCCATATGTTGTCAAGAGAGCCTTTTCAGGTGGTGCTTTGACACTTACAACAATGGATGGAGAAGTTCACTCGTCCTGTGAATTCCGATGCAGTCAAGAAATACTTCGCCTAAAACAGAAAAAAAAGAAGCAGAATAGCTCGCTAAGTCGAACACCCCAAAGGGCGACTTAGGCAAAGAGGAGCGTCTCGGTGGATTGAAAACCCGAAAGGGCGATCCAGGCAAAAGTTAGAGACATTGGAAAAAATCTGCATCCCGCTAGATTGATCACCTTACACTGGGGCAATCTAGGCAAAAAATTAGGGATTTGGCAAGTAACTGCATCCTGACAAGACTGTGTTCTACATCTGTCATCCGCCAGGAATTCTCGATTCGTCGTCGACTAAAGCTCTGAATACATCGAAATTCGGAATGGTAGAGAAAAGGTCATTATGTTCAATGTAGCCCTCTCCAATATATATCACCGATTTCAAACTTGTACAGATCTATGGAGTCCTGCCATTTGCAGACTACCATTCCATCACATCAATTTGAGCTTTTATCCAATTATTTGCACTCTTATTTGTTTCGATTCAACAAATGTTTTGCACGTTTTAATTGATAAAGTATCATTGTTTTCAAAATAAACAAATCTTTCACAAAATTGTTCTTAAACAAAGTGAACATTCACAATGATGGAAGGATACTTAGGAGATCCACAGTGCTCTCCCAAGGGTGGTATGATTACCAACAGGTAAGACATTTGTTCGTATCTCGAGCATAACTGTATCTTTTTCTTGTAGAACCTCTTATGGTTTCTCCTCAGCGAGGTTGCTCAATGCAGTGTTGGTTGAAGTTATTCATCTTCATGTCCCCGACAGTGCAGCATTCTGCCTCCAAGTCCCTGTTAGCCCTATTGTGGTGCATCCCCAATAGAGTGCTATTTGAGCCCTATCGTGGGGCATCCCCAGCAGAGTTGCTGTTCGAACACTTTTGTGGGCCAGTGCCCAAGCAGATTATTGAAGACTTCAACTTTCGTCTCTCCAGCAGAGCACTCTTCTCCTCTCCCCGGCATGGGTGCTTGTCTTTGGAAGATTCGGTATTTGGTGGATTGACATCCCAGTAATCCGGCTTTCCATCGGATAGATTCCTCAGTGGAATTTGTTGGCATGATGAGCTTTATCAATGCCTATCTATCTTCATCAGAGATCTGGTTGCTTCTTGGTATTTCTGATCTCCAGCATGAGTTGTTGTTGTGGCGTGTCTGCCTGTACATTGAACTCTTCTCTCCGGTTGTGATTGATGATCCCTCCGGAAGCCTATTGTGGCCGTCCTCCCCTGTAGGATGTTGTTGTTCCCTGGTGTCCCAGTCTCCAGCAGACCTTCTTTGCTCTTTGGGTGATTTTGGACGTCCCTCTGGAAGAGTAGCACCGGATGGTTGATTCCTGGACCTGTGTGTTAACATGTCTGTTTGTCAGCATTCATCATACATTCTTCATGCATAATGCATACATGCATAATCATAACATTCAGGTACTCATGTTGCATCTGTTGCCATGTATCTGATGATGGTTGTCTCCTGCTAATTGGTGATACAGATCTCCCCAGTAGATCCTCCCCTAGAAGATGTGGGTGTGTCTGATCTCTCCATATAGAGTCGACCCATTAAGCAGAAAGTGTCTGTCATTTCCTTCTGCGCTCCCCACTGAGTTATATCCTCGTGGATGACGGTTGTTTCCGTTCCCTCCCCACACATAATGGGATGGGTTTTCCCTATTGAGTTCTTTCCTCATTAGGATGAGTCTTGATTCAGTATGCCTTTTGGATCGATCCTAAACTGGCTTCCTTGTGACTGTTTGTTGGCTTCTACCTACGAATCGGTAGTTGTAAGTCCTATCTTTGTGGTCTTCTACCTACTAACCGGTAGATGTGAATCCTCTGTCCTCCCCGTTGTGGAGTCAACCCTTGTGCTCATCCTAAGTCGATGACGGTTACTTTTCTGTGGTTTTCTACCTACTAACCGGTAGATGTAATCCCCTCTTTGCGGTTATCATTATCCAGTTTTTGGTATTGATATTCCTTTTCTCTTTCGGATATTTGCTTTGATTAAGCAACTTTATCCCCAACGGGTCCTCTTTCATTCACCGTTTGCTGGTAATGTTTGTGGTTTCCCCTTTTGATTGGTCATCTTTGCATACCTAGCCCTGGTATCCCGATGCCTTTCTGTTTCGGTCGATCTATCCATTTAACAACCTACAACCCGGTTATGGATAATCTTCCATGCGAGTGTATTATCTACGTTTTGACGACTATATCTAATATGTCTCATGCGCTATTTGGTCGAAGTTTTGTCCTTCCCAGTCGAGTAAGATTCGTATTCCTTGTGGAATCGAATGTCCATCCTTTAACAAGTTTGCTTTCGCTCTCTTCAGGATGTTGAGTGTTTTGGAACACACACCAATTCACGATTTCGGTCGATTTATCCATTTAACAACCTACAACCCGGTTATGGATAATCTTCCATGCGAGTATATTATCTACGTTTTGACGACTATAGATAATACATCTCATGCACTCTTTGGTTGAATCCTTTGTTTGTTCCCCAACTGAGTAAGATTCGTATTCCTTGTGGAATCGAATGTCCATCCTTTAACAAGATTGCTTTTCTAGCCCTCTTCAGGATGATGAGTGTTTTGGAATACAAACCAATTCGCGCTTTGGTCGGTCACCTGTTTCATGCCTACAACCCGGTATCCTTGGTGTTCCTTCCTGTCTGCTCCCTGTCGTGACCTTGATCCCCAGTGAGTCTCCTTCTCTGTTGGTGTCGATAAACGTCGAGCTTCTCCTTCTCTGTTGGTGTCGATAAACGTCGAGCTTCTCCCGTTCGTCCGTTGACGTCTGGTCGAGTCTTCCCATTCATCCGTTGATGTCTGGTTACCTCTCCGTTGGTTTCGATAAACGTCGAGTTTTTCCTAGTTGTCCGCTGACATCTAGATGTATTCCTTTCCCACAGGTCATCCTTTGATGTCTGTTTACCTCTCCGTTGGTGTCGATAAACGTCGAGCTTCTCCTTCTCCGTTGGTGTCGATAAACGTCGAGCTTCTCCTTCTCCGTTGGTGTCGATAAACGTCGAGCTTCTCCTTCTCCGTTGGTGTCGATAAACGTCGAGCTTCTCCCGTTCGTCCGTTGACGTCTGGTCGAGTTTTCCCATTCATCCGTTGATGTCTGGTTACCTCTCCGTTGGTTTCGATAAACGTCGAGTTTTTCCTAGTTGTCCGTTGACATCTAGATGTACTTTCCCCAGTCAATCCGTTGATGTCTGGCTACCTTTCCGTTGGTTTCGATAAACGTCGAGTTTTTCCTGGTCGTCCGTCGACGTCTAGTTGTGATTTCTATTCCCATTCATCGTCTTTCGATGTCTGGAGAGGGCTGTACCTTTGAGAAAAGAAAAAATCAAAATCCCCAGTAATAAATATCAGATCCCAGTGGAAGCTTCCGTTGGTGAACTTTCCTTTCTTGGATCCCCGCAGTTGTGCAAATTTCTACGGTTCTTTGGTATTCAATCCCTGTTTACCCTGAAAGTCTGACAGCCGTTGCTCTCATCCGTTCGGGTTCCCAGTTGATTGAATAGGGGCAGCTGTAGCACCTCAAATTTGCACCTCCCATTTTGTACATACATTTTCATTTTAGGTCATTAACATTGCATTGTCCATTGCATAGTTCATCAGTCAAGACTGGTCAGAAGATACAGTTGTGCAAGCAAGCAAGTGCATTTCCTATGGAAGCAAAGCCCTAGGGTTGGTTCAATGATTTCATATGATTCAAGGATCATTTTGAAGAGATTTGGCCAAAGGTTGGATGTTCAGAGATCATCAGTCAAGATGCAATTCATCTGAAACCCTAGAAAGTCAACCAAAGTCAACTGTCAATTCAACCATGGATTTGAAGGTGGGAGATGGTTAGAGAGGCCTCATTCATGTCCATACAAGTCTCATTTGACATTTCAAACATCAACATTGAAGAATTTGATGTCAGAGGAAAAGTTTCCAAAAATAGTAAGTGACCTGTAATTTGAAATTGCCAAAAATGGAAAGGTTTTCTCCTCAAGATTACATGACCAAGAAAGCTTCAAATGAAATTTTGTCCAACATGAAAGTTGAAGATCTTTCTCTCCCCTTTCCAAAAAGTCCAAGATCATGAATTTATCATGTGTGGTTGAAAAGATATGGATCAATCATGGACAAATAAATTTGAACTTCAAACATGCATAACTTTCAAACCAAAAGGCCAAATGGAGTGGTTCTTTTTGCAACATTCATGTCTTGACATGCACTATCCAAATCATGTATCATATGCCATGCATTTCCATCATAAAAATATTTGCATTTCCATTTGAATTTTGGAGGGAAATTCCAAATTTGAAAATTATCCAAATCATGTATCATATGCCATGCATTTCCATCATAAAAATATTTGCACTTCCCACCACTTGCATTTGGTTCAAAACAACATTTCAAGTGAATTTCCAAAGGATTTCGTGCACTGTTCCATTGCTATCTCATGCATAAGGTGCATTTTCCAATTTGCATCCATACCTCATTCTCACTAACTACACTTGCATTGGTTAAGCATGATTAACAAACTTGATTAACAGAGCATATATAAGTCTAATCCTAACAGAAAATTGCATTAACACATCACAATTTCCAGATCTGAAAATTTTCTTCACATTGTTCTCTCAACTTTTCATCAAAATTTTGCAAACACATTGCCTTTTCCTTGATTGATTCATCACATAAAAGTACTGTTGAGCATTTTGGAAGCAAGATCTAGAGGATTTCGTGCAGATTTGAAGCTGTTGAAGTTTGCACTCATCTACGGCAGTTGAGATTTCTGTTGGAATCAAGATCGAGTAAGCATCAAACCTTCATCCATTCATCCATACAAGAGCTTAGGAAGATCTATTTATGCTTTTCAAGACCTAGATCCACTGGTTTCTCTTCTGCATCTTCTTGAAGGTTAGAATTCGATTCCATTAATTCATGAAATGATTATGTGCTTATTGTAGATCATGCATCACTGAGAAGTCTGAGCTTTGTTTCATTAATTTTCATGAAGAAATGAGTTAGATATGCTAGATCTAAGTTTGACATGTGAAACTTCATGGCTTCGAATCTTTCATGATATGTTGAATTAGGTTAAATTAGATAGGGATTAGTGATGTGTGATGTGAGAGGAACACGATGATATATTCATTTTGAATTTCTGTACACTTTTGTTCTTGAGCGTATGAACATGATGAATGTTGATGAAGGCGCTAGGGTTTTGTTTCCAGAATGCTATTTGATCTTTCCTGGCGCGCGCTGCATGTGTTTTTGTGTTAGTGGACATGTACTGGTCCACGTAGCGCTCACATGGCATAGTGATTGGCCTTGAGCGCTTTGCCTTGCCACGTAGATTAAGTGAGGCGCGCTCAGTTTGAATGGTTACACAGTTCGAATCCTGCTCACAGCATTTTCCCAAATTGCATTCCATTTTATTCATGTTTCTTCATCCATATTCATGCCATGCTTCTACATGTTTTTTTATTTTTTTCATTCACTTCCAAAATTCATAAATCAATAAATATTGATCCAAATGATGTGTGGATTTTTGCATCTTTCTCCATTTTGTTTCTAGTTTTTTATGAGTATTTTTCCAGAAATTGTGCACGAATGGAAATTAATTTTTGCCTAGGGTTTGTTAACATGTATGCTTTTTGAACCCTGTTTGCCATATGCTTTGTGAAATGATGAGTTTTAATCCAATGATTATCAAATTTGACATGCTTAAACTAGACATCTTGCTGGACATTTTGGTGTTGAGTTTGCATTTTTATCATTTGTGGTTGCTGAGATATGCTCATGTTAAGGTAGGTGTGACAATGTGTGTCACACCTTTTCTTGCTCATTTTGATTAATTTGTTTGCCATGCCAAATGAACTCCAAATGATGTGATTTTTTGTATGATGCTTCTTCTGGATGTTGTGATAGCTCATGAATTTTCTTGGATTTGTTGGATTCATTTATGATTTGTTTGAGATTTTTCTTTGCTGGTTGTTTATCATATGGATGTGAAATTTTGCCCTTTGTTTCTACACATATTGAAGTTTATTGTGGATTTGGTTTGAGGTCTTTACCATGTACCAATTCTGTTTTAGGCTTGTGCTAAGTTGATGTATCAAATTGTGTCCTATTTGAGCTTGTTTGTGCTTGCTTTGACTTGATGAATTTGATTACCATGCTTAAACTTGTTCAATTGCCCTAATTTTTGGTGTGTTGATCATGTTATGTGTTCTGTTTAGCCATGATTTTTCTTGAGATTAATTGAATCATTTTGGAATTAATGTGGATTTGTTCATTCTGTTGTCTCAATGTGCTTTCAACTTGCATGCCTTGCCTTATTTGATTTGTGAAATGAATTTGGTTGATGCTATTGACATGAGACCTTTTGGATTATGTTCTTATTAGTTTGAGGTTGATTCATGTCAATTTTCATGTTCTGTTTTGGATTATTTCTCCATCTTTGACCCTAGGCCTTGTCCTAGTGGTTGGTGCTTATGTTTGAGCTTTGTTTTCAGGATAAGAAGCATATGGCCATGAGGGGATTGATTCATGTGCTTGAGATGGATTATTTGGTTGATGTTGACTAATCTTGACTTGTTTTGTAGGTTGCTTTTAGCTCATTTGAGTTGAGCTTGTGTCTTGCACATTGTTGCATTACTTGTTTGACTATGTCTGTTAACTGTTGACTATTGGTTGTCTGTTTGACTTTTTGAGTTGTATACTGATTGAGTTGGATTGTTTTCAGGTACATTAGTTGCTTAAGTTCATTGTGAACTTGCTTTTGCTTTGCTTGGTTGCATAAGCATTGAGGTATAATTTCTCTGACTCCATGTAGTCTGGAAGACCTGTCCTGTTACTTGGGCAGGCACCTGTCTGAAGCCCTCCTTAAGAGGCAATGCTTATGTTTGTTTGTCTTTGTGCCAAGCAGGAAAAGACCTCTATGAGGCAATTGGCAGATAAAAGAGATGTGCAATCCATCTCCTGCTATTCAGTGTGTCATCCCTTTGCTCACACACCTTGTGTTGATGCATTATGGATATTAACCCAAGATCCTTGTTGAGTCAGTCATGTGGAGAAGAGTTCCAACTTTCTGAACTCCCACACTTTCATTTGTCTGAAGCTCTCCCAGGCCAGGGATAAGAGCTGTGAGGCACACCCCTCACTTCCCATTTCATCTGCTTCACCCTAACTCTCAATGTTAGGGTTAAAAGCTAATTACACCCGATTCCAGTTGGCTTGTGTTTCACAGCCTAACCTCGTGTGAGCCCACTTTGTTTGTATATAGTGTGTGCTAATTGTGTGTATGTTTGCTTTGCCTGTGCTGTTTAGGATAGCTTGCTCCCTGTGCAAGTTAGATAGCAACCTTAACTTATGGATGGTATGCATGACAACTTCTAGGCTCGAGTCGTAGTCTCCCTAGTAGTTTGTGTCTCCCTTTGTATCTGGTTAGGCTAGTCCTTTGTCCCCGCGTAGGGGAACTACGTAGCCCTGATCCTCATACCAGGTGAGGTACGTAGGCAGGAGATGAGCTGATCTCTCCGGGCGCCCTTTTTCTTTTTCACCCCTTTGTGTGTGTTCGTTTGGTTGGAGTCTGACATAAGTCCAGCGATTGGCAGTTGGTTTCCTGTGTCTTGTTTGCTTGTTGGAGTCTGACATAAGTCCAGCGATTGGCAGTTGGTTTTCTGTGTCTTGTTTGCTTGTTGGAGTCTGACGTAAGTCCAGCGATTTACAGTCGGTTTCCTGTGTGTGTGTTTGTTGGTTCGGAGTCTGATGTAAGTCCAGCGATTGGCATTCGGTTTCCATGTTTGCCTGTTTGTGTGGAGTCTGACGTAAGTCCAGCGATTGGCAGTCGATTTCCTGTTTGTGTTTTGTTTGGCGTGCGTTAGCCGAGCTACGAGTGCTCTGATTCTTCTCCGGTCAGAGAAGATACGTATGCATAGGATGCGACATCCTAGCGAGCACGTTTCCCCTGTCCCGAACTACGTCGACTCTGATGTCTGTGCTTGACGGACTACGTAGGCCTAGGATGCGATATCCTGCCGAGTTAGTTTCTTTTGTCTTTCTGTGTTTCCTTCCAGCCTTGTGTGTGCAGTTTGTGAGCAGTTTCTAGCAACCTTTGTCCTTCCTCTTGTGCGTGGATCCCGTCGAGTACAACGGATGCGTAGGGGTGCTAATACCTTCCCTTCGCATAACCGACTCCCGATCCCATCTCTCTCTGGTCGCGAGACCATGTCTTTTCCAAGTTTACTTCGAGCGTTTCCTTTCCCTCTTTTGGGATAAATAACGCACGGTGGCGGCTCTGTTGTTTCGTTTTCCCGCCGGTTTTTCGCGTAATGCGACACTTATCTCCTACAATTTTCACCATACGAAAATGATTCCAAGAGAAACGTTACTCTAAGTGACATTCCAAACAACTTTCATGTTGAGGCCTAGAGCTAGTTTTTCTTGGAAAATCATTTTCTATGTTGAAACATTATAGGTCATTTTGTCTAAACCCTAATTTGAAAGTCAACTTCCCAAGGCCATACCTTGCTCAGTTTTTATGAGATGAAAGATTTCCAAGTTACACAATCAAATTCAAGATGTCTACTTCAACTTTTGTGTTTGGAGTGATAGCTAATTCAACATTTTTGAGCATGTGATATGAGGATACATTATAGGTCATTTTTGACCTATACCATTGAACAAGTGATTTTTCCGAACTTCAAAAATGCATAACTCTATCATTCTAAATCCAAATGACATGAAATTGGTGACTATTTTGAAGGTCTTTGAAATAGATACAACTTTTATAAAGACACTTTTCTCATTTGAAGTTTACATAAAAAGTTAAGCAGGGTGGAATATTAAAGTATATAGCTTGACACTTAGTAAATTTTTCAACATGTTGAAATTTCCAAATTCCACCTCAAAATTCTCTATGTTCCAAGCTCCAAATGAAAAAGTGTTGAACATCAAACTTGTTCCCCTTGATTCAATCTTTCCAAAGAACCCAAGTTCATGCATTTTGGATGAAGATTGCTGATGGCTTTAACAGGGCTGCATCATTGGAAAGAATCAAATGTACAAACTTCAGTTCACACTGCCTTGCCATTCAAGCTTCATTCAGACTTTAACATGAATCATTTTGGACCTTAATGAATTGCATCATGGGCATGTACATGCCCATGCACTCGTGCCATTCACATTGCCAATTTTGGACAGATTTTGAAGTGTGCAAATGTCATTCCCTTTGGCTATAAATAGAAGGCTTATAAGCTCATTTGAATCAGGCCTTGCGCGCCAGCTTTGCCCCTCCAATTCAAACCCTCTCATTCTAAAGGAAAACCTGAAAAATTTCAATTTGAAATTTGAGTTTGAATCTCAACTGTTGGAGATTCAAGAACTCCAGGACCCACAACCTTGCAACCTCTCCAATCACTTCTTGCTAACTTCTCAAGTGTGATCAAATCGTGTTTGAAGCAAGCAACATCAAGTTCTGCATATCATTGAAGGTAATTTTCAGAAAACTTCATCTCTTTGATTCTCACTCAATTCTACTCAATTCTCTTGGATCTTTGGTTGTCTGAAGTCCTACCAATGTAGGTAAGAAGATTGAGTTGCTTAGAGGTCAAATCGAAGCAACTCAGTTGATACACCTCAAAATTCAACTCCTCATATCTTTTTATATATTCGGAGTTAGTTGAAATTGAGGTCAGATTTGTGCTCTACGCCATTTTTTATTTCAGATCATGTCCTCCTTTTTTATTTTGGTGATGGTTGAGGGTGAACCAGTCCGGTGAGGTCCACCGGAGAAGAAGACCGGAGTTACAGCTCCGGCGGTGCGTTGGCACGTCTCTCAGCCATAGGATCCATCCAATTTGTTTTAATCCTGAGCGCTCATTGTGATTACCATCCCTGCAGCGTGCTGACTCGTGTGTTTTGTGGAACGCGCGTTTCAGGCCACTTGATCTGCCACCTCAATTAATGAGGGAGATCAAGTGGCTCACGTTTTTTTAATATTTTCTGATTTTCTTTTATTCATTTTATTTTTATTAATTCATATTAATTTTAATATTGATCCAAAAAATATGAGTTTCACCAAAAAATTTCAAATAATTTCCTCTTTCATATTTTGAATTAAATTTATTTTTTGGATCATTATTAATATTTTTCATGATTTAATTGATTTTGTGTTTGTTTTTAATTGTTTAAAAATACTTTTAAGTCTTTAAAAATTCTGAAATTTTTTCTCCAAGGTCCTTTGACCTATGATAAATCTCATGGCCATTTCTTTGGTGTTTTGATGAGGTTTTAGGATTTTGATAAACAATATTTAATTTAAATGTATTATTTTAGTCTTTTTAATTTGAATAAATGCCAATTAATTGTGTTGACCAATTGTGATGACTTATTTGAGTTTGACTCTTGTTGTTGGGCTTTGGTCAAGGTTGATTTGTCTTTGTCAAGTTAATATCATTGGATTTAGGGGATTGATGGAATGTACATTCCATCTCCCAAAATGAATGGATGATATTAATTTGGTAAAAGTTCTTCTTTGACCAATTTGAGTTTTGATCCATTCCCCCCCCCCCCCCCCCCTCTTCATCTCATTCCCGTTCTTTATGCATTCATCTCATTTGGCATATGATATCTCAAAGTCCCAAGGCTAGTTGATTGAAAAATCAACATAAGTATGGATGAGATTAGGTCACCTCTTTTGCATATTCTTTTTGTGTGTGGTATGTTTCATGAGCATAGTCCATTATACCATGTCTCTAACATGCATTAACACCAAAATTCTATTGCCCGACCTCAAATAGTTGTGACTTCTACATAAGTCCAATTACGATATCTTAACATAGCGCTAAATTTGTGACACAAAAAGGCATAGCATTCTAGTTAGTGAGATTGTAAGTCTCCCCTCTTTCATGGTACTGTGTGGAAACTTGGCCTTTTTTCCTTCCTTTTGGAAGATGTCTTGGTTCAAGGATCCATGCTTGTGATAAGTGAGTTGAGTGTTCTCTAAAGAATGACTAAAAAACAAAAAGCAAAAGAAAAATAATACTAACTTCTAACTCATTAACAACTAACTTTTAATGTCATTTAATTTTAGTCTTTATTCATTTGCCATTATTCATACCATTCTAATTGTTTATGTTAATGCAATTTTCACTTTGTCCACTTGGACCATATTGTGCGATATATTCTATTTTGTGTATACTTTGTTTGTTTGTGTGGTCTTTGACCATTAATGTACATAATAACAACAAAAATCCTAAAAAAAACTTTTGTGTGGATTGTTGACTTGATCTTGGACAAATGGACTTAGAATTTAGGCAACATTCCTATGCTAAAGGACTTGTCCAATGCCAACTTTCATGTAACCAAGTGCTTGGGATTTGAAACTTCATCTGATACATCATTGAAGATCCATTTGAGTTCATCTGTAACATGATCATTGTGAAGCTGTTATTTTGAGCCTGTGACTTATGAATTCATCTGTTACATGGGCTATCTTGAAGAAGATCATGGAGTGGCTAAAGCTTGGATGTGGCTATCTTTATTTGATGTCTTTCTCTTCAAGATTGATATAATTGTGCGTTTGTGTGTTGCTTGATTCTAAATGTCCAAGGGAATTTGGGTTTCTATTAACATTCTTGTCTATTGGATTGCTACCCATTGGTCAGATCTTTTCAACCCTTAACTTTTAATTTTGTGCATAGGATTAGTCTCTTCATCTCCTCCCCGTTTCTTTAATTTCAAAATCCCTCCCTCATTTTTTTAAAATTTTCTTTGCTTGAACTAGTTTTGTTCTAAACTTTGACCACTTTGCAAAAGATAGAAACTTTGGCCTTATGCCATTGCATTTTCAAACTCATTTTCTTAAATCAAACTTGTAAATATACTTAACTATACTTGACTTAAAATTTTCAAAAGCCAAAAAGAACTAACTCATTCAAACCATTTTAGGCCTTTGTGCCTTTCAAACTTAATTTTTGTTAAAAGCAATGCATCCACTTTGAAATTTGTATCACGAACTACGAGGTTTTGATCCCTCATTTTTATGTTGGTACGTAGGCACAAGTCCGAAGGTCTTGTCAAACACAAAAATATAATTAATGAATTCTTTTCTCATCCCCCCATTCTATTTGTTTGTAAATATCATTTTGTACCAAATACATATGCGCACAAAAAGAGCTCCCTAGGAGTACCTAGGACACTCTGGGTGCTAACAACTTCCCTCTGTGTAACCAACCCCCTTACCTGTAATCTCTGACATTTTATTAGTTTTGATTTGAAAACTTCTTACTTTTGGGTTTTGTTCGTACTTTTTCCCTTTTCCCTTGGAAACAATAAAAGCGCGGTGGCGACTCTTGTTATTTGATGTCTAGCTTATCCATAACTTGATAATCATGAATTTATCGCTATAATATGGATATCTCATAACTGATCAAGGTGATGTATTACTCATGTATCAAGATGAGCATGTGACCTACCAAGAGGCCATAATTGGTCCCGAGTCTACGAAATGGCTAGAAGCCATGGAATCTGAAATGAATTCCATGTACACAAACCAGGTTAGGACCTTGGTAGAGCCTCCTGTAGGAGTTAACCCTATAGGATGCAAGTGGGTCTTCAAAAAGAATACTTACATGGATGGTAAAGTACATACCTATAAGGAAAGACTGGTTGCAAATGGATATAAACAAATTCATGGGGTTGACTATGATGAAACCTTTTCACCTGTTGCAATGCTTAAATCTGTTCGGATTTTACTTGCTATCGCTGCATATCATGATTATGAAATATGGCAGATGGATGTCAAAACTGCTTTCCTTATTGGGAATCTTCTTGAGGATGTGTACATGACACAACCTGAAGGATTTGAAATACTAGAAGAAACCCAAAAGATATGTAAGTTACAAAGATCAATCTATGGATTGAAGTAAGCTTCCAGAAGCTGGAATCTTCGTTTTGATGAAACAGTAAAATAATATGTATTCATCAAGAATGAAGATAAGCCTTGTGTCTATAAGAAGATTAGTGGAAGCATGATCGTCTTCCTGGTATTATATGTAGATGACATATTACTCATTGGAAACAATGTCCCTACCGTGCAACAAGTAAAGTCTTGGTTGGGAAAATGCTTTTATATAAAAGGACCTAGGTGAAGTAGCCTATATATTAGGAATCAGGATCTATAGAGATAGATCATAAAAACTGCTTGGCCTAAGTCAGAGTACATACATAGACAAAATGCTGAGACACTTTAATATGCATGATTCCAAGAAAGGATTCATACCTATGCAACATGGCCTGTGTCTATCAAAAACACAATCCCCTTCAACTAAGGAAGAAAGGGATCACATGAATAAGATTCCATATGCATATGCAATAGGATCTATCATGTATGCCATGTTATGTACTCGACCAGATATCTCGTATGCTTTAAGTGCAACGAGTAGGTACCAATCTGATCCCGGTGATGCTCATTGGGTAGCTGTCAAGAATATCCTTAAGTATTTGAGAAGGACTAAGGACTCATTCTTGATATATGGAGGTCAGGAAGAGCTTTCCGTAATTGGATACACCGATGCTAGCTTCCAGACAGATAAGGATAACTTTAGATTGCAATCTGGTTATGTGTTTTGCTTAAACGGTGGCACTGTGAGCTGGAAAAGTTCAAAGTAAGATACAATTATTGATTCTACAACCGAGGGCGAGTATATTGCTGCCTCAAGTGCAGCAAAGGAAGTTGTTTAGATCAAAAAGTTTATTAGTGAACTTGGCATAGTTCCTAGAATTATGGATCCCATTGATCTCTATTGTGATAACAATGATGCTATCGCACAAGCTAAGGAGCCTAGATCTCACCAACGATCCAAACACATACTTAGGCGTTATCACCTCATTCAAGAGATAATAGATAGAGGAGATGTGAAAATATGAAGAGTACCTACACTTGACAATATTGCTAACCCACTGACAAAGCCTCTTACGCAGCAGAAGCATGATGACCATACTAGATCTACGGGCATTAGGGGTATGCCTGATTGGCTCTACTGCTAGTGGGAGATTGTTGGTGTAAGCCCTAGAGGTCAATACTTTTGGTACTTGTATCGAATTATTTATTAATAAAAGACTTTTTCTTTATTATGTTTGTTTAATAAAGTCCTTAGAATAGCTAGTCTGTTTAATGTATCAAGTGTGACTTAATCATGAGATCCCATTAAACATAAGGACACTATTCTTAAATTATCCGTAGTCGAGATTTGTTATGAAGTGGGATAACATTAAAGCATTAAGATTATTATGTATATAGACTGCTAATCACATCTCATGGATCATGGATAAGGAGTTATCAAGTCTTAAACATAGGTATGAATATTAAGAGTAATATTTATAATGGATTGACCCGCTATGAGAATACTATATAGAATGTTATACAAAGTGTCATAAGTTATTCTCATGGTGATAGTGGTGTATACCACCCTTCGACCTAAAACCACTATGGATCATAGATGTAGAGTCGAGTGCCTTATTGCTGATCAAACATTGTCCGTAACTGGATGACCATAAAGACATATGATGGGTACTCAACGAAGCATGTTGAGGGACATGAGTGACCTTGATGGAATTTTCCCATCCTACGTAACAGGATGAATGTCTAAGGGCCCAATATTGAACTAGACAAGGATGACACGATTTATGCCTTGTGTTCAATATAGACATAAGGGCAAAAGGGTAATTATACACATAAGTATTATCATGAAAGGATTTATCATGTCACATGATATATTAGTGTCTTGGGTAGCAGTGATGTGTTGCTAGATACCGCTCACTGTTTATTATGTTAAATATGTGATTTAATATAATTGCCAATGCCGCGAAAACCTACAGGGTCACACACAAAAGGACGGATTGATGAGAGATAGAGTAAATAAGGAACACCGTAAGGTACGGTGCACTTAAGTGAATTGTAGAACATCGTAAGGTATAATGCACTTAAGTAGAATACGAAATATGGTAAGGTACCACATGCTTAAGTGATTTTGGTATATCATAAGATATGGGTCACATCACATACACTTAAATGGGCATTTTAGATTACATCCCACACAAGTGGTTCTATAAATAGAACCCTTGTATAAAAGCATTTAACCAAATGAAATTTCATTTCTCTCTCTCTCACTCAAAGCCTTCATTCGTAGCAGCTAGCACTGAGACTGAAGGAATCTATTTGTGTGGACTGAGTAGAGGCGTTGTCACCATTCAACGTTCGTGATCGCTCCTTAGATCTGCATCAAAGATTTCAATCACCACAAGAGGTAACGATTCTATCACTGATCATGCCCATTCATAAGGATCAGTAAAGGAGAAAAATTTTAAATTCCGTTGCATTTTGGATCGCTATTCAGCTTTAGTTTGTATTGCGTCAATTTTGCAAACAACTTTTTCAAACGAATAACATGCTCTTCTTTAGTCTGAGACTTGACAATCATGTCATCCACGTAGAATTCAATCTCCTTATGCATCATATCATGGAAAATAGTTACCATGACCCTTTGATAGGTTTCCCCAACATTTTTCAGGCCGAAAGGCATCACCTTGTAATAGAAAGTGCCCCATGGTGTAATGAAAGTTATTTTCTCCATATCCTCGGGAGACATTTTGATCTGATTATATTATGAGAATCCATCCATAAAGGAGAATACAGAGAACTGAGTTGCGTTATCTATCATTACATTGATGTGAATTAAAGGAATGTCATCTTTGAGACTATCTCTATTCAGATCCATGTAGTCTACACACATCCGAACCTAGCCATCTTTCTTCGGAACTGGCACAATATTAGCAATCCACTGCGGGTATGATGCAACAGCTATAAAACCTACATAGAACTACTTCTTGACCTATTCTATGATCTTGACAACCATGTCTAGTCGAGTCCTTCTCAGTTTCTGATTGATGTGCGAGCATTCCAGCTTCAACGGTAGCCTGTGCATAACAATGTCGTTTTCGAGTCCTAGAACTTTGTGATACGACTGTAATACCCCAAAATTTACCCTTCATTTTTCTTGGAAGCATGGGATTATGTTTCACATTTCATTGGCATCATATTAGGTCATACTCATTGCATACTGCATTAGTGACTTGGGAATCAGGTTTTGATTGATCACTCCTTAACAGAAGGGACCCACACAAAGCAAGATTGAGAATTGGACTTCACTTTCTAAATATACAAGTATCAAGGGTCTCAAGGTAGTCCAAGTGCCTTATTATGGTCCACAATTCATCAGTGAAGGATTCAGAGCTATCAGAGTGTTCATCTGGATTTAATCAGGAAATTAGGGTTTCATGGCTACCTGCTGTCGCATCCGCGAAAAACAACCGGCGGACTGAAACAAAACACAACACAGAGCCGCCACCGTGCGTTATTTATCCCAAAGGAGGGAAAGGAAACGCTCAGAGTAAACCTGGGAAAAGCATGGTCTCGCGACCAAAGAGAAAGGGTAAGGGAGTCGGTTACGCAAGGGGAAGGTATTAGCACCTCTCACGTCCGTCGTACTCGACGGGATCCACGCTCTAAAGAAAGAATAGGTTGCTAAAACAAACATCACACACACACACACTGAAGACAACACAGGTGGGAGAAGGGGGAAGAGGGCTCGCTAGGACATCACATCCTATGCCTACGTATCTCGTCTGGAACGAGAATCAGAGCTGCCGTAGTTCGGCTCACGCACGCCAAACAAGACACACACAAACACAGGCAAACCTGGAACCCGAATGCCAATCGCTGGACTTACATCGACTTCCGAACCAAACAAACACACTCAGGATACGGACAGCCAATCGCTGGGCTTACATCCATATCCTGACACACACGAGAATTAACAAGCAAACACACACAAAAAGAAAAAAGTGCCCGGAGAGACCTCGCACGGTCTCCTGCCTACGTACCTCATCTGGTATGAGGATCAGGGCGACGTAGTTCCCCTGAACGGGAAAGAAATTCTAGCCAGAAACCAAGGGGAGACCCACTACTAGGGAGCTGTACTCGAGCCTAGTGTTATCATGCATCATTGCCCTATGTTATGGTTTCTACCTACTTGCACATCAGCAAGCTAATCCTAACCAGGAAGCAAACACACATGCTCAATCAAAATAAAGCAAACATTCACATAGCACACACTATATCCAGTCAAGTGAGGCTCAAACAAGGGTGGACTGCCGAGGCAAGTCATCTGTACAAGGTAGTGTTCGCTCTTAACCCTGACATTGAGAGTCAGGGTGAAGCAGATGAAAGGTGAGTGAAGATGAGACTTCACAGCTCTTATCCCTGTCCAGGGAGAGCTTCAGACAAAGGAGCGTGGGTCCAGAATGGAGGAACCCTTCTACGCTCAAGACTCTGACTCGACTGTGCAACAGCACAAGATCTTGGGTTAATGTCCCAATGCATCAACACAGTGGTGTGAGCAGAGGGACGACTCAACAGAATAGCGGGAGATAAATTGCGTATCTCTTTTGTCCGCCAATTGCCTTAATCAAGGTCTTTTCCTGCTTGGGGACAAAAGTAAACAATCACAAACATCGCCTCTTAAGGAGGACTTCAGACAGTTGCCTGGCTAAATAACAAGCCAGGTCTTCCAGACTACATGGAGACAAGAGAGTCTACCTCAACTGGTTTATACAACCAAGCAGCAGCACAACAAGTTCTTAAAGAACTAAAGCGACTAATGTACCTGAAATCAATCAAGCACAGTCAATATTCCAGACAAACCAACATTAAACAGCAAAAGTCAAACAGTTAATATATACAGTCAACCAATGCAATGTGCAAAGCACAATCAACTCAATTGAGCCAAGCATCCTACAAAACACACAAGTTAGTTTACAACAAGCAACCAAACTCAATTCAATCAACTTGCATTTTTCTCCTTAAGGCATTTGCATCTCAACCTGAAACACAATTCAAAAGTGAGAAACAAGACCACTAGGCCAAGCCTAGGGTCCAAAGGAGATGAAAAATCCAAAACAGTAAGTGAAAATTATCCAAAATCACAATCAAACAATTTAAAAGCAAAACCAATTGGTCCCATGCTCATATCAATCACCATTATCATTTTATGCACAAAATAGCATCAAACATGCAATTTGCAACTTCAAAAGACCAAACAGAAAGATCTCAATCAAATCAATATCAAAACAGCTCAATAAATTCCACAAAAATTCCAACCTAAACAGAACACATTCAATGAGTAGCATATCAATTTTCAGCTCATTTGGATCAATGGAAGTATGGAAATTAAATTCACTAAGTTCATACAAGTTCAAGCAAGCCAACACAAGGCATCAAAACAAGTATCAAATTCCATAAATCATAAAACAGTGACACAACAAGATAAATGAATGGGATCAAAACCACAATGACCTATAATGTGTCTACAATCCACATGTCAAATTTCACACTCATCCAATTAATGATCAGAATTTCACAAAGCAAATGCCAACATGTGTCACAAAAAATCACAAAATGACCAAACAGAAGGAAAAATTCCAATCAAAATAGGAAATGCCATCAATAAATCCAGAAAAATTCACATGTATTCTCAACATACCAATGCTCAATCATGCAAAAAATTGGCTCAATTCAATGTTCACAAGCAAGGCAAATAAAATCATGAAGTTCAACAAGCTTGGTGTGACAAAAATTGTCACACCTCTAATCAAAAATTCATATCTCATCAACCAAGTATCCAAAAATTACAAACTATACATCAAAATCACCATCAAAGAGTCCAGAATATGCACAAAAAATTTCATCCATTTCTTTAGAAGCATCATCATTTCATGAGTGATATGGCATGGCATGTACAAAATGAACACATTCAAACAATCCCTAAGCATTTTTAATTTTCACACGTGCACAAAAATCACAAAAATCATCATTAAAATCTACACATTACAAGGAGCATGGTGAAAAAAACCTCACAAAAATTGGACAAGAAATGAATCATCTATGAATTTTCTAAGTTGATGCATCAAAATGAAATACAATTGCAAAAAGAAAATGAAATAATAAAATGAATTAAACTAGAAATGGCATAAGCGTAATTTTGAGGAACACGACCAAAACGGCGTCGTGCTCATTAAAACGCTGGCGTGTTGCTATTGGACAGGACGCGCGGGAAACAACATTCAAACCAAGGCCAGGCGAATTGAAGATCTAAGCGCGTTCTTGAACTGTTCTCCGTCGTGTTCATCAAGACGATTTCCAGAAAATGCAAAACGAGCAAATCTCAACCAAAATCAACAAATCATACATCAAAATGACCGGTGAATCACGTACATCATGGATATGAAATGCATTTAACCTAATTCCAACTACACAGCACGGATCGAGCGAAAAAACAAATTCACATCAAACTTCAATTCGATATCTCTCTCTCAATGCTTAATCAAAATCAAAACCACGAGCATCATGTTGATCTATGTTAAACACTCTACAAAACGCATATCAAGATTCAAGCAATGGAGATTTTCGAAACTCTACCTCTTGGAGATTGCAGGTCACGATTTGTGCTTTTCCACGTGTAAAAACCAAAAACAGATGAAGCCTGAAGCTATGGAAGTTGATTAGAGTGATCAGCTTGGCTCGAAACAGCTCCAAGTGCAAGAATCATGAAGATGCCATTGTTGTGCAAGCTTTGGACAGTTGGAATTCTTGAAGATTTGGCCACGAATTTTGCAAAACAGTTACTCACAATTACATGTAGAGCATGGATCCACGAAGAATCAACCAAAATGATGAAGAATTCATGAAGAAATGTGAAAAAAAGTGATGAAGTTTTGAGAGAATTTGAGAGGTTTTGATGAAAAAGTTTGTTGCAATCTTGGAGAATGTGATTGTGATTACCAATTCTGTTACAATTAAGGTTATATACCAAGCTTAATCCACCTTGCTAATCACAATTAGCAAATCCAAGTGAATTAGTGTTAATGTGGTTTTAAGTGAAAGTCCAAAAATGACCTTTTCAAATTGGTAATGTAACAGTAAAATGACAGTTCACACAAGTCATATTTGGCATTTGGAGTGTGTTGGAAGTGGTTTCATGTGCATTGGCCTTGTATTTCTCAATTTCACTATCTCACACCAAAAATTCAAAAGAATTCACTTAAAAAATGACTTTTTGCCTTGACCATTTTTGATGAATTTTGATTATGCATCATGAAAGTACATGTGAAATGGGGTTTGCTCAAAGAAAGATCATCCATTTTGGCCATTCCATGTGAAAGTTATGCCACTTTGATTTTAGGCATTTTTTTGAAAATGATTAGACCATAACTTGTAAACCATACATGAGAAATTCAAGTTCTTAGACTTTTTAGAAAGGTGAGAGCAAGATCTACAACTTTCATGTTGAACAAAATTTCATTTGAAGCATTTTTGGACACGTAATTTTGAAGTGAAAAACTTTCCATTTTTGGAAACTTTCATTACAAGTCACTTTCTATTTTTGGAAACTTTTCTCCTGACTTTATTTTCTTCATTCTTGACGATTGAAATGTCAAATGAAACTTGTTTCAACATGAATGAAGTGTATCCAACTCTCTCCCACCTCCAAATCCATAAAATCAAGCACAGTTGACCACAGTTGACTTTTTCAACTGATAGATGAATTTGGCAATGCACTGATCAAGTTGAGCCCCAATCCTCTGATGAAATGGCTCAATGATTAAACCCTAGCTTCCATAAGCTCAATATAATCACAGGATGATCCCCATATCCATTGTAGACCCCATCTCCTTGCCATGCCCTGATTGGCCCAATGCAACTGATTAGGGTTGACTAGTGGTCAAAACCCTAATCTCAAGGTATCTGATCAATCTCTTGAACCTCTTGGATGATAACAAGACCATGATGATGATGATGTATCATTTCAACCAAGATGAAGATCAATCTCCTTGAGAATCAAAACCCTAATTTGACACACCAACCTTCAGATGGTTAATGATCAGTCCACTCAATCAATGAAACCCTAGCTTGCATCATGACCTCTTCATCTTCTGACCAAGACCTAGGAGGATGATTTGCACAATGTAACCACATGATATGCAATTATGCAATGCCTAATGACCTGAAATGCAATGCAATATGTTAAGCTAGTCCCAAGAGAGGAGGGCAAATTTTGAGGTGTTACACCTGCAACAAGCAATGGTTGGTTGTAAGTAGAGGAGATTATCCATGTCATGATTGGAGAGACATCTTGGCCTAGGAAGATTCACAATTATCTCAGAAAGATCCATTGGTAATCAGTGCAATCAGTTCTTGATCATTTTGCCCTAAAACTAGGGTTTGGCATAAAATCAGTTTATTTCTGATTCTTTGGGTGAAACTATTTTCCATGGCTCTCCATATGTCCACAAGGGTCTACATACAAAAAATCAGCTCTTTATTTGAGCTAGAAGTGCCTCAATTGATCAATGGAATCGGGAATAAGACAGTTTGGGAAAAGTCAACTATGGGGCCAGAAAAGTCAACTCCTGACATTTTGAGAGTGGAATATCAAAATCCATGCCTAAGGGAGCCTACATGTGAAATTTGATCAAGGTTGGATCATGGACTTATCATTTAATCAGGAATTTGAAAAGTTACTTAATTTGGAAATGGTTGACTTTCCATTTAGGGCAAGTTTTCATGATTGTTGCACTCACTTTAAGCCCATTTTCCATCAAGATGAAAGCTCCATTTGAAAATTTCTCCAACATGAAAGTTGTTCCTCTTGTTCCAAGCTTTCTAGAGATATAAAGTTTGCTCCATTTGGATCAAAATTGAGAAAGTTATGCTTGGTCAAAGTGAGACATTATTTTAAGACACTTGGAAAAAAATTTAAGTCCCAAAATCTGCAAAATTTATCAAGACTTCTTGGCCAGATTTCTTGCATTTCAAGGCATCTTTTGAAAATACTTTCTTCACAACAATTACACCATGCCATGTCCTCTTTCACATCCTTTTGGAATTATCCCATTTGGATCATTGGTTTGGGAGATGCACTCATCTAAAGTTGGCATCATGAACTGAATTTCTAGGAAGCATGTTAGGCCAAACTGGCCCAACCTTTTGGCATGATGAAACCTGAACTTTAAGGCTACTTTTCACATTCTTCCATTCATAATTTCCACTTGTGCTCAACATGAAAAATGTTAAGCTCCACGAACTCTTCCTACTGTTTGCATTGCCTTGCCATTTAGTCATGTTCTCATCAAGATACAAAGTCTCAAAGTCACCCTGTTGGGTTGTTTCCTTGCCAGACCAAGACATCCAAGTCATGCTGCAAAATCGACCAACCCACTTTCTTTACCTCATTTGGCCATGTACTCTCTTGTCCACTCACTTAAGTTTTGCCAAAATAAGAGATTTGCTCATACCACCTCACATTGCCACTTTTGCTCCAAATGCACATAACCAAAACAGATTGGATTTCAGCCCATTAGACACTTTAAACCCAACATATATAAGCACTAAAACCCTAACCTGAAGGGAAAAGGCTGTTATTTTCGAGCTAAGCAAGGTAAGGAGCAAAAGATCCATTTCATTCCTCTTCCATTTCACAAGCATTGAAGCACCAAGAGCAGCACATTTCTTCTTTCATTCCTCCACTATCAAGAAGCAGTGGACTGATTTCAACTAGGTAAGCATTCTACCACTCTCTTCCATGGCCATATTCCATGCTTGTTCATCATGTTTACCATGCTTACCATGCTTGCTTCATGTTGTTTTCCATTATGTCATGCTTGCGTCATGTTGATTTCTCATAATAACCATATGCTATGCTTGTTGCTGAAGCCCTCAATATGAGGCATTTTTCATGTTGATGAGTTTACACTATCCATATCCGTGTTCATGAGGGTGTCTTGTTGTCCATTTTTCTTCATGTTTGAGCCACTATTTTTACTGAAATAAGACACCATGATGTTCTACTCATTGCATACTTGAATTTTGCTTTTTATACCATGCCATTTGGTGCACTACGTTGGTTGCATTTCGTTGTGGAAAATGAGCAAAACACACTGCTGTTTCACGAGCTCCTTGCATGCATGGTGCTAGGGCTTTGGCTGGGTGAAGAAGATGAAACGTGTCACTCTGTAGGCCATTGGATTCGTCGCTCAGCTTTTAATCACATTCGTCCAACCGTGTTTTGTCTTGTAGCGTTTAAGTGATAGCATGACCGGTTGATAAAAGTCACATGGTTATTTTTAATAAAATGTACATTTTATTAAATGTCACGCGCTGAACTTTGTTTGGACCGGGCTTTGCTACGCGCTATCTACACCTCCCACATGCCTGGCCCATGATCCATTCACCTTTATTTTCATTTTCATTTTTAATTCACATTTTTATTTTCTACTTTGTTTTTTAATTAATAAAAATATTTTATTTATTCATAAAAATACCAAAAAATACTTTTCACATTTTTAATGTTTTATTTAATTTTTATTTTCATATTTATTTAATGTTAATATTTTATTTTAATTATTTATTTCAAGTGGATCATTTTAACACACTTTTTTTTCTTAATTTTATTTTCATGACTTCGAATTATTTTTAGTTCTTGATTTTTGGGATGAAGGTTGACCAATGTCTCATGGTCAACCTGACCTTTTCTTGGAATTTTATTTCCCATTTTCAATTTATTTTGGATTTATTTTTGACCTAGTTTGTTTGGTTGACTTTTCATTTGACTTCTGTTTTATTTCAATTAATTTATACACTAATTTTCATTATTTTTAAAATATTTTTGGGGGATGATGATGTCCTGACCCCACCTTACTTAGTTTATTTTTTCATAATTTTCTTGATTAATTTTCTATTTATTTCATATATTTTAAGTTAGCTTGACTTTTCAGTTGACTTTTCTATGATTGATGTTTAACTTAGGGATTGCTTATGGCAATTGAAGAGATCTTTTGATCCTCCATTGTTCATCTCATATGCCATGTATTAGAGGCCTTTCACCTTGATTTTATTTGGTCCTTACTTCATTTCCCGATTAAATTATTCAGTGATCCATTGTGTGCATAGTTTCATCTGTCATTTGTCACACTTGTTTCTTTCATCCATACTTCTATTGTTTGATTGTCTAACATGTTTATACTCTCATGCATTGTCTAATGCTCCTTCATTTCATTCTTTGATTATTTGATTTGATCATATACCTGCTTATTTATCTTATTGATTGATAACTGTTGCCTACTTGTATGATGTATGAGGCATATATTCTTATTTGTTTGATTGCCATGAACAATCCCCATCCATAACAAATGTACCCCTCTCCCATAAAGTGTATAATGTTTATTCTTCCATTCTCTATTCATCTGTTAATATAAGAATTAAAACAAACATCCGATAATCATTTCAAAACAAGATCAAAAGCTCGATCCAACGTCGAGTAATCATTTTCAAAACTTAACAGAACCGGCACGTATTCATCCATCCTTTTGTAAGTCGATTGCTTCATGCATCGTCATTTCTCTTGTAAGTCGATTTCTTCTGGCATCGCCATTTCTCTTGTAAGTCGATTTCTTCTGGCATCGCCATCTACCCTTACCCGTGACTTTTCTCCTTACTCCATTCTTCGACTCTTGTTCCGTTTAGGTAGCACCCATTAGGTAGAACCCTTTGTATGATAACATAGGTAAAATTCTCTTATTCTTTGCATGCTAACATTAGGTAGATGTTCCCATTTGTAAATCCTAACACATAGGTCCACATTGCATGACAACTCTAGGGCAGAGCTTCCCCATTTTTTTAGACCTTCCGTGTGTCTCCGATCTTGTGGCATGTCAATCCCTTCTATTGCAAAGAGGTAACTGCCTAAGACTCGATTCAGCGAGCTGCGACACCTACTGCTAGGACGTTGAACACATTGCCCACTTTCCTTTGACACAACTGGTGTCCTCTTTTGTAAGTCCATGTTCAGATGGCAATCCTTAACCCCTAGTTAGTCGAACTACGACAACTCTGATTCTCATGTTCAGATGAGATACGTAGGCACGAGATGTGATGTCTTACCGAGTTTTGATTGACAACTAACAACTAATCCTTGTTTGCTTTCGCCCTCATTGCGATTCTTTTCTCTCGCCCTCGTTGCGATCGAGACCTTCCCTTTTCTCTTGCCCTAGTTGCAATCGAGACCCTTATTCCCATAGTTAGTTGAACTACGTTTTGCTCTGATTCTCATTCTAGATGAGATACGTAGGCATAAGACGCGATGTCTTAGGGAGCACACTCCTCTTTAACCCATAGGTAGCCGAGCTACAAAGACTCTAATTCTCATACTCAGATGAGATACATATGTAGTGGATGTGACATCCGTGCGAGTCATTTTCTTTTGACCCCTCTTTTAGTAAATAGTACATTAGATAAACCTACACCCTTTAGACAAGAACAACAAGAGTGGATCCCGTAGAGTACTACGGATGTGTAGGGGTGCTAATACCTTCCCTTCGCATAATCGACTCCCGAACCCAAGATTTGGTTGCGAGACCTTGTCTTTTCCTTTCCTTCTCTTCAGGTTTTCTTCGATCGTTTCCTTTCCCTCCTTTGGGATAAATAACGAACGGTGGCGACTCTCCTGTCTTCTTTCCTTCGCCGGTTGTTTCTTTTTGCATCATTTTTTTAGGTTGCGACAATGACCAAACAAACACATACACATATTCATGTAGTATCTTGACTAGATCCTCTTTCACACTTTGATCCAAGGCGTCTCTGACCTTGACTTCCTTTCGATCCTTCTCAGTCCCCAGATTGATCACACCCACTGGTTCCTGATGAGGCTGAATCATCTTTTTCTCTTGCTTCAAAAGTCCGACCAACTCTTCTAGGAGTTTGCAGTCTTCTTCACCATCCTCTTCAGCTTGGTTAATTGGGAGGTCAAAGTCATAATGAATTATAGCATTGTCGTGTTCATTGGATTCAGTTATTAATGATCTGCATGGAAATGATTTTTTCTTTTTTAGAGGAAGTAATTTTGAAGAATGAAAGTGAAGTGGAATAAAAAATTGCCACTTTTAATTTTGTTTTTTATTTATTTGCAAAAATAAAATGATGAAAGACAGAGATCTCAAAATGTGCTTTGTATTGGTCATAAAGTTTAAACATTAAAACAAAATGGGCCCTACAAATCTATCCATATGCCTTGGACAGGGCATATGATTTTTTTGAAAACAGGAAATTACTTTGAACAAGAAACTATCTCCGGAACATCTGTTTCCTTCTAGTTAGTAAGAGCAGCATCCGGAGGTCCATTAAATACCATCTTGGACAAATCTGGATCTTCATCTTCAAGAGCATTCACTTGATCATCACTTCGAAAACCAGCTTTGGAGAATATTTCTTGGATGCTAGGAACCTTCCCCTTTTGTAACTTCTGATCTTTGAACTGTTCAACAGACGACCGATATCCCAATCCATAATTGTATTTAGTTTCTGGTAATTCAATCATTGTACCCCAGCTTCCAGAACAACCAGCTTCAACTACAACTTTCACATTCTTTCACGAGGACATGACCATCTTGGGTTCTTCAACAGGATTTGGATTTGTCTGGACCATATTCACCACTTCAAGGGCCTGAAGAGGAGTTTCAACAATTTCTTCATCTACCTAAATGTATCTGAATGTAGTCAGATGGCTGACAAAAATGTCTTCTTCTCCGGATATTGAAAGTAGCTTCCCAGAAGTGACAAACTTCAGCTTCTGGTGGAGTGTCGAGGTGACAACTCCAACAACATGGATCCACGGTCTACCTAACAGATAGCTATAGGAAGAACTAATATCCATTACCTGGAAGATAATACAAAAAGTTTGAGGGCCAATCAGAATTGGGAGGTCAATCTCCTAAATAACCGTATGCTTAGACCCATAAAAAGCTTTCACCACCAAAGCACTAGTTCTCATCTACACTCCTTCAATATTTAGTTGCGCCAGTGTAGTCTTCGGTAATATGTTCAAGGATGAACCTATATCTACCAGTACTCGAGCCAAAGTAACATATGTACATTGAATGGAAATGTGAAGCGCAATGTTATGTTCTCGTCCATTGGAGGGTAAATCATCATCAATGAACATCAGACAGCTACTAGCATTGAGGTTATCAACCACATCATCAAACCGATTAACACTAATATCATATGCTATGTAAGCCTCGTTCAAGACTTCAACAGAGCAGTCCTATGATCCTCATAACTTATAAGTAGAGAAAGAATGGAGATTTTTTGAAGAAGTCTGGTTGAGCTCTTCCAAGTCTCCCTTGAACCTCTTCATCATGTCCTCACAGAGTGAAACAAAATTGATTAAGGAGGGATGTTATCATTGTCTATGTTTTCTAAAGCATATCTTAGCATCAAAGGCACGTCCTTGGACATGCAATTACACAATTCTATCAAAGTAGAAAACTTGTCTCGATACTCCTCTTTGTTCATGCAAAAAATGAATAGTTTCTTCACAGGCTACCAAGCTAGCATTCACATCTTCCCTTACACTTAGCCAATCTTCACTTTCTTGCTGCAAAGAGTCATATCTGCCTCTCCAGTGTAGTTCCCACTTGTGAGCGATCTATAATTCTTGACACCTCTTTTTCAACGCCTCAGGTGAAATCCGAGAAGTAGCCCAAACACTCTCTTTATAGCGGCGCTCCTGCTCTTCCCTTACTCTGGATTCTTGGAGAGAAATGCTGAGCTTATCTATCTAAGCTTCAAGAGTTTCTCTCATCTCATTCTTATGTTGTGTGGAAAGATTCCACCATTTCTCTTTTTCTCAAAAATTCCTCTCTTCCTTCTTTAGTTGGCCCTTGACGGTATCCAAGCAACTGTTGGCCTGATCCAACCCATGCTTGATTTTTTTCTCTCTTGTATTCATCTTTATCAGTCCTTTCCACATTTGCTTGGAGTTGTGTTTTCTTCCTCCCAAACCCCCACTTCTGATTATCCTTTTCTTCAGTAATTTGGAGAAGGCCAAATCGTAGCTCTTCATTCTCTTTTTCCAACCTTTAGATGACAACCTTGAGCTCTTTAGCTTCCTCCATAGTGATGTGAGTAGGCTCTGGAAGACTTGTATGCATGTGAGGCTCATAAGGGTATGGTAGTTTGTCTTGAATAACTCTGGCTTGGACCTAACTCATATACGACTCTCTAGTTATACAGTTATTCTTCCCTCGCTCATTCCTTCCCTCTCTACAAACCTTGGTCCAGGCATGACCTATCCTCTTTACAAGATCAAAGTCCTTCACTCCTTTGCCCAAAATGAAACCTTCTAACAACTTGTCTCCTGGTTTGTCATCCATAGTAAAATCAAGTTTCCGCATAGTAAGCTCAGGGTTGTAATGATGCAACCTCGGGTTCCTATGAGTGGCATATTACGAAAGTTGCTGAACTTGACAATCATATCTATATCATCATAAACACGGGAGTACCAAGAGATGTCAACTGCAGTGAGAGACATGATTCTTCGAGATCACTTGAGGTTATCCTTGTTCTGAAAAAAAGGCCATTCGCTCAGTAAGTGAGATAAGAACCATTTATATAGAAAAGAGCGCAACACTGGACCATCCCCCATTCTTTTTATTTCACTAATGGATGGAGTGATAAACATCTGCAAGCAAGGTGAGAATGGGATTCCCGAGCAGGAAGATGCATATAGAAGTCATGTCCACAAAATCGTCAATATTCGGGAACAAGACAATCCCATAGATTACTAAGGCTAGTATAATATTGAAGGAGACCCAATCTCCTTTACTTTTGAAGGCTGGAGATTTTCCCACTAAGAACTTCATAGAGAAGCCCAAAGTGTCTCCTTTTGGTCCAAGATTTGCTTTCACTTCTGCCTTATCCAAATGTAGAGTTGAAGCTATTAGTTGATGTTTAGGTAATTCTCCTAGACCGGTGTAAGGGACTTCATCCTTGATATTTATGTCTGCTATATGTGAGAACTATTCCAGTGTTGGCGTAAACTGGAAGTCCTGGAAGGTGAAACACTGCAAGGAAGGATCATAGAATTCTACCAAAGTGAAAATGGCCCAAGCATCCACCTCAATGTTCATGATAGTCAAAAGGTCACCATACTCAACACATAAGTTGTTCCATATGATTTTGGTCACATATGAGATCAACCCCTTAATCAATCCTAGCTTTGTATTCCTGAAATTCAATGAATAAGTACTTTTCTGATTGTTGCCCATGTCTTCTGAATGCCTACAATCAACAAAGTCTCTAGGTTCCTTGGAAATATGCACATGCTCAATGTGTTATTATCATGAAATGCTCATGTTTATGTATGTACAGTTGGGTATGTGATCATTGGAACATTCTGATTAATTGTTTCATGGAGGTAAAGTTCCAGGAATAGGAAATCCAACCACAAGTAGGCTATAGGGTTTAAAAGGTTCCTAAAGTCATTGACCCAATTCAAGAACATTATAGTCAGAATGACTAATCTTAAGACAATAATATCTTAAAGACGATCTATTCTAGGTGAGGTCTTTGTATTAACCCAATGATTCCTAAGTCTTGCAGGTCAACACTACACAACCATCGACTCCACAGTTCTAGACACGGTTCCTAGAGTCATGGATCCCATATGACAATATTATCGTCAGAACGACTGATCGTAAGATAATAATATCCTTAAAAGGAATCTATTCTGAGTGAGGTCTTCACATCAACCTAACGAGTCCTAAGTCTCATAGGTCAACACTACACAACCATCGGTCCTAAAATCCATGGGTTCAGGGTTCTACAAAAGGTCCTCAGAATCATAGATGGAGGTTGAAAATATCATCGCCAAAACGACTAATCGTAAGACAGTAATACTTTCAAGGGATCTCATCTGAGTAGTGAGTCTGATGTCTCACAGGTCAATCCTACGCAACCACCACCCTAACTTAAGCTTTTCTCATAGCTCGAGTATAGAGCTTTTCCTCACACAAATGCCAATAGTCCAGAAAGCTCCAATGATACCATATGACAATAATATACAATAACTGGAAATATAGATAATAAATGCGAGTAAAGATAAAACAAATAAGAAGCAAACAAATAGATAAAAGTAAACACTCAAACACAAAACAAACAAAACTAGGGTGGACTAGCCCTGGAGAAAAGTCCCCAGTAGAGTCGTCAACTATCGTGATGTGAAAAATACTTGAGCGTAAGGAACACTCGAAATACAAAACAAATTAGAGTCGCCACCAAAATTTATTTATTCCCGAAGAGGGAAAAGGGAAAATATTGATAAAACCCATAAAAATAAAAAGAAATGGTCGTCGCAACCAAATCGGGTTCGGGAGTTGGTTATGCAAGGGAAATGTATTAGCACCCCTCACATCCATCATACTCGATGGGACCCATTTAGTTAGTTTCGTGTAAGAGTGTTAGCATGATATTAGTTTGTGATCTTCTACCAATCGAGTGAGAAAATAGAGAGAAAGACTTAGGTTTTTTTTAATATTAATGTGTCTTATAAGATTTCTCAATCCTGCTCCTACATTTCTCCAGGTGCTATAGAGAACTCAAGGCTACATAGTTCTACTAAAAGAGAACTACTAGATTGATTGCTTTTAATAGAGTGATGCTTGGATCATATTTGAGTGATTAAACCTTTACTTGCTGCTCACTCTTGGAGGCTGAAGTATTTGTTTGTTTCGCGTCAAAATGGATAAAGCATACTCTTTTTTGAAAATGTTTTTGGGGTCTTACAAGGGCAGAAAACAAGTTTGATTAGTTTGAGTTGATTTTAAGTGGAGACAAGCATCCAAACAAAGAGCTCTACTACAGTGCTCAAATGCCCGAAAAGGAAGAGACCTAAGCCCAATCACTCTCTTTTCATCCAAAATTTTATTTATGAAAAATGTGTAGCAAATTAGGTCAAAGTTCATTAACAGAAGACGATTATTCAGACAAAGAGCTCTAATGCAGTGTCCATATAATTGGGAAAGAGAAGGTCGATACCCAATCAATATTTTTCTTCTATAAGAGAAATGACCTAATTCTGGTAATTATTGTATTTTAATATGGAAGACGAATGTTCGAACATGGAGCTCTACAAAAATATCCTAACATTCGAAAAAGAGAAAGTCTAAACCTAACCAGCTTCTTCCATTTTATTGCGAAAAGCTTTTAAAAAATAGTGGGACGACTTGATGTTGGATCAAGTGTCCGAAGTTTACTTATGAAAAGAATTTGGACGTGGCAGGATTATGCTCGACTTTGTATTAAATTTGGATTTAATTTGGGAAAAAGAATCGACGTTGGATCGAGTGTTTGTTTTTGTTCTTTTTTCTGAAAAGGGTTGATTTTAATCTTTTGTTAATAATGAACTGATACAATAAATTAATTGAAAGTGGTAACTTTGTTACATATTTATGGGAATGGGGGTGCAATTTATCGAATGGGGATACAACGTAATAATTAAACGATACCAACTTTGAAAGACAATTGTAAATAAAAGAATCTCATAGTAAGAAGGCCCAAGAGAAAGACAAGAGACTTGAAGTAAAAATCAGAAATTGAACTACATAATTTAGCTATGTTAAGAAATCGTAAATAAATTCATGTAGGAATCACCCTATCTAAGGTCGGTCAACAAGACTCTATGCCCTTAAGAAATTTTTGAAGTTAAGTTGAATTTTTAACACAGAAGTTGCTAGGCATTTGTGAAAAAATGATTTTAAGCAACAAAAAGAAACAAAAATTAAACTAAAAGAATTTAGCACTATGTTAAGAAATCATAAAGCGATTCATGTAGGAATGATCATATCTAAGACTGGTCAATACAATCTATGCGTTCAAACGTGTTTGGAGGCAAAATCAATTTTGTGCTCCAAATTCACATTGCAATGAAATCAAACAGTAATAACCCAAAATAAATTTCTTATTCGCGAATTATATACACTGATTAACTAAATGTAAACAATTAAAAACTAAAAAAATAATCAACAAAAAAATTATCAAAATAAAATATCAATTTAAACTAAATAAATGTTTAAAAAAAAGAAGAAAAAAAATAACAAGAGAGAGAGAGATGGCCCAACCCACATAATATACTAAAAAACCTAATTAAGATATTCATTAAATAAAAATAATAATAGAAAAAAAAATCACATGCTACAATAGAGGGGAACTACCCATATTGATGAAAGAATGTGACCGATTCTTTTTTATAAAAAAAAAACTACAAATACTATGAGGGCACGTGGCTTTTTTTAAATTATGATAGTGTTTCGGTGATGATCATGAAACTGTTGTATTATGTGTTTGAGTTATGAAATTACAATGGAGGGAGTTACACGGTGGGGGAAGTTTGTTTTGAGTGAAGGTGGTGGAGAGTGTATGTTTGTGTTGACGGGTCACTGAAAATGGAAGGTGAGGAAGATGATTGAAGTGTTAGTATGATGGTTAATAACATTGGTGTTTTGGTTGTTGTAAGTTGGTGGGGAGGCGAGAATGTGTGTGTATGTATTGTTGTTGTTTAGATGGTGGTGTTGAAGATAAAAGAAGATGGTGGTGATGCGGTTTAGGAAAGGATAAGAATGAGTGAGGTAGAGGGATGAAGAAGGTACGAAGAAGAAAAGATGATGGTGATGACGTTGTGTGGGTAAGGAAGAGGTGATGGTTGATGTGTGATGATGGAGAAGAAAGAAATATATTTTCTCTTTACTAAAAAGAAAACAAGGAGAGAGGATAGGAAATATGTAGTGAAGTGAACATATGAGAGAGAGAGAGAGAGAGAGAGTGGAAAGATCAGGAAAAGGCAAAAGAAAATCCTCCTCTCCCTCGGCGCCACATGGCTGCCATGAAGTGGGGAGGAGACATTTCCATTTCTCCAATCAATTCTTAAATAAAATGAATGAAAAAAAAATTAAAATACAAAGTTAAAATTAAATTAAAATAATAAAAAAACAACCATTTTAAAATAAAACCAATACTCAAAAATAAAATTTTAATTTTAGAAAAACACAAACAAATTCAATTTATTCTAATTAATTAAATTGGCTAACAAATAAGAAAAATCGAATAAAAGATGAATAAAAAATCGAGCGCAAAGATGCTTGAAAAAATAAATATACTGTACCAAAAGTGTCAGTGCGAAATAAAGTTCTCGGAAACATACAGATTTTGATACATTTTTGAAATAAAAAATAACCGGTTAAAAGGCTCAGACTAATCGAAATGCGACCGAAAAAGTAGTCAAAAAATTAAAACGAGCACTCTAGGTTAAACTACATGAATCGCATATTAAGAAAACTCGCGTGTGCAAGCTTGATTTTGAAATTTTTCGCTCGTTAATTCGTCGTACAGTTGAAAAACGATTTGACTGATCTGTTTGTAGATCCGAAAAAATATTCCGAGTGATATTTTAAGTGTTATGCAGAACAAAATGCATGAGGTGACAAGTATAAAATGCAAACGTCTTGTAAATGAACTGAATTGCTGATGGAATAACCATGAACAGATAATCAGATGCAAATGAATCGCCCTTGGGCCATTTACTTCTGATTCTCCATCATAATTAAAATCCTATAAAGATTCAGATGACGATAATACTCATGACTATCACCCTCTAAACCTCTGAAAAAACACGATGCAATAGAATGAACAATGCATTTGAGATTGAGAAATCAAAGCTTTTGATTTCTTAATCAACAGATGATTGAATGAATGTTACCAAGACCAGATAAACTGCCAGAACCCTTGAATTTTCATATAAACCCTGATTAATGTTTTTAACTGATGAAATGTACGACAAAACGAATAGATTATGCTATGCTGATGCAGGCGAAAAACTCAGGGTATGGCATTAGGTCAAGATGGTTCTAGAACGAAAATACTTGGCGTGGCTTAAAAATGTACTAGATGTGATAAGTTTATCCACAACTCAAGGAAGTGCGAGATCAATATTAGAAATCTAGATGCTTTAAAAAAATATGATTTAGTAATGTTTGATTATTGAGTATCATATTTTTTGTTGAAAACTATAAATGCAGTACATACTTTCGCATTGGTTATAAAGAAAAGCTCCAAGAAACAAACCAAGTGTTGGACCAAACTAAACCAAATCAAAATAACAAAATTGATGCAAGTGCTGGACCAAGTGCAAGTGTTGAACATGTTGCACCTGTCAACCATGTTGTACCAAATTCAAGTGTTAAACTTGTTGCATGTGTTAACCCTATTGGACTGAATACAATTGTTGAACCAAATGGAATTGTCCCACTTAAATTGAAGAAAAATAAATAAATTTTCAATACTTTTACAAGTGTTGAACCAGATGATATTATCCCATTGAAGAAAAAAAGTCAAAGAAACAAACACACGTTAAGACTATTGCAAATGCATGAGACCAGCCTAAATAGAAGAATCATGCAAATTGTTTATATTGTCCAAGATGTAGCATATTCCAATTTGTTATATTGATTTCCTGATGAAGTGTTTTAATTATCTCCAAATATCCAGTTTGATACAATTTTTTGGAAGTTATCCAGGTGTTCAATCACTAAATGTAGGACCAAGCGCCAATAAGATGCTACCATTAAAGAAGAGTCCAAAACCAAAAAAGAAGGTAGTATATGGGAGAAAAAAGAAAAGTAGTAACAGATTGAGGAACTCAAAGACTAAGACAATTAAATGACCAGGTGTTAGTGATGACCAAGTGTCAATAAGATGCTACCATAAAAGAAGAGTCTAAAACCAAAAAAAAAGGTAGTATATGGGTGAAAGAAGAAGAGTAGTGACATATTGAAGAACCCAAAGACTAAGATAGTTAAATGACCAGGTGCTAGTGATGACCAACCAATGATGATACCCGATTATGAAGAATGGAGTTTGACACAAGAACCTAGTGTTATGGTACCCGATCCTAAGCTTGGGATATGTATAAGATCTATGAGATCTTGGGATGACATATCTAGGAGGTTTCTCAATGATTTTATTCTGTTTTTTTTGTTGTGTGTAATGCCATAATTTATGTAATGCACTTGCAAGTGATATTATTCGTGTAATGATTTATGAAGTTGTTTTTCCCCATTTTGACATATGATGGGACATATACACATTATGCAATTTCTTATCCATGTAAGACTAAGTTATTGTTGAGAAACAAGTGTCAGTTGTGTTGAAAAACTAGTGTGTGTTCTAAGTCCCCCATTACTTAGAAAAGTAGAGGTTGGACACTTTATAAGTAAGAGGACCCATACACCTATCACTTTAAGATTTTTGGTGAATATATGGTGTCTCTCTCACTTGTTTGGATGATTATTTGAATTTTAGGTGAGTGTTTGATCCAATGTGAATGCTTCCCCCTCATGATGACCCATCAATGGTATTAGATCTGTGGTTCAAGTAAGGGACAGTCTCCTTGTGTCAGAAGTCTTTCTGACATGATGGTCAAGCGGCATATTCCGTTGAAGTGCCCATGACGAGATAATGATGTCTCTTAACTGCGGTACAAGCATGTGGATGAAAGAGCTTCCACTTGAGGGGTGACATAGTGGATGTACTCATACTTAAGGAGGAGATTATTGAGAAACAAGTATGAGTTGCGTTGAGAAACAAATGTGAGTTCTAAGTCCCACATTGCTTAGAAAAGTGGAGGTTGAACACTTTATAAATAAGAGGACTCATACACCTGTCACCTTAAGATTTTGGGTGAATATGTGTTGTCTCTCTCACTTTTTTGGGTGAGTCTTTGACTTTTAGGTGAGTGTTTGACTCAATGTGAATGCTTCCCCCTCATGATGATCCATCAGTTATGCCATATAATGACTTATGCGCTTTAGTGTTTTTAAAATGATCGCTTGTCCCTGCATTTGAACGAACTTTGTTTTATCCCTTGTGACAAAAGCATAACCGTAAGACAAAAACAATAGGATATGCAAAAATTAATTTCAGATAAAATGATAACAAAGTCAAGGACATATAAGTAGGATATGCAAAAAAATCAAATCCAATTTCATTAATTAATAATACCAAATTCAGTTTTACACATAATCACTTTTACATTGAAATCAAAGGTTATAACTTACTCCTTATTACATCAACTTGTAAACAATAGAAAGAAAAAAATCCAATTTTTTTTGTTTTTTTCTTTCAAATTGAAGTTTCTTTTTTGTTTTTTCATGCTTCTTTGGATTTGATTCTTGTTCATATTCCATGTCAAATTTATTGTCAAATTCCATTCCATTGGCAAATCCCCTTAGCTAAGCCATTATAACCTTGCTATTTCACTCTTGTAATATAAAACTTTAATTTTAAGTCTCAATGTACAAAATAGATGATGTGGTGCCTTAAATAAAAGAGAGTATAAAAAGAGTTTGTTCAACTGATAAAGACTATTAATTTTTATATATATATATATATATATATATATATATATATATATATATATATATATATATATATATTTAGTTTTATAAAAAAAAACCAACTATATATAAAAGTCAAGATCAAATGACATCAAGGTGTCAAACTTAGTAATATGACACCTCTGATAACTCTTCACCACACATCCGTATAACAAAATTCACCGTTAGATTGAAATGTATTATCATATAGATCATTGATATAAAATTTAATATCAATCTAAAATCATTCGATATGTTAACGAGATGCATAAATATTAACGTCTTACAAAACTTTAACAAAACTGTTAATTTTGATAATTCTCTTTAACATATCAAATGATTTTTGATTGATGTTAAATTTTACAGAGATGATTTATATGATAATACATTTCAATCCAACGGTGAATTTTATTATAAAAATATGCAGTAAAGAATTATCGAAGATGTCATGTTGTTAAATTTGACACATTAGTGTTATTTGATCTATATATATATATATATATATATATATATATATATATATATATATATATATATATATATATATATATATATATATATATATATATAAATATAAACTAAAGCTCCTCCATTAACGAGAAAAAAATATCTTTAATCCTAAAATATAATTTTTGGTAAATTGGACACTACTACAAGACCCAAATTTTAGAAATATTATTCTCCCAAGCCATAAGTAGTCACATTCACCAACAGTTCCCGTTTGTTTTCTCTAGATCAAAAAAGGGGTTTTCAAGAAATTAACAATCAATTCATCTCAAGAATGCAAATGGAGTTTGATCCATGCATAATCATTCTTTGCATGTGAGGGAGACCTTACTATACGTTACTAGCTAGACGTTAAACTCAATAATACTCCGCCAAGAAGAATAAGATGGGACTTTATATTGGTTTGTAGCAGTTACAAGTTTACAATATTTCATCATTGTATAATATATATGTTCATAATGATTTGACCGTCCATAATGTGGACATGAGCAAGAAGTTGTTAAGGAGGTTCCATAGTGTGGCCTCAATCAGTGAATTTAGAAGGGAAGACAAACGGACCAATTGGGAAGACAAACGGACCAATTAAAAGTTTGATGATGTTTTGTGAGTCAAAATATGACATTCATGTGGTTGGTGTCCATTGAGATTTTATCTACATGACCGCAAATTATGTGTTTGATCTAAGTCGATGTTGGTTCTACAGGATTTGTCTCTGTCGTTGTATTTTCACACCTTAACTTCCGATCAATCATTCCTTTACTCGCCATTGTCATTATAATAATACTAACTACTAGTTGTATGTTCAACAAAATCATGGTTCAACCTGTCCTATAGTTGGTTAAAATTGTCGTCAACAAAAACTTTGAATAATAATAATAATAATAATAATAATAATAATAATAATAATAATTTGCAACCGACTATCAATAACCTATAAACACCGGTCCAATCCAATGTAGGAGCGCAAGACACTAAAGTAGAATTGAACCTGCATCTATGACCGTCAACATTGGGGCACATTGTTTATTTCTTCAGAACTGATGATATGTATTCAACGACTACTTATGCTTCACGTTTCGTGTTGGACAATATGGAGATGGTTGTAACTGCGCTTTTAATATAAATGTGACTTTGATTTACGCTTGAATACAATTAAACTCTTGCAAAATTCCACATCAATTTCAAACTGACTTGAGCACCGAGACGGTGCTAACGTGTTTACATGTATCCTATCTGGTCATTAGAGAACTCTTATCACCACGGGAGAAGCATCTTCACGGTGGTCGTCATTAACCTATCACCAAATCCCTGCTCTAGTACTTAATAGTCACGTCGACTATGGGAATCGTCCATTAATTCTATCAAAATATTTTTTATTTTCTTAAATTTTCCAGTTGCACCATCGTATTCATTTTTCAGTTACAACTCCGGGCAATCACAACTATCTTTTGATGTTCTTTCAATGGCCGATTCGAAACTAGTTCGTACTCGAAGTGTCACCAACGATCAATAATCAATTTTTTAGATTATTAAAGACAACACTTTTTTAGTTCTTTTTCTCGTATATGAGAATCCTCATGCCCTAACGATGGTTACTCAACCATCAATTCACAAAACTCATTCAATTTCGTCACCGCAAAACCAAATTCCTCCACTTCACGTATCACTTCCTCTACTGCAACTTCATCTTCATCTTTTTCACACCTCGATTTCACAACTGTTACATCATTCCCAATAGATTGAAGTCTCGCCCGACACACCAAATGAGAACGAGCTTCTATTGAACATTTTCAATATGCTACATCAATAAAACATGAGGATCCTTCGCATCGAAGAAAACCATGAGAAGATTCCAAAACAATTAAAGATTTTATAGCGTGGCAACTTTGAAGTTATCATGAGATATGCCCTCGCCGACGCGGGTTTGTAAAAGAGCTCAAGAGTTTCCAAGGCATGATCACCCTTCTGACTATGACAACAATTCACATGACTCTGGGGGCAGAGGTAGTTTTCGCACACCATATGAAGATTGTCGTCCACCGTCGATGGAATTTGGTCACAACATGAATCACTAAATGGCACATCTCTGCGTCTTTGGAGAATCTCCCAAAGCTAAAAACTTATGATGGTACCAGAGGCCCTGACAAGTACGTAAACACGGTTATAAGTTTTCACCAAGCTAGAGAAGAACTGAAGTACACACTTTTTTTCTCACCTTGAAAATAGTCGTCATGGCTTAGTTCAAAGGTTTGAATGATAACTTCTTTGGTTCTTCGAGATCACATCCCACTTCATATCATGCAAATGCCAACCAAAGACAATGGTCATTTTTAGCACCATTTTGCAAAGGAAGAAGGGGGCACTCACTACGAGAATACGTTATCAAGTTCATCAAAGAAGTGGTATAAGTTAAAGGGGTTGACAAAATAATTAAAATGTGGGATATTTTTTTTAGAAAGGTTGAGGTCATATAATATGTTTAGAGAGAAACCAGGAAAAGAGGAACCGTAGAGCATGAGCGAGCTTATTTCTTGGAATATCGGTAACAGTCTGTTTCTATCGTCAATCAATAGTAACCAACTCTAAATATTTTCTTCACCATTGCATGTCTGTTTGCATGAATGTCGAATGAACCTTCATGGATCTCTTTGATGAGTAGGTCTGTGTCGTGTCTATCCACGCATCTGAGCAGAACTAATTCAAAGTTTCTTATGTATAACACACCGCCACTTAGAAATAAATTGGTTGATAACTTCCTCAAGGTCTTCTTGTCTGTGATGGAGATATCGTCTGGATACTCGTGCTTCTCACGATATCACTTGATGTCATAAAACCATGGCTTGCCATCAGTTTCATCTTCAACTGCTAAGCAATATGTTGGCTTGTCTATATGTTGAATTGTAATAGCAGGTGCTTCGTTAGCCCATTTGACCTTGAACATAGATTACAAAGTAGCCAAAGCACCGACTAGCTGATTCTCCTCCCTAGGAATATCATGTAAAGTAATCTCATCAAAGTAGGGGATTAGCTCCATGACATGCTCTCAGTATGGAATCAAATTGGGATGAATGGTCTCCCATTCTCCTTTGATCTGATAGATAACATGTGACGAGTCTTCACACATTTCAAGAATCTTGATTCATAGACCAATAGTTGCTTCAATTCCTAAGATACATGCTTCATACTCCACCATGATGTTGTTTCATTTGAAACATAACCTTGTTGTGAAAGGAAGATGAAAATCTGTTGGAGAACTTATGACAACCCCAATTCCATTACCCAATGCATTTGAGGCACCATCGAACACGAGCGTCCATCATGATCCTGGTTTGGATCCTTCCTCTAGGCCTGGAATCTCATAGTCTCTTATGTACATGACATCGTCATCTGGGAATTCGAGTCTCATCGATTGATAATCCTCCACTGGATGGTGTGCAAGGTACTCTGACAACACATTGCCCTTAATGGAATTCTGAGTCATATACTGAATGTCATATTCTGATAACAACATCTGCCAACAAGCGATTCTTACAGTTAAACAAGGCTTCTCGAAGATGTATTTTATGGGATCCATCTTGGATATCAACATTGTTGTATGGAAAATCATGTACTGTCTCATACGACGAGCGACCCATGCTAGTTCACAACAAGTCTTTTCTAGCATTGAGTACCTAATTTCACATTCTGTGAACTTTTTGCTCAGGTAGTAGATAACATGCTCTTTTCTACCTGTCTCATCATGTTGCCCCAGTACACATCCCATGGATTCATCGAGTACAATCAAATACATAATGAGAGGCCTTCTTGGTACTAGTGGCACCAATATGGATGGTTCTTGTAGATACTATTTAATTTTATCAAATGCGCTATGGAAATCATAGTTCCACTTAACAGCTTGATCTTTTCTTAACAGCTTGAATATTGGCTTGTAAGTGACTATCAGATGCAAGATGAATCTGGCAATATAGTTCAATCTGCCCAAGAGACCACATACTTGCTTCTCTGTACGAGGTGCTGGCATTTCTTGAATAACTTTGACTTTGTCGGGATCAAATTATATGCCCCTCTGGCTCACAATGAACCCTAAAAGCTTCCAAGACCTGACGCCAAAAGTGCACTTAGCGGGATTCAAGTGTAGTATGTACTTTCTCAATCTTGCAAACAACTGCTACAGATGAATAACATGTTCTTCTTCAGTCTGAGACTTGGAAATCATGTCATCCATGTATACTTCAATCTCCTTATATATCATATCATGTAAAAGAGTCACCATAGCCATTTGATAGGTTACCCTAGTATTTTTCAAGCCGAAAGGCATCACCTTGTAACAGAAAGTGCCCCATGGTGTAATGAAAGTTGTTTTCTCCATATCTTCGGGAGACATTTTGATTTGATTATATCTTGAGAATCCATCCATGAAGGAGAATACAGAGAACTGAGTTGTATTATCTACCCATACATCAATGTGAGATAAAGGAAAATCATCTTTGGGACTAACTCTATTCAGATCTCTGTAGTCTACATACATTCTAACTTTTCCATCTTTCTTCGGAATTGGCACAATATTAGCGATCCATTGCGGGTATGTTGCAACAACTAGAAGACCTACACTGAACTGCTTCTTGACTTCTTCTCTGACCTTGACAACCATATCTGGTCGAGTTCTTCTCAGCTTTTTCTTGACATGCGAGCATTCTGACTTAAACCGTAGCTTGTGCACAACTATGTCGATGTCGAGTCCTGGCATATCTCGATATGACCAAGCAAACACATCCATATATTCATGTAGTAGCTTGACCAACTCCTCTTTCACGCTTTGCTCCAAGACAACTTCGACCTTGGCTTCCTTTCGATCCTCCTCAATCCCCCAATTGATCACATCCACTGGTTTCTGATGAGGCTGAATCATCTTTTCCTCCTGCTTCAAAAGTTTGGCCAACTCTCCTGGGATTTCGTAGTCTTCCTCACCATCCTCTTCAGCTTGGTTAATCGGGAGGTCAAAGTCATAGGGAATTATAGCATTGTGGTGTTTAATGGATTCAATTATTAATGATCTTCATGGAAATGATTTTTTTAGAGGGATTAATTTTGAAGAATTAAAGTGAAGTGGAATAAAATTTGCCATTTTTTAATTTTTGTTGTTTATTTGTTTTCAAAAATTAAAAATATGAAAGACATAGATCTCAAAAAATTTGCTTTGTATTGATGATAAAGTTTAAACATTAAAACCAAATGGGCCCTACAAAGCTATTCATATGCCTTGGGCAGGGCATATGATTTTTAAAAAATAGGAAATTACTTTGAATAAGAAACTATCTTCAGAACATTTTTTGCCTTCCAGTTAGTGAGAGCAGCATCTGGAGGTCCACAAAATACCATCTTGGACAAATCTGGATCTTCATCTTTAAGAGAATTCACTTGATCATCACTTTAGAAACCAGCTTTGGATAATATTTCTTGGATTCTAGGAACCTTCCCCTTCTGTAACTTCTGATCTTTGAAGTATTCAACAGATGACTGATATCTTAACCCACACTTGTCTTTCTTCTTTGGTAATTCAATCACTGTGCCCCAGCTTCAGTTGCAACTTTCACATTCTTCCACGAGGACATGGCCATCTTTGATACTTCAACAGGATTTGACTTTGTCTGAACCACATTCACCACTTCAAGGGCATGGAGAGAAGTTTCAACAATTTCTTCATCTACTTCAATGTACCTAAATGAAGTCAGATGGATGACGAAAATATCGTCTTCTTCGGATATTGAAACCAGCTTACCAGAAGTGACAAACTTCAGCATTTGGTGGAGTGTCGAGGTGACAGCTCCAGCAGCATGGATCTACGATCTACCTAGCAGATATCTATAGACAGGCCTAATATCCATTACCTGGAAGGTAGTACAGAAATTTTGAGGGCCAATCAAGATTGGGAGGTCAATCTCTCTAATAATCATTCACTTAGACCCATCAAAAGCTTTAACCACCAAAGCACTGGGTCTTATCTGCACCCCTTCAATATTTAGCTGCGCCAGGATAGTCTTTGGCAATACATTCAGAGATGAACCTGTATCAACCAGCACTCGAGCCAGAGTAACATTTGTACACTGAATGGAGATGTGAGGCACCATATTATGTTCTCGTCCATTGGAAGGTAAATCATCATTAGTGAACATCAGACAACCATTAGCATTGATGTTAGCAACCACATCATCAAACTGATTAACATTGATGTCCTCTGCTATGTAAGCCTCATTTAAAAACTTCAACAGAGCAGTTCTATGAGCCTTATAACTCATAAGTAGAGAAAGAATGGAATTTTTCGAAGGAGTCTGGTTGAGCTGATCTACGACCTTGTAGTCACTCTTCTTGATGATTTTTAGGAACTCTTTATCCTCCTCTGCAGTCACTACCATCTTATGTTCCTATAATTCATGATTTATACTTTGAATAGAAATTATAAACTTAGCTTGCCATATATCAAATCAACTATTATTAAAGATTCGTGGAGTGTTCAGAAAAGATATCTTGTTAGAAGTCATCTTCCTTCGAAACGATTAGTCCTAAAAATCGAGTTAGGCTATGATGCCACTTGTTGGACATATGACTTCACACACAAGGAATGGAAAGGGGGGGATGAATTATGTTTTTAGAAATTTTTTAGAGTTATGCAACAGCAATTAAAATACAAAAAATATAAAAATTTAAGGGAAGAGAGAAGACACCAGGAGTTATAGAGATTCAATCGAAAAATGAAAAAACTTACTTCTCTTCCCAATAATTGATATTGAGAGTATCTGTCATACCCTAAATTTTTCCACGTCTAAAGGCATTTTTTTACATTTCAAGCATTTGTATTTATCAATTTGCATCCACTCATTGACATAAATTATTCCATTTTTTAAAATTTTATTTCACTGACATTTATTTAATTTTAATTAGATTTTTTTCCTTCTATTTATCAATTCACATAAAAAAAATGACCTTTATTCATAAGCATTCATATTCATAAATCATTCCATTTTTTAATTTCATTTTAATGCCATTTATTTAAATTTCATTAGAATTTTTTCTATTTACCAATTCACATAAAAAACATGATATTTATTCATAAGCATTCATATTCATAAATCATTTCATTTTTAATATCATTTTAATGGCATTTATTTAATTTTTATTAAAAAAAAATTCTTTTATCAATTCACATAAAAATAGGATCTTCATTCATAAACATTCATATAAATAAATTATTCCATTTTATTTTTTTTCTATTTACCAATTCACATAAAAAAAATATAAGATCTTCATTTACTATGTCATTCATACATTTGTTTTTTCATAAGTTTTCTATCATACACTGCATAGAGTTATAAAAAATTAGGTTCTTTTTTGTTTACCTTGGTTTTGCTTTTAAGATTTTAAGAAAAGTTTTTAGGTTGGTTAATAGTGACAACAATTTCATTTGACTTATAATTTGGATTGAGTCAACTTGATAATAATGTGTCTGCTTCTATCAATTTGGATAAAATAAATTGTATCACATAATCATAATATTTTATTTACATTAAAAGTGTAAATAAATTACATTTTTTTTATACTTTACATATATTACATTTTTTATATTTACATCAAAAGTACAAATAAATTATATTTTTTTTCTACTTTACATAAATTACATTTTTTCCTACTTTACAGTAATATTATATTTATATTTAAAAAGTGCAAATAAATTACATTTTTTCTACTTTACATTATAATATTATATTTATATTAAAAGTGCAAATAAATTATATTTTTTTCTACTTTACATTATAATATTATATTTATATTAAAAGTGCAAATAAATTATATTTTTTTCTACTTTACATAAATTACATTTTTTTCTATTTTAAATTAACATTACATTTACATTAAAAATTGCAAATAAATTAAATCTTTACATTCTTTTTTCTACTTTACAGTAATAAAATAAAAAGGAGAAGAAAATAAATTAATTTGCTGTTAAGACTTTATGGCAGCAGACTCTGTCCTGTTATGTTCAAACAATGAACAAGGAAAATGTTAAAAAAAACAACAGGTATAGGAGAGTAACAATGAAGCATCTCAGAAAGTTTCCCATTTTCATTGCTACAAATAGATTTCCAACAACAACACAAAAAAAAACCTATGTCAATCAGTATAAGGGATCAGTATGCAAGAAGGAAAAGGAGGTCATTTTTTTTTACATAAACAATTCTGAGATATAGAGAGAAAAGGAACATTAAAAAAAAGGAGAACAGAAGGAGAACAGAGGGAGCACAATAGGGACGAAAATTTGTGTGAGTAGGTGAAGTCCAGACAGAATCACACCAAAGCAAAACAAACATTTTTCTAAATTCATTGAAGGAAGAAGATACCTGTGTATTACGTAAGACTCGTTTCTTGTAGAGTGTTTACGCCTATTTTTTATGCTAACTCTGTTGTGATTTTTTCTTTACTACTATGTGTTAGCTTCCTTTTCCCTGAGGTGTTTAACCTTTATTCCTCTTGAGCGAATCCTCCGTTTTGGTGGTGGGTCATAGAGGACCTTGGATTCGGGTGAGGATTAGGATTTAGGTCGTGGCCGTTTTGAGAGAGGAAGGAGAAATTTCTTTTTTTGTTGGAGCATTTTCTCCTTCGGACATCACGAATGGTGAACGTGGCGAGTTGTTGAAGACGCTGCCGCGTTTGGTTGAGGTGCGAGCTTTCGAAGGACGTCGTGAGTAGCCGCCGTCGCGAATAGCCACCATCACGTTCGGTTGGGATCGTGTATTTCTGCAGTCGTTGTCGCTATGGGTTGAGGCCGTGTCGCTATGGGTTGAGGCCACGTCACCGGTGATACAGATTGTCGTCGTTGATGCTTAGGCCGACCGGAAAGGTAAGGAACATTTTGGTATGTTTGTAACGTCGGGTCTGTTGGAGACGAACGGTTTCTTTAGCCATAGTAGGAGATTGTTGAGGCTTGAACCTTGATTTAGGTATTGTTGGTTTATGCTTTTCGTTTTCTTCATTCCTGGGAAGAGTTTTTTTTTTTACGATGAATGTCTGTTGGTACCAGTACAGACTTTGTTCAGACTTTTGTTTCAAAGAGAGGGAAGGATGGGGAGCGTTGGAAACAAATTTTTATTTTATGAGATTGATATTTTATTTTCTCTTTTGCGTTCCCAATACTGTTATTACCACACCTTTTGGTTAGCCCTAGGTCTGTGGGAAATACTAAAGGTCACTTTACATATTCCACTTAATATTAGCTAGCATTTAGTATGTGGTTGACATTCATTGGCTTTTGCTTGGTTTCCATGTGAGGTTCACTTTGACAAAGAGGGGCGACGGTCTTTACTTAGATCTAGGGTTTTCAAACTTTCCATCATCACCATTTGGGTCGGGTCGGGTCGGGTCGGGTCCGACCCACCTCAAAACCCTATTCGTCTTCCACGTGGGCTTCTTACCCATCCACACACGGCCCACTCCATTGTTATTTTTTTATTTTAATTTGTTCTTTATAGTTTTATGTATGTACCCATGGATGTATCCAACCTCCAACCAACCCTTCTTGGCCTAGTGGTTGAAACTTCCCTTGTCTCCCGTTAGGTCCTTGGTTTGATTCTTGCTTTGATCATTTTCTTTATGTTCTCATTTTATTTCTTGTAGATTAATCGTTCTCTATTTTCTTTCTTCGGTGATTATTTTATCTAGGTAATCGTTTTTGTGTCTCCATTTAAGTTAAATTATTCCAAAACTCCATCTTTATTATTTTTCTATTTTTGTGCGTCAAGATGAAACTTATATTTTATTCTTACATTTATAATGAACATAGTCAGATCCTCCACATTAAGCCTTTGTAGAAACTCTCATTCAATTTTGTTTAAACCCCTGCTTCAGTTACTTTAACCTCAAATATCCACCTAAACCTTCTTCTTTTATTATCATTCAAACGTCTTTTTGTCAATAAAGTCTGAAGAAAAAGATTACCCTGGATGGAATATTCAGTCGTAATCCCGAATATTAGGCCCAAGTTGTCAGAGCTTGTAAGCCCTATGTATTCGTCTTCTTTTCAAAACACTTGTAATTATTCAAACTTCTTTTCTCAATAAAATCTGAAGAAAAAGATTACCCTGGATGGAATATCCAGTCGTAATCCCGAATATTAGGCCCAAGTTGTAAGAGCTTGTAAGCCCTATGTATTCGTCTTCTCTTAAAAAATATTTTGAAATATTCAAACGTCATTTCTCAATAAAATTGAAGGAAAAAGATGACCTTGGGTGAATGGTCCAGACGTAGTCCCGAGTATTATACCCTAGTTGTAAGAGCTTGCAAGTCATAAATATTCGTCTTTCAAGCCAAAAAATACATTCAATACCAATCAAACTCTTTTTTCGCCACCGTGCGATTGATCTTTAAAAACCTTTTCATAAACGAAAGACATCTTGTCTTAAGGTGATGTAAAGCAATGCTCCGGCCATAATTGTTGAGTTGAGATAAGTGACGTTTTTCCGAATGTTGATTTGTAAATCCATTCGATGTGTGGTATACGTCCGCTCCTCATCTGTTTTGGGTAAAATAATGTTTTTGTCGATTAATTCAATATAGCTTTCGCTAAAATCGACCAATAAACAAATATTTTTCTATCCAGAACTACGTAAGCCTTGAGTTCTCTATTGCACCCGGAGATACGTAGGAGCAGGATTTGTAAATCTTGTCAGGCCCATTAGTAAAAAACTTAGGTTTAGTCCCCTTCGTTTCAAAATCCAAAAACATATTCTCTTTTCTTTCGATCCTATTATTCTATCCCACCTAATAACTTGAGAAACCTAACGTTTCCAACTAACACTAACGCACACAACTAACCTAATGGTTCCCGTTGAGTATAACGGACGTGAGGGGTGCTAATACCTTCCCCTTGCGTAACCGACTCCCGAACCCTGTTTTGGTTGCGACGACCATAATCATTGTCGTTCTTTCTTGGGTTTTATTGATATTTCCCCTTTCCTTTTTAGGAATAAATAAAGTTCGGTGGTGACTCTGTTTAATCCATCATGCGAGCGTGCGATTGCGCTTCGCTAAGTCATGCTCTCATTTTTCGGGGTGCGACAATATCCAATAAACTTAAGATCTTTTAGTAGGTTGAACTCTTGAACCCCCTCATACAAGGAAAAATGAAGATTGTGTCTAACTTCCAACCAAACATCAAAATGAGAAGTGAAGTTGCGAGTATTCCTTCCAAAGGATGGATTGAAGTGGTTAGTATCCTTTACATAAGAAATTTGGAGCAGTTAGTCTTCAAGCTTCAAAAAAACTTTGGGAGCTTTTAATACCTATCTGAGCTCGCGAACCTAGACTTGGTTGTATACCAGGCTAACCAAGAACCTATGAGATTTTACCACTTGACTGATCTCAAACCAAAACAAGCTTTTATCATGGATTGAGCTTTAACTAAAACTCGATTTTATCACAGGCTAAATTTGAACCTATGATATTTTATCTTGGGTTGATCTCGAACCTTGAAAGATTTTAAACAAAACCTAAACAAAGGCTTCATCACACAATCCCCAAACCAAAGCTTTTTACGAGTTTAGCTTCAAACCGAAACAAACAATCTCTAAGTGGATAAAATGTTCAACCATGGTAAAAACAAAAAAAAAAATCCTTGGTGAACTTACAAAATTATCCTTCCAAAATTACAGATTCCTCACTCGAAAAATGACTTTCTCGAAAAAGCACTATGGTTAAACTTTTAGTCAGAGAAAGTAAAAAAACAGTTTTTAGAGAGAAATAGTGAGAAATGAGAAATGAAATAACGTTTATGGATGATTTTGAAAGTGGTAAGGGACATCTATTTATAGGTTAGAGGTTTGCATAAAAAAGGAAAAAATTTAAGGCCAATTATGATGTGTCAATCAATTGGAAACATGTCCTAACGATTGGTAAGCATTGCTAATCGATTAGTGAGCTCAAAATGGTAAGAAAATATATTTATCCATTACCAGTCATTAAGGAAATTCCCTAATCAATTAGGGTACATTTTTTAACTTCTCCAATTGGTTGATATAAGGTGTTAATCGATTGGCAAGAAAAAAACTTGCCCATATCTTTTCTGAAAATTCCTAACTTGTTTAGAACAACTTCAATGCATTTTAGAAACGTTTCTTAAGAAAATAAGTTTGAAAACTTGTTTATGTGTGTGTGATTTATCCATGAACTTTTACAAAAACACATTTATGCTTTTACAATATATTCACTTAGACGTTTCAAGACATGCTTTCATATACTTCAAGACTTGTCAGATGCTTCAATGATAACCTTATGCTTGAATTGACACCTTAAATCCTTAGTAACATTTTGCGCCTCTGGGTCATCCATGAGATGTTAAAAAATAGGATAGTTAGTTATCTTAACTTCCTCAAAAATACATATTGCCTTGACATGTTTCATATCTATATGAGTGGGATAAGGCTCCATATAACGAGGATTATGCCAACCAATTCAGTACTAGAATCAATGTATATAAGTTCTACAAATGTGATACCTACAACTGGAATTTTTAAGTTCTCTATATGTGGGATCTAGTTGACAAGAAAATCATATGAAATTATTATGTGATATTTCTTGATGACCAAACTATTGAAGATTTTGAAAAATCTAAGAAATAAAAATATAATGTTTATAAGTTACATTAATGTTGTGCCTAAACTTCCTAGTGGAAATTTTGTTAACGAGGGAATATATACAACTAGATGACGAGAATTTAACTAATGACCAAAAACTTTATCATGATGAGCTTGTGCAAGAGGCTCCACTTGAGCCACTATTTTAGCCTAAGTTGAGAATATCTACTAGAAAACGCCAAGTTTCTTAGAGATATCATTCACATGATTATGTGATGATCACTGATAGTGGAGCGTCAGAGCACTACCAAGAGGCTATTTCAAATGTTGATAAAGAAAAGTGGTCAAAGGATATGCAAGAAAATATGATTTTCTTGCATGATAAGCACACAATTGAGTTGGTGAAACTTCATAAGGGAAAAAGAGCAATCAAGAAAAAAATAGGTATACAAGATAAAGTGTGGAGAGAATAAATCTCAACCAACATATAAAGACAAATTAGTTGTAAAAGTTTTTAATTAGAGAAAGGGTATTGAATTTTAAGAATTTTTTCATATGTATTCAAGATGACTTCTATTCAGGTTATGCTTGGATTAACAACTAGCTTAAATCTAGAGGTTGAACAAATTGATGTGAAGATTGTTTTTCTTCATGGTGATTTGGAGGAAGAAATCTATATGGAGAAACTCAATGGCTTTAAAGTCAAATGCAAAGAAGATCTCGTCTGTTGATTGAATAAAAAATTATATGGTCTCAAGAAAGGTCTGCAACATGGTACAAAAAGTTTGTTTCTTTCATGGAAAGGATGATTATAGTCAAACTACAGTCGCCAATTGTGTGTTTGTGAAGAAATTTTATAATAGTGATTTTATTAATTTCTTGTTATGTGTTGATGACATGTCGATTGTTGGTCATGACACTAAGTCGATTCAAATCTTAAACAAATATTTAAATAAGTCCTTTGCAATAAAGAACTTGGGTCTTGCACAACAAATCCTTGGAATAAGAATTTCTCTTAAAAAAAGAAATGTAAATTGTGCTTGTCCCAACATAATTACATTGAGAAGGTGTTAGAAAGGTTTAACATGAAAATTCAAAATCCGTGAGTACTCCACTGGATAGTAATTTCATATTTAATTTTGAACAATATCCTACAGGTGAATAAGACAAAGAAGATATGAAGAATGTTCTTTATTCTTCCACAACTAGCAATTTGATGTATGTCATGGTATCCACAAGGCTAGATAATGCTCATGTTGCTGGTGTTCTTAGTCGGTTTCTCTCCAATCTTGTTAAATACCACTAGCATATAGTGGAATGGATTCTTAAATATCCTAGAGGTAGTTCCAAAGTGTGCTTATCCTTTGAGAGTGGTGATTGTGTGTTAGATGCCTACATATATGCCTATATGGCCAATCTGAATGATTCCAAAAAATTTACTTATGGATACATAATGACTTTTGTACGGGGAGTAGTGTCTTGGAAATCAAGATTACAAAAGTATTTTATTTTATCTACTATAGAGGCTAAGTATATTGAAGTAACTGAAGCATCTAAAGAACTTATGAGGATGAAAAAATTCCTACAATAATTGGATATTGAGCAAGAGAAGTTTATGTTGTTTCCTGACAATCAGAGTGCAATTTATTTTGGTAAGAATTTGACATTTCATTCCAGGTCAAAGCATATTGAGGTGAGATGTCATTAGATACCGATGCATTAGTGACAAAGTCATTTTCACTTGAGAATATTCATATTGGTGAGAATGGTTTAGATATGATGACAAAAACTTTGATTATGATAAAAATGATTAGTTGCAGAAAGAAGACACACACGATATAACAACTCCTTCATACTTGAGTCGCGAGGTGGAGATTTGTTGGGTGGACTCACTCTTAAAGTGAGACCTCACCATTTGTTTAGAAAAAAGAGATATAGTTTTAGTTTGTATGACCAATCCCACTTAAACATGTTGCATGTTAAAAGAGATTTCTTAATCAATATATCAAAATGCAACCAACCGTAACATAAAAGAAATAAATAAGGGTTACGATTAGAAGATCAGAAAAAGGAAAATTTGCTCTAAGTGATAGATGCATGTGTAATAATTTTTTTCTTCCGATTTTTATTATAATTTCATAGGCTATTTCTATCACTTAGCTAAATTATATTTATGTACATGTTTGGTAGTTTTACAATTTTTAAATTTTGTTTCAATATCACCATCTTTATGGAAGAGTTATTTAGTTGTGTTTTCCAATATTTTTCTTTATTGATGAAAGTTGAAATTTCTTAATGTACATATTATTTTATACAGTGAAAGGTTTTATTGGACTAGATTTCAGAGTTTTTATTCTCATTTGGTGATTCTCTATTTAATCTTGATGTTATTATTATGGTGCTATGAAATTAATTTTAATAATTGTCGGTTTAAATTGCACATATGAGTGGAAAATATTTTCTTAAAGAGACAAACTTTTTAATTATTTCCCAACAATCATAAATATTTAAATTGTGTTATGAATAATATTTAATATGAATTTCTTTTTTTTCCTATAATTTAATATATTTTAATTCTGTAATTAAATGTAATTGATATTGGTATTTAATATTATTCATGTTCTCGCAACTTACATGTATCTTCTGTAAATATGACTTATATTGTAATGTAAATGACACTCATGAGAATAATACAGTACAAATCTTTATTTTGTATTCTCTAATCTTTTCTTCTTTTTTATTATTTCATAATTATCAACACAAAAGTGTGACTGATTTTAATAAGTTTTTATGACCAATTTGCATAATTTTATTTCTTCTCTTTCAAATAAGTTCTTAATATTGTTTCCTTCATCTTGTAGATTAAATTCATGTTAATCTATTATATATTTTTTTTATAAAATTCTTTTTAAATTTTTGTTTAGTTAACACAATTATATTTTTAAGTTTGTCTATCATTGATGGATTCTTGAGTAATTCATATTTAAGCATCCCTATAGGATTCTGAAAATCTTGATATGTTAATTTTGATTTATGAAATTATTTATGATATATAATTCACAAAATTTAAAATTTAATATTAAAGCATTCCTGGAAGATTGCTCAAAGAATCAACTGTCAATTTTTATGAAGATGTCAATTGTGATTTTCATGTATGCATGAAGGATTGCATTGCGTTGCATGAATAAGATGCATCTCATAAGGATTGCATGAATAATGTTAAAATAATAATTTTTTTTATTAATGTGAAGATTTGTGTTATGATTTTGAATTTTTTTTATAGCGAGCATCCTAGAGGATTGTGCGAAGAATAATTTGTTCTTATCACTAAGAAGATCTTTTGTGATATATAATTCCTATAGAGTTAAAAGTTTTAAAATAAAGATTTGTCACGTAACTATGAACTTTCTGAACAAATATCATTTGTATAGTTCTTATCGTCAGAATTTATCATTTGTATAGTTCTTATCGTCAGAATTTATCATCTTCTTCATAACTATGAACTTTCTAAACAAAAATTCATGAAGATTGCTCGCAAAATGATTTTTTTATTATTTATAAAAAACATTTGTGTTGTGATATCATTCATAATAAACAATAAAATTAATATAATTGTCCAACACAAATGTTCATATTAATAAAAAAAATTAAATTGTATTGGAGAAACTTATGGTTCTTCAATACTAGTTTCTATCAAATTTTTTATTTCCTTTAAAAACACACAAATTTAATTGTATTGAAGAAACTTATGGTTCTTCAATACTAGTTCTTGCATCATAATATATCTAAGATGACCAAACCGAACCGATTTTGTGAACAACACACTTCTGATTTACAATAATACTCGTATTTTAATTGTTCTAACCAATTTTAATTTTAATGTATAGTGAAAATATAATTGAAATTCGTTGTTGTCAAAATAAAAATAGATATTTTAAATAGATAATTTTTTTTAATAATCTATATATAAACTATTAATCTTCTTATACAAAATTATTTTGAAACACCATTGTTCTTTAATAAATAAAGCATCATAAATCATGCATACATGTTTTTATTTGATTTAATTATTATAAATTAAATTTAAAGAATTAAAAAAAATCATCATTAATAACTATAAGTAAATTTCAATAGAATAATATAAGGAATAAATAAGAATTAGGAAAAATAAGAAACATAAAAATATGTATATAAATAATATAATTTAATAGAAACTATTCAACCATATTATAATTTTTTATTAATTTTCTCGTAAAATGACATTCCTATGATATTTCTATACATAGAGATGTAAAAAGTTTAAATTCAATTTAATGCGTAAAATAATATCATATTATTAAATTTCTCATACTTAAAAATAATAAATACATTAAATTGATCTTTATCTTAAAATAAATAATAATTTTAATAGCCATTAAAATAATTTAATATACCAACTAAAAACCAATATTGATATATTAAATGTTTTTAATTTCTAGAATTATAATAAAAATTATAATCCTTAGAGATGTTTAATTATTATTATTCTAGAAATTAAAAACATTTAATATATCAATATTGGTTTTTAGTTGGTATATTAAATTATTTTAATGGCTATTAAAATTATTATTTATTTTAAGATAAAGATCAATTTAATGTATTTATTATTTTTAAGTATGAGAAATTTAATAATTTGATATTATTTTACGCATTAAATTGAATTTAAACTTTTTACATCTCTATGTATAGAAATATCATAGGAATGTCATTTTATAAGAAAATTAATAAAAAATTATAATATGGTTGAATAGTTTCTATTAAATTATATTATTTATATACATATTTTTATGTTTCTTATTTTTCCTAATTCTTATTTATTCCTTATATTATTCTATTGAAATTTACTTATAGTTATTAATGATGATTTTTTTTAATTCTTTAAATTTAATTTATAATAATTAAATCAAATAAAAACATGTATGCATGATTTATGATGCTTTATTTATTAAAGAACAATGGTGTTTCAAAATAATTTTGTATAAGAAGATTAATAGTTTATATATAGATGATTATAAAAAATTATCTATTTAAAATATCTATTTTTATTTTGACAACAACGAATTTCAATTATATTTTCACTATACATTAAAATTAAAATTGGTTAGAACAATTAAAATACGAGTATTATTGTAAATCAGAAGTGTGTTGTTCACAAAATCGGTTCGATTTGGTCATCTTAGATGTATTATGATGCAAGAACTAGTATTGAAGAACCATAAGTTTCTTCAATACAATTAAATTTGTGTGTTTCTAAAGGAAATAAAAAATTTGATAAATTGAGTTTTTCATTACATTAATTGCTGCATTAACTAAAATAACATACAAATGTTTATTGTATACTCACAACCATAAGTTTGTGAAGTTATTTTTTCAGACTAAGATCTCAATTTCTGATTTTTTTTATCCAGAACTTTCTTGATAAGTATCACATTTATTATTAAAATTGATATTGAACATTTTGTACACTACTCCAAATAACACATCTAACATCGGCCACAAAATACATTTAACCTCGACTACACAAGCGAGGTAACAAAGGGCATCATGAAAAACAATCACTTGACATCTCAGTGTTTTTAAAACCGAAGTTATAAATTAAAAGGTTGTGGGTTTGATCCCCATCATCAGCATTTTTATTATTTTCAGAACTGGATGGGTCGCCCAATGTTATTACCTCGGGTTTATGTAAACATCGAGGTAATATCTCAATGTTATTACCTCGATTTTTTTTGTACATTTTTCCAATTTATCAATCTGAAACATTGTACCATAAATATTCATTAATTAAACCAAATGCAAACCAAAAATGACACACACGTTATAATTTTATATCAAAACTAAAACAAAGAATTATGAAACAAAAGCAATAGCCAAAATGGAAAGTTTTGTAGGTTGTCCAATAGGATTTGTCACTGGTCCTTAAGCACCTATAGTTTGAACAACATTTGAAACTATTAACTATAAATTTTAAAGGGATATAAAACATTTACTTACTAGTTTTCCCATATCTCCTCTTCATGATCACGACGAACAACATGCATATCATATATTTTATGTAAACATATTTTGTAGATTCCTAAAACAGAAACATTATACATTTTATCAATTTCTCAATCTGAAATATTGTACCACAAATATTCATTATAAATCAACAAACATTTGAAACTAATTAGGTCAATCAACAAAAAATTTAAATATATAGTACAATGATTAAAAAGGAGTAAAATAATTAATTATAAATTTCAAAGGGATATAAAATATTTACTTACTAGTTTTCCCATATCCTCTCTTCATGATTACGACACATCATCTGAATCATTTTCTTCATATTCTTGACGTACATGTGTTGCTAAACAAGACGTCTTATAGTTAAAATCTTGATTTTCATCAATACTATCGGGAAAATGTTACCTTGAAGAACAATTGACCATCTAGTATTTCACTCCATTCTCATACTCTTTAGTTAAACTATTGGCTTTTATCCAACTACGATCCATAATCACATGAAACTTCTGAAAAAAATAAAAATAGTACACAACCAACAAAAATAAAGTTTCTCAACAACAACAACAACAACAACAACAATAATAGAGAATAACAGGAACAACAGTAATGGACCAAGGCAACAAAAAGAACAACAACAACAATAATAACATACTGGAGAATAATGGTGAAAGAGCTTTTTGATTCGCTAGGGTTTCTTAGAGAATAAGTGTTCTTTCGTTGGCTGGAGAAGAAGTATTCTTTCGCTAGGGCTCGAGAAGTGAATGAGGTAGACATTGAGGGAATATCTTCGATGTAAAATCTATAAAAGATAAAGGCGCATTTTTGGTTCCAAAAAGAATAAAATATTAGAGAGTATTTATCTTAGTTTTAATGAAAACCGAGGTAACATATCCGACATAAAATCTATAAAAATAAAGGCGTCTTTTTGGTTCCATATAAAACATAAAACTGCAGAAGCTGGAAATCGAATCTCAAACCCTGAGCACATATTTATATCGAATTTTCATAAAACCGAGGTAACAAATAGATTTTTTTAATCTAAAAATAAAATAAGACGCTCCTGATACATACATCCTTGATTTTATATTGTTCGTGGTGAAAACTTCGTCATAAAAAGCGTTATTTATTGTAGTGGTAACATATGTTCATAAAAAAGGACTAGAAGATCCATTCTTTAGACGTCTAAACTTAATTGTATGACTTATAATTGTGAGATCATAAATTCTAAATTAGTTAATTGAAACACACAAAATATGAATATTAAGATATTTATTCTCATTAAGTCAACAAGTTAATATAAGATAATTATCCCCTTAACTTACAAATTGTTTTATGTTAATACCCTAAAATGTCTCATATAAGTAAGCTTTTGGATGTATTATGATTATTCAATTGCTCAAATATAATACTGTCATACCCTAAAGTTTGCCCTCCCTTTTTCAATTTTTCACTCAACCTTTGATTTGAGATTCATCTGCACACATTCATATATCATTCATGTGCATCATTCATTCATTGATACTTGATAGTTGATCACTCTAGATTCAAAGCTTGTGACTTGCAAACCTAGGGTTTGCTTGTGGATCAAACCTTAGAGATGCGGCATGGCTATTCAGCTGATCATCTTGGGAATAAAATCCTAATTTGCTTGATCTTTGAGATGTGGATTCAGGGAGACCTCATCATGACATTCCTCAGGGCATTAAAACCCTAAATTCTTTATGATATGGTTATGGGACCTTGTGGATACTCTTTGGGTCTTGTCTTGGCTATCTAAACCCTAGTTTAGGGCTCATGCATTGGATATTTGCTCGTGAAGCATCTTGATGGATTCAAAGGCCTTGATTGAAGGGTATGCCTCATGGAAACCCTAATTAGGGAAGATGTGGTCCTAATGTGCCTTGTGGCTTGACTTTTCATCTGATGGCATTGGAAATCCCAATCTCTTAATCTATGGGACATATATTCAAGAGACTTTATTATGGCATTCCTCGGGGCATCAAAACCCTAATGTTGTCTCCGTTTCATTGGAGGGCCTCCTAACCCTAGTTATATGTGTTGTGTGCTTCACTCAACTTCTCACTAATGTTGTTGCCATTAAGTATAGACGTCTAAACTACTGTAGAGGCACTTCTAGTCCAAATTAATTTAGCTAGAACATTCAATGGTTTATTAATGTCTAACCTGCACTAGATGACAGTACCAGGATAGAAACATTCCACTGAACCAGGCTAAGAACCCTACAATCATAAGTCAGAACAAGCTATAAGCACCAAGTCAGAAGTGAATCAAGACATGCTATAGTGAGACAATGAGTTGGTTAATTAAGGCATGCAGTGAGGTTATGTAGAAACCAGGACATCAATGCATCATGAAGCAATGCAAAGCCAAGTCAACCTGTTACTTCATACCATTTACCAAGCCATGTTTCATAAATCAAGAACCATGCCCTGAAACAATGCATAATATTCAGTTCAGATTCAACCACAAGCCACAAACTGAGCACAAGACTGCAAAATTAAATATAGGCCAGGTCAGAATTGCAGAGGTAAAAACCATGATTCAATGCAGCTCATCATATCAGAACAAACAAAGGCATCACAAAATTCTACGACACCATGGTACTCAGTCCACAAACCAATAATTAACGACCTAATTAGAATTCACATAGCAACATCTGCATTTAATTTCAAATCCATTCAGCAGAAAACTAACTAGCTGCTAAGCAAAAACCTAATGTTGCAGCTTAACTGACTTCTACATTAATAAGCCAACACTAACATTATCAATTGCCAGCTAATGGATTGCATAATAAGTCATCAACAATAAAATTCATTATAACAAAATTCACTCATCTAACAACCTAACAGAAATCGAGTTTCACCACTAACTGGTCCCTAATAACTAATTGATTCAAGTTCACCAACATAACTAGCCTTTTCACTGAGCTCAAGGCTCTAACTAACTAAGTTTTTCAGTTAACTCAGTGAGCCATCCTAACCAACTCCCAACCTGTTTTCAACTAATTCTGAAGCTAGTTCCTAAGCTCCTGATCCCAAACCGCATCTTCATATAACTCATTCTCCATCCTCCTTCACATCACCTTTTCAGTGCCTTCAAATTCACTATGCATAATCTATCAATTCCTCATCCAGAGCTCACATCCCATAGCCATTGAAGCTTAAATTTGCTTGAGCTAGGACACATCAGAACCTCGCCTCTCTCCGCTCATTCCGCCATCACTCACAAGAGAAGAAGAAGGAGAAGAAATATTCAAAGTTCAAAAACGAAGAAGAAAAGTCAGAATCTTTACCTGGAAGTAGAATTCCATTGGAGTTCATTGTCTTCACCTTCGAGATCTCCGACAAGGTAACTTTCAAAGTCCTCTTTTCTCCAAATTCCAGTTACTGACATGTGAGGATTAGGGAGAATATTCAAAGTCCCAACCCGGGGGCTTTGAATCTATGCATCAAGGGTTTTATTTATGATTGATATCTTAGGGTTCTTGAGAGGTTTGGTCCAATTTTGGATTTAGAGCACGAATTAGGTAAAGTCGAGGGCATATTAGTGATGAGTGGAGGGAGATGGTTCAGGTGGTGTGTTTGTTCCCCATTTCTGGTGGCCGCCACCGCCGAAAGCGATTTCCGGCGTGGTGGTGTTCATACGGAATGATCGGAGCTCAACTAGTTCACCTGGCGCGTAAATGCAATTTAAACTTCGTTTTATTTTTATTTTTCTCCACCTGCTGATTATTGTTAATGATTCATTCTCCACATGCTCATTCACTCCTTGGTGGTTCTGAATGGGCCAAATGTACTGGGCTTAGTGCTGATTTACTCTTCATCATCCCAAATTGTGTTTCAAACCCCCTTTGACCAAAGATAGTTTTTAGTGGGCCTTGCCACAAAAACCAAGTGCATGTGCACTATGACACCTTGTTTCAGGGCCTCTACCCCCTGTTGAAGCCCATTATTATTAATTATTTTTAACCATGTTTTGGTTAATTGCCTTAGCTTTCTTAATTGTTGATTAATTAGACTAATTAGGATTAACATTTTTAGAATTTAATTAGAATTAGAATTTTAATCTTGATTATGATTAATTGTTTTAATTAGAGATAATTAGAATAATTAATTTTAATTATATTTTAATTCTAGATTTAATTCCCTAATTGGTTTCCCATGTAAATTAACTATTTTAACTCTAGGGTCTAGTCATATATTTTCATATTCCCTTAGATTAGGGCTTGATTTAGATTAATTGATCTTTATAATCATTAATTTTCATGTGATATTTTATGATTGATGATTTAATTTGATCCTAATGTTTCATGATCCCTTAGTGTAAGATATGTACATATCATTTAACCTTTAGATTAGGTTGTACATAATTAACCCTTAATCCATCCCTTTGATTCAAGTTGATCAAAAGAAATTTTGATTAACTAAGTCTTTTGATTTATGTATAATCCCATATTCTATTCAAGTGATCAAAAGTCCCTTAATCACTTGATAAGACTAATATTTGTAATGTTGTGGATATCAAGGCCTCAAGTTCATACTTTCAATCAAGGCATCCCAGAGAAATCAAGTAGTGGACTATACAAAGCATATCAAAGGTGTTTCTCTAAGAGTTTATCAATCATGATTCAAGTTGTATTACATGAGCCTTAAGTAACAAAGAATGATGATAGTGGAGAATTATTATCCTTGTCTAGGGTATCCTTGGGTACGGGACAAATGAGCCGTTGCTCAAGGTATTCGCCTTTGTTCATAGACTTTAGTGCAATTCGAATTAAATGATTGAAAAAGTCTTCATCATCACAAGTAGAAGCATGGATTCTTCTTCAACAACTTGAAATTTATGATGAGAATCACATGTCATGAGCCATAAGTAACAAATAATGATTAGAGTGGAGAATTGTTATCCTTGTCTAGGGTATCCTTGGGTACAGGACGAATGACCTAGTTGCTCAAGGTATTTGCCTTTGTTCATAGACTTTAGTGTGGTTCATATCAAATGAATGCCAAGTATTCTTCATCTTCCATTATCATACATCATTTATCTTGTCTCAATCTCTTGATGTCTTTGTTTCGTCCATTGTTGGCCGAACTACGAAAGCTCTGACTTTCTCATTGCACGGTGAGAATACGTAGGCACGTGGATTCAATTCTACGTGAGCTACCCTATTTATTTCTCCATTCATAAATCAATACCATCTTTTTGAGATCAAATATATTTTTTCTTGGATTCCATGCACATCCTTTTAGGACGAGTTAATCGGAGTCCACCTTGTGAACCAAGAGTTGTTTGTCTGTGAAACCAAACATTTAATCCTCTTTTACTCTTTGGTTCATAGTTTATTCCTTCATGGATCCAATATACCATTCTTCTTTGGTTTCAAATTGGTTGTTCCCTATAGATATATTATTCCCTGTACCAAACAACACTTTCTTGTGGGTCCCATACATATCCTTTTAGGACAAAATAGTCGGAGTCCACCTTGTGAATCAAGAGATGTTTGGCTATGAAACCAAACACTTTATTCCTTCTTTTTTGGCCAATACATATGTTTACTCTTTAGTTCAAAGTTCATTTACCTTTATGGTTTCCCATGCTACCATTGTATTTTGGTATAAGTTATATTTTTCATCACTTTCAATCTCTTTCCTTTGTTCTCGTGGTTCCACGAACTACGGATGCTCTGACTTTCTCATTGCACGATGAGAATACATAGGCACAAGGGTGTGAATCCTTGGCGAGCACATCCCTAATTATTCCTTCTGCCTTAGGGCACCATCCATGTCTTTCATGATCCATCATCTACCTTCAACCATTAAACCATTCACCCCCACTGACATACTATTTCTTTAAACCCAAATACCACTTTTATTTGGAATTCCATATATACCCTTTTAGTATGTTTAAACAGAAGTCCACATTTGTACCAAGACTTATTTGTCTGGTCAACAAACATTTTATTCCTTATTTTTTGGCCAATACACATGTTTCCCTCTATGGTACAAATTTCATTCCCCTAATGGATTCCAATACACCCTTACCTTTGGTTTCAAACCATACTATTTCAGTCACTTTTACCAAAACCTTCGATTCTTTGACTTTGGTTACCTTTCTCTATCACTCCATTCATCTCCATGGACCATTAATCGCTACATACATTCAAAACCTTATACCTTCATTCACTTCATGCGATATACTGTTATCTTTGAGCCAAATACAATATCTCTTTGAGCTCCGTCTTGTGTCTGCTTGTGAACTAAGAACTGTTTAACTATGAAGTCAAACACTTATTTCTCTTTGTTTTTGGTCGTACCATATAGTGGCGAACGCTTCAGCTAACCACATATTGGTTAACGCCAATTTTCTCTTGAGTTCATATTTCACCCTTTTTTGGAGTCAAACAATACCATTCTTTGGTTCATACCATATTTGTTATCACAACTCTTTTCATCTCCCACAATTAGTTCTATGAACTACGGAGCTCTAATTTCCTTATTGCACTATAAGGATACGTAGGCATGAGGACCCCAATCCTCTCTGATCACTTTATATATTTCTCTTATTTTCCCTTTATTCTTTCGCGAGTAATCTTTAGATATAACACTCATTCAAGAAAGAACAATCAAAACGGACCCCATTGAGTACAACGGATGTGAGGGGTGCTAATACCTTCCCCTTGCATAACCGACTTCCTTACCCAATTATCTCTTTTCCCTGGGTTTTATCGATGTTTTCCCTTTCCTTCAGGAATAAATAAAGTTTGATGGAGACTCTGTTGTATGTTCGAACGTGCGATGCCTTCGAGTATATTTTTGCTAGCTTTAATTACGTTAAGATGAGTTTTCAAAGAATTTTGAGAAAATCTATTTTATATGAATCATATACTTTAGGGTATATCTTGCTCCAATAATTGGATACTTGTTTGAAGTCCAGTAGACTGATTATCAATTGATAAATTAATTTTCTCAATATTTGGAGAAGAAAATAAGCAGCTGGAAGTGTGAACTAGAAGTTCAAATTACAATTTAAAATAAAATCTTATTATATCACTTTGATCCTTGAAGTTCAAAATACAACTCATTTGAAAAGTTTATAAACAAAAATTATCAGTTGTTAATACTTCACACAAAGTGGATTCTTCTATTGGAAAATATAATATTACAAATGAGTTATAACCACGCCTGAAGCGTGGTAGGAAAGTCAGTTTCAATGTTAAAAATTATCTACCAAATAAAGAAACTAAAGTTAATAATGACCTTAGTGAGAATATGAAAACTCTAAGAGCACTTTGACATAATTTATTTTTGAGCTCCAGAAGAACTAATCAAGTACCTGAAATTTAGGAAAAATAAAGAGATCTCTACAAATTATGTCATGAATGGAATATGATGGAACAAAAAATAAAGTCAATGTTGACAATATCTTTGTATACAATATAGCGCTAAAGATGATAAATGATAACAAGGATTATGAGGCAGAGTCTATCAAAGATTGTAGACAAAATGAGAATTGGCCAAAATGAATATTATCTATTGAAAAAGAATTGAACTCACTTTGCAAGTGACTCGATTTTGAACTTGTAGTCCGAACACCTAAAGGTGTGAAATCAATTGAATATAAATGAGTTTTTGTAAAAAAGCAAAATAAGAATGGTGAAATTGTGAGATACAAAACTTGAGTTGTTGCTAAATAATTTTCACAAAGATATAATATTTATTTTGATGAAACATATCCACCTACAATGGATGAAATTCAATTTTTGATATTTAATTAGCCTTATAGAACATTAATGACTTAATTTGAACATGATGAATATTGTAACAACTTATTTGTATGACTTAATTGATAGTCACATTTACATGAAATTGACTAAATTTTTTAATATATTAGAGATGCATAACTTTGGATCTCCACCATCAAATTGAATAAGTCTCTCTATGGGGTAAAACAATCTTGATACATGTGGTATAATCGTCTTAGCGAATATTTGATAAGGGAGGGATATACAAATAAATCTATTTATCCTTGTATTTTTATAAAAGGTATGAATTTGCAATAATAGTTGTTTATGTGGATGACATAAATATTATTGATACTCCTGAAGAGCTTCCAAAAACTATAAATTATTTAAAGAAAATGTTTGAGATGAAGGGTTTGAAAAAGACAAAGTCCTTACTAGGTGAACATTTGAACGATATAATTTTTTTACACCAAGAAACTTATATAGAAAAAGTGATAATATATTTCTATATGGACAAATCTCAAATGTTGTCTACCCCGATGATGTTAGACCATTGGATTTAGATAAGATTCTTTCAGACCTCGAGAAGAGAATGAAAAACTACTTGGTCAAAAAGTATCATATCTTAGTGTAATTCAAGAATTTATATATCTTAAGTATACATGCCATGATATATCAATTTATGTCCATCTGTTAGTAAGATATAGTTCTTCACCTACACAAAAAAGTTGAAACAAAGTCAAACAAATACTTTGTTATCGTAGAATTGTAAGTTACTTATCATATCCTTATAATGGTAGATCACAAATATGTTTATTTGTAGAGGTACAACCGTTTCATGGAGATCTATAAAATAACTCATGGCAACAACTTCATCAAATCTTGCATAACTATTAGCACTATGTGAAGTCACTTCCAAGAACTTTTAAGCAACTACTATAAAGAATATCATCTCATATATAAATGTATGCATGAGGGGGGAGAAATAAATAAGTTTTGCACTCTTTTTCCCTTCACAATGGTTTTGTCTCATTGGGTTTTTCATGATAAGGTTTTTAATGAGACAGTTTTTTTTCATTCACAGAGTATTTGTACTATTTTTCCTTCACTAGATTTTTTAATAAGATTTTAACGAGGTATATCTTTAACGGACGTCCAAGGTTGCGTTATGAGTAGTATTTAATATGGATGTTTGTTTTCCCTAATAATTTAATATATTTTAATTCAATGATTAAATGTAATTGATATTTATATTCAGTACTATTCATGTTCTTTCAACTTACATGTATATCCTATAAATATGACTTATATTACAATCTAAATGACACACTTGACAAGAATCCAATACAAATCTTTATTCTTTACTCTCTAATCTTTTCTTCTTTCTTATTATTTCATAACAAATTTGATAATTTGTATGATATTATCTTCAACTTTCACTTCTAAATATTATCACTTCTAAATATTATCTTATGTTATATTTACATGTAGTATATTTTAATTTACTTTTAATAGGTTGAAATCATGTGCTTATAAGATTGGTTTTTATGTCTCCCACTTGTCATTTAAAGAGGATTTATTTAGTGGACTATTTACTAAATTTTATTAGGAAATTCGTTTTCTTTCATATATCTTTCTTTACTTACGATTGGTCTGATGTGGCCCAAACACTTTGTTTTCTCTTTTTATCATCAATATCTTTGGGTGTCACCAATAACTGTTTGGATGTTTTGGTGTCAATATAGTTATGATATAGTTACAATGTTTTTACATTTTCAATTCAGCTAAAAAAACATTAGTTCCTGACATATTTGTTTTGAAAGTTCTTTCATTTCATGTTACCTTTGCTCTTAACCTTTTTCTACTTACATATAATTTTATCATACTTTTTTACCTTAGCTTTATTGTTTCTGCCCCTAACCAGATCACAAATATAGAACCATCTTTTCCTTTTTAAATATTAGAAGTGATTTTATTGCTGGCACTTTAAAACTAGGGTCCACACATACATTGATATTTCTTGATTGAATGGCTAGTCAAAAGCAAACACCAACTCTCTAGAATTACAACCAGATTCAGTTGATTTGTTTTGGTAAAGCCACAAGAACAATAATTGAAACATCCTATGAAAATTACTTGACGATCCTTGACATGGAAAGTTCTTGAGAAAATGACTAGCACCATTTGTATTGTGGGGCACAAGTTAGAAGTACACACAATAACTACCACCATTTGTACTGTGGGGCACAAATTTCAAATTTGCTTGGGAGATTAATGCATACTCGTGACACTTTATCTTGTGTTAGCTTAGATATATGTTGAAAAAAAGGTTGCTTTCTAAGCTTCCATTGCCATGTGAAAAGTTAAATTAGAGGTTAGCATGTGGATGAGGTTGATGTCTTTGTCTAAGCTTTTACCCACGTTGGAGTTTCACTTTCAACTTGGAAAATATCTCTTTGGCCATAAAACCAAGGATGATACGGTAGGTCCACCACAAGTTGGGCCAATTTCCTCTTTCATGTCCTGTTTCATTCAGGGAGGTTCTCACGGGAAGAATGGCTCTAACCTCGAGTTCGCGATCTTACGTCTATAATATATTAGTATATTACATTGTGTCTACAAGGGATTGTACTAGGTGAGTGTTAAATGTAAAATATCCACACAAAAAATGTGCATAAAGGAACTATTGCCCCTAGTCGAGACTAACGCGCAAAAAGGATCCAACCGTCAAACATGTTTATAGGTTCACTATTCGCTGACAAACTTAGTACGAGTTATATATACGGGATGATATCATCATTGATATTTCGGACCTGTTGCTCAAATAAGGAAAATTGAGGAATGCTTTCGTGACCATCCCTTATCTTGTAGGAGTAGACACGGTGGAATCCAAATACAGGGATTCCATATCCTACAGGAGAACGGAGGAAATCTCTCGACGGAGAATTCGTTACTCTTATCGGGTCTTACTTTAAAGTACAGAGGAAATGAGGTTAGACTCACTCCTATCCCATAGAAGGAGTAATGGTGAAATTACACTATGGTAGTGTCATATCCCGATTTTGGTCCTGATTTTTTTTTATTTTTTATGTTTTCATTTGGCACTTGTTCATTTGCATACATTCATGACCAAAGGCAACCATCCATTCCCAAATCCATATTTTTTTGATAAACATTGGTCATTATCTAGTTTTTTGATCATGGTGTTTTTTGATTATAAAATGGATTCTAACTATTTGACTTTTTAATTTTCAATTTCAATTTAATTTCAAGGTAAATCTAATTCCAAATTTCAAGTTAGTCTTAATTGTGTTTTTACTAATGATTCAAACTCTAATTGATTTTAATTTCCAAATAAATGTTAGAGTTGATATCAAAGTAATTTTAACAAATTATAGATTAATTTGATTTTAATTGGTTTTATTTGGTTTTTTGATGTTAAATTTACATTTTGATTAGTCTCGGATTATTTCTAAAATCCATATCCATTTTTATAACCAAATATCTATTTCCATAAACCAAGTTACAACCATTCTTATTACATTTTTACAAACACTTCAACCAAGTTCAAATTACAATCACAAATTCATTTCAAAATTCCACACCCTTTAACCACATTCAAATCAAATCAAGGTTCAACCAAATTCTCATTCATTCATTAATACCATACATTCAAAATCATATTCAACCATGCGTTCATATCTAGGCCATTACATAACCATGAACCAAATTGCAACATATCTATTTCCATAAACCATGACATTGCACAACCATTACAACATTTCCAAACTCATTTTCATACATACATTTTCATTTACGTTCAATTACCCTTACACAAATCATGTAGCAAACCACACTTTTTTTTACAAATCACGATTACAAGCAATAACAACATCTGTTACGGAGTTATTCCAGAAGGGGGCGGGAGACAAAGCATTGAATCAACTAGAAAAGTCGGTTAGTTCAAAACTTGAAGCTACAGTGACTAGGCAGATACAAGTACAATTTCAAACTACTGGCAAAAGGGACTTTTGAACCACACAACTGCTATTCAACAACAGTTTGATTCTACTCATTCTCCGCTAGCCATCACTTTGAAGGAAACAATTAACTCAGCATCGTCGATCATTCAAACCTCGATCACGTAAACTGTTGGAAATGGAAGCTAACTCCAAAGTGGCTGCTGATCCTTTTGTAACACAAGTCAACAACGGCTTGCAGGAGGTTACCGAGGATCCTACAAAGAACTATCAAGGTTAATAAATGAGCAAAAATTCAAGGAATGCAATTTTGAGCTTAAATCATTTGGAAGCACCAAATCATGTAAGGTCGGAATGCAATTTGAGTATAAATTGTGCTTATTTCATGGCGGAGATAGTTGTGAGCATCCAAAAGAGTTCATTTTTTTTCATCCAGAACTTACAGCAAGTACACACAAAACCTGCCTTGCCAAATATGAGAAGTTCCAAGTCTGTTGCAAACCAAAACCTGTCTTTTGTTGCAAGCTAAAACATAGCCCTGCAAAAATACCTAAAACAATCAACACCATAACAGAATAAAACAGAAGAATTGAAGTCCATTAAGACTATCACAGTACGGCTGCCAACAAAAAGCCAATAGCCTCATTTGAACCAAAACCAGACACCCTAATCATGATCAAACATGGCACATACATGGTGAATTTGACAAAGTAATGCACATGAATTTTGGTTTTTGCACTCACTTCGACACATGTTCCTGCAACAAAACAAGACATGTTTAAAATGCTACCAACTGCACCAACACCATAAGAGTGTGCTCTTGGAAACTACAACCAATTTCTTTGTTCCCGGTCCACCATGTTACCTGGCCAAAGCCTTCAACCTGCCATCAAATAGAACCAATGTCAAGTTGCAAAGGAAACCATGAAATGCTGAGCATGTCCAGTCAGAAATTCCTAGGTGAACCAAGAGTGCATGAATCAACGCATGCAGGATCAATATGATGCATACCTGCAATTGAACTATGCCTTAAAGCACATTTGGGCACAAGTCGTGATTTTCTTTGAACCTGCAAAACGATAAACAAGATACAACATCATCAATCCATAACCGGATGCTCAAAACCATGAAGTCTGTGAACCGAATGTTACTCATGCTTTCTCCAAATTTCACTGCAGTAAAAAAAGCAAGGTAAGTTAGCAAAGGCAGTTAAAATTCAAAAAGATATCCCAAAAGGGATTAAGACAAAACAGAGGGAGAAAGTACGTAGGTTCAGATTACCGTTCCGAAATCCAAGCATCAAAAATGCTAATGCAAACTGAGTTCACAGAAAGGATGTTGGCAGATACCTGTTTTACTCTACCATACAACAACCCTAAACCCTAAAGCTGTGGAGATAAATAGAGGGAAAGGAATCAGTGAAGGGGAGGAAAAAATTGAGAGGCAGAAAAAGATACTACAAAAACCCTAAATCCAAAATCAAAGCAAAACGAGTATTTTAAGAGGTGAAGGGAGAAGATTCAAGCATTACCTGAGCTCGCCGTCACCGTCGAAGGTGAGCTGTCCTGTTCAACTTTCTCTTGGGAACCATGGTTTCTTTATCTTTTCGCGCTTAGATTGAGAGACGACGACTGAGGTGAGGAGCGTTTGAGGGATGGAGAGAGTGAAGGTTGGGGACGAGCGACTTTGAATGATTGAGGGTGAGAGAAATGTGAGGTTGAGAGCGAGAGAGAGATTTGTTGAGAGTGAGGTTGAGAGAGCGATTCTGTGAGTGAGGTTGAGAGGGAGGGAGGACGATGAATCTCACCATTTTCTTTTTCGTTTATTTCTTTTATTTTTTAAAACAACACAAACATTAAACCCATTAAAAAAGCTTAATATGTTTAGTCTTCTTTTGTTTTTTTAATAAGGGATATTAATGCATTGTTTTTTTGTGTTCCCTAGTAATTTACTAATTATTAGTCCCAAAGACCCAACAGCCAGGCGGCTAGGGTCACCATTTGGGATTCCTCCTTTATTTTTATGAGTAGTCTAACAAACCATTTCATTTTAATTTAATTTTTTTAATTAATTTTGATTTTAACCTATTCTGGTTTATATATCCAAGTTGTTGCTGTAAATAATAACTAGTCATGAGTGGCCTAGTGGAGAGAGGGTGGTTTCATGGTCTTTAGTGGAGCGAGTTTGATACTTGGGGATAGCCAATTTTTTGTGTTTATATTTGTTATGTTTATTTTCTTTTTCTATATAGTACCTTGCTATTTATTTTAATTTTAGGTTATTAATACCCATTTCCATACCCTTGTAAGTCGATTGCTTTTTAAGCATCGTCATCAACCTCACATAGCTTACTCTTGGGCTTTCTTACAATGAGCCGGTTCTCTTGCACTTACACTCATACATTGCATTATTTGTTGTTTGGGCCCGATTTAATTATTTCATGATTTGGAATCCCCATTTGACAAAATGTACCCCACTCCCGCGATGTGTAATAATTTTGTACTGTTTTATTTCTTTATTTGTTTGACTGTTTAGTTAGATACTAACATAAGAATAAAATCAACCATTTCAAAAAAATACAAAAATATGACTCGATCCAACGTCGAGTATTTTCTCAATAAACAAACCAATTCCTTTCTCCCTCCTATTCTATTCCTTTTCTTTCAAACTTTCATCAAACGCTCGATTTCAATGTCAAGCCATTTTTTCTAATAAAAACTCAAAAAAATATTAATTTATAGTTAAGACCTTTTCAATAAGATGGAAATGGAACGTGGTGTATACCGCGCACTCCTAAGACTAAAATTCGAGATGTATATCTCGCCAATCCTAGCTCTCGCCATCATCCAAATTTATCCACTTTGTTTTCTCTCAAACACTCTTTCAAATTTCTCTTAAACGTCCATCAATACTTGATCTCGTGTCAAGTCATTTTTCACAACAAAACTCAAAATACCTAATTCTTATTTAACATTTTTTCAATAAAGGTGGAAATGGAACATGGTGTATACCGTTCACTCCTGAGATTAAGATTCGGGACGTATGCCTCGCCAATCTTAACTCTCGCCATCGTCTAAAATTGTCAATGCGGTTTCTTCAAACCCTTTCTCAATCAAATTCAAAACACTTGATTCTTATTAAACATTTTTTGCAAATAAGATGGAAATGGAACGTGGTGTATACCACGCACTCCTGAGATTAGGATTCGAGATGTATATCTCGCTCATCCAAGTTCTCGCCATCACTCAAAATAAATCCAACCAATCAAACTCTTTTCTCGCCGCCGTGCGATTAATCAAAAAACCTTTTTTAAATGGAAGATATAGTGTCTTAAGTGATAAAAAATAATGTTTCGGCCACGATTGTTGAGTCGAGATAAGTGACGCTTTTCCGAATGTAGATTTATAAATCCTTTCGATGTGTGGTATGCGTCCACTCCTCATCTGTTTTGGGTAAAACAATGTTTTCGTCGATTAATAAAACATAGCTTTCGCTAAAATCGATCAACAAACAAACATTTTTCTATCCAGAACTACGTAAGCCTTGATTTCTCTTTTGAGATACGTAGGAGCAGGCTTTTTAAATCTTGTCAGGCCCACTAATAAAAAACTTAGGTTTAGTCCTTCGTCAAAAATCCAAAAACATTCTCTTCTCATCCTCTCTTTCTTTCCCACCTAATAATTCGAAAAGCCTAATATTTCAACTAACACTAACGCACACAACTAACCTAATGGTTCCTGTTGAGTACAACGGACGTGAGGGGTGCTAACACCTTCCCCTTGCGTAATCGACTCCCGAACCCTGATATTGGTTGCGATGACCATATCTTATCCTTTCTTTTAGAGGTTTTATCGATATTTCCTTTTTCCTTTTAGGAATAAATAAAGTTCGGTGGCGACTCTGTTCAGTCCATCATTACGAGTGTGCGATCGCGTTTCGCTTTGAAGTCGTATCCCCATTTTTTCGAGGTGCGACAGGTAGATTTCAATCCTATATCGAACTATCAACAAAAGTAGTATACTCACCCTTCATGAGTTCGTCCATTGACGCGACATCTCACTGCCACTACTACGTAATTATACAACCTATGGTTTATTCTCACAATTAACCATTTCAAAAATTAATTACATAAGTATTCATTATTGATCATATGTGTGAATTTGAGCATTAGATGAACTCTCTCACATCCAGCTTCATCTTACACTACTCTACTTATACGATATAAGATAAGTGCATGCCCGATCATCCTATGGTGGAGTTAACTAGACCAAATGGGAAATCTAAGTAAAATAAGAATGGTTAAGATTCCACTATGTTCTAGCTCTCGGCGCTAACTATCCAACACTTCCGATTGTGTCTCAAACCGAGTTACAGAACTCAAGATACGTTGATTTCAATTATGCATTTTCTTCATACAACAATGGTAACCGGATATGCCCAGTGTGTAACCGGTTACAGGAACGAAAAATAGCCTAAAAACTCATGTTTCTCATAGGTAACCGGTTACCAACTGCTAGTAATCGATTACCACTGAGTCCAAAATTCACTTATTTATCACATTTTCTTCCATCCAATCAGATTGCTAACATATACTAACATCATACATGAATCAATCAATAGTATAAAACATCAACTTAAACATATTATTGAAGGTGTGAAAAACACAAGAAATGGGGGTCTGAATTGGATTTTACAAGCAAAAACGTTTTTCCAAAACAAGAACACCACTAACAAGTTAATAACAAAGAGATAAAAATACAAATATTTTTATCCTGATTTGCTTGAAACTCAAAGCTACTCCAGTCCACCTGCCAAGGTGATTTTACCTTATACACAATGAATTAATCCATTATAATCAATAGATTACAATAATCACAAAGAATACACTTCTTTGCCTTCTCAAGGATCAAACTATACCCTAGTCTCCTTAAGGACTCACATATAATAACCTTTTATGTCTTCTCAAGGATAACCTCCTCAAGGAATCAAACAAACGGTTTGAATAATGTTTTTGTATGTTACAAGTTGCTTCTATACAAGCAGATTTTACACAAATGGTAAACAAATACTTAAAGAAAAATTGCGTACAAAATAATGATAGTTTTTCACAAAGAAATAGACTTGTCAAAATATTGTAACGCCCGTTTGTCCTTCAAGTCTCCAAGTCTCACTTATATAGCATAAGAACAAGACCGTTGGAGGAAAAAATAGGGATAACTCATAGAGCGGTTGTCCACTGTTGGATGGTGAAAAGAGTGATATTGCGTATTGTTCTTCGCCCACAAAATCATTGACAGGTGTGATGTATAGTATTATCATTTGCCCATGATATCAGGTAGTGGAGAGGATATTTGATTTGTATTATGTACTATTTGATCATGTTCCCATTTGATCTTATCTTCAAGTTCATTGGCTTCTAATGAAAGTTGATGAAACATGAAATGAAGAAACATAAAGTTGGATTCAGAAACTTCAGAATCTTTGGTTAGAATCTTGACAGCGTCATTAGTCTGGCTTAAGATCTTTAGTATCTTCAGAATCTTCAGTCAAAACCTTGATAACTTCAATAATCTGGCTTGAGATCTTCAGAATCTTCAGCTATGTAAAATAACTTCAGAAGCTTGCCATTCTTCAGAAGCTGTGTGATCAGAGTCATGTCTAGAAGCACGAAGCTTCTCCTAAGAGGATCAACACAGAAGCAGAAAGATCATTGCAGCAGCAATATTGAACATCTTTCAGAACTTCTAATAGTTAGCACATAAGCGAATTTGGAACTCATTATGCAGAAACTGATGACGTTGCATGTCATGTACTCAAAATTAGAACCGACTGTTAAAGCCACAAAATAACAAACCATTAGGGTACCAAAAAATTTCTCACACAAATACAACATTGTTATCATCAAAAATCAAGGTATAAATGCAGAACCAAATCTTGTTCTAACAATCTCCCCCTTTTTTATGATGACAAAACATGTATTTTGATGAACATTTTTGTACAAGGTAATCATAGAAGAATACATCTTACAGAAGCACAAAGTTCCCCCTGAGATGTATAATCCTAAAAAAGATAAAATCAGAATGAAAGAATGCTTTCCTGATTAACCGTTGAAGTACCGGAGTAAATTTTCAATCAAAATTTGGTTTAACTTTAAAAGTTGATTGATGTTGTTCAGAGCACTGGTTTATTAACATCAACATTCTGATGAGCTTCACTTCAAAATATTTGTTGAGTTCTTTTTAAAGAAACTTTAGAGTTGGTTATCTTCTTAAAGAAAATTGATTTTCAAGTCTGATTACTATAGAGTAAACTCTTCCTTATAGTTAGATGAAAATGCCAAAGTTTTTCTAAAAAGACTTTCAGAAGAACTTGATGCCAAGTACCCAATGTTCTAAGTTCAGAACATGGATATTAATTCCTTGAATTCTCAATCACCAGCATGAAGGATTTACAGACTCAGAAAGAAAAACATTTTATCAGAAATTGGTAACTTGTATTCTGATCTTTGAAACTTCATAAGAACTTCTGATGTTTGAACATAACCATTCTGATTCTTGAACATAACCCTGCAAATCATTTAACAAACTATTCTTCGAAGTAGTTGTTAGCAGAAAACATTAATCAATGTTTGGGTTCTTAGTTAAAGAATTTAGGTATATCAAAATAGTTATGAATCTTCCCCTTAGATATGTTTCTCCCCCTTTGTCATCAATCAAAAAGACATAGATAAAATAATGAGAAACAAAAAAATCATTAAACATGCCAAAAAGGCATAAATGATACAAACATAAGCAATAAAAGTTTTTTAAAAAAATAAAGGGCTAGGGGTTCTGAGGAGGAGGCGGAGGAAGTCTGGATAAAATCAATTGAAACATCATGTCTTGTTTGGCCAAACGCTCTTTGACCAGCACATTATCATCTTTGATTTCCTTAATAGTCCTTCGAAGCGCATCAGGAATATGTCCTATGCAGCGGCTTCTTCCATTATGCCATCCTGATGACTAGAATCAACTTCATCATCCTGAACGACTACCTCTTCCACCACTTATGGAATAACTTCCTTGACCTCTAGAGCAGGAAGACATAACTAGGAGTTGAGTAATTCCAGATTTCCATTAAGGGAATAAACCCATAACAGAAGTTTCTTTCAGACACTTTATACCCAAAATTCTTCAGCTTAGAGATCTTGAAATTCATCCACCTTCTGTAAACTTCCCAAGCAGAACCACTCTCGGTCGGATTTGCTGAAGAACGACTTCTGGATTTTGATTCAAACTTTCTCAAAATCTTATCAATGTTGGGAGAGGGTTTGGGTGGTTTGGGGTAGCTAACAGTAAGGTCAATTCTTGTTTCATCAAGATCAGGGCCAAAAACTGATGGAAATGAGGGGATAGTGATTGGAGTTGATTCAGGGTCAGATATAACTAGTTCAAGTTCAAAATTGAACACGCCCTTAGGAGTGCCTTCAAACACATGGTCGTCAGAAACTCTTGAAGGAGATGTTTTGGGGGTTGTTGAATTTGGATTTTCTATTTGGGGAGCATAAATAAATGGTGGTGGAGTGGGTGGAGTTTGTAACTGTGAAGGACATGGTTGTGATGGTATCTGTTGTTGTTGTTATTGATGTGACAAAGTTACAGAAACTTGAGGAGTTTCTATGATAGGTTCTATAATGGGTGATTTAGGAGGTAGTGGAAGTAAAATTGGTTCAAATGTTTGGGAAATAATTGGAATGGGCTGAGAAGTGGGAGTAGGATGGATTGGTAAGATCCTTTCGGAAACCACATAATAAGAAATAATGGGAGTGATAGCTTCGGGAAGCTTACCAAAAGCAGTGTTAGAAGCTCTTGAAGAGTGATGGACAAAACCATATGTATCCTTCAGAAGCATGGTTTTCTGGCGCTCACTAAGAGGCACCTCATCTTCATCCAGAAGGACAACAACTTTCTTCTTCTTCTTCTGAGGCCTTGAAGAGACTTCTCCTATAGATTCCTTCTTCCTCTTCCCATGAACATCTTGATATGTTTCTGGTAGATTGAAAGGATCCACCAATTGATCAATTCCATCCTTTTAACAACTCTCTAGATAGTATTGTAGAACATCTAGAGGATCAATCTTAGTGAAGATTGGGAAGTTATCTACTGGAGTCCTCATTCCACATATATCATCCTTTGAGGGAATGAAATTTGGCCTTACAATATTAGAAATGAGACCAATGCTCTTGAGATTCTTCCCCTATAATATCTTTCCAACATCATTCACAAGTTCATCGGTCAAGCCACTGACCAGAAGGTCATCTACCATACCATTCTCAACAAGAATGTCAGAAATGAGCCTTCCATTGGGGATGAACTTGCTTTTGTTCTTCTTCGAAGATCCACCAGTTCTGGATTCTCTAGTAGAATCCCTCGTGAACTTGAACAAGATAGATGGAAGTCCTAACTTGAGACCCTTCTCTAGAAAGAATAGTATGAACTTCTAACGTGTGTTGAAATGGTCAGAACTTTTGGTGTTAGGCTTGTGATAAATGCAACCAAGAATGATTTTGAACCATGCTCTTAGGTTGTTTGTCAAATCCTTAGCAGTAGGACCTTTATCATCCTCAAGATTGGTTCCAAATTTGAAGATAACTGGAGCAATAACAACTTCTCTCTTAGAATTGATCTTGCCACTGTGAATTCTTTTACCTTTTCCATTGTGAGATATTAAGTCAGCAATGGATTTCTCAGTAATGACAATTTTCCTGTTCATGACATAGGAAGTTATTGTCTCATTTTCTGCAGTGGCATGCACCCAAAACGGCTTCACCAAAACTGGGTACACAAGGTCAGTTAGTCTCTCAAAGAAATTCTTCCATCCTTGAACTTCCAAGGTTTCATAGAAATCGAAACTGTTTTCTTTCAAATTCTTGAAGTCTACAATAGTTTCGCAGAGTATCATTAACTCGTTGACAGGAGTGTTGAGAGTTAATTCCGGTATTCCTTCCATGATAGGATTGTTTTCATTAGCCATGGAGCGACTGGGAGAGAGTTGTTGTTGAATCGGTTGTTGAGTTTGTTATTGAGCAGCCATTGTTGAAGATGAATGAGAGGATGAACAGTTGCAAATAGATGTTTTAGGTTTGAAAGATGAAAGTGTAAGAATATTGTGCGCGTAGTGCAAAAATGTGAGTGAAGTGGGTTTATATAAAAAACATTGCAATGATGACAAGATAAAAATATGTAGTCATAGGGGGAAGCGTAAGAGTTTTTAACCTAATTCCAAGAATTGCTAAACCCAATGTGTTACGCTTTTATCACGCATTCTCAGAAAGTGGAACAACTGTCACCATTTAGAGTAACACGAACTCAAACGATGTGACAACCATTAAATGTAATTACTATTCAGAATCAGGAAGACAAATTGATAAGATTGCTTTTGATTAGAACCTTTCTGATTCATGAAACTTCCTTATTTTAGAGAGCTCATGTTTCAGAGTCAACAAAAAATATTCTCAGAATCTAATATAGAGTTCTGAAGACTTAAACATTCTGAATTACATCTTTTCATTATGGACATAAATCCATAAATAAGTTTTTCATAATGAAAATGAATTTATCTTCAGCAAAGGGGTTTTATAAAGATATTAGCCCATTTATAGTCTGTATCAACAAATTTTAGATGAAAAATTCCCTTCTGAACATATTCACATAAAAAGTGATGTTTAATTTCAGTATGCTCAGCCCTAGAATGCAAGATAGGATTCTTAGATAAACAAATAGAATAAGTATTATCACAGAGAATAGGAATGCTACTCTCAGATATATGATAATCTTCCAACTGACTATTCATCCATAGTATCTAAGTGTTGCATCTAGAAGCTACAATATATTCAGCTCCGGCTGTTGAAAGCGCAATTGTTGACCGTCTCTTGCTGGACCATGAGATCAGATGGTCTCCCAGAAATTGACAACTTCCAGAAGTACTTTTTATTTCAATTTTGTCTCTAGCGTAGTCAGCATCACCATAGCCTACTAATTTGTATTCACTTGATTTTCTATAAAACAAACCAAGGTTAGTAGTACCTTTCAGATACTTAAAGATTCTCTTAACAACAGTTAAGTGACTTTCCCTAGGATCTAATTGAAAGCGAGCACATAAGCAGACACTGAATAGAATATCAGGTCTAGAAGCGGTTAGATAAAGGAGAGATCCAATCATACCTCTGAATAGCTTTTGATTTACCTTACTAATTACCTCTTCTTTCTCCATAATAAATGTAGGACGCATTGGAGTCTTTGCTTGCTTGCATTCTGATAAGTTAAACTTCTTCAGAAGTTCCTTTGTATATTTTCTTTGATGAATGTACGTTCCTTTTGAACATTGATCAATTTGGATTCCTAGAAATAACTTGAGTTCTCCCATTAGACTGATCTCAAATTCTGCTTGCATCGACTTAGCAAAATCCTTGCACAACGAAGCATTAGTAGAATCAAAAAAAATATCATCAACATAAATTTGCACAACCAGAATATCATTCTTATAGGTTTTACAGAAGAGAGTTGTGTCCACTTTCCCTCTGGTAAAATTATTTTCCAAAAGGAAGTTACTTAGTCTATCATACCAAGCTCTAGGAGCTTGTTTCAGACCATATAACCACTTTTCAGTTTAAAAACAAAGTCAGGATTTTGAGAGCTTTCAAAACAAGGAGGTTGATGCACATATACTTCTTCAGAGATATATCCATTTAAGAATGCACTCTTAACATCCATCTAATAAAGGAAAATGTTATGATTGACCGCAAACAATATTAAAAGACGAATAGACTCTAACCTGGTAATTGTAGAAAAAGTTTTTGCACAATCTATACCTTCTTACTGACTATAACCTTGAGCTACCAGTAGAGCCTTGTTTCTAACAACCTCGCCCTTCTCGTTGAGCTTGTTTTTGAAAACCCATATGATACCAATGACATGGAAGCCTTTTGGTTTATGAACAAGATCCCAAACATCGTTTTTGGTGAATTGATTCAATTCCTTTTGCATAGCCAGAATCCATTCATTATCCTGAAGAGCTTTATCAATAGGTGTGGGTTCTATCAGAGATACCAAACCTAGAAGAGTCTCTTCAAAAGGTTTGAATGAAGATCTTGTTCTGACTGAAGCATTTTTATCTCCCAGAATCAGTTCTTCAAAATGAGGAGTTCTTGATCTACTCTTCTTCTGATGAGTTAGACCAACAACAACTTCTAGTTGATTCGTGTCTGATTTGTTTGCTTCAGATTCTTTAGCTTTGCCTTCCGAGTCTTTTTCTCCATAATCAGTATCCTTGGATTATGAAAGATTGATCTTTAAATCTGCAAATTTCGTAACTAGCTTTGACTTTTCAGGGTCAATCTTATCATTGAACCTAACATGAATTGATTCTTCAACAAATCGTGTTTCTGTGTTAAAGATTATGTAACCTTTAAAGGGTTTAGAATATCCTAATAATAAACATTTTTATGCTTTAGAATCAAACTTACCCAGATTCTCTTTAGTGTTCAACATAAAACATTCACATCCGAAAGGGTGAAAGTAAGAAATGTTGGTCTTTCTATTCTTCCACAATTCATAAGTAGTTTTACCCATAATAGGTCTAATAGGAATCCTTTTACGAATATACCATGCTGTGCTAACTGCTTCTGCCCAGAAATGCTTAGCCATGTTAGTTTCTTGATTCATGGTGTGGGCCATTTCTTACAAAGTCCTAGTCTTCCTTTCTACAACTCCATTTTGATGTGGAGTTATAGGACATGAGAAATCATGGGAAATTCCATTTGAATCAAAAATATTTTCAAAATGTTTATTTTCAAATTCGCCGCCATGATCACTTTTAACTCTGACTATTTTGCAGTTCATTTCTTTTTGCACCAGTGAGTAGAAAGTAAAGAACACAGAATATGACTCATCCTTGTGTTTCAAGAACTTTACCCATGTCCAACGACTATAGTCATCAACGATGACCAATTCATACTTCTTTCCATCAATAGAGGCAGTTCTCACTAGTCCAAACAGATCAATGTGGAGAAGTTCTAATGATCTAGAGGTAGAAACAACAGTTTTGGCTTTGAAAGATGTTTTAGAAAACTTGCCTTTCTGACATGCTTCACAAAGAGCATCTGAAGCGAACTTCAGGTTAGGTAAGCCTATGAATAATCCAAGCTTATTTAGATGAGAAATCCTTCTCATGCTAACATGGCCCAAATGGATGTGCCATACACATTGGTCATCATTTATAGACATTAGACATTTTACATTTTGATCCTCAAGATCAGAAAGTCTAATTTTATAAATGTTTTCTTTCTCTTTCTGTTAAAAAGGATTGTACCATCTTTCTGACTAACAGCCTTACAAGACTTTTGATTAAAGATGATATCATAACCTTTATCAATAAGTATGCATCAGACCATCAACTAAAAGAACATTAGTAATATAAGGAAGATTATTGTTATCATTAGTTCCAGAGCCAATGATCTTTCCTTTTTGGTTTCCTCCGAAACTAACGAAGCCTCCAGACTTAAGCTCCAAATCTTGGAACAAAGACCTTTTTCCCGTCATGTGTCGCGAGCATCCACTGTCCAGGTACCATGACTGGTGTTTCAGCTAAGCTACTAAGGATGTCTGCAACATAAATTATTTTATCCTTAGGTACCCACTTTCTGGGTCCTCTCTTGTTAGTTTTCCCAGAGTTTCTAATAACTTTGGATCTTTTAGCAGAAGGATAATCATGGGGAATTTGTGAATGATACTTAGGTTTCAGAACTGAGTTCTTACCCTTTGTATGTTTCGTGTCTGTGCAGAAATATAAATCTTAGTGCCAGCAGGGATGAAATGCACATAGAGAGGTTTTGGCTTTACCTTCTGACTTTTGTCAGGTTTTATAGTTTTTGTACAACCTAAACCTTTCTTTCCATTTCTACTAACTTCATAAATCAGAGAAGCCACATTGCTTATATTTATGCTTTTATCTAGAAAGTACTGGAATGCTCTGTCATATCTAATGACGCAATCAGTATCAGAAGCTTCTAAGATTATTTCCTCTAGTTTTGAAATTTTTCTTTTCAAAGCAAAGTTGTTACTTTCTAAAGAAAATAATTTTTCATTTAGAGAGGAAATATCTGACTCAATCTCACTACGAGTTTCAGAAGTAACTACTTGGACTTGTTTAAGGTCCTTGTATTTACTCTGAAGACTCGGGTACTTCTCTAGCATTTCAGAGAGACATGGTTCAATATCAGGACGAGATAGGTTAGAAAATACCTCTTCAGAATCAGAGTCGGATTATGATTCTGATAATACCTTGTCTTCTGGTTCTTCAGATTCTTCAGGATCATATGTAGTTGCCATCAATGCAACATTGGCTTTTTCTTTGTCAGAATCTTCTTTTTTTAGATTATGAGTCATCCCATGTAGCCATCAACCCCTTCTTGCCTTTGGAAAAATTCTTCTTAGGCCTTCTGTCCTTTTTCAGCTTAGGACAACCATTTTTGTAGTGGTCTGGCTCCTTGCATTCAAAACAGATAACTTCTTTTCCAGAACCTTGCTTCTTCTGTCCAGACGAAGAATCAAAACGACCAGCAACCCTTTTGGCTCCTTTGAACTTTCCTTGACTATTTTGCATGTGTTTCCAGAGTCTATTGACTATCTTTGAAATTAGAGATAGCTCATTATCATCTTCTGAGTCTTCATCAGATCCTTCTGATTCTTCCTCAGCATGATGAGCTATTGTCTTCTCAGGCTTAGACTTTAGAGCAACAGATTTACCTCGCTTATGAGGTTCATCTTCCTCGAGCTCAATCTCGTGGCTTCTTAAATAACTAACAAGTTCTTCAAGACTGATAATGTTTAAATCTTTTACCAACTTCAAAGCAGTTACCACAAGTCTCCATTTTTAAGGAAGACTTCTGATAATCTTCTTGACATGATTAGTTGTAGAGTATCCTTTGTCCAGAACTTTCAGTCCTGGAACAAGCATCTGAAACCTTGAGGACATAATCTCAATTGTTTCATCATCTTCCATTTTGAATACCTCGTACTTATAGATTAAGGCCAAGTGTAGCGGGGTATTCGTTACCATTAGAGATATTGACTAAATCCAAGGTAAACCATACAAGTCGAGTCGCCACCGCACTTCTATTTATCCAAAGGAATGGTTAGAAAGCGAACAAAAACCTAAAAGTTTTATCGAATAAAAAACTAGTAAAAATGTCAGAGATCTGGGTAAGGGGGTTGGTTATGCAATGGGAAGGTTTTAAGCACCCAAAACATCCTAGGTACTCCTAGGGAGCCCTTTTCATAAGTGTTGTTCTAGTCTAAAGGGTGTAGGTATATCTAAAGTACTATTTACTAAAAGGAAGGTTAAAAGAAAATGACTCGCAAGGATGTCGCATCCACTGCCTACGTATCTCATTTGAGTATGAGAATCAGAGTCTTCGTAGCTCGGCTACCTATGGGTTAAAGAGAAGTGTGATCGGTAAGACGTCGCGTCTTATGCCTACGTATCTCATCTGGAATGAGAATCAGAGCAAAACGTAGTTCAGCTAACTAGGGGTTAAGGATTGCCATCTGAACATGGACTTACAAAAGAGGACACCAGTTGTGTCAAAGGAGGGTGGGCAGTGTGTTCAACGTCCTAGCAGTAGGTGTCGCAGCTCGCTGAATCGAGTCTTAGGCAGTTACCTCTTTGCAATAGAACGGACTGACATGCCACAAGATCGGAGACGCATGGAAGGTCTAAAAGTGGGGAAGCTCTGCTCTAGAGTTGTCATGCAATATGGACCTATGTGTTAGGATTTACAAAGGGGAACATCTACCTAATGTTAGCATACAAAGAATAAGGGAATTCTACCTATGTTATCATACAAAGGGTTCTACCTAATGGGTGCTATCTAAACGGAACAAGAGTCGACGGATGGAGCGCGGAGAGGAGTTACGGATAAGGGTAGATGGCGATGCCGGAGGCAATCGACTTACAAGTAGATGGTGATGCCTGAGGCAATCGACTTACAAGAGGACGAATGAATGCGTGCTGGTTCTGTTAAGTTTTGAAAATGATTACTCGACGTTGGATCGAGCTTTTGATCTTATTTTGAAATGGTTATTGGATGTTCGTTTTAATTCTTATATTAACAGGTGACTAAAGAAATAAATATTATACACTTTATGGGAGAGGGTTACATTTGTTATGAATGGGGATTGTTCATGGCAAACAAACAATAAGAATATATGCCTCATACATCATACAAGTAGGCAACAGTTATTAATCAGATCGGATAAATAAACAATATATAATCAAACCAAAGAATCAAATAATGGAGCATTTAAACAATGCATGGGAGTATGAACATGTTAAATAATCAAGCAATAGAAAGCATGAATGAGAGAAACAAGTATAAAAGATAATAGATGAATCAAACAGATGAAAATATGCACACGAAGGGTCCACTGAATAATTTAATCAGGAAATGAGGTAAGGACCAAATAAAATCAAGGTAAAAGGCCTCTAATACATGGCATATGAGATGAACAAGGGAGGATCAAAAGATCTCTTCAATTGCCATAAGCAATCCCTAAGTCAAACATCGATCATAAAGAAGTCAACTGAAAATTCAAGTCAATTTAAAAAATAACAAATAAATAGCAAATTAATCAAGAAAATTATGAAAAATTAAACTAAATAACATGGGGTCAGGACATCATCATCCCCCAAAAAGATTTTAAAAACAATGAAAATTGGCACGTGAATTAATTAAAACAAAACATAGGTCAAACCAAAAGTCAATTAATAAGACTAGGTTAGAAATAAATCAAGAATAAATAGTAAATTAATCAAGAAAATTATGAAAAATTAAACTAAATAAGGTGGGGTCAGGACATCATCATCCCCCAAAAAGATTTTAAAAATAATTAAAATTGGCACGTGAATTAATTAAAACAAAATATAGGTCAAACCAAAAGTCAATTAATAAGACTAGGTTAGAAATAAATCAAGAATAAATAGTAAATTAATCAAGAAAATTATGAAAAATTAAACTAAATAAAGTGGGGTCAGGAAATCATCATCCCCCAAAAAGATTTTAAAAATAATGAAAATTGGTACGTGAATTAATTAAAATAAAACAGAAGTCAAATTAAAAGTTAACCAACCAAACTAGGTCAAAAATAAATCCAAAATAAATTGAAAATGTGAAATAAAATTCTAAGAAAAGGCCAGGTTGACCATGAGACAGTGGTCAACCTTCATCCCAAAAATTAAATGCTAACAATAATTTTAAGTCATAAGAATAAAATCAATAAAAAAAGTGTGTTAAAATGGACCATTTAGAATAAATAATTAAAATAAAATATTAATATTAAGAAAATACGAAAATAAAAATTATATAAAATTAAATAAAACGTTAAGAAAAGTGAAAAATATTTTTGGGTAATTTTATGGACGAAGAAAATATTTTAAATAAGAAAAAGAAATGTGAAAATGGAAGGATTAATGGTGATGAACATGGTAAGCAAGCGTAGATATATCAAAACATGGCCATGGAAGAGATGATTACCTAATGGAAAATAGAAGTAGAATGGAATCTGATATGTGATGAAGCTTTTCCTCCTTTCCATGAAATTCCAATGCTCCTTTAGGGTTAGGGTTCCAGCTTCTTAAATAGGGTGGATTAGGTGTTCTCATGAGCTTTTTAATAAGTGATTTATCCATAAGAATAAAAGTGTGAAGTGAGGTGTAAAATGTTGTTATTTTGGGTCAAACTTAAGTGAGTGGATGTCCAATGCATGGCCAAAAGAGGCAAAAAATGTGACTGATTTGTGCAGCATGCTTAGAAAATCTGATTGGGCCAGCCAGGCCCAAAATCTGCCTAGAAAATCAAGTCATGGTGCCCACTTTAAATGAATGTATCTCTCAAACCATGGATCCAAATGAGATGATTTCAAAAGGATGTGAAAGAGGACATGGAAAGGTACAATTGTTGTGAAGAAAGTATTTTCAAATAATGCCTTGAAGTGCAAGAAAACTGGCCAAAAAGTCTTGACAAATTTTGAAGATTTTGGACTTAGAAATTTTTCCAAGTGTCCTAAAAAATGTCTCACTTTGACTAAGCATAACTTTCTCAATTCTAATCCAAATGGAGCAAACTTTATATCTCTAGAAATATTGGAACAAGAGGAACAACTTTCATGTTGGAGAAATTTTCAAACGGAGCTTTTATCTTGATGGAAAATGGGTTAAAATTGAGTGCAACAATCATGAAAACTTGCCCTAAATGGAAAGTCAACCATTTCCAAATTAAGTAACTTTTCCAATTCCTGATTAAATGATTAATCCATGATCTAACCTTGATCAAATTTCACATGTAGGATCCCCTAGGCATGGATTTTGAGATTTCACTCTCAAAATGTCAGGAGTTGACTTTTCTGGCCCCACAATTGACTTTTCCCAAACTATCTGATTCCCGATTCCAGTGATCAATTGAAGCATCTCTGGCTCAAATAAAGAGCTGATTTTTTGTATGTAGACCCTTGTGGACATATGGAGGGCCATGGAAAAGAGTTTCACCCAAAGAATCAGAAATAAACTGATTTTATACCAAACCCTAGTTTTAGGGCAAAATGATCAAGAACTGATTGCACTAATTGCCAATGGATCTTTCTGAGACAATTGTGAATCTTCCTAGGCCAAGATGCCTCTCCAATCATGACATGGATAAGTTCCTCTACTTCCAACCAAACATTGCCTGTTGCAGGTAGCCATGAAACCCTAATTTCTGATTAAATCCAGATGAACACTCTGATAGCTTTGAATCCTTCACTGATGAACTGAGGACCATAATAAGATACTTGGACCCCCCTGAGACCCTTGAGACTTGTATACTTAGAAAATGAAGTCCAATTCTCAATCTTGCTTTGTGTGGGCTCCTTCTGTTAAGGAGTGATCGATCAAAACCTGATCTCCATGTCACTAATGCAGTATGCAATGAGTATGACCCAATATGATGTTAATGAAGTGTAAAACATACTCCCATGCTTCCAGGAAAAATGAAGGGTAAATTTTGGGGTATTACAGCTGCCCCTATTCACTCAACTAGAAACCCGAAAGGAAGATAGAAACGGCTTTCGCACTTTCGAGGTATCAAGTGATTGAATACGATAAAAGCCCAAAAATTTACACTGAAGTGAAAAAATGAAGTAACAATGCCTGTCAGAATCGGCCAAGAGGTGGTCTTGAAAAAGAATCCGTCTGGTACGGTGAGAGTCGGTCTGAACACTGAAACAAGGAATGTTAGCCTGAATAATGGTAACACAGAAACAACCATGGCCTGAATGCCGCTCATCAATCTGAATACTGGAAATGACTTCGATCTGAGCATCGGACGATACTTGATTATCAAACATCGGTTTGAACACCGGGAAACTGGCATGAATGCCACTTCGGTCTGAATACTGGAAAACTGGCCTGAATTCCACAAGTTGCGTCGACCTGAATGTCGGAAACTTCTTCGATCTAAACATCGGAAAACTAGATTATCAAACATCGATTCGAACACCGGGAAACTGGCCTGAATGCCACTTCGGTCTGAATACTGGAAAACTGGCCTGAATGCCACAAGTTGCATCGACCTGAATGTCGGAAACTTCTTCGATCTGAACATCGAAAAACTAGATTATCAAACATCGGTCTGAACACCGGGAAACTGGCCTGAGTGCCACTTTAGTCTGAATACCGGAAAACTGGCTTGAATGCCACAAGTTGCATCGACCTAAATGTCGGAAACTTCTTCGATCTGAACATCGGAAAACTGGCCTGAATGCCACTTCGGTTTGAATACCGGAAAATTGGCCTGAATGCCACAAGTTGCATCGACCTGAATGTCAGAAACTTCTTCGATCTGAACATCGGAAAACTGGCCTGAATGCCACAAGTTGCATCGACCTGAATGTGGGAAACTTCTTCGATTTGAACATCGGAAAACTGGCCTGAATGCCACTTCGGTTTGAATACCGGAAACTTTCATGCCTGTCAGCATCGGCAGAAATAGGGAAAATGATAATTGAGGCGGCGCGTGGGCCAACGACCCCTGCTGGGAATAATAAAGATAAGTCATGAACAATCTTCAGTCTGAGTACTGGAAACAACTTCTGGCTTATCACTTGGGATACCGAGAATGCCTTATGCTTTACATGCGTATGTTTGAATTTTTCAATGGCATAATGCTCCATGAAAATGGAAATGCTATGCAATTTGGGAGGATGCAATGCAATATGATTCTACATGCAGGGATGCGAAATGCTTGATTGGAGAGAACGCCAAGCTGAGGCAAGGAATTCTGCTGGGGAAATGATCACCATCTTCTGAACCCTAGCAAGGCTGTTGGAGATGCACATCACAAAGAACTCTGTGGGGAAATGACCCGCCACACGGTGTTCTGGCAAATAACAAAATACTAAGGCTCTGACTGGGGAGAGAATGGCACTGAAAACTTGCTGCTGAGGAAAGCGACAGTGGTTCTGGAAACCATAATCTGCGAGAGAGACGACTCAGCAGGGGAAGCAAACACCGATACGGTACCGAGATTCTGCTTCAAGGAAAGAGACCATGGGTCTAGCGTCGAGATCATCGATCTGGCATCGAACTCTGAGGAGCAGCCGCTTCTGCTAGGAAGATACAGTCTGACACTGTTAACTCCGCTGGGGATATACAGTCAGACACTGTCAACTCCGTTGGGGATATACAGTCTGACACTGTCGACTCTACTGGTGAATGTATAATCTGAAACAAATGCTTGGGGAAGTACAGCAGTGATAACCTGTTGGGGATTGAAGAATCCAACGCTCGGACCAGCTCTGCAAGGATAAGATACCAAATTCCAACTGTTGAGGAAAAACATCCGCGATCATTTGATGGGGACCTTAAGGAAATGCCCCGAGTGTACCTGTTTTGAATAGACGATCCAAAGCACTTAAAATTTACAGCAATTTTCAATGTTTATTAAGCACGTACCTGTAAAGCTCTTATGTTTCATGATGCAATGTTTATCAAAAATTCGGACGTCATTTTTGCAAACAAAACAGTAAAATGAAAATAAACACAGAGATGTACTGAATAACATGATTTTATTGATTGAGTGGCCTCTGAATAGGTATTTACATCAGGAAGCAATCTCTAGAAAGAGGTAATTGCACAATAGATAAAAACAGAAATTAATCTAATGGCAATGTGAAATGGATTTCTATCGGGTTCCAATTTTGCTATGATTCGCTCGTCTTCAAGATCCTCCAGATGATCAGCTTTCCGAAAAAGGTGATTGGACTGTTTCCTATCCTTCAGAAGTTTCCGGTTATCGACACGAGATGATATTCAGAACTACTCAAAACGCAGCCATTCGCTTAATCCCTAACTTTTTCCTAGACCGCCCTTTCGGGTTTTCAATTGACCGGGATACCCATTTTTGCCTAAGTTGCCCTTTCAGGTTTTCAACTTACCGGGTGTACAATCTTTTCATTTTTTAATCCCTAAATTTTTCCCGAACCTTTTTCATTTTCTTGGTTCACCGGGATGCCCATTTTTTTGCCTGGACTATTCTTTTTATCGTCCAGCGGGTCTATGTTATGCGAAGTATTTTTTAACTGCGTCTGAGTTCACAGGGGAAGTGAAGTTTTCACCATCCATAGTTGCAAGCATTAAGGCTCCACCATCAAAAACCTTGGTGACAATATACGATCCATCATAGTTAGGAGTCCACTTTCCCCTATGATCTGTCTGAGGAGGAAGGATCCTTTTCAACACCAAATCTCCGACTTGGAAGCATCGATGACGCACTTTCTGATCAAAGTCTCTCTTCATCCGACTCTGATACAATTGCTCATGACAAATGGCTGCCATTTGCTTCTCTTTGATAAGACTCAACTCATTGAACCTTGTCTGAATCCATTCAGCTTCGTCTAACTTGACATCCAACATGACTCTTAGAGAAGGAATTTCCACTTCAACAGGTAGGTCGATGTATGTACTGAAGTACGGTACCCATGCAAGGCGAAGGGTAGCATCTCATGCCAATCTCTGTACGTAACGACCATCTTCTGCACAATCTTCTTTATGTTCTTATTTGCTGCCTCAACAACACCGTTCATCTTTGGACGATAAGGGGAAGAGTTGTGATGTTGAATGTTGAAGTTCTTGCACAACTCTTTCATCATTTTGTTATTGAGATTAGAACCATTATCAGTAATGATTCTTTCGGGAATCCAATAACGACAAATGATTTCTTTCTTAATGAATCGGGCAACCACATGTCTGGTGACCTTCGCAAATGACGCTGCTTCGACCCACTTGATGAAATAGTCGATGGCAACAAGGATGAAGTGATGCCCATTGGAGGCAGTCGGCTCAATCTTTCCAATCATATCAATGCCCCCACATAGCAAACGGCCACGACGAAGACATCACATTCAGAGGATTTTGCGGCACATGCACCTTATCAGCATAAATCTGGCATTTATGACACTTCCGAGCATATTTGAAACAATCAGATTCCATGGTCATCCAGTAATAACCCGCTCTCAACAATTTCTTAGCCATTGCATGTCCGCCGGCATGAGTACCGAAGAAGCCTTCATGAACTTCCTGCATTAACATGTCTGCTTCGTGTCTATCCACGCATCTGAGCAAAACCATGTCGAAGTTCCTCTTATACAGCACATCGTCTTTGTTCAAGAAGAAACTGCCTGCCAATCTTCTCAAAGTCTTTCTATCATTGTTGGATGCCCCTGCAGGGTACTCTTGATTCTTCAGAAAGCACTTGATGTTGTGGTACCAGGGCTTGTCATCAACTACCAGTTCAGCCGCAAACACATACGCGGCCCTATCAAGGCGCATAACATCGATCCTGGGAGCATAGTTCCAGCGAATCACCTTGATCATGGAGGACAGAGTAGCAAGAGCATCTTCCATCTGGTTCTCATCACGAGGTATATGATACAGCCTTACTGTTGTGAAGAAAGTCAACAATCTTCTCGTGTTGTCTCTGTAGGGGACCAGATTAGGCTGGAGAGTATTCCAATCACCATTCACTTGATTGATCACTATAGCTGAATCTCCGAAGATGTCCAGAGTCTTGATTCTCAAATCAATGGCTTGCTCGATACCCAAGATACATGCTTCATACTCAACTTCATTATTGGTGCACTCAAAATTCAGACGAGCGGTGAAAGGCATGTGGGCACCTTTCGGAGTGGTAATGACAACACCAATTCCACTTCCTTTGGCATTGACGGCCCCATCAAACATTAAAGTCCACTTTTCATTTGGATCAGGTCCCTCCTCAAGAACTGGCTCTTCACAGTCTTTCATCTTGAGGAACATGATGTCTTCATCCGGAAAATCAAACTTCATCGACTCATAATCATCAATCGGCTGCTGAGCAAGATAGTCTGATAGAATACTCCCTTTGATGGCTTTCTGGGATGTATACTGGATGTCGTACTCTTTCAGTACCATTTGCCAACGAGCAACCCTTCCGGTGAGAGCTGGCTTCTCAAATATATACTTAACTGGATCCATTTTGGAGATCAGTAAGGTCGTGTAAGTCAGCATGTATTGTCTCAATCACTTAGCAGCCCATGCAAGTGCATAACATGTCTTTTCAAGCATTGAGTATCTCGACTCGCAATCTGTGAATTTTTTACTCAGGTAGTAGATGACATGCTCTTTCCTACCTGTCTCGTCGTGTTGACCGAGAACACAACCCATGGAATTATCAAGTATTGTCAAATACATAATCAGCGGTCTCCCTGGGACTGGAGGCATAAGGATTGGAGGATTCTGCAAATACTCTTTTATCTTCTCGAAAGCCCTTTGGCAATCACCATTCCACCTGATGGCCTGATCTTTTCTCAATAATTTGAATATTGCCTCACACGTGGCTGTTAGGTGAGAGATGAACCTTGCAACGTAGTTCAACCTTCCTAAGAAACCACAAACTTGTTTTTCTATTCTTGGCTCAGGCATTTCTTGTATCGCTTTCACTTTGGCCGGGTCCACCTCAATCCCCTTTTCACTAACAATAAAACCCAGCAGTTTACCAGATCTCACCCCGAAAGTACACTTGTTCGGATTAAGCCTCAGCTTGAATTTCCTCAAACGCTCAAACAGTTTCTGCAAATTCACCAGATGTTCTTCTTCCGTCTGAGATTTGGCAATCATATCATCAACATAAACCTCAATTTCATGATGAATCATATCATGGAAAAGAGTTACCATAGCTCGTTGATATGTTGCCCCATCATTTTTTATACCAAACAACATCACCTTGTAGCAGAAGGTGCCCCATGGGGTTATGAAAGTTATCTTCTCCATGTCTTTTGGTGCCATCTTAATTTGATTATAGCCAGAAAAGCCATCCATAAAGGAGAATATCGAGAACTGAGCCGTGTTATCCACTAAAACATCGATGTGAGGTAATGGGAAATCATCTTTAAGACTAGCTCTGTTCAGATCCCGGTAGTCAACACACATCTGTACCTTTCCATCCTTTTTAGGTACTGGAACGATATTTGCAACCCATGGCAAATAATTTGTAACCGCTAGAAACCCTGCATCCAACTGTTTTTGCACTTCTTCCTTTATTTTGACAGCCATCTCTGGTCTTGTTCTTCTGAGCTTCTGCTTGACCGGAGGACAGTCCTCTTTGAGAGGCAAACGGTGTACCACAATGTCTGTGTCAAACCCTGGCATGTCCTGATAAGACCAAGCGAAGATGTCAACATACTCTTGCAGCAATTCAATCAACCCCTTCTTCACATTGTCTTCCAAAGCAGCCCCTATCTTAATTTCTCTCTTGGCGTCCTTGGTGCCGAGATTAATCACTTCAATAGACTCTTGATGCGGTTGAATGACCCTTTCCTCCTGTTTTAACAACCTGGCAAGTTCTTCAGGGAGTTCACAGTCTTCATCACCCTTTTCTTTAGCTTGAAAGATTGGATTTTCAAAGTCGAAGCGAGCCATAGCAGAATTGTTATCAATAGGATCTGGTGACGTGCATCTGCATGAGTGATGGTATGTGCTTATGAGTGTGAACAAGAAGTGGAAACTAAACAAAACAATGCCTAATGTATATATATTTTTTTATTTTTAATTTTTGAAAACTGCAAAAATAGAAAGACAGTGAACAAAATATTTAAATGCAAAAAGACGTCCTTTATTTATGATAAAATATGCAGGTATCCACATAGATGAGTCCTACAATGAGTCATCACGCCCTGGGAGGAACGTAAGACTTGGATATGCATGAATAAACAATGAAAATTACTATTTAAGAAGAGTGACTTGGATAATCTCTTCAGAAGACCAATTGCGGAGAACTTCACCCGGGACCCTTGGACGCACCCAGTTGTCAATGTCGCAATCACTATCCTCATCTTCTTCGTTGATTGTAGAGATCTGACCAACATCTTTGACTGATTCGACTTCTCCTTCGACCATGTTAACATTTGCTCTATTATGCTGCGGCATAGGATTGTTGACGACATTAGGAGCCGGCGCAAAGTTAATGGCCTTTGAGTCAATGAGGTCCTGAACTACGTGCTTAAAAGCTTTGCAGTTCTCAATAGTGTGGCCAGGTGCCCCAGAGTGGAACTCACATCTAGCATTGGCATCATAACCCACTGGAAGCCTACCAATAGGAGGAGCCAAAGTGCGTAACTGCACAAGTTGCAAGTGTTGAAGGTTGGGAAGCAACTGGGCATACGACATAGGAAGAGTGTCAAAACGCCTATCCATCATCCTTTGTCTCTGTTGATAAGCAGGTCTGTTACCCTGTTGTTGTTGGTATTAATTTTGTTGACGTTGAGGTTGTTGTTGTTGCACTGGTGCTGCAGCCGGAATGGTCACTGCTGCAACATAAGGTTGTTGGTGGTAATTCTGAAAGTTATTCCTGCGGTTACCCCTGCTCTAATGAGAAGACACAGCATTTGCATCCCCTTCTCTCCTATTCTGTCCTCCTAAGAACGGCTTCTTTGACCCCGAAGATGATCCAACCCCATTTTGGATCTTACATGTCTTAAAGTAGTTCTCCACCCTCTCACCGGTAGATACCACATCAGCAAAATTCGAGGCGTTGCAACCCACCAGCCGCTCCAAATAGGATCCAGGCAGTGTGTTCATAAACATGTTGGCCATCTCTTTTTCCAACATCGGAGGCTGAACACGGGAAGCCAACTCTCTCCAGCATTGAGCATACTCTTTGAAGCACTCGTTGCTCTTGAGAGACAGATTCTGGAGCTGAGTCCTGTCAGGTGCCATATCCACATTATACTGATATTGCTTCACAAAGGCCTTAGCCAAGTCTCTCCAGCAGCGAATATGGGCTATGTCCAGCCTCATATACCACTCCAAGGATGCCCCAGCTAGGCTGTCCTGGAAGAAGTACATGAGCAGCTTCTTATCATCAGAATACGCGATCATCTTACGGAAGTAAGCTTGTACATGAGTCTTCAGGCAAGAGTTGCCATTGTACTTATCAAACACGGGGACTTTGAATTTTGGTGGAACTCTCACGCCTGGGACCAGCCCCAAGTCAGCAACATCCACACCAAGAGCATGCTGCCTTTGCACAGCTTTCAACCTCTCTTCCAGTCTCCAAAACATAGGGTCCATACCATGGCCGATGCCAAAGTCCTCATGATGCAGGGGGAATTGATCCTCCTGATCATCATGGATGGGTTGTTGACCAAGGTTGCCATGTGGGATTGGGGTAGGCCCCGGTCCATTGGGTCCATTAGCCTCTCCAGCGGGAGGATCAGCCACAACCTCCGGTTGAGTAGTAAGGGGATTCCCCTGTACCAACAATCTAATCTCCTGCTGTCCCTGAGCCACTCCTTGGACCACTTCCATGAACTGATTCATGCGAATCCTCATCTCAGCGAGCTCTGCTTGTAAACCTTCCATTGCTCTCTATTGATTCCTTCGGGTACCGTATCGGTGAATGCCTAAGTCATCTATCCTAATAATGGAATACCAAACAAGATGAGAACACTGTGGCGGTACCTGTTATGCAAGACATGCTAATGAATATGCAAATGCAATGACATATTTATCAATTTCAAAGGGTATTCTACCCCTTGATTCCAGTCTCACATTAGATAAACAGTGTAAGAAAACCCCGACTAGAATCAAGAAGAAGATATAAACCCCTAGGAATAGATAAACATGATGCATGCAATGCTTATGATTTAATTCTTATATCAGGGGAACTTTAGAGTCTTATTTGCAAATTTTGGAAATATTAAACGTTTATCACATACGGAAATATCACGTCAATTAATATTTGGAAATGTTTTTACGCCAAAGAAGTACAGTCTTGGTAACCAAATACAATACAAGAGAGAAGGAAAATGAACATCCTATGGATCCCTAGAAGCAATCGTCCAAAGCCCTCGAGACCGGAAGATGAGCTGCACGAAGCCTCTTCACCTCCCTCTCATAGGCTGCCTCCATATCTGCCTTCTCTTTGGCGAGTCGATCATACTTCCTCTTCTAAAACTTGGAAGACTGAGGAAGTAGAGAAGTCAACGCGTCATCAGGATCATGAATAACCTGGTGCTCAAGGAACTCTATCAAAGCATCCTTCTCTCTGATCTGCTGAAGCAACTCCTCTCGTTCACGGATCCAAGCATGCGAACGGTCTTCGTCTCTCAACTCCTCTACTCCTTGGCTAGGGAGGGTTGAAGGCCAAGCCACAACCAAAGGTGTGGGTCTTAGATACTCATAAGGCATGAGGTACTCGGAAGCTCTCCTCCTAACCCAAGAGGTATAGGGTTCCAAAGCGATACAGTTCTTCGGACCTAGCTCCTTCCTTCCTTTCTTATGGATCTTGCACCAAGCGCGGACCATCCTGCCCTTCAAGCCTTAGGGATCTTTACCCTCCTGAAAGAACACACCCTCTAACAGAATGTTATTGGGTTTATCCGTAAGGGGGAACCCAAGCTGACGACGTGCCAAAATAGGGTTGTAGTTAATTCCACCGCATGTACCAAGAAGAGGTACATTGGAGAATTCACCACAAGAGTCGATAATCTGCACACCATCATATACACGGTTGTACCAAAATATATAATCATTAGTGAGAGACATAAGTCTCGTGGACCACCGTAGACATCCTTTGTTCTCCTTGAAGGTGAGCGTCTGAGGCAAGTGCGAAATAACCCACTTGTACAACAGAAGCAAACAACACACAATGGTACCACCGCCCTTTACATTCCTCATATGCAAAGAGAAATAAGTGTCACCCAACAGAGTAGGAACGGGATTAAGAGTAGAGAAAATCCTAATGGCGCTCACATCCACAAACTTGTCGGTGTTGGGGAATAACACTAGCCCATAGATGAGAAGTACAAATATGGCCTCAAAGGCGTCCTCACTCATGGCCTTCCCAAACATAGTAGCTTGATCAATGAGGAAATCAGACGGGAGACCTTGAATTCCACCTTTGGTAGTCATATGAGCACCAATAATAGATTCATCTATACGCAACAGATCAACAATCTCTTGAGAAGAGGGAACTTTCTCCAAGCCACTGAACGACAACTGGTCTAGGATAGGTATGCCCATAAGATAGGCATACTCCTCAAGCATGGGAAAAAGCTGGAAATCCGGAAAAGTGAAACAACGGTACAAGGGATCATAGAATTGCACCAACACACTCATTAGACCTTCATCCACTTGAGTAGCCAGAATAGACAGAAGCTTCCCATGACGAGCCTTGAATTCCAAGGGATCTAATACATAGGATGTCAAACTCCTTAACTCTTTCAAGTCGGGTTGTCTGAAACTGTACTTCTTCGTATTCCTTCTTTGCTTATCCATGTCTGAAAATTTGCAAATAGACCTCTTAAGTTCCTTGAAAGTTTTCTCATTGTTGATGATATGGATGTGTATGAATGCATGAATGCATGGATGCAACAATCACACTCAAGGATCAAGCAAATCACACCATACAAAGGTCATGGGATGGATCAAGTCATCCTTAATATCAATCATCCATTTGGGTGGATTATGGTTTACACCTTATCAACACCCAAGTTCCATTGATATTAAGGATACACAAGAACGGATCAACCACGAATCAAGGGTTTGTTGCGAGTCGCGAGCATGGAGTCTTGGTTAAGAACCACCCAAAGGGAGTGTACTATGGTTAAACCTGACAATCATGTTCTACAAGAGGTTCCCATAGTCATCATCCCATATTTCGGATATTATCGGATAAACGACTACTCGTATTCCAAAAATATTCTCAAGAGAGACTCTTATGAGTGTAGTATCGCGTAACAATCGTATCAAATCTTACACTTGAACGATCTTCGCACTACGTCCTAAAAATAGGCCAAGATGGGTGTGGTAAACTAAGGTCCTTGGCTTCTAAGGCATATATTGGAAAGAGTAATGCCTAACCACGACTACTCGTGTGTTTGCTGTTGATTTTGGCGAACAACCTCTGGTTTTTCAAAACTTATTGAATTGGGTTACTTGCAGGATCAACCATACAAATCCTATGACATGTGCAAATTTAAATAACTTTGTAACTCTTTAGAATAACCTTTGTATCCTTTATTTGGTTTACTAAGTTTTTCATGTACGAAAGATATTGACTAAAAGTGCTTAAGTAAAAGTAAACTTAACAAGACTAAGATAAATGGCGAAAAATAAATGGCGAAGAATAAATTTCATAAAGTAAATGCAAAGGATAAATGACTGGTAAATGTAAAGGAAAATTGGTAAAGAACTTTAAAATTTATAAGATAAAACTTTAAAGAAATGGTGTTTGTTCACACGTACATTTTCCAGATAAGACTCTTTTCTCTCTCACACGGGTACTTTGAGTATTTTGCAGGAATTTTGTACAAGTTTTCACACACACATTCTGATAACAACTATCCTATTTATATACAAACAAAATAACTGTCACTAACGAATAAATCCTAAAACTATGACACTTGGCTCTCTGCATGACTTCCTTTCGCCAGGTGCTTCCACGCGTCTTCTACCAAACGTTATAACTTTTTGAATTTGAATTTCCGCTTTACGTCGAAACAACGCGTCTCCTCAGACTTGTCGAATTGTCGAAATATCATAACATCATCCATACTTGTCGAAGACGTCTTTTCATCTGCAGACATCTTCTTCTGTCGAAATATCGAACCACCAATCTGTCGAAGTGTCAAAAACACTTATCAACTAAACTGTTGAAAATGCTCTTCAAGTATATATTTCCAGTTTTTTTCCTTTTTGCAAGCATCTCCATTTGTCGAAAACACTATTCTGCTTATTAATTTCATGGCGTCAAAAATACATGTATACAAATTGCCCCCCAGCAAAGATGTTTCGACTACTCTGGAGAAACAATCATTTGTTGTCAACCAATATTTCGATGCCATGTCATTTAATTCCACTATTTCCAAGCTTTTATAATCTCAAGTTCCCAGACAGATTCATCATTACGCTGTTTTCAAAGACGTCATGTCTAGCCCACGTTTAGACCTTACCCCCATCATTTCCTAAACCTAACATCATGGCCTTTTTCAACTTCCACATCTTCATCATCACCATTGTGATTTAGCCACGTGTCCCACGATTATCATAAAAAACTCAAACATTTTTATCATCTTCCCTTATAAATACTCACAACCTATTTTCTCTGAAACTTTTTTACGCTTCAAACTTTCTTCTTCATACCCATTTTCATACTTTCAACTTTCCTGAAAAAATTTCTTTGTTCTTCTCAACAATGGCTGTCGAAGGAAAACCTACAGATAAAAACAAACCAAAACCTAATAGTGGTTCTGCTCTCAAAACTGTCAGCTCGACGTCCACTTCTCCGAAGGATTCGACAAAAGGATCAACAATGGAGATGGCGCAAACAAAAATTAATCTTGAACCTGAGAAAACTCTGGAAGACACAGTCCAAGAAGAAGATATCCCCAAAAATGATCATGACAGGCAGACTGTAGCAGAATTCGACGCTACAATGAGTGAAGCTTCTGAAGACGATTCTCCTCCTCATCCAGGGTTAAATGCTGCAAATAAGGGCGATGACACTAACATGGAAATTGGGGTCGAAGATGACCATGAAGAAGAAACTGCTAAAGATGAGGATGACCAGTCGAAACAACCAGATGCTGGGCAAACTTTAGGGCGAAGCACTCAACCCGCTCCTGACCAGACCAAAGGAAGTGCCATATCAACTGGTTCGACTGGTTTCTCTCGCGAAGAGCTTGAGAGTCTCAAGGTGCAGAAACCCTTAGAATATCTAAAGGCCATGCTTAGCGCTCGTCACAATTTTCAAGATTCTTCGCAAAGTAGTTCGACTACCTCTGGGGCCACTTCTGAAGCGCAATCTCTTGACAACATCTTGACCAAGATTAAGACGAAAATCCTTGATGTTGATTTGTTCACAATTTTAGAAGAAAGCGCCACTGCTCATATTGAACTCAAGAAGATTTTGAAACAAATAAACATCTTGGAAACTTCTGCTGAGGTTGGCAATTTTGTGATGGAGCTGATGACCCTCATTGACTTGGCGACTGCAGACTTTCATCGTCAAAGAGATCTCTCCCAGCAAATCTCCACAAAATCCGAGACTCAAGTTGCTGAATGGGATGTTGTTGCTACTTCGACTGACGAAGTTTCAAAGATGCAGCAGCTTTCTGAAACTTATATCAAAGAAGTTGCTGCTTGTGATGATAATATCCAGAAATGGGAGAAACAAATAGCTGTTCTTCAAGAAAAAATCTCCCAAGAGAAAAAGCGCAGAGCATCCATACAGCAACCTAAGCAAAATGAGATTGACGACGAACTGAAGGTGGGTATTCGACATGCAGAAAGGGCTCAGCAACTTAGTCAAGAGATTGAGACTCTCTCTACCCACAGAAGTCTTTGTGATCATCGACTCCAGTTTTAGAAAAAGAAATTTGCCACATTGAAGGAAGCTTTTTCTAGTATCAAATTATAGTCGAATTAGTTTAACAATTCTCAGCCCTTTGAGGCTTTCTTTGTAATAACTTTGGTGTCATTTTTGTTTGGCAAAGCTATCACAATTATTTTCACAATTATTCTACTGCTATTTTTACTTCTTGCAATATTGGCTTATATTTTTTCAAATACTTGCCATTTATCTTTAAGATCCTCTCTTCTTTTTCTATCTCTTCAATCTCATACGCACCATTTGAAAAACTTTTCAAAATCTGGAAAGGTCCTTCCCACTTAGGAGACCATTTTCCCATTAATCTATCTTTTCGGTCCATAGGAAGGATTACTTTCCAAACAAGATCATCAATTAAAAAGGTCTTGAATTTTACTTTCTTATTGTAAAACTTTTCGACTCTTTCTTTTTGTCTCTTTATTAGATCCAGCGCACGCAACCTTTCTTCGTCTAAATCAACTAATTCGTCCATCATCATACTCCAATATATATCTGATGAGATTTCATGATGCCTTTGAACTCTAACTGATTGCAAATATATTTCGACTGGTAAAACTGCATCATGTCCATAGGTCAACTTAAATGGAGTCGAATTTGTTGCTTCTTTTGGAGATGTTCGACAAGCCCACAAAACTTGATCTAAAGTTTTATGCCAGTTTTTAGGTTTTCTCCCCACATGCTTTTTGATCAAATTTATCACTACCTTGTTGGCTGCTTCAACTTGTCCATTGGCTTGAGCATAGTAAGGTGTCGAAGTAAGGAGTTTACATCCTGTTTCTTGTGCAAATTTCTGCATATTTTTACCAGTGAACACATATCCTTGATCTGTTGTTATTGTTTCTGGTATCCCAAATCTATAAATTATGTGCTTTTGGATAAAATCTATAACTGCTTCTTGATCCACATTTACCAATGGTATGGCTTCAATCCACTTAGTAAAATAGTCTATTCCAACCAAAATGTACTTTTGCCCTTTTGAATAGGCTGGTCGAATTTCACCAATCAAGTCTAAAGCCCAACCTCTAAATGGCCAAGGCTTTATAATTGAATGCAACTCACTTGCAGGATCATGTGGTATGCCTGCATGTACTTGACATTCCTGACAACCTTTTGCAAATTCGACACATTCCTTCAGCATTGTTGGCCAATACATTCCTTGTCGAAATAATAACCATTTCATTTTATGACCTGCTTGGTGTGCGCCACACGCTCCACTGATGGGGTCAATTTGGTAGATATGACTCTTCCTCTGACTTCAATAGCCTTTTCTAACTTTTCCTTCGACACTTTGTATCCAGACGCAAGTTGAGCAAGGTCATTTGCCTCTTGATTCTCCACCCTGGGAATGTGCCTAAAGGCCACATTGTCGAATTCCTTGAGAAGTCTATTGGCTATTACAAAGTACATGATTAAATTTTCTTTCACACATTTATATTCTTTAGTCAACTGCTTTATCACTAGTTCAGAGTCACCCATTATTTCGACTCTTGTTGCCCTCAATTTCAACAATATTTCAAGTCCAGCAATCAAAGCTTCATATTCTGCTTCATTATTTGAACACAGACTTTCAACTTTGTACTTGAATTTTGTTGGAATTCTGTCAGGAGAAATAATCAACATCCCAACACCAGTTCCATTCTTATGACTGGAACCGTTGAAATACAGTTTCCATGGTTATAATTCGACATACTCTACATTTTCATCTATAGAGTGGTCAGCTATAAAATCAGCAACCATTTGTCCTTTCACAGCCTTTAAAGGCAAATATTTCAAGGAATATTCTGTCAATGCTAAAGCCTATTTTCCGATTCGGCTATGTAAAATAGATTTAGATAACATATATTTTATTACGTCGAAATGAGAAGAAATGTACACATCAACAGGCTTTATATAATGCTTTAATTTCATATAAGAAAAATATACACATAGACATAGTTTTTCTATAATACTATATCTAGTTTCAGCATCATTTAGGACTCTACTGAGATAATAGATGGCCCTTTCGACGCCATTCTCATCTTCTTGGCACAACATACTTCCTAATGTTTTGTCTGATGCCGAAACGCACAATCTCATACTTCTTTTTCTACAAGGAGATATTAGAATTGGAGGACTAGCTAGGTATTCCTTGATTTTGTCAAAGGCAGCTTGTTGTTCTTGCCCCCATGCAAAGTCTTCCTTCTTTAGTCGAAGTAGAGGAGAGAAGGCTTGCGTTTTTCCATTAAGGTTGGAGATAAACCTTCTGAGAAAGTTGATTTTCCCCAGCAGAGACTGCAGCCCCTTTTTCGTTGATGGCGCTTTCGCTTCCATTATGGCTTTGGCTTTGTTTTCATTTATTTCGATCCCCTTCTTGTGGACCACAAAACCTAAGAAATCACCCGCCTGCACACCAAAAGCACATTTAAGGGGATTCATTTTTAAACCAAACTTCCTCATCCTTTCAAAGGATTGTCGAAGACGGTCTATATGACTTTTCCCTGAAACAGACTTGATCACAATATCATCAATGTACACTTGCATAAAAGTTTCAATAAAGTCATGAAAAATGGAACTCATAGCCCGTTGGTAAGTTGCTCCAGCATTTTTTAAACCAAAGGGCATTACTACCCATTCGTACGTTCCTATTGCTCCAGGACAACGGAAAGCTATTTTAGGAACATCTTCTTCAACAATAAAAATTTGATTATAGCCAGAGTATCCATCTAGCATACTTAAATACTCGTGGCCTGCTGCAGAATCTATAAGCATTTCTGCCACTGGAATAGGATATTCATCCTTTGGGGTAGCTGAATTTAAGTCTCGAAAATCAATGCATACCCTAAGTTTGCCATTTTTCTTAATTACATGAACTATATTTGCAATCCATTCGACATACCTGGTTGTGCGGATGAACTTGCATTTTAGAAGTCTTTCGACCTCTTCTTTTATTTTCGACAGAATCTCTGGTGCGAAGCGTCTTGGAGTCTGCTTTACTGGCTTCTTTCCTTCCATTATTGGCAACTGCAACTCGACCAAACTTCTCTCTAAACCAGGCATCTCATCGTAATCCCATGTGAAGCAGTCTTTGAACTCTTTCAGCAACTGGACTATTTCGACTTTGAACTGGGGGTCCATCTTTGCGCTTATGTAGGTTGGTCTACTTTCGACCCCCAGTCCTAAATTTATTTCTTCTAATGGATCCTGCACCACCATCTTCACGTTAGTCGACACTGGATCTTTTTCGAACCCCAGAGGTTCGTCATCATAAATGGCGTCAAGCTTTTGGTGTTGCCATTCGCCCATCTGGTTGTTATCATAATCTTCTGCAACGTCTCTTTAGGGACATTGTTCGTTGGAATTTTCTTTGTTGGCTTCGACAGCCATATATTTTACTTCAGCCTCAAGGGCCTCTTTGAGTTTGTTTTCGGCTATGTAAGCCGTAATTCTTTCGAGCACTGATTCTTTACTCATCATCATCAAATTCGCTTCCCCATCCTGTTGGCGCTATATGAGTAGTTCCCCACATGTAGTTTGATTCGCCAATTACTTCTTTGTCCCACTGAAAACCATGTGTAGGATGAAGGTACATGGAGCAGTAGGCGTTGTCTGTTGCTTTTAGGTCGAACTCGGCTGGGCTGCACGGAGGTATGTGAGCCAGGTTCTTGTCGAAACTTCGACTGTTGACATTGTTCACTTCTGTCATGAAATAACTTTGATCAACTTCAATGTTTTCGACAATCCTGTCTGGTCTCCAGATGGCTATTCGCTGATGCATTGAAGACGGTACGACTCCTACACCATGAATTCACTCCCTTCCAAGTAGTAAGTTGTAATTCGCCCTTGAAGCATGACCATGAACATTGTTGGCCTTGTTATGGTTCCAACAGTCAAATCCACCTGGATAATGCCCATAGTGGTTCCTACTTTTCCTTCGTATTTCGACAACACCATGTTGTGAGGTTTTGCGTCTGAATCATCCTTCCCAGTCTTCTTTAGCATGAAATGAGGCATCAAATTTACTGCTGCTCTGCCATATACCAGTATCTTGTTTACACCAACATTCTCAACCTTTCCTTTTATGAACAAAGGCTTTAAATGTGCCTTCATGGAATCATCTGGCCTTTCGAAGAAAGCATTCTGTTCTTCGACGCAACCATTGTTCATGACGTAGTAGCAAACGGGCCTATGTACCATTGTTTCCTCTTCCATCTCATCTTCCTCGTCTTCGGCCTCCATGATTCTATCATAATCTTTAGGGAGGACAGAAACCACATTGCAGATCACATTAAAGGACGCTTCTGAGTCAGATTCGAAGTTGTCAGTTATTTCGTCGTCTTCTTGCACCTTCTCTTTGGACACCACTGGTTCGACCACGCTTCCAGGATTGATCTGGTGGGAGGGCTCCTCTCTGTTTATTATCTGAGCATTGTCACTGGATTCTGCTTTATCTTTGCTGTCAGCATCTTTTCCAATCACGCTTTTTTCTGCAGCTTCTTTTTCTACCCTCTTCTGCCTTTGGAATCTTCTTCATTGGGATCTTGACATAGGGTTTTTTCCTTTGTAGTTTTCTGAAGGATATGGTCTCGGCTTGTGCTTCTCCACCTCCTTCTTACCTTCCATCGAAGTGCCTCTCTGAACTTCAAAATTTCTCCATTTTTTCTGTCCTTGAGCATCTCTAATGGGTTGAACCCATTTGTCTTCCGTTGCTTTGTTGGATGGTTTGTAAGTGCTATGGTGTCTTTCTCCACGCCTCCATTGGTGATGATCACTTTTTCTTGGGTCATATCCTGTTGTCCCCCAATTTCCTTTTGTCCTGGCTTTATCCACTGCTTCCGGATCGGTTGCTTCCTTCCTGTCGAAGATTGCACTGCAATGTGGGCATAACATCACTTCAGTCCTCATCTTTTGGAACCTCTCGATGAATTCCACTAGATTTTCCTCTTCTTTAGGATATTCCAGCCTTTGGTACTCCTCTCGACGGCGATCTTCATCCACTTCTGCCTGGTTTCTCTGAGACACTTCCACCATATTTACCCCAACATTCCGTCCGTCAGCAATGCTTAATTTGTTCATTTTTTTAATAAGTCTTTCTTCTTCGACTTCACCATTTCTTTTTATCTGGTCAAACTCCTTTTTTGGGCAGCAACACCAAGATATGATGGATTAATATGTGAAGAAAAGTAGAGGAGAGAGAGCTTTAAAGAGATTTGTGAAGTGAGGTTTTTTTAGTGGTGATAACAGGTTCAACGAAAAATAAAACGAACCTTTTTCTTCAAGTCTCTTTTTACTTGTCTTTTTTATGAGAGAGGTTTCAGAGTGTGGTAAATGAGAGAAGACATATTTGTTTGAGAGAAAAACTCAAATGAAAAAATATCCTCCTCTCCCATAGCGCCACTTGACTTCCATGAAGAGGGAAGAGAGTTCTCTTGTAAAACAAAATCCTTCTTCTACTTGATTTTGGACTTTGAACACTAATCTTAATAAAAACGAAATAAAGATAAACAAATCACCAAAAAATAAATTAATCACTAAATTAAATTATACTAACTATTTTGGCTAAAAAAAGAAAATAAACGGATGAAAAATGAACGAAAATTAGGCGCAAAAATATCCAAAAAATTAAACTGAATGCGCTAAAATGATCATCATGAAATAAACTGCTCAGAAACATACAGGTTTTGATCAAATTTTAAAGTAAAAAATGGTCGGTTAAAAAGCCCAAGCTTATCAAGATGCGATTAAAAAAATAAAATGAGCATGCGAGGTTAAACTACGCGAACCGTAGATTAAAAAATTGATGACTCCAAGCTCGATTTTGATTTTTTGCCCGCTAATTCAACGTATATTTGTAAATTGATTCAACTGATCTATCTGTAAATCTGAAAAATTATTCTGGTTGACATTTTAAGCGTCATACAGAATAAAATGGATGATGTGTTGAATATAAAATGCAGGTGTCTTAGGGATGCATGGGTTTATTGATCGGATAATCATGAATAGACAACCAGATGCAAATGAATTGCCTTGGACCATGAAATTTTGGTATCAGATATGAGATGTCGAAGGTAATGTCACGACACTAATATTTGAATAATACAAACAGGATAAAGATAAAGAACAGTAATGCAAGAGACACAAGCAATTGTTAACCCAGTTCGGTGCAACTCACCTACGTCTGGGGGCTACCAAGCCAGGAAGAAAATCCACTAAATATAATCAGTTCAAAGACTCTCAGTAAGCAACACAAGTTACAGTCTTTTTCACCTAATTTCTACCCGTGTGACTTCTACCTAAGAACTCTTAGATATGAGATCCCACTCAATCCCCCTCAATCACACGAGTGATATTTAAACAAGAATTACAATGAAAAGAAGACACTCTTCAAAGACACACACTTGATCTTACTTAGCAGCTTCAATCAAGTAGACACACACTCATGCTTAAAAGCTTTGAGTGACAAATTACAACTCAAAAATCAGACCAATTCAATCATCTATGGATGAATTGAATGGCTTACAAGTCACAAGACCACACAAGACTTAAACCCTTATTCTCTCTCAATATTTCGCTCTGTATTTCTTGTGTATCAAATCAGGTTTTCCATGTCCTTTTTATAGAAGCATTTGGCTGGGCTTGGACATCATAAAACCCTAAAACTATTTTCTATTCAAATCTTCTCATGACAGCTGATTAGATCTCTTTGGAAAATAAGTAAATCTGGTTGTAATTAATGATTGAATGCGTTTGTAAATCATATCTTCAATCATACATAGATTGCCATTAAAAACGCAATCACATAATACATAACATTCAGACTGAATGTTCTGTATACATATGTCATGACATCGGGTCTGACATCCTGGAACAATCCTGGATAATTATATTTTAAACATCCAGCAGGTACATGATATCAGATGTCATGACATCGGATATGACATCCTGAAACAATCCTGCATAATTATGTTTTAAACTTCCAGCAGGCACAAGATATCTTATGTTAAGACATCACATGTAACATCTTGTGAACACTCTTGGTTTTACCAAAATTGCTGCCAACATCTAGAACCAACAAACTCCCCCTTTGGCAAATTTTGGGTAAAACATATATCAGTCCATTTTGTTCACAAGAAAAAACACATCAGCAGTTAAACAACATAACAACAGTTTAAGCAGCAGCAGAAGCAAACACAATTACTAGCTATAATAACAACTAGTAATACACAAATAAAAAACACATGGGTACTTCTTCTCCCCCTAAGTCTGTTCAATACAGACATCTCCTTCAGCACCTGTAACATTTAGAGTTACCCTCTGACATCTCCTTCAACATCACCTGTGCAACACAGAACGTGCACAGAACATCAGATATCTCCTCCAACATCACAAAACTGAGCATCATTCTGTTCCACATCAAACATCTCCTTCAACATCAGCTGTCACATGTTTAGCCTAGCTACAACAACACATAATAACTATAGCTCTCCACATCTCCATACAACTGCAGTTCTCCACATAATACCTTCTCCCCCTTTTTAGTCAAAATAGACCAAAGTGACCAATTAGACAAAATAAATGTCAATTAGTCTAGCAGAGAATGTCACAAGAGATGTTATAACATATAAAATGTTAAAACATAATGTCAGGAGATACAAAACCATAATTATACACAGTTGCAATAGCTGAGATAATATAAATCCAGGGAACTCATAAAGAGCCCAAATATTACATTATGGCATCAACAAGGACTGCCAAAAATTACAAACATCAAACAGAAGAATAACAAATCATCCAAGCATCCAAAACATCCAAAACAACATCCAGAACACACAACATTAACAGGGGGACCATCAACATCACAACATAGAATGAGGAGGTAGCATCTTCTTCACCTTCAGATTCAGAACTGCCACTAGATTGATCTTGAGCATTAGACCTCTCACTTGAGGTATGGGCATCTGACTCCTTGGCTTCACCAACCTTATCCATCTCTTCCTGCTCCAAGCTACTAATGAGAACCTCTAAAGCCTCTTTCCTAGCCTTGGTAACCCTAATCCCAGTTTCCAGCTCCTTACAGGTTTCTTTTAATTGAGCAATCAGTCCTTCTTGTGAGGATGGCTCCTTCCTTGCAGATGTCATGACAATGTCATTGACATGGCTGCCTTCAAATAACTTGTAATGAATGGACAAAGGAGGCTTCCTTCTACTTGGGATATCACTTGTGTTTAGAATTCCAGGTTGCTGGTTTAAAATAATTCCACAAATGATAGAGGGAAAGGCAATTGGCAGCTTTACTGCATTAGTGGAGGCATGTCTAACAATTTTTTCAAACATGAACCTTCCAAACTCAAAGTTCAGCCTGGTTCCAATAGCATAGATTATCCTTCCAAGACCATTAGAGATAGTTGAGATATGGTTTGTTGGCACCCAGTTGGCTGAACCTATCTTATGCAAGATGGAATATTTTACAGTTAATTTTACAGTTAATTTGGCACCCAGATGGAATATTCCTTGACTTGGCCAGCAGTGATTGTCCTACAGACTTCATTGTTTGTAGCCTCTAACTCAACAACTCCTTCAGTTCCTCTTCCTAGGAATTTATTGATGATAGTTGGGGAGAATCTTACACACCTTCCTCTCACAAATACCTTGCAAAATTCCTTGTTATTCTTGTCAGAAATATCCTCTGGGCTATTCACCACAAACTCCTTCACCAGACCTTCAAAGCATTGGGGTAATGCAACCACTGTTTTCATTAAACCTGCAGACTTGATCAACTCCATAACCTCCTTCACTTCCACAACATCTTTCCTACGTTCCCTCTCAACAGCAACTCTCCTCTATATAACAAATTTCCACTTGGCATCCCCATCTTCCAGATGGAAGGAAATGTTGTCCAAATGCACAGCTGCAACCTTGGCTGGAGACTTTTTAACAGTTTTCCTTTTAGCAGGAGAGATGTCTGGGACATCGTCTTCGACATCATCTTCAAAGTCAGAACTTTCTCTTACCTTTCTCTTCTTGACCTCTACTTTACTCCATAATTTAGAAGGACCTACATCAGCAGTCTTCTTCCTAGTTCTGGCTGTCAACATCTCAGCCACAGTTTTCCCTTTCCTGGTTTTCATTTTCTTTGCAACACTTGGTTTCAAGTGATGAACCAAGGTGTCATCTTCCTCTTCTGAACTCTCTTCCTCCAAATCAATTACTCTCTCAGCAGCAATGTCTTTCTCTGATCTAGATGAGTCATCATCTTTCTCATTTTGAGGTTCCACCTCAGGTGAGGGGTCCCTTCTAGACAGAGGAGTCGAAACTCCTTTGACAGAGTGTCCTTCGTTTAGAATCCTAGTTACCAGGTTCCTAATGACACGATCTGTATAGTGCATGTCATCCTTAGGTGGAGAGTTTTCAGAGTTGTTACCTTGATTGTTTCCTTCCGTGGAAGAAGGGCCAGGGGCGTCGCCTGGGATTACAGAAAGAGGAATAACCTCCAAAACGTCTTCATCTAGAAACTCCATGGAGGGAGCCATTGCCTTGTGAGTGGGTTTTGAACTAGAGGATGAGGGATGTTGTGACATTTTGTTGAACTTTTGTGAGAATTTTTGTTGCCCTAGCAGAGATGGTCTGAGCAGTTTAATGAAGATGGAAGTGTTTGTGTTGAGGTAGCGTGTGGAAATGGTGTAGATGCTAGTTCCAATACTAGGTAATGATTTACCATAAATGGGGCACTTTCGTTTAAGTGGGCAGACAATATTACCTTTTCCACTCCACTTTAATTGCTATAAATTCTCATAAATACAAATCCCCAATTTCCCTCTTAAACATTCAAACTGATTAGCATCTAAAGCTTTTGTGAATATGTCAGCTAATTGCATTTCAGTAATAACATGCTCCAGTGCTATGATTTTCTCTTCCACAAGTTCTCTAATGAAGTGAAGACGAATATCAATGTGCTTAGTCCTGCTGTGCTGAATAGGATTCTTGGAAATGTTTATTGCACTCAGGTTGTCACAGTACAATGTCATGACATCTTGTGTGACACTGTATTCAGTCAACATTTGTTTCATCCAAACCAGTTGAGAACAGCTACTTCCAGCTGCTATGTATTCAGCTTCATATCCAGCATAAACACCTACATCAAGTGCAATGTCAGGTCTGCTTGCTGTGAGATATAGCAGACTTCCTATCATGCTTCTGTACAGACTTTGATCTACATTAACTCCATTTTCATCTTTGGAGTCTTTCAAATATGTAGGAGCAGGTGTCCTTTTATGACTTACATTCTCCATTCCAAACTTCTTAACAATGTTCTTGGCATATTTGCTTTGAGATAGAAAGATAGAATCTTCTATCTGTTTGACTTGTAGCCCAGGGAAATAGGCCAGCTCTCCAACAAGGCTCATCTTAACCTTAGACTGTATTTGTCTAACACAATATTCCACCATCTGATCTGACATCCCACCAAACACAATATCATCCATATATATTTGAGCTACCATGAGTTTTCCTCCTTCATCCTTAACAAATAGGGTTTTGTCAATACCTCCCTTGTTGATTTTGTCATCTTCAGGTTCAGCTTGAGGAGGTTTACTCTCATTTTTTTTGTCTGAGCAATCAGCTGGGGGATCATTTGGGGATATCTCAACATCGTCTGTGACGTCAATCTGATTGATCATCATCCACAACATTGATAAATTCCCTCATTACTTTTGTTCTGGAGTTAAAGACTCTGTATGCTCTGCTGTTTGTTGAGTAGCCCAAAAAAATTCCTTCATCATTTTTGGGATCCATCTTCCTTCTTTGTTCATGATCAGTCAAGATATAGCATTTACTCCCAAACTCATGGAAGTATTTGACTGTAGGTCTTCTCCCTTTCTAGACTTCATATAGGGTTGTAGAAGTCCCTTTCAAGGTCACTCTGTTATAAACATAGCAGGTTGTGTTCAAAGCTTCATCCCAAGAGTGGTAGGGCAATTTCTTAGCATGAATAATAGCTTTGGCTGATTCTAGAAGAGTTCTATTTTCCACCACGCCATTTTGCTGAGGAGTAATGGGAGATGAGAACTCTTGATGAATTCCTTCTGAAGAACATAATTCAGCAAACTTGCTGTTCTCAAATTCCTTCCTATGATCACTTCTAATTTTGATGACAGGACTTTCCTTTTCTCTTTGAAGTTTTAGACAAAGCTCTTTGAAGACTTCAGACACATCATATTTTTCCCTTATAAAATTGATCCAGGTGTATCTGGAGAAGTCATCCACCACTACATAAGCATACTTCTTCCCACCAAGGCTTTCCACCTGCATGGGTCCCATCAAATCCATATGGAGGAGTTCCAAAACTTTGGAAGTGGTGTCATGTTTGAGCTTCTGGTGTGACATCCTTGTTTGACACTCCCCACAGACATTTCTTTCATCAATCTTCAAGTTGGGAATTCCTCTAACAGCTTTAACAGATATAATCCTCTTCATACCTCTAAGATGCAGATGGCTCAATCTTTGATTCCATGTCTTCACTTCTTCTTCTTTGGCTAAGGTACACATTGAAGAATAACCAGTTTCTTGAGAACTCCACATGTAACAGTTGTCTTTGGACCTGACTCCTTTCATGATCACTTCACTTTGTTTGTTAGTAATCAGACATTCAGTTTTAGTGATGTTAACATTTAGACCTTGGTCACACAGTTGACTGATGCTTATTAGGTTTGCAGTCAAGCCCTTAACAAGTAGGACATTGTCAAGATCAGGAACTCCAGGGCAATCAAGCTTACCAATCCCCTTGATTTCACCCTTTGCTCCACCACCAAAGGTTACATAGCTTATGGCATGAGGATGAAGGCCAGTTATCAGGTTTTTGTTTCCAGTCATGTGTCTGGAGCACCCACTGTCAAAATACCAATCTTCTTTGGCTGAAACTCTGAAGGAAGTGTGAGCTATCAGACTTGTAACATTAGTCCTAGGAACCCATTGCTTTTTGTTGACAGGTCTGTGATGTTTGGGTCTGGGTTGATGATGAGCAGGACTAGGATAACCATACAACTTATAACAGAAAGGCTTTATGTGGCCAAATTTTCCACAGTAATGACATCTCCATCTTTGGTGTTTTCCTTTCTGCTGTCTTCCTTTATGATGTTGTGACATATGATGTGACATCGTAGGTTTGCTATCAGTATGGCTGCACTTAGGTTTGGATTTAGGTTTGCCACCAGTGTAACTGCACTCAGGCTTAGATTCACTGAACCCGATGCCAGATTTGTCTCCTGTTATTTGTCCAGTCTGGAGAATTTTGTCTAAGGTGTCAGATCCATTGTTTAGCATTCTTACATACTTGGACATCTCATCCAGTTTAGAATTTAAGAATACAACTTTAGTCTTCAACTTGGAGATGGTTTCCACATGTTCTGTCTTCTCATTCTCCAGCTGTGCTATCACTTTCTTCTAGCTTTCAACTTGTCTACACACTTCTGCACTTCTATGACACAACTCTCTGTAGGTAGTGGCCAACTCTTCAAAGGTTACTTCATCATCACTCGAGTCTTCATCAGAACCCCATCTTCCAGTCAAGGCAGTCACAAGATTTACAGACTCTTCTGTTTCACTTTCATCTGACCAAGTGGCAGCAAGACTCCTCTTCTGTTTCTTGAGGTAGGTCCCACATTCAGTTCTAATGTGTCAATACCCATCACATTCATGGCACTGAACTTCTTTTCCTTCTTTGGGCTTTTCATCTTACCTTGTTCTTCTTCCAATATTGTTGGATTTACTGATGTCAGATGCAATGTTCTTGACATTAGCCTTAGATCTTACATCCATCTTTTTCATAAGCCTGTTGAACTGTCTTCCTAGCATTGCTACATCTTTTGCCAGATCTTCATCAATATCTGGACCACCTTCCTCCTCTTCCTCCTCAATGTTTGACTTGAATGCTATGCTTTTGGCTTTCTTTTCAGATCTATCACACATTCCCATCTTAAATGTTTAGAGGGATCCAATTAGCTCATCAACTCTCATATTGGAGATGTCTTGAGACTCTTCTATGGTTGTCACCTTCATAGCAAATTTTTTAGGGAGTGACCTGAGTATTTTCATTACTAACTTTTCATCTGACATCTTTTCTCCCAAGGCTCCTGAGGCATTAGCAATTTCAAGGATATTCATATGAAATTCATGAATATTTTCATCTTCTTTCATCCTCAAATTTTCAAACTTGGTAGTGAGCAGCTGCATTCTAGACATCTTCACTCTAGAGGTGCATTCATGAGTGGTTTTGAGAATGTGCCTAGCATCTTTAGCCACCTCACAGTTATTTACCAATATGAATATATTCTTGTCTACTCCATTGAATATGGCATTCAATGCTTTAGAATTTCCAAGGGCTAGATCATCCTCCTCCTTGGTCCATTGTTCTTCAGGCTTCTTATTAGTTGTAGCTTCTCCTTCCTTAGTAATTACTGGATGTTCCTGGCCTGTTAACACAGCCTTCCAAGCCTTATTATCCAAGGATTTTAGGAAGGCTATCATTCGAGGTTTCCAGTAGTCATAGTTGGATCCATCCAAAATAGGTGGCCTGTGAACAGATCCTCCATCTCTCTCCATAGTACCAGAAAGTATCGTCCCTAGATCTCACCCAGAACCAGAGCAGGATGCCTGCTCTGATACCAATTGAAATTCTGGTATCAGATATGAGCTGTCGAAGGTAATGTCACGACACTAATATCTGAATAATACAAACAGGATAAAGATAAAGAACAGTAATGCAAGAGACACAAGCAATTGTTAACCCAGTTTGGTGCAAATCACCTACGTCTGGGGGCTACTAAGTCAGGAAGGAAATCCACTAAATATAATCAGTTCAAAGACTCTCAGTAAACAACATAAGTTACAGTCTTTTTCACCTAATTTCTACCTGTGTGACTTCTACCTAAGAACTCTTAGATATGAGATCCCACTCACTCCCCCTCAATCACACCAGTGATATTTAAACAAGAATTACAATGAAAAGAAGACACTCTTCAAAGACACACACTTGATCTTACTTAGCAGCTTCAATCAAGTAGACACACACTCATGCTTAAAAGCTTTGAGTGACAAATTACAACTCAAAAATCAGACCAATTCAATCATCTATGGATGAATTGAATGGCTTACAAGTCACACGACCACACAAGACTTAAACCCTTATTCTCTCTCAATATTTCGCTCTGTATTTCTTGTGTATCAAATCAGATTTTCCATGTCCTTTTTATAGAAGCATTTGGCTGGGCTTGGACATCATAAAACCCTAAAACTATTTTCCATTCAAATCTTCTCATGACAGTTGATTAGATCTCTTTGGAAAATAAGTAAATCTGGTTGTAATTAATGATTGAATGCGTTTGTAAATCATATCTTCAATCATACATAGATTGCCATTAAAAATGCAATCACATAATACATAACATTCAAACTGAATGTTTTGTATACAGATGTCATGACATTAGGTCTGACATCCTGGAACAATCCTGCATAATTATATTTTAAACATCCAGCAGGTACATGATATCAGATGTCATGACATCGGGTATGACATCCTGAAACAATCCTACATAATTATGTTTTAAACTTCCAGCAGGTACAAGATATCTTATGTTAAGACATCACATGTAACATCTTGTGAACACTCTTGGTTTTACCAAAATTGTTGCCAACACCTAGAACCAACAAACCAATTACTTCTAATTCTCAAACACAATTAAATATTCTACAAAGATTCAAATGACGATGATACTCTTGACCGTCACCCTATGAACTTCTGAAACATGATGCAATGGAAATAAAAAATGCACTGAGATTGAGAAATCAAGTCTTTTGACTTCTTAATAATCAGACGACTGAATGAATGTTATCAAGACTAGATGAAATTCCAAAACTCATGTTTTTTATCTAAACCCTGATGAATTCTTTTAACTGATGAAATGCATGAAAAAAATGGATAGATTATGCTATGCTGACGTGGGTGAAGAACTTAGAGTAAAATATAGGGTATGACAATTGCCCCTATTTAAACATCTTTAACCAGAGGATATGAAGAACTCTTGTCTTCAAATCGTCATCGTAAAAGATAGTTTAAATATAAAACATACCCAAATTTTGCCATTTTATGCACTAGAATGATATGCTTATGGTTAGGAAAGAATGCCTAGAGATTAAGAAATACTCTTAATTTCTTAATCCTCAGATGACAATGATATGGATGCAATGAGATTTAGGAAATACTCTTGATTTCCTATTCGCCGGGTGATATGGATGCAATGAAGGTTAAGAAATACTCCTGACTTCTTGAAAATGAATACAAGTGAATTAAGAAATTATATTGATTTCTTAATCATCAGATGACAAATTGATATGTATGCTAAGAAGTACTCTTGACTCCTTAGAAATGAAGGGATTTAAGAAATACTCCTGATTTCTTAATCGTCAAATGATTGAATGAAATTCATATGAATTAAGAAATACTATTGATTTTTTAATAATGAGAATATTAAGAAGTACCCTTGACTTCTTAAAAATGAGCGCAGATGATTTAAGAAATACCCTTGATTTCTTAATCATATGAATGTAAATGATGGTTTAAAAAATAGTCTCGATTTCTTAATGATATGCAAGTTAAGAAGTACGATTGACTCCTTACAGATGAGTGCAAATGAATTTAAAAAATACTCTTGATTTCTTAATCATGAGAATGCAAATGATTTAAGAAATACTCATTATTTCTTAATCAAAAATGAATGTTAGGAAGTGATCTCGACTTCTAAATGATGAATGCATATGAATTTAAGAAATACTCTTGATTTCTTAATCATTAGATGACAATAATATGCATGCTAAGAAGTACTCTTGACTCCTTAGAAATAAAGGGATTAAGAAATATCCTTGATCTCTTAATCGTCAAATGATTGAATGAAATGCATATGAATTAAGAAATTCTCTTGATCTCTTAATCATGAGATGACAGTGCTACGAATGTTAAGAAGTACTCTTGACTTCTTAAAAATGAGTGTGAATGATTTAAGAAATAATCTTGATTCCTTAATCATATGAATTAAATAAGAAATACTCTTGATAAGAAATAATCTTGATTTCTTAATCATGAATGTATATGGGCTAAGAAATACTCCTTATTTCTTAGATGTTATGAAAATCAAACTAAGAAATACTCTTGATTTCTCAGTCATGAATGTAAATGAACTAAGAAATACTCCTTATTTATTAGATGTTATGTAAATGAAACTAAGAAATACTCTTGATTTCTCAGTCATGAATGTAAATGAACTAAGAAATACTCTTGATTTCTTAGATGCTATACAAATGAATGGGGATCAGGGAATCATGTTCAGGTGCTCTTGACTGGCGATAGACCTCCGAGGATGGATATGTTATGAAGTAAATGTTCGACTGTTCTTCAGAATTTCTTAGTTTAAGGCAAACTCTCCCGGGGGAACAAATGATCATATTCAGCTACTATTGGCTAAAATTTCGTATTCAACAACTCTTGGCTGAGACTATTGCATTCAACTGCTCTAGGTTAAAGACAAATTGGTGCAAAGTATAATAATATACAACTGCTTGTGGTTAAACTAACATATTCAAATAATGTATTAAGCTGCTCTTGATTGAAATATCATTCAATTAAGCTGCTCTTGGATGAAAATATCGCATTCAACTGCTCTTTGTAGAAGCTACTGCCCAGTTTCTCTTGGCTGAAAGAAAAATTGTTGGGGAAACATAAAAGAGTCTCTAGGGAATAACTACATATCCATCTGCTCTATGCTGACAGTAGACTCCTCTGAGATTATAACATATCAACTCAGGGGTTGAGAAAATAAATACAATATCGACTCGAGGTTCGAGAACAAATAAAGACACAAGTCAACTCGGGGGTTGAGGGAACATCAAGATAAAACGACATCAACTTGGGGGTTGTAAGATATTTAAAGATAATGACATCGACTCGGGGGTTGAGAACATAAGGACATGATATTGAAAACTCGGGGTTGGAAAAGGTAAATACAAAAACCTTGACTCAGGGGTCAAAATTAAAGACAACATAGACTCGGGGTCGAGAATTGTGACAAGATATCAACTTGGGGGTTGAGGAAATAAAGGCAACGACATCAACTCGGGGGTCGAGAACATATCAACTCGGGGGTTGAGAGAATAAAGACAATATCAACTCGGGGGTCGATAAAGAAAGAAAATAACATCGACTCAGGGGTCGAAAACAAAGACAACATCGAATCGGGGGTCGAACACAAATCAACTCGGGGGTTGAGGAAACTTTAAAACAACATCGGCTCGGGGGTCGAGAACAAATCAAGACACATCAACTCAGGGGTTGACAAGCATTGATATCTGATTATGGAAACAATCGAAAAAGACTCCCATAACAGAAAACATATTGGGGAGATTGTTGACTTGTGCTATTGTTATGAAGAAATGTCCATTTTAGACAAATACTTAAAATAGACTTGTTAAGGATAATGTTGCTTGGGATACCTTTCTAAGGAATCTTGCTGATATGAAACTCGCCTGGGGAGCTCATGAAGTTATACTGGAGAAAATAGCCAGATGAAACTCTGTTGGGAGATATCTACTAGGGAAACCAAGAAGAAATTCTGTTGACGCTAGAGTTCAAATAAGGAATATCAATCACCTTGTTGGGGAAAAGAAAACTCACATTGAGAATCATCATAACAATTACCGACTTCTGAAATCACTTATACCGAAGAAAAAGAATCGTTCTACTCTTGAGAACAACTCTTGAATCTTGGTTTCGCTGAGGATTACACTGAACTTCCTTGAGAGGTTGCTGAATTCGGTTGAGGCTTATGCTTGAACTATTTTATGCATGATATATTTTATGGATGATGTGCAATGTGCTCATGTATTACATGATATGCTTGAGTGATGTGACATTATTAATGCATAACAATGATTTATACGATGATATACATGACCAATACTTGCAATGGGTTAATGGATATGTTTGCCAGATTAAATTTGGACTTTGAAGTTGAACTTCCAGAAGAGAACTGACTCCGAAAAAAGACTATCATATGGGGACTATAGCTGGGTATTCGTTACCATTAGAGATATTGACTAAATCCAAGGTAAATCATACAAGTCGAGTCGCCACCGCACTTCTATTTATCCAAAGGAATGGTTAGAAAGCGAACAAAAACCTAATAGTTTTAACAAAAACTAGTAAAAGAGAACAGAGGTCTGGGTAAGGAGGTTGGTTATGTAATGGGAAGGTGTTAGGCACCCAAAACATCCTAGGTACTCCTAGGGAGCCCTTTTCACACTTGTTGTAAAGGTTGTTGTTTTTGTGAAATTTTTGTTTGTGCAAACATGATTGAAGAGACGAGAAGAGAAGAGAATGTACAAGTTATTTACATTTTGTGTTTGGATGGATGAACCCATTGCCTCCGTACCATCTTAAAAAAGATTAGGATCAAAACCTCGTAGTTCGGGGTAAAAATCTCAAAACAAGTTGGTGAATTGATTGGTCCAAAAGCCTTAAGGTCTTTTGTTATCCAAGGGAGAAAACTCAACCTAAAACCACAAATCCACCATGTGAGGATAGCTTCAACATGCTAGTGAGGGGTTAACCCTATAATAAGCATGGAAGACTCATTGTCCATCACTAAGGATATAGGTGAGCATTGCATCTACCTTAAGGATAACTCAAACCTAATAGCTAAAGGTTATGAAAGATTTGATTAAGAAAGTGGCCATTGGAGCCACAAAAGACACTTGAATGGGTTATATTTACCAATTAGAAGTATATACAAAATGGTCAAAGTTGACTTAAAGATTCTATTCAAAATAAGTGTTGTGAAAAGAAAGTTTGAAAATCAAAAGCATAAGGCTTAGGTTTCTAATGTTTGAAAACAATAGTTAAATGTTTGCACAAAAGTTTTGGCTTGGGTTAGAGTGGAGAGAAGAAGAAGAAGGGCTAAAGTCCTAAGTAAAGCAAAAAGATGATGGATAAAGAAACAAAACCATAATGGAGTTCCTCTCTTGAGATCATATAGATAATCCAAGTAGCTCCCATCCTTTGGAATAAGCAATCACAAAAATAGTAATCATCAAACAAGCCTCTTAAGAGATCCTCAATGCATCTTGTATCTTTCACTTTGGATGAGCATGGCAATGGTCCTTCAATTTGAGCTCATAGAATCCCCTAGCACAAAAGCACACACATCAAAAGTTCCATGAAGTAAAACAAGAATGGACAAGAGTGAGTTTAGAGATTTGGTCCCTCTAATCCATCTTCATCATTAAGGTCCATTTACTCCAAATTTTGCATAAGGAAAGTCCTAGAATCTAAGTCCAATTCTCCATTCTTTGCATAGGGGAAGTCCAAGAAACTAAGTCCATTTCTTTGCATTTGGTTCACAACAATTAAAACAAACACAAGCATAATAGTATATACACAGTTATGTGCTCAAGTGAGCAAAAGGCAAATGGCATTAACATAAACATGTGCTCAAGTGAGCAAAGGGAAAAAAGAAAATGGATAAAATGTGCAAGAATAGTAAATTGCATAAAAGTAAAGAGCAAAAAAGTAAATGTTAGTTGTTAATAGTTAGTGTTAGTAGTTAGTGTGCCATAAGGCAAATTTAGCGTTATGTTAAGCAATCGTAATTGGACTTATGTAGAAGTCACAACTATCTGAGGCCGATCAATAATAATGTAGGCAACAACACAAGTTAGAAGTCTTGATTAGTGAACCAAGTTCCAACAACTTGCCATGCTAAAAAGGAAAAGAGAATTGATCTTGTATTGGTTTAAGCCTTTTGCATGACTTAGAAAACAACTTATCCTTAATGCAAAGTCATTCACTTGATCAATTGATCAAGATGAATTAGATTTGAATCAAGGAAGATTAAGTCTCCCTAATCAATGCTAACTTATCAACCTTCAACTTATTGATCAAAGAGAAAGAAGAAGAAGAAGAAGAAGAAGGAGATGGAGAATGGATAATGGAAAAATGGAAAGATCAAAAAGTATAAGATGGAATAAGATGTACCAATCCACATGTATTTACCAATTGACATTGAAAGTCAAAGTCAAACAATAAGAAATCAGAAATGAGATGGAGATTGGAGATCAAACAATAAGCAAAATATTTTTTTGGCATTTTTTTAATATTAAAAATAAACTTGAATTAAAAATAAAAGAAAGGTCAAACTTCAAAATTACTTCAAATCAACCTTGAAAGGTCCAAGTAATTTATCCCAAGTTCAACAAGGTCAAACAAAGTTTGACAAAAAATTTCAGCATTTTTAAAAGTCAGAAACTATTTTTAATCAATTAAAAATGAATAAAAATAACCTAATTGAACTAAAATCTCAAATAAATCTCAAATCAATTTAAAAATTGATGAGAATATTTTTCATAGATCCATCATCATTCAAATAGGTTAGGAAAATATTTTTGTATTTTTTGAATATCAAAAACTATTTAAAATGAATTAAAAATAACCAGAAAAGAGAAAATTCACAAAAAATATCAAATGACAAAATAAAAAATATTAAAAATCAGAAATAGAAACTAGGATTTATTTGGAGACTAATGCAATTGGTCCCATAATTTTTGGATTAAAATTGAGAGAGATATTATTTTTGAAATAAAAGGGAATAAACAAAATAAAAATCAGAAATTGGAATAATATGGAAAATCAGGGATCGTTGGATGTGTTTCATTAATTGACGTGGCACATCAAATGGTACAGAGCCGCGCGCTCACCATGAGTCCAGGTCAATGCGTAACACATAACATTAAAATAAGTCATAACAATCAAAGGCCGAGATCAAATATGGAAAATGAATCCAAGGGTCCACAATGCATCTGGCAATGGGACGGCCACCGGAGCCACCTTCTTCTTCGGTGAGCTTGGATTTTCTGGCCAAAATTGCAGAGATCCAAAAGGCAACCAAAATGCACGATCCATACATCTTTAGAAAGCTGGGATGATGTACATCATCCCTGTGCCACTCAATTCCACTCTAGATCTCTATATTGAGAGAAATCAGAGATGGAAGTTCTATGGTGTTCATCATGAACTCAATGGATTTCAAAAATTAAATGCATAATCATGATGCCTCTATTGAGAGGACTTCAGCCAACACAAGATCCAAGCAAATAGGTCAATGGATGATGAGATTCGAAGAAAATACCAGTTGAAGAGTAAGCTTGATTTTTGGAAACTTGAACTCGATTCCTTGCCTTCTTTGCCAAAACAGAAGATCAATGAGTTGAAGGATGAAGGTTTAGAAGCTTTAGATCCAAGGATTCGACCAGATGTAGTTGAATTTTGGATCTGAAAAATTTGAAAGAAACTGAGATAGCTTCTTTGGTATTGGTTATGGTTTCAGTTGTGCAGCATTTCTGGCGCCATTAGGTTGAGGAAGAGTGAGACTGAACAGCTTTATATATAGCAATTGGCAAAGGCAATGCATGAAAATTTCATGTGCATGAATGAAGAGGGCCTCCATGCATGGGCCTGTACAGGCGCATGAAGGGCCCAAATCTAATTGATTTGGCAAGCTTAACATCAGCATATTGGTTTTGGACGTGCAGATATGATGTAATTGGATTATGCATGAAGTTTGAATCAAGTTTCCATAAATGCACCAAAATATTCTGTTCTTCGAAAATGCCATTTGCCAAATCCAAACATGATCATGTGAGTAATGGTTGGAAAGGTCTTGATGTAAGGAACAATTGTTATGTTGGACAAAAACCCATTTGAAGTGTGGAAATTGGTGAATTTTGAGTTTAAAGTGTAATGTGCAAAACATGTCAAGGCAAAGTTTCTAAATTTGGCCAATTTTCAAGTCCTTCTATTTTGATGATGCAAGCCTCAAATGGAAACACCTCCAACATCAAAGTTGTAGAGCTTTCCAATAAAATCAAAATGGACTTAAATTTTGCATCATTTGGAGTTTTTATGAGAGAGTTATGGGCACTTGAAGTTGGCCTTTTTTGCCTTTTAATGCCTTTGGTAAAAAAGGACCTATAATGTCTTGCATTATCACATGTATTTTCCTTTGAGATTTTGAAATTTTGTTCAACATAAAATTTGAAGTAGACATCTTAAGCTTTCCAATTCATTTGATCCCACCTTAAAATCATAAAAAATGAATGAGTTGTGTCCTTGGGAAGTTGACCCAAGATTAGGGTTTCAGTCAAAATGACCTATAATGTATTGGAATGGGATATGGACTTCCAAGCTTCAAATAAATTTTTCATGAACATGAAAGTTGTTCATATTGTCCTTAAGAACATTTTTTTTGGAACCATCTCCATTTGACCAACACATAAAAAGTTAGGTCTCAGTGCATTTCAAAATAGTCAGATGAATTGACTGATCAACTTCTCAAGTCCATGACTCATATCTTGATGAATTGATGATTGAGAACACTCAAATAAGTTCAAATATGCATGAAATGATGAATTAAAGAACTTCCCTTGATTGTATTTGACCATGGGCTGAGGTTGCTTCATGAGCAAGGCATTGTGGTGCACAGATGAATTAGGGTTTCCTTGGGGCACAAACCTCAAACCCTTTGACTTGCTTTGATCAAAATGATGAATTGAGATACTATGGAGGCATATTTGATGGATGAGAGTTTTGGGAACCATTACCATGCTTTCTTTTAACTTCTCTTGGCCATGTCATTGCGCAAAGGATCTCCTAGAAGCTTTTGACCTTGTGATTGCTCAAGCTACAAACAAAAGATGTTAGTGACATATTTTTGTGCTTTTGGTTAATAAATAAAATGAGGAAAGCAATGATACACAATTCAAGCATGCTTGGTGATCTCAAACCACTCACAAGAGGTTCTACCCAAAGGCAAAGGGAACCAAGATGCTAATGATCCTTGAGGCAATGCAAATGCAATGTTATGATGCCATGAGGGATCTTAGGGACAAAATTAGGGTCTTACAGATGCCCCTATTTAAGGTCATTCTAGCCGGAGAAGTGAAGTTTAAAGTCTTCGCCTCGACGAGGTAGAATGGGCTTAAATAATATCAAAGAGACGAATTTTGGTCCCTAAGAGACCTCATGATGCAGATGTGTGCATGCAAAATGGTACAAACTCTGTGGGGATATGCGTCCACAAAAGAAAAAGAAATCCGAAGAAACTACAAATCCAAAGGATTAATACACTCACTAGGGAGACAGAGACTCTGGGGGAGTAAAGGGTGAAAATGCGTGAGCAGGTCACGACTTGAGACATGCTGAGAGACACGGAGAGAATCCATGAAATAAATCAATGGAAGGACTCGAGTTGACTCGAAGATGCATGTATTGGGGAATATGCCAATACAGCAAAAAATTATCCGCGACGGATACTTCGGATAAAAAATCCGGACTCAGGTGGGGATGTCCACAAAGGACTCAGTTGAGGAAGATCCCAACAGAAATCTCCTAGGGAAGCAACGGGATGAGGTATTACCGGTTACTGGGTAATAAGCTCAAAGAGACGTGTGATCTGAACACCAGTATGAGGGTGAGAGAACAACATGCCCCGGAAGAATGAATATCTAAGACCGGTATAAGGGTGAGAGATGTCAATCATCCAAATCATCTGAGGAAGACCTAAAAAGGTGTATTTCAACTCAGGAAAATCTGACTCCACAGGGGACAAAAAAGTCATAATAGGGAGCAGAAGGAAGGAATACCAGGGATGCCGGTTACTGGGCATATAATAGGTGACCAACCAAAGCGTGAATTGGGGAATATTCCCAAAACACTCATCATCCGAAAAGAGGGCAAAAAGCAAGCTCGATTATGGGATGGACATTCGATTCCAAAACAGGGATACGAATCTTACTCAACAGGGGAAGAACAAAAGGCTTCGGCCAATGAGTGCATGAGACATATTATCTATTACCGTCAGAACGTAGATAATATACTCGCATGGAAGATTATCCACAACCGATTACTGGGTTAATAAAGGATAGATCGACCGAGAGAGAAAGGCATCGGGATACCGAAACTAGGTATGTAATGATGACCAATAAAGAGGAGCAACAAACATTACCGACAACCGGTATGAAAGATGACTTGCTGGGGATAAAATTGCCTAACCAGGGTAATTATCCAAGAGGATGAGGGACTATCAACACCGAATATTTGATAATGATAACCGTCAAGGAGGGGATTACATCTACCGGATACTGGGTAAAAAACCACAGAGGAGTAACCGTCACCGATTAGGATGAACAAGAAGGTTAACTCTGCAAAGGGGAGAAAATAGGGCTTACAACTACCGGTATAAGGGTAGAAAACCACAGACTCCGCCGAGGATAAGATGAATAATTACCGATTACTGAGCAATTATTCATTTATACCACGGGGAAACACAGGAAACAGTCACAAGGAGCCAATTTAGGATGAAACCAAAGAGGCAAACTGAATCAAGACTCGTCCTAGTGAGGATATAACTCAATAAGGGAACCCATCCCAATATATGTGTTGGGAGGAAGCAAAAACAACTGTCGTCCACGAGGATATAACTCAGTGGGGAATGTGGCAGGAAAGATAAACACTTTCTGCCTAATGGGCTGACTCTACATTGAGGGATCAGACGCCGACATCTGCTTGGGAAATGTATTACCAACTAGCAGAGGAATAACAAACAAAGATATATGGCAAAAAATGTAATATGAATATCCGAATGTTTGAAAATTATATGCCCGCATGCGTGGTTTATGTATGATGAATGCTGACAAACAGACATTTCTAACACAAACATCTCCAGGGAATGAGCACTCAACAACCGGTACTACATCTCAAGAGAGAAAGCCAGACTCCATGGATAGTATCCAATCTGCCGGGGATCAGAGATACTAGGAAGCAAAGACCTCTGCAAGGGATGAATCATCAGTCAATCCAGCTGGGGACAGGAGTTTATTGTACAGATAAAATCTGCCACACAAGCAAATCTATTGGGGAATCTATCCAAGGGATAAAGGGATTATGGGGATCAACCACCAAGTATCGTACCCACCAAGGAGATCACATCTGTTGAGGAGGAAAGGTTGCTACTCCGCTGAAGGGGAGAGTGGTGAATATCTCAACAAGCATTCCACTCAGTAGGATAAACCACAAAAGGCTCCGGAGTAAGAAAATACAGTCATGCCAGGACAATGAACAAATGTCTTACCCTACTGGAGATCATACCATCCTTCGGAGAGCACTGAGGATCTCCTAAGTATCTTTTCGTCGTTGTGAATTTTCACTTTGTTTAAAAACAAGTTATGAAAAATTCATTTCTTCAAAACAATGATATTTTTTTCAATTAAAACATGCAAAACATTTGTTGAATAGAAACAAATAAGAGTGCAAATAATTGGATAAAAGGCTCAAATTTATTTGGTGGAATGACAGTTTGCGAATGGCAAGACTCCATAGATCTTTACAAATTTGAAATTGGTGATATATATTGGAAAAGGGCTACATTGAACATAATGACCATTTCTCCACCAATTCTGAATTCGATGTATTCGAAGTTTCGGTTGATGACGAATGAGCAAGAACCTCTGACGGATGACAGTTGTAGAAAAAAGTCATGTCTCTAACTTTTGCCTGGATCGCCCTTTCGGGTTTTCAATCCACCTAGACGCTCATTTTTGCCTAAGCCGCCCTTTCGGGTTTTCAACTTAGCGAGTGTTAGATGCCCAAAAGTGCTTAATTGAGCTATCATATGTGGGCATCTTTCACTCTATTTCCCTGCTAAAATTGTCAAAATCACCTTGGTTTTTGATGAAATGCATTACATTGATAAACAAGCTTGATGCCTTTGATTTGTGTGTTATTGTGCAGAAAGAAGGCATGAAATAATTGAAATTGAACACACAAGAAAGTTGGCAAAGGAACCAAAGCAAACAAGCATTCATCAGCCTGCTCGCTAGGCGAGGGCTGTGGCGAAGCACTGGTTCGCTAGGTGAGCGCCAAGCGAAAAGCTCCAGTAAATTGTCAATAAATTCGCCAGGCGAGCTGACAGCGAAGGTGGTAGCGAGTTCGTTCTGTTTTGGTGAAAAGCGCAGCCAACACTCACTCGCTGGGCGAAGCTCTAGCGAGTCCCCAGCGAGCATTCCAGTAGCAAAACCTCTCAACCTCGCTGGGGTGAAGGTTGAAGCGTGTCCTTCGCTAGGCGAAGGTATGTTCGCTAGGCGAACATGACAGTTCTGCAGACCCTGTTTCTCTGGGCGCAGGTGCCTTATGTGCCCATATTAGACCCTCCCTAGGCGAGCCATTCTGCTCGCCTAGCGAGCATGACAGCCCAGCAGTGGTCTATAAGTAGCAGGTGCCACTTTTGAGCACCATACCTAGTTTTACCTCATTTTTCCACTTTTGTACTTTTGTTAGATATTTTTACAGCATTGTTCTTGGGAGCTTTTATGCCCTAATTTTCATTTCTCTTCATCTTAGAACCATCTTCTACAAAAAGAAGGTGGATTCCCATCCAACTTCGATTATCCGACTTGGATGTTGATCAACCTTCTTTCCTTACTTGCCGACCAAGCTACCATGAAAATGAGTAGCTAAGTCATCCATTTGTCAAGGTTAGATGTAGGTGATTACTAGCTTTGTGTGTAAATGTAAGGATCCTCATATGTAAACTCTTTAATGGTAAATATATGAAGAAAACTTTGTTTCTATTTAAAACTCTTTGTGTTGGTTTATGATCGAGAGATGTTTACCAACTCTTGACCTAGGTTTTCATCCAAACTTGTTTGTTAGCTAGAGATAGTAATGAATGATTTTGTTCACCATAAGGTTGAACCAAAAAGTTGTCATTTTGATAGATTGTGTTCGAGATAAACAATGGATCAAAATGGCAAAACTCACAATGTGTGTTCGAGAGAAACATATTGAGAGGACTTTGTGAAATGATTTATCATCTAAAGGAGTTTATAAGATTGTTGACCGAGCAAATACATGCAAAGTGATCATTGAAACCTAACTTTGGAAATATTTCTCATTTATTCAAACCAAAACTTTTACCGCAATTTATTACTTTTTATGCAAGATAACTTGATTAAAACCAAAACCCTATTGTTACATTGAGCTAAGATTAATACAACCATCGAACGGCGGTGATATCTTACAATCCCTGTGGATACGATAACAAAAACCCAACACGAAATATACATTTCAACAGCGAGCTATTCTGTTTTTATTTCTAGGCGGAGTATTTCTTGACTGCATCTGAATTCACAGGACGAGTGAAATCCTCCCCATCCATAGTTGTAAGTATCAAAGCACCGCCTGAAAAGGATCTCTTAACAACATATAGACCTTCATAGTTTGGAGTCCACTTACCCTAGAATCGGGCGCGAAAGACAAGACTTTCTTGAGCACAAGGTCACCTTCTCGGAACACACAAGGCTTGACCTTCTTATCAAAAGCTTTCTTCATTCTCTGCTGATATAACTGACCATGGCACATGGCAGTCAATCTTTTCTCTTCAATCAAATTCAGTTGGTCATAACGACTCTGGACCCATTCAGCGTCAGTCAACTTGGCCTCCATCAGGACTCTCATTGATGGGATCTCCACCTCTACTGGGAGTACATCCTCCATGCCATAAACAAGAGAGAAAGGGGTTGCCCCTGTCGAAGTGCGGACAGACGTATGATATCCATGCAAAGCAAATGGCAACATCTCATGCCAATCTTTGTACGTGACAACCATCTTTTGGATAATCTTCTTGATATTCTTATTAGCAGCTTCAACAACCCCATTCATCTTGGGTCTGTAAGGAGAAGAATTATGATGCACAATCTTGAACTCACTACACAACTCTTTCATCATCTTGTTGTTCAAGTTAGATCCATTATCAATAATGATTTCATCTGGCACACCATAACGGCATATGAATTGATTCTTGATAAACTTCACGACCACCTGCCTGGTCACATTTGCATATGATGCCACTTCAACCCACTTGGTGAAGTAATCAATTGCTACGAGAATAAATCTGTGTCCATTGGACGCTTTCGGTTCTATCATGCCAATCATGTAAATTCCCCACATGGAGAAAGGCCATGGTGATGAAATCCCATTCAAAAGTGTCGGGGGAATATGAATCATATCCGCATAAATCTGACACTTATGGCATTTCTTCACATATTTGCAGCAGTCAGACTCCATTGTCAGCCAATAGTAGCCTGCTCTCAACATTTTTCTAGTCATGGCATGTCCATTGGAATGAGTTCCAAATGAACCCTCATGGACCTCAGTCATCAACAGTTCTGCTTCTTGTCTATCCACGCATCTGAGCAAAACCATGTCAAAATTCCTCTTATAAAGCACGTCGCCATTGAGGTAGAAACTTCCTGATAATCTCCTAAAAGTCTTCCTATCTTTCACAGATGCCTCAGGCGGGTAAACCTGGTTCTGAAGGAAGCGCTTGATGTCATAATACCATGGCTTATCATCTTTCACTTCTTCTATTGTAAATACATGAGCTGGTCTGTCCAAGCGCATCACAGTGATATTGGGAACTTCATTCTAAAGTTTAACCACAATCATCGAAGCAAGTGTAGCAAGAGCATCTGCCATCCGATTCTCAACTCGAGGAATATGATGGAAGTCAACCTCAGTAAAGAACGTTGAAATCCTCCTCGCATAATCCCTATATGGAATGAGACCAGGCTGATTCGTTACCCATTCACCCTTAATCTGATTAACAACGAGGGCCGAATCACCATAAACATCAAGATGCTTGATCCTTAGATCAATGCATTCCTCCAAACCCATAATACAGGCCTCATACTCAACCATATTATTCGTGCATTTGAAAGTTAGCCTTGTTGTAAAAGGAATATGTGTGCCCTGAGGAGTAATAATCACTGCCCCAATACCATTTCCATATTGATTTACAGCGCCATCAAATACCATACTCCATCTGGAACCAGGCTCTGGCCCTTCATCGAGCGTGGGCTCATCACAATCTTTCATTTTCAGATACAGAATCTCCTCATCTGGGAAGTCATACTGAACTGACTGATAATCCTCAATTGGCTGATGCGCCAAGTGGTCAGCCAAAATACTACCCTTAATAGCCTTCTGAGCTCGATACTCAACATCATACTCGGGGTTGAAGTATTTGTTTGTTTACATCAAAATGGATGTAGCATACTCGTTTCTGAAAATGTTTTCGGGGTCGCACAATGGAGAAAAACAAGTTTTATTGGTTAAGTTGTTTTATCAAGAAGATTTGATCTTTGTGGAAGGTGAGTAAACATTTGAGTAGAGGTGTGCACCAAGCGCGTGTTTACTCGGGGTATGCATGGATGTGGTCCTATTGTCCCCTTATTCCAAGTTTATTTAACATGTTTTTTATTTGAAAAACTTATGATCATTTTGAATCCGATGTGCTCCGAATGCTCGATCATCAAGGGGTCTAAAGAGATATGCATCTCTTGGTCCTTTGTCTTTCAATTTTATTACCAAAAAGGTTTTTCCCTAACGTCTTGACGTTGGATCAACTGTTGCAAGTTGATTATGAAAATATTTTGGATGTGGCGGGGGGATGCTCGACTTTGTATTCGATTTGGATTTGATTTGGGAAAAGACTCGACGTTGGATCAGGTATTTATTTTTTGTTCTTTTTTTGAAAGTTGTTGATTTTAATCTTTGAATTTACAATCAACTAACAAAAAAATAAATAAAAACGATAAATTTATTACACATTTACGCGAATGCGGGTACAATTGGTCAAATGGAGATACATTACAATAATTTAACAAAAACAAGTTCGAAAGACAATTATAAATAAAAAAATATGGTTGTAAGGAGGCTCAAGAGAAAGCCAACGAGATTCGAAATAAAAATCAGAAATATGAACTACATAATTTAGTGTTATGTTAAGCAATCTTAAAGAGATTCATGTAGGAATCGCCCTATCTGAGACCGCTCAATAAAACTCTATGCGTTTAAGCAATTTCTAAAGTTAAATTGAATTTTTAACTCCAAAATTGCATCGCATCTGAGAAATATCAATGATTTAAGCGACAAAAAGAAACGAAAAATTAAACTAAAAGAATTTAGCGTTATGTTAAGTAATCGTAAAATGATTCATGTAGGAATCACCATATCTAAGGCCGGTAAACAAAACTTTATGCATTTAAACAATTTCTGAAGTTAAGTTAAATTTTTAGCTTCGAAATTATAATGCATCTGTGAAAAACCAATCAGACAAATAAATCATTTTTTTCTTTTTAACATTTAAAATAATTTAATTAACTCAATAAATAATAATAGCAGTAGTAAATAAATGATAATTATATAGATAATGATGAATAATAATAAAAGATAAATAATAATAACAATAATAATAATTAGTCAAATAGACATTAATAACAACAATAATTACAATAACAATAATAATTATTAATAATAAATAAATAAATAAAATAATAATCAACAATATAATTAACAATAATAAATTAATTAATAATTAATAGTCACAATAATAATCAATAATTAAAAATCAACAACATTAATAATAAAGAAATAATGATATCAAATAATAATAATAAACAATAATAATAATAATAATAATAAATAATAATAATAATAATAGAAGTAAAAATAGATATAATAATAACTCTAAATAATAATAATAATAATAATAATAATAATAATAATAATAATAATGATAATGATAATAATAATATAATAATAATAGTAATAATAATTAATAATAATATCAATAATAATAATAATAATAATAATAATAATAATAATAATAATAATAATAACTAAAAAATATAACAAAATAAAAATAGAAAATTGAAAAAAAAACATGAATAGGGCGGTTTGTGAATAATAATAGAGAGAGGGATTGATTTTTTTTTCAAAATTTCCAAGCCTCCAACCAAAATGCGACACATGGCACGAGAGGAAAAATGTCAAAAACTCATATTTCAAAAACTCATCTTCCTCGCGCGTTCTGCACTCTTACAACAAAAGAAAAAATTACAACAAAAAAATCAAATAAACTTTAAATCATTCCCTTACTCTCTCTCATGATCAACTCTCTTTGTTTCTTTCATTAAAAATGCTTCCTTGCTTTCAATCTCTTTTCTCTGCGTGGATCTGTGATGGTGGTGACGATTAAACGACGGTGGCGGTCAATGGTCGATGAAGCGTTTGAGTTGTCTGAAAGGAAACCGCAATTGTCAGAAATAGAGATCTCACTAGAATATAAGTGAGTCTTGTCAGAGTTGATGGTGGCTACGATGGATACATCATTGGCGGTATGAAACCGTTTGGTTATTGTAGTCTGGTCGGTTTTGATGGAGTATGTGAGTGATTTTTTTTATGGTTCAAAGGAGAGGATGGTAGGGTGGTGCGTGATTGTTGTGGTGGAGAAGAGGATGGTAAGGTGGTGCGTGATTGTTGTGGTGAAGGAGAGAGCTTGTTGAGATTGAAATAATTTATGGAGTTGTCATGCGTTTGTGGTTATGTAGTTTGTTAGAGTGTTGTGAAATGAAGAGTGATGGTTTTATGGTTGGTCTACACGTTAACAATAAGATAAAAAAGATATGGGATAATATGGTGGTGATAATGGATACATGGTTTGTTGCAATGATTATGTTGTGGATGTTGAGAGTTGGTTGTTGAAGATGGTTTTTCGATTGTGGTGATGTGTGTTTAAACTGAACAAGGAGAGAGGAGTCCGCCGGTTTTTTATGGTTGGTTGTATGGATAATTATGGATGAACATGTGAAGAAAAATAGAGGAGAGAGAGCTTTAAAGAGATTTGTGAAGTGAGTTTTTTTGAGTGGTGATAATAGGTTCAACAGAAAAGAAAAGGGACCTTTTCCTTCAACTCTTTTATTACTTGTCCTTTTTTTATGAGAAAGGTATCAGAGTGTGGTAAATGAGAGAAGAGATATGTTTTTTGAGAGAAAAAAATAAAATGAAAAAATATCCTCCTTTCCCTTAGCGCCACTTGGCTGGCATGAAAAGGGAGGGGAGTTCTCTTGTAAAAAATAATCTTTCTTCTACTTGATTTTGGACTTTCAATACTAATCTTAATAAAAATTAAATAAAGATAAACAAATCATCAAAAAAACAAACTAATCACTAAATTAATTCTAATTAATTATACTAACTATTTTGTCTAAAAAAGAGAATAAACGGATAAAAGTGAACAGAAATTGGGCGTAAAAATGCTTTAAAAATTAAATTGAATGTGCTAAAATGATCAGCATGAAATAAACTTCTCGAAAACATACAAGTTTTAATAAAATTTCAAAGTAAAAAATGATCGGTTCAAAGGCCCAGGCTGATCAAAATGCGACTAAAAAAGTAGTAAATTAAAAAAAACTTACGTCTGCAAGCTCGATTTTGAAATATTTTGCCCGCTAATTCGACGTTTATTTTTGAAAATTGATTCAACCGATCTGTCTGTAGATCCGAAAAATTATTCTGGTTGACATTTTAAGCGTCATACGGAACAAAATGCTTATTGTGATGAATATAAAATACAGATGTCTTAAAGATGCATATGTTTACTGATCGGATAATCCTGAATAGACAATCAGATGCAAATGAATTGTCATTGGACCAATTAATTCTGATTCTCAAACACAATTAAAGATCCTACAAAGATTTAGATGACGACAATACTCTTGATTGTCACTCTCTGAATTTATGAAGTATGATGCAATGGAAATAAACAATGCACTAAGATTGAGAAATCAAGTCTTTTGAACTCTTAATTAACAGACGTCTGAATGAATATCATCAAGACCAGATGAAATGCCAGAACTTCTGATTTTTTTATCTAAATCCTGATGAATGCTTTTAACTGATGAAATGCAGACAAAATGGATAGATTATGCTATGCTGATGTGAGTGAAGAACTTAGGGTAAATTTTAGGGTATGACACTTGTGCAAACGCACGAGTATCTAGGCCAGAATTCGTGCGAACCTACAGATCATTACATTTTTGTACAATTAAAGAAAACAAAAGTGAATATATTTAAAATAATGTATGAATCCAAACAAGGGAAAATGTGTTGTTTTTTTAATTATTTATGTTACCAATATTTGTATTTTGAATTATTTTTAATTTCAGATACAATATTTTTTTAGATAATATATGAAAAAGTGAGCTATATATTATTGATGTAATCATTTCACTAATATATGTTATTAATGGCTAATGTTATTTTTAAATTAATGAGTGAATCTTAATATATTTTTTTGTAATGGGAACACATGTTTTTTATTCAAATATTTTTATAAATAATGTCAAAATAAAAATAATATTACATTCAAGAAAATATATTGTTCATCCAAATATTTTTATATATGGAAAAAGTATATTTATGATCCATATATAAATCAAAATATATCTTTCTTTTAACAATAAAACTCTTTTGGTAAAAAAATTGTTTTTCTTTTTTACATTCTTATTATAGTTTAAA